>NC_090391.1:89540019-90140832 GCF_036365525.1 Heterodontus francisci | reverse complement strand
TCTCTTTCTCCCCCTCCCTCATTCTCCCCCCCTCCCTCTTTCTCCCCCCTCTTTCTCCCCCCCTCCTCATTCTCCCCCCCCTCCTTCTACCTCCCCCCTCCCTCTCCCTCTTCTCCCCCACCCTCTTCTCCCTCCCCCTCCCACTTCTCCCCCCCTCCCCCCCCTCTTTCTCCCCCTCCCCCCTCCCTCTTCTCCCCCTCCCCCTCCCTCTTCACCCCCCCCTCCCTCAACTCCCCCCTCCCTCTTCTCCTCCCTCTCCCTCTTCTCCTCCCACCCTCTTCTCTTCCTCTCCCTCTTCTCCCCCATCCCCTCCTTTCTCCCCCCTCCCTCCCTCTTCTCCCCCCCTCCCCTCTTTCTCCCCCTCCCTCTCCCTCTTCTCCCCCCTCCCTCTCCTCTTTCTCCCCCCCTCCCTCTCCCTCATCCCCCCTCCCTCTTTCTCCCCCCCCCTCCTCTCCCCTCCCTCTTTCTCCCCCCCTCTTCTCTCTCCCCTCTCTTCCTCCCCCCTCTCCTCTTCTCCCCCCTCTCCTCTTCCCCCCTCTTTCTCCCCCCTCTCCCTCTTTCACCCCCCCTCTCCCTCTTTCTCCCCCTCCCTCTCCCTCATCTCCCCCCCTCCCTTCTCCCCCCACCCCTCCCTCTTTCTCCCCCCCACCCTCTCCCTCTTTCACCCCCCTCCCACTCCCTCACCCCCTCCCTCTTCACCCCCCTCTCCCTCTAACCCCCACCCTCCCCCTCTCCCCCCCTCCCTCTCCCTCTTCCTCCCCTCCCTCTCCCTCTTTCTCCCCCCCTCCCTCTAACTCTTTCTCCCCACCCTCCCCCTCCCTCTTTCTCCCCCCTCTCCCTCTTTCTCCCCCCTCTCCCTCTTTCTCCCCCCTCTCCGTCTTTCTCCCCCCTCTCCCTCTTTCTCCCCCCTCCCTCTCCCTCTTTCTCCCCCCTCCCTCTTTCTCCCGCCCTCCACCTCCCTCTTTCTCCCCCTCCCCCCTCCCTCTTTCTCCCCCTCCCCCCTCCCTCTTTCTCCCCCCCTCCCTCTTTCTCCCCCCTCCCTCTTTCTCCTCCCTCTCCCTCTTTCTCCTCCCCTCCCTCTTTCTCCTCCCTCTCCCTCTTTCTCCCCCCATCCCTCTCCCTCTTTCTCCCCCCTCCCTCTCCCTCTTTCTCCCCCCCTCCCTCTCCCTCTTTCTCCCCCCTCCCTCTCCCTCTTTCTCCCACCCCTCCCTCTCTCTCTTTCTCCCCCCCTCCCTCTCCCTCTTTCTCCCCCTCCCTCTTTCTCCCCCCTCCCTCTTTCTCCTCCCCTCCCTCTTTCTCCCCCCCTCTTTCTCCCCCTCCCTCTTTCTCCCCCCTCTCCCTCTTTCTCCCCCCTCTCCCTCTTTCTCCCCACTCCCTCTCCCTCTTTCTCCCCCCTCCCTCTTTCTCCCCCCTCCCTCTCCCTCTTTCTCCCCCCTCCCTCTCCCTCTTTCTCCCCCCCTCCCTCTCCCTCTTTCTCCCCCCCTCCCTCTCCCTCTTTCTCCCCCTCTCCCTCTTTCACCCCCCTCTCCCTCTTTCTACCCCCTCCCTCTCCCTCTTTCTCCCCCCTCCCTCTCCCTCTTTCTCCCCCCTCTCTCTCCCTCTTTCTCCCCCCCTCCCTCTAACTCTTTCTCCCCCCTCCCTCTCCCTCTTTTACCCCCCTCCCTCTCCCTCTTTCTCCCCCCCCCCTCTCCCTCTTTCTCCCCCACTCCCTCTCCCTCTTTCTCCACCCTCTCCCTCTTTCTGCCCCCTCTCAGTCTTTCTCCCCCCTCCCTCTCCCTCTTTCTCCCGCCCTCCCTCTCCCTCTTACTCCCCCCCTCCCTCTCCCTCTTTCTCCCCCCTCCCTCTCCCTCTTTCTCCGCCCCCTCCATCTCCCTCTTTCTCGCCCCCTCCCTCTCCCTCTTTCTCCCCCCTCCCTCTCCCTCTTTCTCCCCCCCTCCCTCTCCCTCTTTCTCCCCCCCTCTCCCTCTTTCCCCCTCCCTCTCCCTCTCCCTCTTTCCCCCTCCTTCTCCCTCTCCCTCTTTCCCTCTCCCTCTCCCTCTTTCCCCCTCCCTCTCCCTCTTTCTCCCCAGCCCTCTCCCTCTTTCTCCCCCCCTCTCCCTCTTTCTCCCCCCCTCTCCCTCTTTCTCCCCCCCTCTCCCTCTTTCTCCCCCCCTTCCTCTCCCTCTTTCTCCCCCCTCCCTCTCCCTCTTTCTCCCCCCTCCCTCTCCCTCCCCCCTCCCTCTCCCTCTTTCTCCCCCTCCCTCTCCCTCTTTCTCCCCCCTCCCTCTCCCTCTTTCTCCCCCCCCTCTCCCGCTTTCCCCCTCCCTCTCCTCTCCCTCTTTCCCCCTCCCTCTCCCTCTCCCTCTTTCCCCCTCCCTCTCCCTCTTTCCCCCTCCCTCTCCCTCTTTCTCCCCACCCCTCTCCCTCTTTCTCACACCTCTCCCTCTTTCTCCCCCCTCCCTCTCCCTCTTTCTCCCGCCCTCCCTCTCCCTCTTACTCCCCCCTCCCTCTCCCTCTTTCTCCCCCCCTCCCTCTCCCTCTTTCTCCGCCCCCTCCCTCTCCCTCTTTCTCGCCCCCTCCCTCTACCTCTCCCTCCCCCCCTCCCTCTCCCTCTTTCTCCACCCCACCCTCTCCCACTTTCTCCCCCTCCCTCTCCCTCTTTCTCCCCCCTCCCTCTCCCTCCCCCCTCCCTCTCCCTCTTTCTCCCCCCTCCCTCTCCCTCTTTCTCCCCCCCTCCCTCTCCCTCTTTCTCCCCCCTCCCTCTCCCTCTTTCTCCCCCCTCCCTCTCCCTCTTTCTCCCCCCTCCCTCTCCCTCTTTCTCCCCCCTCCCTTTCCCTCTTTTTCCCCCCTCCCTCTCCCTCTTTCTCCCCCCTCTTTCTCCCCACTCCCTCTCCCTCTTTCTCTTTCTCCCCCCTCCCTCTCCCTCTTTCTCCCCCCTCCCTCTTTCTCCCGCCCTCCCTCTTTCTCCCCCCTCCCTCTTTGTCCCCCCTCTCCCTCTTTCTCCCCCCTCCCTCTTTCTCCCCCCCTCCCTCTCCCTCCCCCCCTCCCTCTCCCTCTTTCTCCCCCCTCTTTCTCCACCCCTCCCCCCTCCCTCTTTCTCCCCTCATCCCCCCTCCCTCTTTCTCCCCCTCCCCCTCCCTCTTTCTCCCCCTCCCCCCTCCCTCTTTCTCCCCCCCTCCCTCTTTCTCCCCCCTCCCTCTTTCTCCTCCCTCTCCCTCTTTCTCCCCCCTCCCTCTTTCTCCTCCCTCTCCCTCTTTCTCCCCCCTTCCCTCTCCCTCTTTCTCCCCCTCCCTCTCCCTCTTTCTCCCCCCTCTCCCTCTCCCTCTTTCTCCCCCTCTCCCTCTTTCTCCCCCCTCTCCCTCTTTCTCCCCCCTCCCTCTCCCTCTTTCTCCCCCCCCTCCCTCTCCCTCTTTCTCCACCCCCTCCCTCTCCCTCTTTCTCCCCCCCTCCCTCTCCCTCTTTCTCCCCCCTCCCTCTCCCTCTTTCTCCCCCCTCCCTCTCCCTCTTTCCCCCTCCCTCTCCCTCTCCCTCTTTCCCCCTCCCTCTCCCTCTCCCTCTTTCCCCCTCCCTCTCCCTCTTTCTCCCCCACTCTCCCTCTTTCTCCCCCCTCCCTCTCACTCTTTCTCCCCCCCTCTCCCTCTTTCTCCCCCCTCCCTCTCCCTCTTTCTCCCCCCTCCCTCTCCCTCTTTCTCCCCCCTCCCTCTCCCTCTTTCTCCCCCCCTCCCTCTCCCTCCCCCCTCCCTCTCCCTCTTTCTCCACCCCCTCCCTCTCCCTCTTTCTCCCCCTCCCTCTCCCTCTTTCTCCCCCCCTCCCACTCCCTCTTTCCCCCCCCCCCTCCCTATCCCTCTTTATCCCCCCCGGCACCGCTACCGCTGGTCTCCCCCCCCTCCCTCTCCCTCCCCCCCTCCCTCTCCCTCTTTCTCCCCCCCTCCCTCTCCCTCTTTCTCCCCCCCTCTCTCTCCCTCTTTCTCCCCCCTCCCTCTCCCTCTTTCTCCCCCCTCCCTCTGCCGCTTTCTCCCCCCTCCCTCTTTCTCCCCCCCTCCCTCTCCCTCTTTCTCCCCCCCTCCCTCTCCCTCTTTCTCCCCCCTCCCTCTCCCTCTTTCTCCCCCTCTCCCTCTCCCTCTTTCTCCCCCTTCTCCCTCTTTCTCCCCCCTCTCCCTCTTTCTCCCCCCTCCCTCTCCTTCTTTCTCCCCCCCTCCCTCTCCCTCTTTCTCCCCCCCCTCCCTCTCCCTCTTTCTCCCCCCTCCCTCTACCTCTTTCTCCCCCCTCCCTCTCCCTCTTTCTCCCCCCCTCCCTCTCCCTCTTTTCCCCCTCCCTCTCCCTCTCCCTCTTCCCCCTCCCTCTCCCTCTCCCTCTTTCCCCCTCCCTCTCCCTCTTTCCCCCTCCCTCTCCCTCTTTCTCCCCCCTCCCTCTTTCTCCCCCCATCTCCCTCTTTCTCCCCCCCTCTTCCTCTTTCTCCCCCCTCTCCCTCTTTCTCCCCCCCTCCCTCTCCCTCTTTCTCCCCCCTCTCCCTCTTTCTCCCCCCTCCCTCTCCCTCTTTCTCCCCCCTCCCTCTCCCTCTTTCTCCCCCCCTCCCTCTCCCTCCCCCTCCCTCTCCCTCTTTCTCCCCCCCTCCCTCTCCCTCTTTCTCCCCCCTCCCTCTCCCTCTTTCTCCCCCCCCTCCCTCTCCCTCTTTCTCCCCCCCCTCCCTCTCCCTCTTTATCCCCCCCCCTCGGCACCGCTACCGCTGGTCTCCCCCCCTCCCTCTCCCTCCCCCCTCCCTCTCCCTCTTTCTCCCCCCTCCCTCTCCCTCTTTCTCCCCCCCTCCCTCTCCCTCTTTCTGCCCCCCTCCCTCTCCCTCTTTCTCCCCCCCTCCCTCTTTCTCCCCCCTCCCTCTCCCTCTTTCTCTTTCTCCCCAGCCCTCCCTCTCCCTCTTTCTCCCCCCTCCCTCTTTCTCCCCCCTCCCTCTTTCTCCCCCCCTCCCTCTTTCTCCCCCCTCTTTCTCCCCCCTCCCTCATTCTCCCCCTCCTGCTCCCTCCCCCTCCCTCTCCCTCTTCTCCCCCCCTCTTTCTACCCCCTCCCTCTTTCTCCCCCCCTCCCCGCTCACTCTTTCTCCCCCCCTCCCTCTTCTCCTCCCTCTCCCTCTTTCTCCTCCCCTCCCTCTTTCTCCTCCCTCTCCCTCTTTCTCCTCCCCTCCCTCTCCCTCTTTCTCCCCCCTCCCTCTCCCACTTTCTCCCCCCTCCCTCTCCCTCTTTCTCCCCCCCCTCCCTCTCCCTCTTTCTCCCCCCCTCCCTCTCTCTCTTTCTCCCCCCTCCCTCTCCCTCTTCTCCCCCCCTCCCTCTTTCTCCCCCCTCCCTCTTTCTCCTCCCCTCCCTCTTACTCCCCCCCTCTTTCTCCCCCTCCCTCTTTCTCCCCCCTCTCCCTCTTTCTCCCCCCTCTCCCTCTTTCTCCCCCCTCTCCCTCTTTCTCCCCCCTCTCCCTCTTTCTCCCCCCTCCCTCTCCCTCTTTCTCCCCCCCTCCCTCTTTCTCCCCCCTCCCTCTCCCTCTTTCTCCCCCCTCCCTCTCCCTCTTTCTCCCCCCCTCCCTCTTCCTCTTTCTCCCCCTCCCTCTCCCTCTTTCTCCCCCCTCTCCCTCTTTCACCCCCCTCTCCCTCTTTCTACCCCCCTCCCTCTCCCTCTTTCTCCCCCCCTCCCTCTACCTCTTTCTACCCCCCTCCCTCTCCCTCTTTCTCCCCCCCTCCCTCTCCCTCTTTCTCCCCCCCTCCCTCTCCCTCTTTCTCCCCCCTCCCTCTCCCTCTTTCTCCCCCCCTCCCTCTCCCTCTTTCTCCCCCCTCCCTCTCCCTCTTTCTCCCCCCCTCTCCCTCTTTCTCCCCCCCTCCCTCTCCCTCTTTCTCCCCCCTCTCCCTCTTTCTCCCCCCTCTCAGTCTTTCTCCCCCCCTCTCCCTCTTTCTCCCGCCCTCCCTCTCCCTCTTACTCCCCCCTCCCTCTCCCTCTTTCTCCCCCCCTCCCTCTCCCTCTTTCTCCGCCCCCTCCCTCTCCCTCTTTCTCCCCCCTCCCTCTCCCTCTTTCTCCCCCCCTCCCTCTCCCCTCTTTCTCCCCCCTCCCTCTCCTCTTTCTCCCCCCCTCTCCCTCTTTCCCCCTCCCTCTCCCTCTCCCTCTTTCCCCCACCCACTCCCTCTCCCTCTTTCCCCCTCCCTCTCCCTCTTTCCCCCTCCCTCTCCCTCTTTCTCCCCACCCCTCTCCCTCTTTCTCCCCCCTCTCCCTCTTTCTCCCCCCCTCTCCCTAATTTCTCCGCCCCCTCCCTCTCCCTCTTTCTCCCCCCCTCCCTCTCCCTCTTTCTCCCCCCTCCCTCTCCCTCTTTCTCCCCCTCCCTCTCCCTCTTTCTCCCCCCCTCTCCCTCTTTCCCCCTCCCTCTCCCTCTCCCTCTTTCCCCCTCCCTCTCCCTCTCCCTCTTTCCCCCTCCCTCTCCCTCTTTCCCCCTCCCTCTCCCTCTTTCTCCCCACCCCTCTCCCTCTTTCTCCCCCCTCTCCCTCTTTCTCCCCCCCTCTCCCTCTTTCTCCCCCCCTCTCCCTCTTTCTCCCCCCCCCTTCCTCTCCCTCTTTCTCCCCCCCTCCCTCTCCCTCTTTCTCCCCCCCTCCCTCTCCCTCTTTCTCCCCCCCTCCCTCTCCCTCCCCCGCCCTCTCCCTCTTTCTCCCCCCCTCCCTCTCCCTCTTTCTCCCCCCCTCCCTCTCCCTCTTTCTCCCCCCTCTCCCTCTTTCAGCCCCCTCTCAGTCTTTCTCCCCCCCTCCCTCTCCCTCTTTCTCCCCCCCTCCCTCTCCCTCTTTCTCCCCCCCTCCCTCTCCCTCTTTCTCCCCCCTCCCTCTCCCTCTTTCTCCGCCCGCTCCCTCTCCCTCTTTCTCCCCCCTCTCTCTCCCTCTTTCTCCCCCCCCTCCCTCTCCCTCTTTCTCCCCCCTCCCTCTCCCTCTTTCTCCCCCCTCTCCCTCTTTCCCCCTCCCTCTCCCTCTCCCTCTTTCCCCCCCCTTTCCCTCTCCCTCTTTCCCCTCCCTCTCCCTCTTTCCCCCTCCCTCTCCCTCTATCTCCCCACCCCTCTCCCTCTTTCTCCCCCCCTCTCCCTCTTTCTCCCCCCTCTCCCTCTTTCTCCCCCCCTCCCTCTCCCTCTTTCTCCCCCCTCCCTCTCCCTCCCCCTCCCTCTCCCTCTTTCTCCCCCCCTCCCTCTCCCTCTTTCTCCCCCCTCTCCCTCTTTCTCCCCCCCTCCCTCTCCCTCTTTCTCCCCCCCTCCCTTTCCCTCCCCCCCTCCCCTCTCCCTCCCCCCCTCCCTCTCCCTCTTTCTTCCCCCCTCTTTCTCCCCCCTCCCCCCTCCCTCTTTCTCCCCCCGTCCCCCCTCCCTCTTTCTCCCCCCTCCCTCTCCCTCTTTCTCCCCCCTCCCTCTCCCTCTTTCTCCCCCCTCCCTCTCCCTCTTTCCCCCTCCCTCTCCCTCTCCCTCTTTCCCCCTCCCTCTCCCTCTCCCTCTTTCCCCCTCCCTCTCCCTCTTTCCCCCTCCCTCTCCCTCTTTCTCCCCCCTCCCTCTTTCTCCCCCCTCTCCCTCTTTCTCCCCCCCCCCTCCCTCTTTCTCCCCCCCTCTCCCTCTTTCTCCCCCTCCCTCTCCCTCTTTCTCCCCCCCTCTCCCTCTTTCTCCCCCCTCCCTCTCCCTCTTTCTCCCCCCCTCCCTCTCCCTCCCCCCTCCCTCTCCCTCTTTCTCCCCCCTCCCTCTCCCTCTTTCTCCCCCCTCCCTCTCCCTCTTTCTCCCCCCCTCCCTCTCCCTCTTTCTCCCCCCCTCCCTCTCCCTCTTTCTCCCCCCCCCCCGGCACCGCTACCGCTGGTCTCCCCACGCTGCTCTCCCCGGCCCCCGCGCTGATCTCCCCGGCCCCCGCGCTTATCTCCACGGCCCCCGCGCTGCTCTCCACTGCCCCCGTGCTGCCTTTCCCGGCGCCCGCGCTGGTCTCCCCGGCCCCCGTGCTGCCTTTCCCGGCCCCCGCGATGCTCTCCACGGCCCCCGTGCTGCCTTTCCCGGCCCCCGCGTTGATCTCCCCGGCCCCCGCGCTGTCTCCCCGGCCCGCTCCACTCTCTCACTCCGGCCATTGTATTCTGCCACGTGTTTGTTAGGTTTCATCTCTGTGATTTTTTGAATAGCGCCATCTTTAGTCCTGGCAGCTGCAACAGTCGCTGGCTGTGACGTTTTCGTGGCACATGCTGTATCTGCGCATGTGCCAAAACAGCGCTACCTACCGATCGCGTTGTCAACAATTGCGGTCGAGTTAAAATTCTCCATTCCTGACAACATCCTCTGTAAATCCCCTCTGTACCCTCTCTAGTATGATCACATCCTTCCTGTAATTTGGTGACCAGAACTGTGCACAGTACTCTAGCTGTGGTCTAACTAGTGTTTTATACAGTTCCAGCATAACCTCCCTGCTCTTATATTCTCCACATCGGCCAATAAAGGAAAGTATTCCGTGAGCCTTCTTAACCACCTTATCCACCTGTCCTGTTACCCTCAGGAATCAGTGGACATGCACTCCAAGACCCCTCTGTTCACAGTCTGAGAGATTATTCAGTTCGATTGAAAGAGCAAATGTAAACCATAATAATTTGATGTAACCCTTCACTGCAGTAGACACAGACATACGAGCGAGATGCATGGAGTTTGAAACATCGGGGTCGAGGGAAAAAATAGATGGAGATGGTAACAAATTGGAAAGGAGTGACAGGGACTGAGAGAGAGGTAATCTCTGGTAAACTCTCTTGCTGGTAATCTCTCTCCATCTCTATCTCTCTCTTCCCCTCTCTTCTACTCTCTGAAACCCTGTTTCTTCTCTTTGTTACTCACTTTCCAAGTCTATCTCTCAACTTTTCTCCCTCTATCTCTGTCTCCGTCTGTACACTATCCCAATCTCTCCCTCTTGCTTTCAGGATGGGAAGAGGGAGAAAGAGAGGCAGAGAAAGGGTGTTGCAGGCAGTGAGAGATGAGGAGAAAGAGACAGAGGAACAGTGAGTCTGGCATTGGTAGATGGATCTTTACTCTGTATCTAACCCCGTGCATACCTGCCCTGTGAGTATTCGATGGGGGCAGTCTCGGGTTGGGGAGATTATCTAAAAATCAAAAATTAGTCGAAAGCCCTTTCAAAGATGAAATTCAGAATCACTTCTGCATACAAAGGGGGGGGGGGTGGTAGAAGTTTGGAACTGTCTTCCACAAATGACCCCTCCCTATCTCTGCAATCTCATCCAGCTCTGCAATCCACCAATATCTGCGATCCTCTAATTCTGGCCTCTTGAGCCTCCGCAATTTGTATGGTCCCACCATTGGTGTCCGTGCCTTCAAGCTGCCAAGACCCGATCTCTGGAATTCCTTTCCGAAACCTCTCCGTCTCACTAACTCTCTTTCCTCTTTGAAGACGCTCCCTCAGACCAACCTCTTTGACCAGGTTTTTGTTCGTCCAGTGTGATATCTCCTTAAGTGACTCGGTGTCAACTTTTTATTTGCCTTATTTATTTGTTGGATGTGTGCGTTACTGGCCAGGACAGCATTTATTACCCATTCCTAATTGCCCTTGAGAAGGTGGTGTTGAGCCTCCTTCTTGAACCGCTGCAGTCCATGTGGGGTAGGTGCACCCACAGTGCTGTTCGGAAGGGAGTTCCAGGATTTTGACCCAGTAACAGTGAAGGAACGGTGATATAGTTTCAAGGTAGGATGGTGTGTGACTTTCGTTGTTGTGTGGACAGTATTTTCAGTGCGCAGTCCATTCATATTTTAAATTATTTATTTTTTCATGCGGTTACATGTAAAGTTTCTCCTACGATCTGACTGCCACCCCGTATCTCCTCACTCTTTCTGCCCATCTCTCCCTCCTTCTCTAAATCCACTGCTTTACTCTGTATCTAAACTCACACTGTACCTGCCCTGGGAGGTCCCATTATGGTGCTTAAGCAATGAGTTATACAGTTCCAGCATAACCTCCCTGCTCTTATATACTTTAACAGCCTTGTTGGGAATGGCACTGCAGTTTGAAAATATGAAACACTGATCCAACATTCACCCCTAAAACACTCACACTAACCTCCAAAAACAGGACTGGGCAGATAATGAGGATTGTTAATGATTGTTACAACTTGTCTCATCCTCTCTTTGTCTCTCCCTCTCATGTCTGTTTCCTCCCATCTTTCTCTCTCTCTCTCTCTCCCTCGCCCTCTCCCTCTTTCTCTGCCTCTTTCCATGACTCTGTCTCTAACACCATCTCTTTCTCCTTGGACAGAAATGTTTTTATCCATTTCTTGTTTAATTTTGAACCTGTAAATCTTGCCCTTGCTGGGAACGTCACTGCAGTTTGAAAATATCAAGCATTGATCAACAATCGCCCCCAAAACTCTCACACTAAATCCCCAATACAGGACTGTGCAGATAATGGGGATTGTTTACTGAGATTCTGTCAAGGTCCCCTCACACAGTATATTCAATTTCACCTGCTTCTAAAGTTTGTAAGTGTTTAATAATATATTTTTCAATAATATTAAATGTCACTTCAGTTTGAAAATATCAATCATTGATCCAACACTCACCCCCAAAACACTCACATGAAACCCCTGATCTTTCCTTTCAAAATTAGTTCTTGCACACAGCCAGTTTTACTTTTTAATTCTATCTTTTGTCAACATTATTAGATATAATGTTTTTCCGATAATCTCGCCGTCCCCTTCTCTCCCTGTCTGTCTCTCTTTCTCTGCCTCTGTTTCTCCCTCTGTTTGTCTCTCTCCCTCTCTCTATCACTGTCCCTTTCTCCCTCTGCATCTGTCTCTCTCCCTCTGTATCTGTCTCACTCGCTTTCTCCCTGTCTCTCTCTCTCTGTATCTACCTGCCTCCCTTTCTGTCTGTCTCATTCTGCATTTGCCTGACACCCTTTCTCTGTGTCCCCGTCTGTCTCTGTTTCTCCTTTTTCCTCTATCATTCTAGCTCCGTCTCTCTCTCTCCCTCTGTCTCAGTCCCACTCTGTCTGTGTCTCTCTCCGTCTGTGTCTCACTCCCTCCATCTCTCTGTCCCTCTGTACATGGACAGCAATAATTTGAGCCATTTGTTTGGTTAATTTTGAATCTTTAACTATTGCTTTTGTTGGGAATGTCAATACAGTTTGAAAATATCAAACACTCATCTAACACTCATCCCGAAAACCCTTACATTAAAGCCCAAATACCGGACCGGGGAGACAATGGGGATTGTTACTGGGGTTCTGTCAAGGTCTCATTTCACTATCTCTTCTTTCTCTCACTTTTTTCCACTTTGTCCCTCTCTCTCCATTTCCCCATTTGTTTCCGTTTCCCTCTTCAGCTCTTTCCTTCATCGCCCCCAACTTTATAAATAGAGTGTGTGCTCCCGCTACTTTGTACACAGAAAGGGAGCTCCCTCTGTTTTATATAGCTGCCGTGGTGGGATTTGAACCCCTGTCCCCAGGCCATTAGTTTGGGCCTCTGGATTTCGTGACCATTGATATTATCACTACCCAACTGCCTCCCAAATGGATGTGTACAGTGTGTGTCCCGTAATATCACTCACAGTAGTTTCTGGGCTGTTACCCTGAACATGGTCCCGAATCAGAGACTCAAATTTCACATTTTAACTGGGAAAAGGGAGGAACAGAGTGAAACGGGATTGCTTTTGTCCCTGGATTCAGTGTCCACTGCAGACAGATCAGTTACATTTACAATAGAAATGCCAGGAGTGAACAAGCTCAATACAATATTATGGAAAATGGGCGGCACAGTGGCGCAGTGGTTAGCACCACAGCCTCACAGCTCCAGCGACCCGGGTTCAATTCTGGGTACTGCCTGTGTGGAGTTTGCAAGTTCTCCCTGTGTCTGCGTGGGTTTCCTCCGGGTGCTCCGGTTTCCTCCCACATGCCAAAGACTTGCAGCTTGATAGGTTAATTGGCCATTATAAATTGCCCCTAGTATTGGTAGTTGGTAGGGAAATATAGGGACAGGTGGGGATGTGGTAAGGATATGGGATTAGTGTTGGGTTAGTATAAATGGGTGGTTGATGGTCGTCACAGACTCGATGGGCCTGTTTCAGTGCTGTATGTCTAAACTAAACTAAACTAAATGACGCCTCTCATAATTGCCATCCATCCAGTATGAGTACAGATTTCAGATTTATTTCAGAGAGAGGTCTTACTCAGAAAATGTCATTGACATTAAATTGATTGTGTTTTATCCAACACATTATTTACATCAGAGTCAAAGCTGCTGATGTAATGTGTTTGTTCAGGTGAGTGTAACTAATAGCAATGATCAGGGGTATAACCGTGTCAGTGGAGACTTATCCCCTGTATAAATCAGGACCCATTGGAATGGATCAGCTCAGAGTGCCTGGTGGAGCTGTGGATTCCAGGCTAATCGAAGTCCCTGCTTCTCACAGAAATGGGATATCCAGTAATGCATCAGATAGAAGACATTTATTATCCTGTACTTGCAGCAATTGGAGTTGCTGGTAAGCCAGTATCTCAGCTGTTAATGGTGTAAATTGATGTTAACTGTGCTGCTGTACTCAGTATTATTTCTCACTGTGTGTGTGTTACACAGTCACCTGTTCTTTTCCAGCAATTTACTGATGGAATCTCCTCATTGTCGACTCTTTCATTCTTGCAGAAACTGTATTATGTATTTAATGATATTGTTTTAAGTAACTGTGGCATTATTACTGGATCATTCAGTGTATGGAATGTATTGGAATGAGATGTTTCAGTGAGGATCAATAATCAGACCATTAGGAGCTTTTAACAGTTTCATGATGTGGATCTAATCGGTCCTGGAATATTTTTATGATTTTTTTCAGTGATTGATAATGAGACATCTCACAATCTCAGTGTTACAAGGGGACAGAACAATGTCCTCCCTCCCCAATAACATCGCTCAGTTTAACTGGGATTTCAATGTATTGAGGCTCCACCTCCAGCTGCCTCGTCCAACCTGATAGGAACACAGTAGCATGGGAGTAGGGGTAGGCCATTCAGCGCTTCTAGCCTGCTCCACCATTCGAAATCACGACTGATACTCAAACTCAGCGCTGCAGTTTTCAGACTTTTCCCATAAACCCAGAGCAACAAACCAGCTACACATCCCGCTCTCCACAAACCTTCCCAACCAACAGTCTGGAGACAAATTCACAATTAACCCATTGGATTCCATCTCTGTAAATCTCCTTCTCATTCCCCAATGACACTGCATCCTCACTCAGTACTTCCAGTAGATCCGGTGCTGACTTTATTCACTTTCTGCATCAATTTCCCAATTCACTGTTAATAATTGTGTTTTCAAACATTTCACTGTGACAAAGCACTGCCCGGGTCAATGAATCAGTTTTCACTGCTCGATGCAGCAACAAAGCTGGAAATCTCAGCCCAGATCCTGTCAAACTGCTGCTTTGTCTCCAGGTCTGATCAGTAATTTCTCTGCTTCCTTTTCTCTCTCTCTTCCAGTTAACTTGGTGGCGATTGTGATCCTGACCCGAGGAAAGTGCGGTCTCTCCAAATGTATCAGTGTCTACCTGGTGGGAATGGCAGTGTCTGATCTCCTGGTCGTTATCACTAATCCCATATTCTACTGGATTGTTTCAATATATTTCCCATATTCATTCCTGAGAATTACTCCTGTGTGTTCTCTCATTAACATTCTGCTTTCTGCATCCACAGTTGTTTCTGTCTGGCTCACAGTCACTTTCACCTTTGATCGATTTGTGGCCATTTGTTGTGAGAAGCTGAAAACAAAATATTGCAGCGAGAAAAGGGCGGCTGTGGTTGTGGGAACAGTGAGTGTGCTGGGCTGTTTAGAGTCTCTCCCCTGGTACTTTACACTGGAACAAGAATACATTATTGATAATGTTCCCATGGGTTGTGTTAATAAACTGAGCTTCTTTAATTCCCCCATATGGGGGGCATTTGAATTGTTTAACCGCATTTTAACCCCTTGTGTCCCGGTCTTTCTGATGTTGCTGCTCAATGTTCTGACTGTCAGACGGATTTTATTCTCCAGTAAAGTCCGCAGGGGATTCCGGCGCCACAGCAATGCAGAGAATCACAAGGACCCAGCGATGGAGAATCGCAGGAAATCAATTATTTTACTCTTCAGTATATCCGGCAGTTTTATCCTGTTATGGGTGACCCAGGTTGTGTTTATCATTTATATTCGAATTACAGATAATTATGATTATTCCTCCTACAGTGACCCTCTCTTTCACAGAACAAACATCAAAGATGCTGCAGCTTCTCAGTTCCTGCACCAACACATGTATTTACATTGTGACCCAGACTAAATTCAGACAGGAGCTGAAGAAGGGGGTGAAATACCCTCTCAATCTCATTGTTAAATTAGTGAAATCATAGAAAGAGCTGAAGGGTTTCAAACACTGGAACGAAATCCCATTCCCCCTCCTCCCCCCCCCCAGACCCCCAGCTCCACCTACCACCCTCCACCCGCCTCTGTGATTATTTGACCGGCGCCATCTTTAGTCCTGGCAGCTGCCTGAGCGTTGGCAGACCCTGACGTTCAAATGGAATAGTGTACTTTTGCGCATGTGCGAGTACAGCACCACCTAGCGAGTGCTTTGTCAACAACCGTATCCCGTGGACAAAGCTGCAAATCGCTGTGATTGTGATGTGTTGAGAGGGGCAGTAACTGCAGTGAGGCAGGGACACCAGCGGATGGAGATGGTGATCGAGGGACAGTAACTGCAGTGAGGCAGGGACACCAGCAGATGGAGATGGTGAGCGAGAGACAGTAACTGCAGTGAGACAGGGACACCAGCAGATGGAGATGGTGAGAGAGGGTCAGTAACTGCAGGGAGGCAGGGACACCAGCAGATGGAGATGGTGAGAGGGGACAGTAACTGCAGTGAGACAGGGACACCAGCAGATGGAGATGGTGAGAGGGGACAGTAGCTGCAATTAGACAGGGAAACCAACAGATGGAGATGGTGAGAGAGGGACATGAAATGCAGTGAGACAGGGACACCAGGAGATGGAGATTGTGAGAGAGGGACATTAACTGCAGTGAGACAGGGACACCAGCAGATGGAGATGGTGAGGGGGGCAGTAACTGCAGTGAGACAGGGACACCAGCTGATGGAGATGGTGAGAGGGGACAGTAACTGCAGTGAGACAGGGACAGCAACAGATGGAGATGGTGAGAGGGGACAGCAGCTGCAATTGGACAGGGACACCAACAGATGGAGATGGTGAGAGAGGGACATTAACTGCAGTGAGACAGGGACACCAGCAGATGGAGATGGTGAGAGAGGGGCAGTAACTGCAGTGAGACAGGGACACCAGCAGATGGAGATGGTGTGAGAGGGACATTAACTGCAGTGAGACAAGGACACCAGGAGATGGAGATGGTGTGAGAGGGACATTAACTGCAGTGAGACAAGGACACCAGGAGATGGAGATGGTGAGGAAGGGACCGTAACTGAAGTGACACAGGGACACCAGCGGATGGAGATGGTGAGAGAGGGACATTAACTGCAGTGAGAAAGGGACACCAGGAGATGGAGATGGTGACGAAGGGACATTAACTGCAGTGAGACAGGGACACCAGCAGATGGAGATGGTGAGAGAGCGACATTAACTGCAGTGAGACAGGGACACCAGGAGATGGAGATGGAGACGAAGGGACATTAACTGCAGTGAGACAGGGACACCAGGAGATGGAGATGGTGAGGAAGGGACAGTAACTGCAGTGAGACAGGGACACCAGCAGATGGTGATGCTGAGCCATTACTGATGGGAGATTCCCTTGCTGAGTTTGAAAGTTTCCACAAGTCTGAAGAATTTACTTTATTGTAAACTTGAGATGCTGAATAAAATAATTTCAATGCAACTTTCGTAAAATGGCTATTTTTCTACTGTGTGAACACTTGTAACATAAAACGCGTTCCTGTTTGGAAAGTTATATTGAGTGATTAAAGGTAATGTATAAATAAAACAACAGGATCAAATAAAACTGAAACAGTTATTTAGAAATAAAAAATCTCAATATAAGTTGTGTTGTGTTCTTGATCACCTACGTTATGACATCTCTCTCTCTCACACTTCTCTTTCTATGCTGGTATCTTCTCGACGATAACTACGAGTAGTTAATTTTACTCCAATTGACCTTTGAAATTTAATATTGAATCTGCTTTCAGAAACCTGCCAGACAGTGAATTCCAGACCATAATAACTCCCTGCCTATTGTTTCACCCCTCCACTAGTGCAAACAGTCTCTCCTCATATCTCCAAAATGAGGGAAAGATTTTGAGTGCAATGCAATTAATTTCTCCAGGACAGCAGCTGCAGAGGATCTGGAACCTCCTGAATGTGGACAAACAATGAACAAAAATCCTTCTGAATCCCCCAGGAGAGCAGAGGATAGAAACAGTCTGGAAGCAAATGGAAACAAGTGACACTTTATTACAGCAGTAAAAAGTCTTTGTCAGAATGTGGAGGTCTTTATTGCTGAACTTTATATAAACTGGAGGTGAAAAGTGGAAGATCTTTAATACCATTTGTGTTAAATGGCCATTTCCCAGCTTTGTGAACCCTTGTAACATTAAACTGGTGAATGTTAAGAAGGTTTTATTGATTGATTACAGTTAACACATAAATACAGCAGCATCAAATACAGGGCAAAGAATCATTGACAAATATAACTGTAAATATGGGTAAGAATTGCTGTGTGAAATGTCACTGGTTATTAAAGTTCTCTTCGCTGCCTCATTAACCTGGCTCTAGTTTCAGTCTTTGTCACACAGTGGAAATGAAAAACCGAATAAAAACCGCATGTTTGTACTGCATTCAAACAGGCCTCTCCAGCAATAACACTTTGTCAGAATTTCAAGGTAATTGCAATGAGTCATTTTCTGAACTTTCTGTTAACTGGAGGTGAATAGTGAAAGAGATTTAAAACAATCAGTGTTAAATGGTTATTATCCAAACCGGCCCCTCCAGGTTTTAAATTACAGCAGTTTTTCTGCTCTGCTAATGAGGTTTTTGGGGGAGGGAGAGAGAGAGAGACAGACAGGTTTCTGTCTGGAATGGTCCATTTGGGATATGTTTGGAATATCCCTCTCTCCCCCATTCGCTGTTTACACAGAGACTCACCTTGGACTGTCCCATACCTGGGAGGGAGTGTTCAGATGGAGGAAGTTGAGAGCTGTTTGGTTAAGCTGCACTTTGGGTAGACTGTCTGTTTTGAGTGACAGGTTCTGGGATATATTAGGACAACATCAGACCACATTCTTTCCTTCCATGCAGCTGGTTTCTGAAGGTGAGTTTCTGTGTCTCAATCTCTGTGGCCAGGTGAATTGGAACTGATTACAGTGTGTGTGTGTGTGTGAGAGAGAGTCCAGTCTGAATCCCCCGCTCTCTCTGTCCCAGTCCTGACGATTTTCTCCAAATCCCACCACAATGCCCCTCTCCAGGATCTTTTCCCCATGGATGAGCTGATGGAGGGAAGGTGTTACAGTCCAAGATGGAAAGCAGACGGTGTGGGATGGTGAGTATCACATCTTTTGTCTGTTTCTGCTTTTCTCCCTTCTTCTGACTCAGTCTCTTTCACTAAGTCTCTCTCACTCAATCTCTCTCTCATTGAATCTCTCTCTCACTGAATCTCTCTCTCACTGAATCTCTCTCTCACTCAATCTCTGTCTCATTGAATCTCTCTCTCACTGAATCTCTCTCACTCAATCTCTCTCTCACTGAATCTCTCTCTCACTCAATCTCTCTCTCACTGAATCTCTCTCCCACTGAATCTCTCTCACTCAATCTCTCTCCCACTGAATCTCTCTCTCACTCAATCTCTCTCTCACTGAATCTCTCTCTCACTGAATCTCTCTCTCATTCAATCTCTCTCGAACTGAATCTCTCTCTCACTCAATCTCTCTCTCACTCAATCTCTCTCTCACTCAATCTCTCTCCCATTGAATCTCTCTCACGCAATCTCTCTCCCACTGAATCTCTCTCTCACTCAATCTCTCTCTCACTGAATCTCTCTCTCACTGAATCTCTCTCTCACTCAATCTCTCTCTCACTCAATCTCTCTCCCACTGAATCTCTCTCCCACTGAATCTCTCTCCCACTGAATCTCTCTCTCACTCAATCTCTCTCTCACTTACTCTCTCTCTGATTGAATCTCTCTCTCACTCAATCTCTCTCTCACTCAATCTCTCTCTCACTCAATCTCTCTCTCACTGAATCTCTCTCTCACTCAATCTCTCTCTCATTGAATCTCTCTCCCACTGAATCTCTCCCCCACTGAATCTCTCTGCTCCACTGAATCTCTCTCCCCCACTATCTCTCTCCCTCACTCAATCTCTCTCTCACTCAATCTCTCTCTCTCTCAATCTCTCTCTCACTCAATCTCTCTCGCACTCAATCTCTCTCGCACTCAATCTCTCTCGCACTCAATCTATTTCGCACTCAATCTATCTCTCTCACTCAATCTATCTCTCTCACTCAATCTATCTCCCTCACAGTCTCTCTCGCTCACAGTCTCTCTCGCACAGTCTCTCTCGCACTGAAACTGCCTCGAACTGAATCTCCCTCGAACTGAATCTCCCTCACACTGAATCTCCCGCACATAGAATCTCCCTCTCACTCAATCTCCCTCTCACAGACTCTCCCTCTCACAGACTCTGCCTCGCACACAATCTCCCTCGCACACAATCTCTCCTCACTCAATCTCTCCTCACTCAATCTCTCTCTCACTGAATGTCTCCCTCATTCAATCTCTCTCTCACTGAATCTCTCTCTCACTCAATCTCTCTCTCACTCAATCTCTCTCTCACTCAATCTCTCTCCCATTGAATCTCTCTCACGCAATCTCTCTCCCACTGAATCTCTCTCTCACTCAATCTCTCTCTCACTGAATCTCTCTCTCACTGAATCTCTCTCTCACTCAATCTCTCTCTCACTCAATCTCTCTCCCACTGAATCTCTCTCCCACTGAATCTCTCTCCCACTGAATCTCTCTCTCACTCAATCTCTCTCTCACTTACTCTCTCTCCCACTGAATCTCTCTCTCACTCAATCTCTCTCTCACTGAATCTCTCTCTCACTGAATCTCTCTCTCACTCAATCTCTCTCTCACTCAATCTCTCTCCCACTGAATCTCTCTCCCACTGAATCTCTCTCTCACTCAATCTCTCTCTCACTTACTCTCTCTCTCATTGAATCTCTCTCTCACTCAATCTCTCCCTCACTCAATCTCTCTCTCACTCAATCTCTCTCTCTCTCAATCTCTCTCTCACTCAATCTCTCTCGCACTCAATCTCTCTCGCACTCAATCTCTCTCGCACTCAATCTATCTCGCACTCAATCTATCTCTCTCACTCAATCTATCTCTCTCACAGTCTCTCTCGTTCACAGTCTCTCTCGCACAGTCTCTCTCGCACTGAAACTGCCTCGAACTGAATCTCCCTCGAACTGAATCTCCCTCACACTGAATCTCCCGCACATAGAATCTCCCTCTCACTCAATCTCCCTCTCACAGACTCTCCCTCTCACAGACTCTGCCTCGCACACAATCTCCCTCGCACACAATCTCTCCTCACTCAATCTCTCCTCACTCAATCTCTCTCCCACTCAATCGCTCTCCCACTCAATCTCTCTCCCACTCAATCTCTCTCCCACTCAATCTCTCTTCCACTCAATCTCTCTCTCACTGACTCTCACTGAATCTCTCTCTCTCTCTCTCAATCTCTCTCTCACTCAATCTCTCTCCCACTGAATCTCTCTCCCACTGAATCTCTCTCCCACTGAATCTCTCTCTCACTCAATCTCTCTCTCACTTACTCTCTCTCTCATTGAATCTCTCTCTCACTCAATCTCTCTCTCACTCAATCTCTCTCTCACTCAATCTCTCTCTCACTGAATCTCTCTCTCACTCAATCTCTCTCTCATTGAATCTCTCTCCCACTGAATCTCTCCCCCACTGAATCTCTCTGCTCCACTGAATCTCTCTCCCCCACTATCTCTCTCCCTCACTCAATCTCTCTCTCACTCAATCTCTCTCTCTCTCAATCTCTCTCTCACTCAATCTCTCTCGCACTCAATCTCTCTCGCACTCAATCTCTCTCGCACTCAATCTATCTCGCACTCAATCTATCTCTCTCACTCAATCTATCTCTCTCACTCAATCTCTCTCTCACTGAATCTCTCTCTCACTCAATCTCTCTCTCATTGAATCTCTCTCCCACTGAATCTCTCCCCCACTGAATCTCTCTGCTCCACTGAATCTCTCTCCCCCACTATCTCTCTCCCTCACTCAATCTCTCTCTCACTCAATTTCTCTCTCTCTCTCAATCTCTCTCTCACTCAATCTCTCTCGCACTCAATCTCTCTCGCACTCAATCTCTCTCGCACTCAATCTATCTCGCACTCAATCTATCTCTCTCACTCAATCTATCTCTCTCACTCAATCTATCTCTCTCACAGTCTCTCTCGCTCACAGTCTCTCTCGCACAGTCTCTCTCGCACTGAAACTGCCTCGAACTGAATCTCCCTCGAACTGAATCTCCCTCACACTGAATCTCCCGCACATAGAATCTCCCTCTCACTCAATCTCCCTCTCACAGACTCTCCCTCTCACAGACTCTGCCTCGCACACAATCTCCCTCGCACACAATCTCTCCTCACTCAATCTCTCCTCACTCAATCTCTCTCCCACTCAATCGCTCTCCCACTCAATCTCTCTCCCACTCAATCTCTCTCCCACTCAATCTCTCTTCCACTCAATCTCTCTCTCACTGACTCTCACTGAATCTCTCTCTCTCTCTCTCAATCTCTCTCTCACTCAATCTCTCTCCCACTGAATCTCTCTCCCACTGAATCTCTCTCCCACTGAATCTCTCTCTCACTCAATCTCTCTCTCACTTACTCTCTCTCTCATTGAATCTCTCTCTCACTCAATCTCTCCCTCACTCAATCTCTCTCTCACTCAATCTCTCTCTCTCTCAATCTCTCTCTCACTCAATCTCTCTCGCACTCAATCTCTCTCGCACTCAATCTATCTCGCACTCAATCTATCTCTCTCACTCAATCTATCTCTCTCACTCAATCTATCTCTCTCACAGTCTCTCTCGCTCACAGTCTCTCTCGCACAGTCTCTCTCGCACTGAAACTGCCTCGAACAGAATCTCCCTCGAACTGAATCTCCCTCACACTGAATCTCCCGCACATAGAATCTCCCTCTCACTCAATCTCCCTCTCACAGACTCTCCCTCTCACAGACTCTGCCTCGCACACAATCTCCCTCGCACACAATCTCTCCTCACTCAATCTCTCCTCACTCAATCTCTCTCCCACTCAATCGCTCTCCCACTCAATCTCTCTCCCACTCAATCTCTCTCCCACTCAATCTCTCTTCCACTCAATCTCTCTCTCACTGACTCTCACTGAATCTCTCTCTCTCTCTCTCAATCTCTCTCTCACTCAATCTCTCTCCCACTGAATCTCTCTCCCACTGAATCTCTCTCCCACTGAATCTCTCTCTCACTCAATCTCTCTCTCACTTACTCTCTCTCTCATTGAATCTCTCTCTCACTCAATCTCTCTCTCACTCAATCTCTCTCTCACTCAATCTCTCTCTCACTGAATCTCTCTCTCACTCAATCTCTCTCTCATTGAATCTCTCTCCCACTGAATCTCTCCCCCACTGAATCTCTCTGCTCCACTGAATCTCTCTCCCCCACTATCTCTCTCCCTCACTCAATCTCTCTCTCACTCAATCTCTCTCTCTCTCAATCTCTCTCTCACTCAATCTCTCTCGCACTCAATCTCTCTCGCACTCAATCTCTCTCGCACTCAATCTATCTCGCACTCAATCTATCTCTCTCACTCAATCTATCTCTCTCACTCAATCTATCTCTCTCACAGTCTCTCTCGCTCACAGTCTCTCTCGCACAGTCTCTCTCGCACTGAAACTGCCTCGAACTGAATCTCCCTCGAACTGAATCTCCCTCACACTGAATCTCCCGCACATAGAATCTCCCTCTCACTCAATCTCCCTCTCACAGACTCTCCCTCTCACAGACTCTGCCTCGCACACAATCTCCCTCGCACACAATCTCTCCTCACTCAATCTCTCCTCACTCAATCTCTCTCCCACTCAATCGCTCTCCCACTCAATCTCTCTCCCACTCAATCTCTCTCCCACTCAATCTCTCTTCCACTCAATCTCTCTCTCACTGACTCTCACTGAATCTCTCTCTCTCTCTCTCAATCTCTCTCTCACTCAATCTCTCTCCCACTGAATCTCTCTCCCACTGAATCTCTCTCCCACTGAATCTCTCTCTCACTCAATCTCTCTCTCACTTACTCTCTCTCTCATTGAATCTCTTTCTCACTCAATCTCTCTCTCACTCAATCTCTCTCTCACTCAATCTCTCTCTCATTGAATCTCTCTCCCACTGAATCTCTCCCCCACTGAATCTCTCTGCTCCACTGAATCTCTCTCCCCCACTATCTCTCTCCCTCACTCAATCTCTCTCTCACTCAATCTCTCTCTCTCTCAATCTCTCTCTCACTCAATCTCTCTCGCACTCAATCTCTCTCGCACTCAATCTCTCTCGCACTCAATCTATCTCGCACTCAATCTATCTCTCTCACTCAATCTATCTCTCTCACTCAATCTCTCTCGCACTCAATCTCTCTCGCACTCAATCTATCTCGCACTCAATCTATCTCTCTCACTCAATCTATCTCTCTCACTCAATCTATCTCTCTCACAGTCTCTCTCGCTCACAGTCTCTCTCGCACAGTCTCTCTCGCACTGAAACTGCCTCGAACTGAATCTCCCTCGAACTGAATCTCCCTCACACTGAATCTCCCGCACATAGAATCTCCCTCTCACTCAATCTCCCTCTCACAGACTCTCCCTCTCACAGACTCTGCCTCGCACACAATCTCCCTCGCACACAATCTCTCCTCACTCAATCTCTCCTCACTCAATCTCTCTCCCACTCAATCGCTCTCCCACTCAATCTCTCTCCCACTCAATCTCTCTCCCACTCAATCTCTCTTCCACTCAATCTCTCTCTCACTGACTCTCACTGAATCTCTCTCTCTCTCTCTCAATCTCTCTCTCTCTCAATCTCTCTCGCACTGAATCTCTCTCTCGCACTGAATCTCTCTCTCACTCTCTCTATTTCTGAATCTCTCCCTCACCTTGTATTTCTGTCTCTGTTTTTCTCTCTATCTCTCTGTTCCTCCATCTCTCTCTCTCTCCCTCACTTTGTGTTTCTGTCTCTCTCTGAGTGATTGTGCGTCTTTCTGTCTCAATGGCTTTCTCTGTCCTCTCTCTCAATCTCTCTGTGATTCTCTGTCCTCTCTCTCAATCTCTCTGTGATTCTCTGTCGTCTCTCTCAACCTCTCTGTGATTCTCTGTGTCTTTCTCACTGGCTTTCTGTCTGTCTCTTTGTTGCCTTCAATTTCTTTGTGTCTCTGTTATTTCCCTCCACTTTTTTCCCTTCTCTCTTGCTTTGCATCTTTCTGCCTTCTCTATTTCTTTTTCTATCATTTCTCTCTCTCTTTCCAAATTTTTTTGTCTTTTCCTGACCCTATCCACCGCCCTCAATTTATCCACCGCCCTCAATTTATCCACCGCCCTCAATTTATCCACCGCCCTCAATTTATCCACTGCCCGCAATTTATCCACCGCCCTCAATTTATCCACCGCCCGCAATTTTTATCCACCACGCAAATCTTTTTCCTGCAATTCCCCCCACCAGAAAACATCCCCCCCTTGTCCAGACACCCCCGATCTAAATAATCCTCATCTGCAGACAACTGTCTGATATCCCCTGTTAACTGACCCCCATCTAATACCCTCATTATCAACAGACCCCCATCTAATTATCCCTTTCCCTCTGTCACAAGACAATCCATCAAACTACCACCCGCCCAGGACAGATCCCATCTAAATAGACCCCGGGAACAAACACCCATTTAAATTCCCCCCCAGGAACAAACTCCCATCTGAAAATCAGCCCCCAGGAATAGACCCCCATCTAAATACCCCCCGGGAACAAACTCCCATCTAAATACCCCCCCAGGAACAAACTACCATCTAAATACCCCCCGGGAACAAACTGCCATCTCAATACCCCCCGGGAACAAACTACCATCTAAATACCCCCACAGGAACAAACTACCATCTAAATACCCCCCGGGAACAAACACCCATCTCAATACTCCTCGGGAACAAACGCCCAACTGAATACACCCCCAGGAACAAACTCCCATCTAAATACCTGCCCATGAACAAACTACCATCTAAATACCCCCCCCCCCCCCCGGGAACAAACTCCCCTCTGAATAACCCCCCAGGAACAAACTCCCATCTCAATACCCTCCTGGAACAAACTCCCCTCTGATTAACCCCCCAGGAACAAACTCCCATCTAAATACCTCCCCATGAACAAACTACCATCTAAATACCACCCCCCGCGGGAACAAACTCCCCTCTGAATAACACCCCAGGAACAAACTCCCATCTCAATACCCTCCTGGAACAAACTCCCCTCTGAATACCCCCCAGGAACAGACTCCAATCTCGCGACCCGCCCGCAACAGACCCCCATCTAAATACCCACCGTTCTGTGAACAGTCTCCCATCTAAATACTCCCCTCCCCATTACCTGAACCAAATCTAATTCTCCCCCCGCTCTCCACTGTAAACTCTCCCGGTTTCTAAATACCCTCCCTGTCCTGTAAAAGCTTCCCCTCTACTAATTCCCACCCTGTATCATCACCCCCGTGAACATCCCCCTACCCCCCTCACTCCCCACCGTCTTATTCCCACCTCCATCACTTTCCTCAGTTTGGCTCCGTCTCCCGACAATCTTTCGTTCATTTTAATTCCAGATCTGGATAAGCCACTGGAATTCCAACAACTTGCTCCCAGATCCCCGGCACCTTTAACTCCTGTCCGGCCAAAATCAGGGCCGGGCATAGAGCAAGGACCTTCAGATGCTAAATGGTATTCTGAGCCTTTAACGCACAGGACACAGCCCTCTCTGCAGAAAGGTGTTTCACCTGCTCTCCCCATCGGCTTCAGGGAATAAAACAGAGGGAGACACACACAAACACTCACACATTGATTTTGCACAGGGACGGAAAGAGGCCATTCAGCCCTTTGATCCTGTCCCACCCATGTTAGATAATGGCTGACTTGTCCCTTCCCGCATTGAACCACAAGGAGACAGGCAGAGACAGTCGGGGAGCAGATAGACAGAGAGTCAAAGAAACACTGGGCTGGACTCGGACTTGGTGCCAATGGTGCAAACCAGGGTGGAGGGGAGGAGGGTGGTTGTGTATCGGCTGTCCGTTCACCATCTCTCCCCTAGTTTACATAAATGGGAGAAAAACTGGGCAGAGATGGAAAGCAGGATCCCGGTTCACAATCACCCTGTACAACACCAAAGCAACGAGTTCAAATCCACCCCCAGACAGAGGGACAGAAACACAGAAAACAGATCCCAGGATTCGGACAGAAGAGAGAGAGAGAGAGAAATAAATGGAAAGGGAGCTGGAGAATGAGATGCAGGGAGTCCGACACCAGTGAGAGAAACTGAGAACAGAGGGTCAGAAATACTGAGAAGGGCAGAGAGAGAGAGAGAAATGGAGATATTGAGAAAGATCACAGACCAAGAGAGAGATGCAGAGACAGAAAGAGGTGGAGGGGCAGAGATACAAAGTAAGGTGCGTTTACAGAATAGAGAGGGATGCTGCGGGATGGGGGAAATGCAGAGATTATCTTGCAGGAAAGGAGGAGCAGCGATGGAAAGATTCAGGGATTTGGAAGTGAGTGAGAGAA
Organism: Heterodontus francisci; assembly: GCF_036365525.1. NCBI lineage: Eukaryota > Metazoa > Chordata > Chondrichthyes > Heterodontiformes > Heterodontidae > Heterodontus > Heterodontus francisci. The sequence goes on along the minus strand of NC_090391.1, from coordinate 90,115,000 downwards.
GAAATGGAGTGAGAGAGAGAGACAGATAAAGATGCAGAGAGTCGCAGAAAGAGAGTGACGATGGAAACCTGTGAGACTCTAGAGAGAGGCAGAGATAGAAAGGATGTTGAGAGATACAGAGATAGGGATTTAAAGATGTGAAGAAACAGAGTTACGAACAAGGAGGAAGGTGCAGGGAACAAGTTGCAGCAAGAGATGGAGAGAGGGAAATCTATGGGATTACATTGACTGTTCTGGAGCAGCGATTCCCAAACTATTCCCTTTGGAGCACCCTCCAGCCCCCTCCATTGTGGTAAAAAAAATCCACAGACCCCCGAAAAAACAAAATCAAAATACTGTGGATGCTGGAAATCTGAAATAAAAACTGTTCTGGAAATACTGAGCATTTCCAGCACTTTGTTTTTCTATCAGCCCCGATATCACACAGTCTTCTTTTCTGTATTTAGAAATGAATTTGACAATGACAAATATATATGTATTATTATTTTCCCTCCCTGGTTAAAGCTCTTGTCTGTGAATTCCACGTGGCCAAAAGATTCTCCCTCTGCATCATCACAGCTGCAGCTTCCGAAAAGATTCTCCTTGGGAATAAGAGAAATAAAATTGATTCAAACAAAGCAAAGCATTTTTGAACAGAAATAAAACACAGCAAGAGCCCAGAGCTCTTTCTCTCACTCACTGACATAAAACAATCTCTCAGTGACTCCCTGTCTTAACAAACACATCCCCGGCTCAGAGCCAGAGACTGGGAAGTGTGGATGTGTTTACCCTGTCATTTCCTGCTCTCTCTCCCTCTATTTCTCTCTGTGTGTCTCTCCACATCTGTTTCTGCCTCATTGTAAAAGCACACAAACACTGGTGACCCCCATCCCCTCTCCTGTAGAAGGATAGAGAGAGAAATCCACATTCCCATCCCTGAAAAACTGAATTAAAATGGTCCCCCGGTGTTTCATTTCACTGTCAAATTCAGCCCACAGCCTAAAACACCAGCAATATTCGGGAATGAGAACAAGCCTTTACAAACCTTCACATTTCACCCATTTCATTGCTGATTCACAGAAGTATTTGACACTCAATGAATTAATTTTTAAATTGCTCGTCACTGTTGCAAAGTTGGAAATGCTGCTGGCCATTGGTACACAGCAAGATACCACAAGCAGCAGTGTGATAACAGCCGGCAAGCTGTGCACAGCAAGATCCCAGCAATGGTGACACAAGGTTTTGAGTGTGGATTTCTCTCTCTCTCTGTCTTTCTCCATCTTTCTCTGCCTTCGCTCCCTCACCCACACTCCGCATCATTCTCTCTCTCTGTTTAACCTGCCACCTCCAGCTGTTTCTCACTCTCCCTCTTTTTCTCTCCATCTGTGTCTGCCTCGGTGTTGCAATGCAGGAATTGATGAAGGGAATGTATGCACAGCAGGATCCCACAATGCGATCAGAGCCAGATATCCCAATACAGTCCTCAGAAAATGCTAAACTCCATCTTTAAACATATTACAAACCTGTGTACAGCTTCATGTTCCCCTCAGGAGCTGTTGACACTCAATGAATTAAATTTTAAAGTGGGCCTCAATGTTTCAATGCAGGAAACCTGCAGGCAATCTGTGCACAGCAAGATCCCAGAGGCAGCAATATGACAATATGCAGGTAATCTGCTTTTAGTGATGTAAGTTTAGAGATCCCAGAGGGAGGAACATTCCTGCTGTTTGAAAACTCAAAGACCCCTCTCCCTGTCTTTCTCCTGCTCCCTCCCCCCTGCACCCCATCCACATCTGTTTCTTTTTCTCTCGATCTGGGATTTAATCTGGATTGAAACGTCCGCTGAAGTGTTTCTGTCACCGTTTAAAATAACCACACGTCACATTGTGGCTCCTATTGATTAATGGTTAAAATAGGGAAAGTGCAGGGGAGAGAAAAGCAGAGGAAGATGGGGCAATTGCCCCACATTGCCCGCAATATCCCCCCCGCTATTTATTCCCCCCACAATTATCCGCCCCAGCAATTATCCCCACCCCCTCAATTTTCCCCACCCCCTCAATTATCCCCCCCCGGAATTTATCCCCCCCCGCAATTTATCACCCCCGCAATTATACCCCCCGCAATTATCCCCCCCGCAATTATCCCCCCGCAATTATCTCCACCCCGCAATTATCTCCATCCTGCAAATATCCCCCCGCTATTCATTCCCCCCGCAATTATCCCCCCCCGCAATTATCTCCACCCAGCAATTATCCACCCCCGCAATTATCCCTCCCGCAATTATCCCCCCCGCAATTATCCACCCCCCGCAATTATCCCCCCCGCAATTATCTCCACCCCGCAATTATCCACCCCCGCAATTATCCACCCCCGCAATTATCCACCCCCCGCAATTATCCCCCCCGCTATTATCCCCCCCGCAATTATCTCCACCCCGCAATTTTCCACCCCCGCAATTATCCACCCCCGCAATTATCCACCTCCGCAATTATCCACCCCCGCAATTATCCCCCCCGCAATTATCTCCACCCCGCAATTATCCACCCCCGCAATTATCCCCCCCGCAATTATCCACCCCCGCAATTATCCCCCCGCAATTATCCACCCGCCGCAATTATCTCCACCCCCGCAATTATCTCCACCCCCGCAATTATCCCCCCCGCAATTATTCACCCCCCGCAATTATCCCCCCCCCCCCGCAATTATCCCCCCCGGAATTATCTCCACCCAGCAATTATCCACCCCCGCAATTATCCCCCCCGCAATTATCCCCCCCCGCAATTATCCACCCCGCGCAATTATCCCCCCCGCAATTATCTCCACCCCGCAATTATACACCCCCGCAATTATCCACCCCCGCAATTATCCACCCCCCGCAATTATCCCCCCCGCAATTATCCCCCCCGCAATTATCACCACCCCGCAATTATCCACCCCCGCAATTATCCACCCCCGCAATTATCCACCCCCGCAATTATCCCCCCGCAATTATCTCCACCCCGCAATTATCCACCCCCGCAATTATCCCCCCCGCAATTATCCACCCCCGCAATTATCCCCCCCGCAATTATCCACCCGCCGCAATTATCTCCACCCCCACAATTATCCCCCCCGCAATTATTCACCCCCCGCAATTATCCCCCCCCCGCAATTATCCCCCCCGGAATTATCTCCACCCCGCAATTATGCCCCCGCAATTATCCACCCCCCGCAATTATCTCCACCCCGCAATTATCCCCCCCGCAATTATCCACCCCCCGCAATTATCCCCCCGCAATTATCCCCCCCCCGCAATTATCTCCAGCCCGCAATTATCTCCACCCCGCAATTATCCCCCCCCCGGAATTATCTCCACCCCGCAATTATCCAACCCCGCAATTATCCACCCCCGCAATTATTTCCACCCCGCAATTTATCCACCCCGCAATTATCTCCACCCCGCAATTATCTCCACCCCTCAATTATCCACCCCCGCAATTATCTCCACCCCGCAATTATCTCCACCCCACAATTATCCCCCCGCAATTATCCACCCCCCGCAATTATCCCCCCCGCAATTATCTCCACCCCGCAATTATCTCCACCCCGCAATTATCCCCCCCCGCAATTATCCCCCCCGCAATTATCCACCCCGCAATTATCCCTCCCCTCAATTATCCACCCCCACAATTATCTCCACCCCGCAATTACCCCCCCCGCAATTATCTCCACCCCGCAATTATCCCCCCCCCGCAATTATCCCCCCCGCAATTATCTCCACCCCGCAATTATCCCCCCCCGCAATTATCCCCCCCGCAATTATCTCCACCCCGCAATTATCCACCCCCCGCAATTATCTCCACCCCGCAATTATCCCCCCCGCAATTTTCTCCACCCCGCAATTATCCACCCCCGCAATTATCCACCCCCGCAATTATCTCCACCCCGCAATTATCCCCCCCCGCAATTATCCCCCACCGCAATTATCCCCCCCCGCAATTATCCCCACCCCCGCAATTATCCCCCCAGCAATTATCCCTAACGCAATTATCCCCACCCCCTCAATTATCCCCCCCCGCAATTATCCCCACCCCCGCAATTATCCCCACCCCCGCAATTATCCCCCCCACAATTATCCCCACCCCCTCAATTATCCCCACCCCCGCAATTATCCCCCCCGCAATTATCCCCCCCCGCAATTATCCCCCCCCGGCAATTATCCCCCCCGCAATTATCCCCAGCCCCGCAATTATCCCCACCCCCGCAATTATCCACACCCCGCAATTATCCCCACCCCGCAATTTCCCCCCCCGCAATTATTTCCCCTCCCGCAATTATATCCCCCCGCTATTTATTCCCCCCACAATTTATCCGCCCGGCAAATTTAGTCCCCCTTCCCTGCAATTTTCCCCCCCCTCAATTTCACGCCCCCAGGCTGCAAAACTTCCTGCAACCGCAATTTATTACCACGATGCAAATTTTATCCCCTGCAATATTTCCCCCCCCCTCGGATAACATTCCCCCCTTGTACAGACCCCGAGTCCCATCCAGATACCCACCCCCAGGGACAGACTCCCATCTAAATACCCCCCCAGGAGCAGACTCCCATCTAAATACCCCGCCAATAACAGACTCCCATCTAGATACCCTGCTGGGGACAGACTCCCATCTAAAAACATCCCCGGGGACATACCCCCATCTAAATACATCCCCAGGGACAGACCCCCATCTAAATACATCCCCGGGGACAGACTCCCATCTAGATACCCCACACGGGGACAGACCCCCATCTAACTACCCCCCCCCCCCCGGAGTCAGACCCCCATCTAAATACATCCCCGGGGCAGACCCCATCTAAATACATCCCCGGGGCAGACCCCCATCTAAATACATCCCCGGGGACAGACCCCCATCTAAATACATCCCCGGGGACAGACGCCCATCCAGATACCCCACCGGGGAACAGACCCCCATCTAACTACCCCTCCCGGAGACAGACCACCATCTCAATGCATCCCCAGGGACAGACCCCTATTTAGATAGCCCACCCGGGGACAGACCCCCATCTAATTATACCCTTATAATACCCCTGTTACAAATACCTGATGGGAACAGACCTCCATCTAAATACTAACCCCGGGAACAGACCCCCATCTAAATACATCCCCGGGGACAGTCCCCCATCTAAATACATCCCCGGGGACAGACCCCCATCTAAATACCCCACCCGGGGACCGACCCCCATCTAATTATACCCTTATAGTACCCCTGTTACAAATACCTGACGGGAACAGACCCCCATCTAAATACTAACTCCGGGGACAGACCGCCATCTAAATACCCGCCCCCCCCCCCTGGAGACAGACCCCCATCTATCTACCCCCCGGGGAAAGACCCCCATCTAAATACTAACCCCAGGGACAGACCCCCATCTAATTATACCCTTATAATACCCCTGTTACAAATACCTGACGGGAACAGACCCCCATCTAAATACTAACCACGGGGACAGACCCCCAACTAAATAACCCCCCGGAACTGACCCCCATCTAAATACACCCCCCGGGACAGACTCCCATCTAAATACCCCCCTGGGACAGACCCCCATCTAAATACTAATCCCAGGAACAGACCCCCATCTAAATACATGCCCGGGAACAGACCCCCATCTAAATACCCCACCCGGGGACAGACTCCCATCTAAATACATCCCCGGGGACAGACCCCCATCTAAATACATCCCCGGGGACAGATGCCCATCTAGATACCCCACCGCGGGACAGACCCCCATCTAACTACCCCCCCGGAGACAGACCCCCATCTAAATACATCCCCAGGGACAGACCCCTATTTAGATAGCCCACCCGGGGACAGACCCCCATCTAATTATACCCTTATAATACCCCTGTTACAAATACCTGATGGGACCAGACCTCCATCTAAATACTAATCCCGGGAACAGACCCCCATCTAAATACATCCCCGGGGACAGTCCCCCATCTAAATACATCCCCGGGGACAGACCCCCATCTAAATACATGGCCAGGAACAGACCCCCATCTAAATACCCCACCCGGGGACCGACCCCCATCTAATTATACCCTTATAATACCCCTGTTACAAATACCTGACGGGAACAGACCCCCATCTAAATACTAACTCCGGGGACAGACCGCCATCTAAATACCCGACCCCCCCCCCCCGGAGACAGACCCCCATCTATCTACCCCCCGGGGAAAGACCCCCATCTAAATACTAACCACAGGGACAGACCCCCATCTAATTATACCCTTATAATACCCCTGTTACAAATACCTGACGGGAACAGACCCCCATCTAAATACTAACCACGGGGACAGACCCCCAACTAAATACACCCCCGGAACTGACCCCCATCTAAATACACCCCCCGGGACAGACTCCCATCTAAATAACCCCCTGGGACAGACCCCCATCTAAATACTAATCCCAGGAACAGACCCCCATCTAAATACATGCCCGGGAACAGACCCCCATCTAAATACATGCCCGGGAACAGACCCCCATCTAAATACCCCACCCGGGGACAGACCCCCATCTAAATACATCCCCGGGGACAGACCCCCATCTAAATACATCCCCGGGGACAGATCCCCATCTAAATACTAATCACGGGAACAGACCCCCCCCCATCTAAATACATGCCCGGGAACAGACCCCCATCTAAATACCCCACCCGGGGACAGACCCCCATCTAATTATACCCTTATAATACCCCTGTTAGAAATACCTGACCGGAACAGACCCCCATCTAAATACTAACTCCTGGGACAGACCGCCATCTAAATACCCCCCCGGGACAGACCGCCATCTAAATACCACCCCGGGACAGACCCCCATCTAAATACTAACTCCGGGGACAGACCGTCATCTAAGTACCCCCCCGGGACAGACCCCCATCTAAATACTAACCCCAGGGATAGACCCCCATCTAAATCCCACCCCCCCGGGACAGACCCCCGTCTGAACACTAACCCCAGGGACAGACCCCCATCTAAATACTAACTCCGGGGACAGACCGCCATCTAAATACCCCCCTTGGACAGACCGCCATCTAAATATCACCCTGGGACAGACTCCCATCTAAATACTAACCCCAGGGACAGACCCCCATCTAAATACACACCCCCGGGACAGACCCCCATCTGAATACTAACCCCAGGGACAGACCCCCATCTAAATACATGGACAGAAAGAGCAAGAGAGTTGGAGAGCAGGTAATAGAGAGGGAAATAGAAAAGAGAGTGATGGGGAGAGCGAGGAAGAACTGAGCTTGAAAGAATCATAGAGAGATGGAGAGACTGAGGGAAAATAAGTGAGAGGGAGAGAGTGAGAGAGCAAGAGATGGTGAGAAATGGAGGGAGAATCTCCTCAATTGGACAGAGATGGAGAGAGAGTGATAGAGAGATGTGAAGTGAGATCCAAGAGAAAGGAAGGTGGAGAGTGAGGGAGAGGTAGAGTTTGAGAGTGAGGAAACAGATAAATGGAAAGATAAAGGTGAGGAGAGAGTAAAAGAGCAGAAGAGAGAGAGAGAGAGATGGAGAGAGAGAGTGGGAAGGAAAATGAGAAATTAGAGGAAATGAGCAGACACAGGATGGACAGAAAGTGTGAAAAATGAATGAGAGATAGAGTGTCCGTCAGAGAGAGAGGGAAAGTCCGGGATATTTGTGGGTAGAGAGAGAGGCAGATAGTGTGTGTGTGTGTGAGAGAGAGAGAGACATCAGCACACGTTCACAGGAAAGAAGGTCTCGCCATGTCAAACAGTCATTTAATTGGGTGCACAACCAGACAAAAGTAACTTTATCCCCGGGAGAATGAGTGGAGTCAGACATATAATAACAGATTGCAGGTTAATGCCCAGATAAGCATGATTAAAGATTAAAAGTTGCAGAGAGAAATCACCCAGTAATCCTAGTTGCAACCCATTGGACTCAATACAATGGTCCAAAAATATTATCACTGCCAATCAAACAATTTCATCAGCTCAATAACCAACAGTGAAATGATCCACAAACTGCAGTGTTCAATGATTCAAGGAAGATTACAGAGCATGAGAGAGAACATAAAGACAGACAGAGGGTATTTGTTTAGCTTCTCTGCCATTGTCCTATGATGAGAGGCTGAGTAAGTAGGACCTGTATTCTGTGCAGTTTAGAAGAATGAGAGGTGATCTCATTGAAACATATCAGATTCTAAAGGGACTGGATAGGGTCGACACTGAGAGATTATTTCCACTGGTCGGGAAATGAAAGTCTCCCTTATCCCTTCCTAACCAGCTTATCCACCTGTCCTGTCAGCCTCAGGAATCAGTGAACATTCACTCCAAGGTCCCGCTGTTCACAGACACAGAGATAATGTTGGAGACAGTCATGTTGTTAGGTTAGATCAAAAGTGCAAATGACAAATGTTATCATAGTTTGATGTAATCCTGTGTACACAGAGGTACAAGAAATAGGTGTAGAGTGTGAAACACCAGGAGAGAGGGAGGAATATAGATGGAGATAGGGTAACAGTGAGAAAGGGAGAGATATGCATGGAGAGAGAAGTGGAGAGCTACTCTTACTGGTAATCTCTCTCCATCTCCGTCTTCCCCTCTCTCTTACTCACTCAATCAATCACTAGTTCCCCTCTCTGCTACTCTCTCCTTGTTTATTTCTCTCTCTGTACCCTCTTAATCTAAATCTCTCACTGTGTCATACCTTCCAGGATGCTGCACACAGCTTTGCGGGAATGCTGACCGACACTCTCCATCCCGATCTCTTCCTCTTTCTCTCTGGTAATCTCTCCCCATTGCTATTCTTCCCTCTCCCTGTTCATCCCTCTCTATATCTATCCCTGTCTTTCTCACTGTTACTCTCTCCATCTGGATGGAGGAGGAGAAAGCGAGGCATATATAGAGGCAGCTTTACTCTGTATCTAACCCCACACTGTACCTTCCCTGGGAGTGTTTTATAGAACAGAGAAGACAGAGATTTACTCAATAGCTAACTAATAGCTTGGCAGCATTTGATGGGACAGTGTAGACGGAGCTTTACTCTGTATCCCTGGAATTTAGAAGGGTAAGGGTTTATCTGATCAAAGTTTAAAGTGGTGGATGGGGTACCAATCAGGTGGACTGCTTTGTCCTGGATGGTGTCGAGCCTCTGGAGTGTTGTAGATGTTACACTCATTCAGGCAAGTGGAGAGATACCATCACACACCTGACTTGTGTCTTGTAGGTGGTTGAAAGGCGTTGGGGAGTCAGGGGGTGGGTCCCTTGTAGCCACAGTACTGATGTGTTTACTTCAGCTCAGTTCCTGGTCAATGCCTCCCTCGGATGTTGATGCTGGGGGATTCAGCGATGGGATAATGCTTTGAATGCCATGGGGAGGTGGTTGGATTCTCTCTTGTTGCAGATTGTCATTGCCTGTCTGTGTGTGTTTTTCTGTGCTCTGGGACCAATTTCCTCATGGGGAGGTCATAATGCTGCGTCATAACTGACTAGTTCACGAAAGGAATGCTGATGGAATGAACGGGACAGGGACAGAGTGGATACAACGTTGGCTAGGGACAGGACACAGAGAGTAGTGGTGAATGGTTGCTTCAGACCGGATGGCGGTACCTTTGACTGACATAATCTGATACACTTCTGTTCAATCGCCCCTCTATCTCCTTTTTTCTCAGGAGATCAAACCCAGCTTTTCGAACCGAACTTTGTCGCGAAAATCCCCCATCTCTGAAACCATTCTGGTAAATCTCTGCAGCCTCTCAAGGAACCTCACATCCTTCCTAATGTGTGGTGACCAGAACTGGACACAGTTCTCCAGTTGGGGTCGAAATAGAGCTTTATAAATGTTCAGCATAACCTCCCTGCTTTTGTACTGACTGTATACGGTGTACATTGTGGTACAGTGGTATTCCCCAGGGGTTTGGATTAGGACCACTGATCTTTTTGATATATATTAATGACTTGGACTTGGGTTTACAGGGCATAACTTCAACATTGCGGCATCTGCAATGTAATAAACAGAGAAGGGAATAGTAGTAGTAAATCTCTGTCTTCTCTGTTTTATAAAACACTGTCAGGGCAGGTACAGTGTGGGGTTCAGGAGGATAGAGGCAGTCTGGTGAAATGGTCAGACACATGGCAGGTTAACTTCAATGCTGAGAAATGTAAAATGATGCATTTGGGAAGGAAGGCTGAGGAGAAGCGATATAAACTAAATAGTACAATGTTAAAATGGGTGCTGGGACAGAGAGATCTGGAATCTGAAGAGATCTGCATCAGTTTTTATATCTGAAAGATTCAATTTGGGGCTTCGAGTCTTGTCAGTTGAATTTAGCTTCATCCTGAAAAGTGTTAGCAAACATGTTGGGAAATATGTCAAAAGCTGTTTCCACTCAGACATTCCTGCATTGTGGAAGTGTGAGCTATCTTTGCAGAGACAGGAACTAGAGTTGTTTGAATGGACCTGCATGTTTTAGTTGATGCAATAAGGTGAGAATTTGAATTGTGTCCCTTCCAGATACACAGAATTGAAGGTATTTGCAGAACACCACATGAAGTCGTTTACCAATGTCTGACAAACTTCAAAGATTTCAGACACATGGAAGAAGAGGAGAAGGGAACAATATACAAAACCTCAGTCAGTCAGACAACAGCAGTAGGAAAATGAATCTCTTTTTATGGGTTTTAATTTGAAGGCCTGAGCTGATGATTGAAAAAGCAGGATTTCAAATCCCACACAGGGTTGTTGTGAATTTGAATTCTATTTTTTCTATAAGAAAACATAAATCTGGAGTTAAAAAGCCTCCAGGTTGGAATGATTCACTCCTGTCTACTAGTGCAAAGCCCGTGTGTGTCTCAGTTTTGCTGTATTTATTAACGATTTAAGATGATGAGGTACAATGCAACATACCCAAGTTTACCAATGACACAAAAATAGGCAGCATTGTAAGCAGTGTAGCTGGAAGCATCAAATTACAAAGATATATTAATATCTTAAATAAATGGGCAAACCTGTGGTAGATAGATTTCAATGTCAGAAAATAAAGACTAGAACAGAGTACTTTATAAATGGTGAAAAGATAGAAACACTGGAGGTCCAAAGAGACTTTGGGGGTCCATGTCCATTTGAGTGCAGTGTAGATTTACCAGAATGAAACCTGGACTCCAAGGGTTAAATTACGAGGTGATATTACACAAACTGGGGATTTATTGCCTGGAATTTAGGAGGATCATGGTGATTTGTTCAAATATGTTGAGATATTAAGGGGAACTGATGGGGTAGTTTGGGAGAAACTATTTCAGCAGCTTGGGAACATAGGAACAGGAGTAGGCCATTCTGCCCATCGAGCCTGCTCCGCCAGTCAATACGATCATGGCTGATCATCCACTTCAATGCCTTTTTCCCAGACTGAGTTTCCACAGCCCACTGGAGTAGAGAATTCCAAAGATTCACAACCCTCTGAGCAAAGACATTTCTCCCCATCTCTGACCTAAGTGGCTTCCCCTTTACTTTGAAATTGTGTCCCCTGGTTCTAGAATCCCGAACCAAAGGAGACATCTTACCTGCATCTAACCTGTCTATCCCTTTAAGTATTTAGTATGTTTCAGTAAGATCACCCGGACGGCACAGTGGCGCAGTGGTTAGCACCGCAGCCTCACAGCTCCAGCTCCGGGTTCGATTCCGGGTACTGCCTGTGTTGAGTTTGCAAGTTCTCCCTGTGTCTGCGTGGGTTTTCTCCGGGTGCTCCGGTTTCCTCCCACAAGCCAAAAGACTTGCAGGTTAATAGGTAAATTGGCCATTATAAATTGTCACTAGTACAGGTAGGTGGTAGGGAAATATAGGGACAGGTGGGGATATTTGGTAGGAATATGGGATTAGTGTAGGATTAGTATAAATGGGTGTTTGATGTTCGGCACAGGGCCTGTTTCAGTGCTGTCTCTCTAATCTAATCACCTCTCATTCTTCTAAACTCCAATGAGTTTAGGCCCAACATGTTCAACCATTCCTCAGAAGACAACCCCTTCATCCCAGGGATCAGCCGAGTGAACCTTCTCTGAACTGGTTCCAATGCATCCAGGCCTGACCATTTATCCACTTTGAAAGTTGCCAAACACCTTAATATTTCCCTCTCACTCTGTTTATCCCATCCAATATTTCACACTCCTCCTCTTTAACTACAATGTCTGCATAGTTCACCCTCTTTTATAAAGATGGAGACAAAGTATTCATTAAGAACCATGCCCACATGTCCCACCTCCACACACACATTCCCTTTTTGGTCCCTAATACTCTATCCTTAATTATCCTCTTGCTCTTCATTTATTTATAAAACATCTTTGTGATTTTTTTGATGTAATGGTAATATTATTTTCCGGCCATTTCTTTGCTTTCCTAATTTGATTTTTAATTTCACCCTTGTACATTCTGCACTCCTCTCAGCTTTCTGTGGTATTGAGCTCTCGGTATCCGAGATAAGCTTCACTCTTGTGCCTTATCGTACCCGGTTTGATCCTTGACATCCAAGGGGCTCTAGATTTGGGAGTACCACCCTGTTTGTCTTTGTGTGAACATATTTGATATCAACCCTCAGTAACTCTCTCTGCTCAGACACTGATTGACCTTCAAGTAGCTGTTTCCAGTCCACTTTGTTATTATCCCCCATCCCTGGATCCACCATCCCCTCTGCTCCCTACAAAGGACTCTCACATCCTTCCTAAAGTGTGGTCACCAGAATTGGATGCAATATTCTGGTCGTGGCCTAACCAGAGGTTTATAAACATTCAGCATAACCTTCATGCTTTTGTATTCAAAATCTCTATTTATGAAGCCCAAGATCCCATATGCTTTGCTGACTACTTTCTCAATATGTCCTGCCACCTTCAAAGATGTCTGTACATGTATCCCCAGGTCTCTCTGTCCCTGCACACTCCCTAGAACTGGGCCATTATGTCTGTATTCCCTCTCCCTATCCCTTCTGCCCATCTCACATTTCCCTGTATTAAATTCCTTCTGCCACTTGTCTGCCCATCCCACTCACCTGTCGATGTCCTGTTGTAGTCGATTGATGTCATCAACACTGTTTGCATCTCCTCCAAGTTCGTTAACGGCAAATATTAAAATTTTACAAGAAGCACTGACTTTTGGGGAACACTGCTGTCTACCATCTTCCAGTCTGAAATACAACCATTTACCACAACTGGCTGTTTTCTGTCCTTTCACCAATTTTTGATCCAAGCTGACACTGGCCCTCCTATCCCATGAGCCTCAGTTTTGTTAACCAGAATTTTATGTGCTACTTTGTCAAACGCTTTCTTCAAATCCATATAAAATCCATTGCATTCCCTTCATCAACCTTCTCTGTTACTTCATCAAATTCTTGCTGGCTTTCCCTAAATAACTCAAACCTCTCCAAGTGCCTGTTGATTTTTTTCTCTTTCAATGATTTCTCCAATTGTCCTTTTGAAAGCTACTATTGAATCTGTCTCCACCACTATCAGACATTGCATTTCAAATCTGAAGCACTTGTGTGGAAAAAAATCCTTTTCCTCATGTCACCAATGATTGTTTTTGCCGATCACCTTCAATCTGTGCTCTCTGGTTATAAATCCTTCAGCCATTGGAAACACTTTCTCTTTATTTCCTCCATCTAAAGCTTTCATGATTTTATACACCTCGATCAAACCTCCTTTTAATCTTCTCTGCTCCAAGGAGAACAAGCCCAGTTTCTCCAGTCTATCAGTGTAACAGTAATAATCTCATCCAGGAACCGTTCTAGTAAATCTCTTCTGTACATTCACCAAAGCCTCCATGTCTTTCCTAAAGTGTGGTTCCAGAATTGGACACAATACTGCAGCTGAGGACAAACTATTATTTTATAAATGATTAGCATCACTTCCTGACTTTTACACTCTATACCTGTTTATAAAGCTCAGGATCCCATCGGCTTTATTAACCCATCAACAAAGGGGGAAAGTGTACCAGAACAATTGATCAGTTCCCTTAGACATGAATCCGTGAGTCGTTCCAAGGCTGGCGGGAGGGTTTAGAGAGAACCCCAAACTGGTCATTTTTTGAAGCAGAAAACCATCAATGCATTGGCAGGGATATTAATAAAGCCCGTACAAAGAGAGGAGGAGGCCATTCATCCCCTCGAGAATGTCCTGCCCATTCATTCAGGTCATGGCTGATTTGCTCCTTGTCCACATTGAGCTGTCTTGGCTCCGTAAACATTAATACCCTTTCCGAACAAATCTCTACCTACAATCAGGAATTAATGTCACTGCCTGTTAATACTGGTGAATTCCTTCCCTAAACCTCTCCGTCTCTCGATCTCTCATTCCTGCTTAAAGACGTTCCTAAAACTAACCTCTTTGACCAAGCTTCTTGTCATCACACTTAATCTCAACTTCTGTGGGTTTGGTGTCAGATTTTGTTTTATAATGCACCCTGTGCAGTGTCTTTGGGATTTTTTATTCCTCACCTTCTCCTTCACTCCGTCTCTCTCTCTCTCTCTCTCTCCCCCCTTTCCCCCCGCATCTCGCCCTCTCGCTCTCTCTTCATCCCCTCACCCCCCTCTCTCTTTTTCTCCCCCTCACCCCCGTCTCTCCCTCTTTCTCCCTCTTTGTCCCCCCAAACCCCTCTCTCTCTCTTTCTCCCCCTCACCCCCTCTTTCCCTCTCTCTCTCTTTATACCCCCTGCCACTCTATCTCTCTCTCTCTTTCTCCCCCTCACCCCCTGTCTCTCTCTCTATCTCTTTGAAAAATTCAGCGATGGGATAATGATTTGAATGCCAAGGGGAGGTGGTTGGATTCTCTCTTGTTGCAGATGGTCATTGCCTGGCACTTGTGTGACGTGAATGTTACCTCCCACTGGTCGGCCCAAGCCTGAATGTTGTCCGGGTCTTGGTGCATGTGGCTATGGATTGCTTCATTATCTGAGGCAAATTACTGTGGATGCTGGAAATCTGGAAAGCATCGAGCTGAATCACTAACTCTGTTTCTCTCTCCAAAGATGCTGCCTGACCTGCTCAGTATTTAAAGCACTTTCTGCTGGGATCTCAGCGGAACATGGCTGGGCTGAGGACACTACCCTGATGCGCTCCTGCAGTGAAGGCCTGGGACTGAGATGATTGACTTCCAACAACCACAACCATCTTCCTTTGTGCTCGGTATGATTCCAACCAGTGGAGAGATTTCCCCCGATTCCCACTGACTTCAGTTTTACTCGGGCTCCTCGATGTCACACTCGGTCAAACACTGCCGTAATGTTAAGGTCAGTCTCTCTTCCCAGTAGCAGACAGGAGTGAATTGTTCCCTTTGACCCGTTGTACACTGAACAAGCTGTGTTTCTTCACAGCCTGATACAGGACTGTACACGGCCGATTAATGTAGCCCATCAAACACTCCCAGAGCAAGTTCAGCTCAGCTTAGGAACAGAGTACAATTCCTTCAACATTCTCTCTCTGTCTCTCCCTCCTGCTATCTCTGACATTAGGAGAGAGACAGAGGGAGAGAGGGTTAGATATGAAGGCAGAGAGAGGGCTGTAGAGAGGGACAAATTTGGAGAGAGAGAGGTTGTTGAGGTGGATGAAAAGGATAATGTAAGATATATTAATTTGATGTAATCCTTCACTGCTGTGGACACAAACATATTAGAGATAGATATGGAGAGAAAAAAACATCGGGAGAGGGTGAAATGTAGATGATGTTGGGGCCCAGGCGGATAATTTTGATGATCCAGAAGGAATAGCCTCCATTTTAAACATCCAGCAAGCTATTCCACTGTGGGAGCCATCATACCCAAACAGACATAGACACACACACACACACACACACACACAGAAACACCCACACAATGATATTGGTTGTGCAAATTTCATGCTGGCTTATTGGTTAATTTTTCAATCTGTGATTGATAGATTCTTGTTAACCAAAGGTATTAAGAGATAAGGGGCAAAGGCAGGATATATGATGTAAGTTACATCACAGATCAGCCAAGATCTCAATTGATGCCGGAACAGGGCTGTGAGGTTGAATTGCATCTTCCTCTTCCAATATCCCCTGTGAAGTATCCTTCTATCTCTTTTAGTCATCCTGTCAGTCCATGTCTCTCTGTTTCTCTTTTTCTGTCTCTCACTCTGTCTGTATCCACCCCATGATGTTCCTGACCTGGGATGTTGATGGGACAGCGTAGAGGGAAATTTACTCTGTGTCAAACCCAACATTGTGCTTGGCTTGGGAATATTTAATGGGACAGTGTAGCTGGAGATTTACTGTGTATCCCTGGAATTTTGAAGGCTCAGGTGTGATTTGATGATTGTTTTCAAGATAATAAGGGAAACTGAAAGGGTAGACAGAGAGTAACAATTCCCACTGGCTGCAGAGTCTAGAACATGGGGGCATAGTCTAAAAATATAAACCTAGTCTAAAAACCTTTCAGGAGTGAAATGAAGAAACACATCAACACACCAGGTGTGGTATCAGTTTGGAACTCTCTTCCACAATCAGCAATTGATGCTGAGACACTTGTTAATTTTTAAATCTGAGTTTGATAGATTTTTGTTAACCAAAGGTATTAAGGGGCAAAGATAGGTACATGGAGTTAGATCACACATCAGCCATGAGCTCATTGAATGACAGAACAGGGTTGAGGGGCTAAATGGCCTCCTCCTCTTCCTCTGTCTCCCTCTTTGTCTCTCTTTCTGTCTGTCTGTATGTCTCTCTCTCTCTCCTCTCATCTGTGGAAATCCACACACATCAGTCAGCCATTTTAGGTTCATTTTCAGTGGCCATTTTATGTTACCACAACACTAGGACATTTATCGCTGTCTATCCCAAACCATCTCTCTTTGTAGTCTATTTGTGTTCTCCTCACAGCTTATTGTCCCACCTAACCTCGTATCTCTCTCCTTTGCTCCGTCTCACTCACGCACTCTCACCCTTCTCTCTCCCCCCCATTTCTCTCCCCCACCCCCTGCAATCTCTCTTTAAGTGTCCTGTTATCACATCCTTTATTATAGATTCGAGCATTTTCCCTGTGACTGATGTCAGACGAACAGGTCTTTAGTTCCCCATTTTCTCTCTCCTTCCTTTTGTAAATAGTGGGGTTACATTTGCTACCTTCTAATCTGCCTCTCTCACTCTGCCTCTCTCACACTGCCTCTGTCCCTCGCTATCTGTCTTTCCCCCCTCTCTCTATCGCTCTATCTCTCCCTCTCTCTACCTCTGTCCATGTCTCAATTTGTGCCTCCCTCACACCATCTCTCCCTCTCTCTCTGTCTCTCTCTAGTTCACTGTCTGCCTATCTATGTCTGCCTCTCTGTGTCTCCTTCTCTCTCTGTGCCTCTCTCACTCTCTATCTGTCTCTCCCCCAGCTCTCTCTCTCTCTTTCTCAACCTCTGTCAATGTCTCAATTTGTGCCTCCCTCAAACCATCGCTCCCTCTCTCTCTGTCTCTCTCTATCTCTCTCTCTGCCTCTCTCTCTCTCTCTGCCTCTCTCTCTCTCTGCCTCTCCCTCTCTATCTCTCCCTCTCTCTCTCTCGCTGCCTCTGTCCACGTCTCAGTTTGTGTCTCCCCCACACCATCTCTCCCTCCGTCTCTCCCTCCCTCTCTCCCTCCCTCTCTCTCTCCCTCTCTTTCTCTCTCTCTCCCTCCCTCTCTGTCTCTGTCTCAGAGTAACAGCTCAGATGATTAACCTCTTTATCCATGTGTTATGAACACGGGACTTAGTCTCTGTACCATTTTCTAGGATGTTGCCAGGACTGGAGAATTGTAGCTATGAGGATAGGCAGGGGTTGTTGTCCTTGGAACAGAGAAGGCTGAGGGGAGATCTGATTGAAATGTACAAAATGTTGAGGGTCCTGGATAGAGTGGAGGTGAAGGGCAGAGAACCATAGCAGAAAGGTCAGTGACGAGGGGGCATAGATTTAAAGTGATTGGTCGAAAAATTAGAGGGGAGTTGAGGAAAATCTTTTTCACCCAGAGGGTCGCGATGGTCTGGAACTCACTGCCTGAAAGGGTAGTAGAGGCAGAGACCCTCAAGTCATTCAGAAGGAGTCTGGATAGGCACCTCAAGTGCGGTAAGCTGCAGTGCTCGGACCAAATGCTGGAAGGTGGGATTAGAATAGGTTGATCGATTTTCGGCTGGCACAGAGAGGATGGGCCAAGTGGCCGTTTTCTGTGCCTTAACATTTCTATGTTGCCCTCGCCAACTCTATTTTTCCCTCTGTTACTCTCTGAATCCCAGTCTCTCCCTCTCTGTTACTCTCTGAATTCCAGTCTCTCCCTCTCTGTTACCCTCTGAATTCCAGTCTTTCCCTCTCTGTTACCCTCTGAATCCCAGTCTCTCCCTCTCTGTTACCCTCTGAATTCCAGACTCTCCCTCTCTGTTACACTCTGAATTCCAGTCTCTCCCTCTCTGTTACCCTCTGAATCCCAGTCTTGCCCTCTCTGTTACCCTCTGCATTCCAGTCTCTCCCTCTCTATTACCCTCTGACTCCCAGTTTCTCCCTCTCTGTTACCCTCTGAATCCCAGTCTCTCCCTCTCCGTTACCCTCTGAATCCCAGTCTCTCCCCCTCTGTTACTCTCTGAATCCCAGTCTCTCCCTCTATGTTTCCCTCTGAATCCCAGACTCTCCCTCTCTGTTACCCTGTGATTCCCTGACTCTCCCTCTCTGTTCCCGTCTGAATCCCAGTCTCTCCCTCTCTGTTTCCCTCTGAATCCCAGACTCTCCCTCTCTGTTACCATCTGAATCCCAGTCTCTCCCTCTCTGTTTCCCTCTGAATCCCAGACTCTCCCTCTCTGTTACCATCTGAATTCCAGTCTCTCCCTCTCTGTTACCCTCTGAATCCCAGTCTTTCCCTCTCTGTTACCCTCTGAATTCCAGTCTCTCCCTCTCTGTTACCCTCTGAATCACAGTCTCTCCCTCTCTGTCACCCTCTGAATTCCAGTCTCTCCCTCTCTGTTACTCTCTGAATTCCAGTCTTTCCCTCTCTGTTACCCTCTGAATCCCAGTCTCTCCCTCTCTGTTACCCTCTGAATTCCAGACTCTCCCTCTCTGTTACACTCTGAATACCAGTCTCTCCCTCTCTGTTACCCTCTGAATCCCAGTTTCTCCCTCTCTGTTACCCTCTGCATTCCAGTCTCTCCCTCTCTGTTACCCTCTGACTCCCAGTTTCTCCCTCTCTGTTACCCTCTGAATCCCCGTCTCTCCCTCTCCGTTACCCTCTGAATCCCAGTCTCTCCCCCTCTGTTACTCTCTGAATCCCAGTCTCTCCCTCTATGTTTCCCTCTGAATCCCAGACTCTCCCTCTCTGTTACCCTGTGAATCCCTGACTCTCCCTCTCTGTTACCGTCTGAATCCCAGTCTCTCCCTCTCTGTTTCCCTCTGAATTCCAGACTCTCCCTCTCTGTTACCATCTGAATCCCAGTCTCTCCCTCTCTGTTTCCCTCTGAATCCCAGACTCTCCCTCTCTGTTACCATCTGAATTCCAGTCTCTCCCTCTCTGTTACCCTCTGAATCCCAGTCTTTCCCTCTCTGTTACCCTCTGAATTCCAGTCTCTCCCTCTCTGTTACCCTCTGAATCCCAGTCTCTCCCTCCCTGTCACCCTCTGAATCCCAGTCTCTCCCTCTCTGTTACCCTCTGAATCCCAGTCTCTCCCTCTCTGTCACCCTCTGAATCCCAGTCTCTCCCTCTCTGTTACCCTCTGAATTGCAGTCTCTCCCTCTCTGTTACCCTCTGAATTCCATCTCTCTCCTTCTCTCTCTGTCTCTCACTCTGTCCCTCCATCTGTCTTTCCCTCTCTGTCTCTCTCCTTCTATCTCTGTCTCTCTCTCTCTGTCTCTCCATCTGTCTTTCCCTCCCTGACTCTCCCTCTCTCTCCGTCTGTCTCTGTCTCTACCTCTCTCTCTGTCCCTCCATCTGTCAAAGAACAAAGAACAATACAGCACAGGAGCAGGCCATTCGGCCCTCCAGGCCTGCGCCGATCTTGATGCCTGCCTAAACTAAAACCTTCTGCACTTCCGGGGTCCGTATCCCTCTATTCCCATCCTATTCATGTATTTGTCAAGATGCCTCTTAAACGTCTCCATGGTACCTGTTTCCACCACCTCCCCTGGCAACAGGTTCCAGGCACTCACCACCCTCTGTCTAAGGAACTTGCCTCGCACATCCCCTCTAAACTTTGCCCCTCTCACCTTAAACCTCTGTCCCCTCGTAACTGACTCTTCCACCCTGGGAAAAAGCTTCTGACTATCCACTCTGTCCATGCCACTCATAACTTTGTAAACCTCTATCATGTCGCCCCTCCACCTCCGTCGTTCCAGTGAAAACAATCCGAGTTTATCCCAACTCTCCTCATAGCTAATGCTCTCCAGACCAGGCAACATCCTGGTAAACCTCTTCGGTACCCTCTCCAAAGCCTCCACGTCCTTCTGGAAGTGTGGCGACCAGAATTACACGCAATATTCTAAGTGTGGCCTATCTAAAGTTCAGTACAGCTGCAGCATGACTTGCCTATTTTTATACTCAATGCCCCGACCGATGAAGGCAAGCATGCCGCATGCCTTCTTGACTACCTTATCCACCTGCGTTGCCACTTTCAGTGACCTGTGGACCTGTACACCCAGATCTCTCTGCCTGTCAATACTCCAACGGGTTCTGCCATTTACTGTATACCTCCCACCTGCATTAGACCTTCCAAAATGCATGACCTCACATTTGTCCGGATTAAACTCCATCTGCCAATTCTACGTCCAAGTCTCCAATCGATCTATATCCTGCTGTATCCTCTGACAATCTTCATCACTATCCGCAACTCCACCAACCTTTGTGTCATCCGCAAACTGACTAATCAGACCAGCTACATTTTCCTCCAAATCATTTATATATACTACAAACAGCAAAGGTCCCAGCACTGATCCCTGTGGAACACCAAGAGTCACATCCCTCCATTCAGAAAAACACCCTTCCACTGCTACCCTCTGTCTTCTATGATTGAGCCAGTTCTGTATCCATCTTGCAGCCAGTTCTGGATCCATTTTGTCTTTCCCTCTCGTGTCACTCCCTCTCTCTACTTCTATCTCTGTCTCTCTCTCTGTCACTCCATCTGTCTTTCCCTCCCTGTCACTCCCTCTCTTTCCTTCCATCTCTGTTTCTTTCTCTGTCTCTCCATCTCTATTGCCCTCTCTGTCTCTCCCTCTCTCTCCTTCTAGCTCTGTCTTTCTCTCTCTCTCCATCTGTCTTTCCCTCTCGGTCTCTCCCTCTCTCTACTTCTCTCTCTCTCTGTCTCTCACTCTGTCCCTCCATCTGTCTTTCCCTCTCTGCAACACCCTCTCTCTCCTTCTCTCTCTGTCTCTCTCTCTCTGTCCCTCCATCTGTTTTTCCCTCCATGTCACTATTTCTCTTTCCTTCTATCGCTGTCTCTCTCTCTCCATCTGTCTTTCCCTCCCTGTCACTCCCTCTCTCTCCTTCTATCTCTGTCTCTCTCACTATCCCTCCATCTGTCCTTCCCTCCCTGTCATTCCATCTCTCTCCTTCTCTCTCTGTCTCTCTCTCTCTGGCCCTCCATCTGTCATTCCCTCCCTGACACTCCCTCTCTCTCCTTCTGTCTTTCTCTTACTCTCTATCCCTCCATCTGTCTTTCCCTCCCTGACACTCCCTCTCTCTCCTTCAATCTCTCTCTCTCTCTCTGTCCCTGCATTTGTCTTTCCCTCTCTTTCACTACCACTCTCTCCTTCTATCTTTGTCTTTCTCTCTCTATCCCTCCATCTGTCCTTCCCTCCCTGTCACTCCATTTCTCTCCTTCCATCTCTGACTCTCTCTCTCTGGCTCACCATCTGTCTTTCCTTCTCTGTCTCTCTATCTCTCTGCCTCTCTCTCTCTCTGTCTCTCCCTCTTTTTCTTTCGCTGCCTCTGTCCACGTCTCAGTTTGTGTCGCCCCCACACCATCTCTCCCTCCCTCTCTCCCTCCCTCTCTCTCTCTCTTTCTCCCTCTCTCCCTCCCTCTCTCTCTCTGTCTCTGTCTCAGAGTTACAGCTCAGATGATTAACCTTTTTATCCATGTGTTATGAACACGGGACTTTGTCTCTCTCCCATTTTTTCGGATGTTGCCAGGACTGGAGAATTGTAGCTATGAGGATAGGCAGGGGTTGTTGTCCTTGGAACAGAGAAGGCTGAGGGGAGATCAGATTGAAATGTACAAAATTTTGAGGGTCCCAGATGGAGTGGAGGTGAAGGGCAGAGAACCATATCAGAAAGGTCAGTGACGAGGGGGCATAGATTTAAAGTGATTGGTCGAAAAATTAGAGGGGAGTTGAGGAAAATCTTTTTCACCCAGAGGGTCACGATGGTCTGTAACTCACTGCCTGAAAGGGTAGTTGAGGCAGAGACCCTCAACTCATTCAGAAGGAGTCTGGATAGGCACCTCAAGTGCGGTAAGATGCAGAGCTCGGACCAAATGCTGGAAGGTGGGATTAGAATAGGTTGATCGTCTTTCGCCTGGCACAGAGAGGATGGGCCAAGTGGCCTCTTTCTGTGCCTTAAAATTTCTATGTTGCCCTCGCCAACTCTATTTTTCCCTCTGTTACCCTCTGAATCCCAGTCTCTCCCTCTCTGTTACCCTCTGAATCCCAGTCTTTCCTGCTCTGTTACCCTCTGAATCCCAGTCTCTCCCCCTCTGTTACCATCTGAATCCCAGTCTCTCCCCCTCTGTTACCCTCTGAATCCCAGCCTCTCCCTCTCTGTTTGCATCTGAATCCCAGTCTTGCCCTCTCTGTTAACATCTGAATCCCAGTCTTGCCCTCTCTGTTACACTCTGAATCCCAGCCTCTCCCTCTCTGTTTGCATCTGAATCCCAGTCTTGCCCTCTCTGTTAACATCTGAATCCCAGTCTTGCCCTCTCTGTTACACTCTGAATCCCAGTCTCTCCCTTTCTGCTACCCTCTGAATCCCATTCTTTCCTGCTCTGTTACCCTCTGAATCTCAGTCTCTAACTCTCTGTTACCTTGTGAATCCCAGTCTTTCCCTCTCTGTTACCCTCTGAATCCCAGTCTCTCGCCCTCTGTTGCACTCTGAATCCCAGTCTCTCCCTCTCTGTTACTCTCTGAATCCCAGTCTCTCCCTCTCTGTTACTCTCTGAATCCCAGTCTTTCCCTCTCTGTTCCCCTCTGAATCCCAGTCTCTCCTCCTCTGTTGCACTCTGAATCCCAGTCTCTCCCTCTCTGTTACTCTCTGAATCCCAGTCTCTCCCTCTCTGTTACCCTCTGAATCCCAGTCTCTCCCCCTCTGTTGCACTCTGAATCCCAGTCTCTCCCTCTCTGTTACCCTGTGAATCTCAGACTCTCCCTCTCTGTTACTCCCAGACTCTCCCTCTCTGTTTCCCTCTGAATCCCAGTCTTTTCCTCTCTGTTACACTCTGAATCCCAGTCTCACCCTCTCTGTTACCTGACCAGAGCTTTATAAATGTTGAGCACACCCACTCTGCTTTTGTACTCACTGTATACAGTGTAAATTGTTGGAGAGTGGTATCCCCCAGGGGTTTTGATTAGGACCACTGATCGTTTTGATAGATGAATGACTTAGACCTGGGTATACAGGGCATAACCTCAACATTGTGCCATTTAGTTTAGTTTAGTTTCGAGATACAGCCCTGAAACAGGCCCTTCGGGCTACCAAGTCTGTGCTGAGCATCAACCACCCATTTGTAGTAATCCTACACTAATTCCACATTACTACCACATCCCCACCTATCCCTATATTTCCCTACCACCTACCTATTCTTGGGGCAATTTATAAAGGCCAATTAACCTGTCAACCAGCAAGTCTTTGGCATGTGGGAGGAAACCCACTCTGACACAGGGAGAACTTGCAAACTCCACACAGGCAGTACCCAGAATTGAACCCGGGTAACTGGAGGTCTGAGGCTGTGGTGCTAACCACTGCGCCACTGTGCCACCCAATGTAATTTGCAATGTAATAAACAGGGAAGAGAATAGTAGTAGACTTCAGGAGGATAGAGGCAGTCTGGTGAAATGGTCAGACACATTGCAGGTTAACTTCAATGCTGAGAAATGTAAAATGATGCATTTAGGAAGGAAGGCTGAGGAGAAGCGATATAAACTAAATGGTACAATGTTAAAATGGGTGCAGGGACAGAGAGATCTGGAATTTCATTTGTGTCACTTTTTACATCTAAAAGATTCAATTTGGGGCTTGCAGTCACGAAGTTGAATTCAGCTTCATCCTGAAAAGTGTTAGCAAATGTGTTGGGAAATGTGTCAAAAGCTGTTTCCATTCAGACATTCCTGCATTGTGGAAGTGTGAGCTGTCTTTGCAGAGACAGGAAATAGAGTTGTTTGAATGGA
This sequence comes from Heterodontus francisci, assembly GCF_036365525.1. Classification (NCBI taxonomy): domain Eukaryota; kingdom Metazoa; phylum Chordata; class Chondrichthyes; order Heterodontiformes; family Heterodontidae; genus Heterodontus; species Heterodontus francisci. Next base: position 90,090,652 of record NC_090391.1, on the reverse strand, counting down.
CCTGCAGGTTTTAGTTGATGCAATAAGGTGAGAATTTGAATTGTGTCCCTTCCAGATACACAGAATTGAAGGTATTTACAGAACACCACATGAAGTAATTTACCAATGTCTGACAAACTTCAAAGACTTCAAACACATGGAAGAAGAGGAGAAGGGAACAATATACAAAACCTGAGACAGTCAGACAACAGCAGTCGGAAAATGAATCTCTTTTTATGGGTTTTAATTTGAAGGCCTGGGCTGATTGAAAAAGCAGGAGTTCAAATCCCACACAGGGCTGTTGTGAATTTGAATTCTATTTTTTCTTGAAAAAAACATAAATCTAGAATTAAAAAGGTTGGAATGATTCACTCCTGTCTACTAGTGCAAAGCCCGTGCGTGTCTCAGTTTTGCTGTATTTATTAATGATTTAAGATGATGAGGTAGAATGCAACATACTCAAGTTTACCAATGACACAAAAATAGGCAGCATTGTAAGCAGTGTAGCTGCAAGCATCAAATTACAAAGAGATATTAATATCTTAAATAAATGGGAAAAACTGTGGTAGTTAGATTTCCATGTCAGCAAAAAAAGACGAGAACAGAGTACTTTATAAATGGTGAAAAGCTAGAAACACTGGAGGTTCAAAGAGACTTTGGGGGGTCCATGTCCATTTGAGTGCAGTGTAGATTTACTAGAATGATAACTGGACTCCAAGGGTTAAATTACGAGGTGATATTGCACAAACTAGGGATTTATTGCCTGGAATTTAGGAGGATCAAGGTCATTTGTTCAAAGGTGTTGAGATATTAAGGGGAACTGATGGGGTAGTTTGGGAGAAACTATTTCAGCACCTTGGGAACATAGGAACAGGAGTCGGCCATTCAGCCCATCGAGCCTGTTCCGCCATTCAATGCGATCATGGCTGATCATCCACTTCAATGCCTTTTTCCCAGACTGAGCTTCCACAGCCCACTGGGGTAGAGAATTCCAAAGATTCACAACACTCTGAGCAAAGACATTTCTCCCCATCTCTGACCTAAGTGTCTTCGCCCTTATTTTGAAATTGTGTCCCCAGGTTCTAGACTCCCGAACCAAAGGAGACATCTTACCTGCATCTAACCTGTCTATCCCTTTAAGTATTTAGTATGTTTCAAGAAGATCACCTCTCATTCTTCTAAAGTCCAATGAGTATAGGCCCAACCTGTTCAACCATTCCTCATAAGACAACCCCTTCATCCCAGGAATCAGCCGAGTGAACCATCTCTGAACTTGTTCCAATGCAACCAGGCCTGACCATTTATCCACTTTGAAAATTGCCAAACACCTTAATATTTCCCTCTCACTCTGTTTATCCCATCCAATATTTCACACTCCTCCTCTTTAACTACAATATCTGCATTGTTCCCCCTGTTTTATAAAGAGGGAGACAAAGTATTCATTAAGAACCATGCCCACATCTCCCACCTCCATACACACATTCCCTTTTTGGTCCCTAATACTCTATCCTTATTTATCCTCTTGCTCTTCATGTATTTATAAAACATCTTTGTGATTTCTTTGTTTTAATGGTAATATTATTTTCTGGCCATTTCTTTGCTCTCCTAATTTGCTTTTTCATTTCACCCTTGAACTTTCTACACTCCTCTCAGCTTTCTGTGGTATTGAGCTCTCGGTATCCGAGATAAGCTTCACTCTTGTGCCTTATCGTACCTTTGATCCTTGACATCCAAGGGGCTCTAGATTTCGGAGTACCACCTGTTTGTCTTTGTGTGAACATATTTGATATCAACCCTCAGTAACTCTCACTGCTCTGACACTGATGGACCTTCAAGTAGCTGTTTCCAGTCCACTTTGCTAAAATCCCCCATCCCTGGATCCACCATTCCCTCTGCTCCCTACAAAGGTCTCTCACATCCTTCCTAAAGTGTGGTCACCAGAACTGGATGCACTGTTCTGGTCGTGGCCTAACCAGAGGTTTATAAACATTCAGCATTACTTTCATGCTTTTGTACTCAAAATCTCTATTTATGAAGCCCAAGATCCCATATGCTTTGCTGACGACTTTCTCAATATGTCCTGCCACCTTCAAAGATGTATGTACATGTATCCCCAGGTCTCTCTGTCCCTGCACACTCCCTAGAACTGGGCCATTATGTCTGTATTCCCTCTCCCTATCCCTTCTGCCCATCTCACATGTCCCTGTATTAAATTCCTTCTGCCACTTGTCTGCCCATTCTGCTCACCTATTGATGTCCTGTTGTAGTCGATTGATGTCATCAACACTGTTTGTATCTCCTCCAAGTTTGTCATCTCCCCCTCTATCTCTCTCACCCCCTCTATCTCCCTCTCCCGCCTCTATCACCCTCTCCCCCCTCTATCTCTCTCTCCCCCTCTATCTCTCTCTCCCCCTCTATCTCTCTCTCCCCCCTCTTTCTCTCTCTCCCCCCACTATCTCTCTCTCCCCCCACTATCTCTCTCTCCCCCCTCTATCTCTCTCTCCCCCCTCTATCTCTCTCTCCTCCCTCTATCTCTCTCTCCCCGCTCTGTCTCTCTCTCCCCCCTCTATCTCTCTCTAACCCCTCTATCTCTCTCTCCCGCTCCATCTCTCTCTCCCCCCTACATCTCTCTCTCCCCACTCCATCTCTCACTCCCCCCTCCATCTCTCTCTCGACCATCCATCTCTCTCTCCCCCCTCCATCTCTCTCTCCCCCCTCCATCTCTCTCTCTCCCCTCTATCTCTCTCTCCCCCATCTATCTCTCTCTCCCCCCCTCTATCTCTCTCTCTCCCCCTCTATCTCTCTTCCCCCTCTCTGTACCTCCATCTGTCTACCACCCCACCCCCCGTCACTCGATCTCTCTCCTTCGATCTCTGTCTCTACCTCTCTCTGTCTCTCTCTCTGTCCCTCCATCTTTCGTTCACTCCCTGTAACGCCATCGCTCTCCTTCTCTCTCTGTCTCTCCGTCTCTGTCCCTCCATCTGTCTTTCCCTCCCTGACACTCCCTCTCTCTCCTTCTCTCTCTGTCTATCTCTCTCTTTCTTTCCATCTGTCTTTCCCTCCTTGTCACTCCCTCTCTCTTCTCTCTCTGTCTCTCTCTCTCTCCGTCTCTCTCTCTCTGTCTCTCCATCTGTCTTTCCCTCCTTGTCACTCCCTCTCTCTTCTCTCTCTGTCTCTCCCTCTCTCTCCTTCTCTCTCTGTCCCTCTCCCTGTCCCTCCATCTGTCTTTCCCGCTCTGTCTCTCCCTCTCTCTCCGTCTCTCTCTCTCTGTCCCTCCATCTGTCTTTCCCTCTCTGTCACTCCCTCTCTGACCTTGTATCTCTGTTTCCCTCTCTCTATCACTCCATCGGTCCGTCCATCTATGTCACTCCATCTCTGTCCTTCTCTCTCTGTCTCTCACGCTCTTCCTCCATCTGTCTTTCCCTCCCTATCACTCCCCCTCTCTCTCCTCTCTCTGTCTCTCTCTCTGTCCCTCCATCAGTCATTCCCTCCCAGACACTCCCTCTCTCTCCTTCCATCTCTGCCTCTCTCTCTCTTTCCATCTGTCTTTCCCTCTCTGTCTCTCTCTCCCTCCTTCCATCTCTGCCTCTCTCTCTCAGTCTTTCCATCTGTCTTTCCCTCCCTGTCACTCCCTCTCTCTCCTTCTATCTCTGTCTCTCGCTCTCTGTCTCTCCATCTGTCCTTCCCTCCCTGTCACTCCATCTCTCTCCTCCATCTGTCTCTCACTCTGTCTCTCCATCTGCCTTTCCCTCTCTGGTTAACTAACAGGAAGCAGAGAGTGGGGATAAATGAGTGCTATTCTGGTTGGCAATCAGTCACTAGTGGTGTGCCTCAGGGATCGGTGTTGGGACCCCAATTATTTCCAATTTATATCGATGATTTGGAGTTGGGGACCACGTGTAGGTTGTTAATGTTTGCAGATGACACTAAGATGAGTGGCAGAGCAAAGTGTGCAGATGACTGTGAAACTTTGCAGAGGAACATAGATACATTGAGTGAGTGGGCAAAGGTCTGGCAGATGGAATACAATGTTAATAAATGTGAAATCATTCATTTCGATAGGAGGAACAGCAAAAAGGATTATTACTGGAATGGTAAAAAGTTGCAGCATGCTGCTATGCAGAGGGACCTGGGTGTCCTTGTGCATGAATCCCAAAAGGTTGGTCTGCAGGTACAGCAAGTAATTAGGAAGGCAAATGGAATGTTGTCCTTCATTGCGAAAGGGATTGAGTTTAAAAGCAGAGAGGTTATGTTGCAGCTGTACAAAGGTAGTGGTGAGGCCGCACCTGGAGTACTGTGTGCAGTTTTGGTCTCCTTACTTGAGAAAGGATGTGCTGGCACTGGAGAGGGTGCAGAGGAGATTCACTAGGTTGATTCCAGAGTTGAGGGGGTTGGCTTATGAGGAGAGACTGAGTAGATTGGGATTATATTCATTGGAATTCAGAAGAATGAGGGGGGATCTTATCGAAACCGAAATTGAAATATTATAGAAATTGAAATATTCTACTGTCACTCTCTGTCCCTTGGGCAGTCTGTTTGTGTGTGTGTCTGTGCATGTCGGTCTCTGTGTGTCTGTGCATGTCGGTCTGTGTGTGTGTGTGTGTGTGGTTCTGTGTGTGTGTTTCTCTGTGTGTGTGTGTGTGTGTGTGTGTGTGGTTCTGTGTGTGTGTGTGTGTGTGTGTGTGTTTCTCTGTGTGTGGGTGTGTGTCTGGCTGTCTGTGTCTATGCCTGTTTCTCTCTCCTCTCTCAGAACCTCAGTAAAACTCCACATGCATCAATTTGCTATTTTAATTTGACTGCTTTTGGTGATACAACAACTGCAGAGGGTGCACTTCCTTCTGCAGGCTGGTAGGAAACCTATATCCCGCTCTTCAACGGCATATTCTGTCTGCTTTGTATCCTAAATTGATTAATCTCTAATAATTGATCAAATCTGACATTGATTACTGTTTGAAAGTCTCCAGGTTTACTTTCCTCCCAGGGCTGATTAAAAGTTTGAGTTTCCCTCAGTGTTTTGGAAATATCAAACCCTGATCCCACACCCAGTAAAGTATTTTACATGATGGGACGCTGCAAATGTTGTTATACTCAGTGCGCACGGTACCTTCATGTTGTCATAAGATGTTATAATCTCTATTCAGGTAACTCTCATGCCACAGGGGCAAAATTTCACTGGGTCAACATTCTGACCAAACACTAAAACATTACAGAAAGCGAGGCTCACAAGTTCAACACAAGTTTCCTTTTCTGTGTCTCGCTGGTCTGTTCTGATTTTCTGTTGGGTGACATCAGCCTAGATTTTGTGTTCAGACCTGAACCCACAAACGTATAACTCAGAGGCAGGATTATTACCCACTGAGCTACAGCTGGCTCCAATGTTCCCAGAACATTTAGTTGTTGTGCACGGCAAGTTTTTTTTGTCCCACGTGCAGTCCCTTTAAATTTTTAAGAATCTTCGAAGACGTGTGTTATTTATCACGGAACAGGACCTGCATGGCACCTTCCAGGCTGCTGCACACAGCTTTGCAGGAACACTGACCGACATTCTCCATCTCAATCTCTTCCTCTCTGGTAATCTCTCCCCATTGCTATCCTTCCCTCTCTCTGTTATTCCCTCTCTATATCTATCCCTGTCTTTCTCACTGTTACTCTCTCCATCTGGATGGAGGAGGAGAAAGAGAGGCATATATAGAGGCAGCTTTACTCGGTATCTAACCCCACACTGTACCTGTCCTGCGAGTGTTTTATAGAACAGAGAGGACAGAGATTTGCTCTGCAGATAACTCCATTCTGTACTTGGCTTGGCAGCATTTGAAGGGACAGTTTAGACGGAGCTTTACTCTGTATCCCTGGAATTTTGAAGTGTAAGGGGTGTATAGTTTAGTTTAGAGATTCAGCACTGAAGCAGGCCCTTCGGCCCACCGTTGGTGGCCGTGCCTTCAAGCTGCCAAGGCCCTAACTCTGGAATTCCTTTCTCAAACCTCTCCATCTCACTAACTCTCTTTCTTCTTTGAAGATTCTCCCTCAAACCAACCTCTGACCAAGTTTTTGGTCATCTGGTCTAATATCTCCTGAAGTGACTCGGTGTCAAATTTTTATTTTCTTGATTCATTTGTTGGATGTGTGCGTTAGTGGCCAGGACAGCATTTATTGCCCATTCATAATTGCCCTTGAGAAGGTGGTGTTGAGCCTCCTTCTTAAACCGCTGCAGTCCATGTGGGGTAGGTACACCCACAGTGCTGTTTGGAAGGGAGATCCAGGATTTTGACCCAGTCACAGTGAAGGAGCAGCGATATAGTTCCAAGTCAGGATGGTGTGTGACTTAAGGGAAACTTGCAGGTGGTGGTGTTCCCATACGTGTTTCCTGTTTGTTTGCTCTCTCTCCCCCTCCTTCTTTCTAGATCTCCCTGTCCTCCTGTCCCTCTGTGTTATGAGAACCTAAGAACAGAAGGAAGTGGGTGCAGGAACAGAGAGACCTGGGGATGTCTGTGCACAAATTGAAGGTGGCAGAGCTAGTTGAGAAAGTGGTTAAAAGGCATATGGGATCCTAGGCTTTGTAAATAGAGGCTTAGAGTATAAAAGCAAGGAGGTTATGATGAAGCTTTATAAAACACTGCTTCATCCTCAACTAGTATTGTGTCCAATTCTGGACACCGTACTTTCGGAAGGATGTGGGGGCTTTAGAGAGGATGCAGAAAAGATTCACGAGCAAGGTTCCAGGGATGAGGGACTTCAGTTACGTGGATAGATTGGAGAAACCGGTGTTGTTCTCCACAGAGAAGAGAAACTTGAGATGAGATTTGATAGAGGTGTTCAAAATCATGAGGGGTCCTGACAGAGTAGATGTAGGAAAAGGAATGCAGCACATAGGACATTCCAGACACATTTCTGTTCAGTGTTTACTTAAACAAGCGAATTGACCATTTAATATTTTTAACTTACTTAACCCTTGTGTTCCCACAAAGATCAAGCTTGCAAATTCAACAGTGGCCACTTTGACTTCATCCCATCGTGTCTTATGTACATTCTCACAGGATTGCAGGTATAACTGTAGTCATAAAATTCAGCTTAAAATTGATCAGTTACATTGTTATTTCAGTCCATATTTACAGTACACACGGTACCTTACTGTTGTAATAAAGTCATATAGTATCTATTCATCCCACTGGGGCAAAATGTCACTGGCTCAACATTCTCACCAAATACTAAAGCATTCCACAATGCAAGACTCACAAATTCAACACAAGTTTCCTTTTCTGATTCTCGCTGGTCTGTTCTGATTCTCTGAGGGATTACTGATGCTTATTCTCCACATGAGCAGTCGTCCTAATCCAGTGTGCCTGTGCCGCTCCCAAACCCGGCATCCACTTACATTAAGGCAAGTGATACAGGAGCGTCTCAGTGACTGAGGCAGGTGAGTCTTGAGGCTGAGCCGGGGACAGTGAGTGACCCGGGTTAATCCGACACTCCAGGGAATGTTTAAACTGAACTTTACTCTGTATCTAACCCGTGCTGTACCTTCTCTGAGATTGTTCGATGGGGCAGTGCAGACAAGGAGACTCTGATAGGGTAGACAGAGAATAACTATTCCCACTGGCTGCGGGGTCAGGAACTTGTGGGCCGAGTCTAAAAATCTAAACGTAGTCTCAAAACCGTTCAGGAGTGAAGTGAAGAAACACTTCAACACACCAGGTGTGGTATCAGTTTGGAACTCTCTTCCTCAATCAGCAATTGATGCTGAGGAACTTGTAAATTTTTAAATCTGTGATTGATAGATTGTTGTTAACCAAAGGTATTAAGAGATAAAGGGCAAAGGTGGGATATATGGTGTTAGTTAGATCACAGATCAGCCCTGATCTCACTGAATGAAGGAACAGGGTCGAGGGGTTAAATTGCCTCCACATCTTCCTATGTCTGATGTTAAATATCCTTCTTTCTCTCTCAGTCACCCTGTCTGTCTGTTTCTCTCTTTCTCTCTCTCTCTCTCGGTCTACTTCGGACAGTGTAGAGTGAGATTCACTCTGTATCCTCCCCATGATGTTCCTGTCCTGGGACTGTTGGATGGGACAGTGTGGAAGGAGCATTACTCTGTATCTAATCCATGCTGTACCTGTCTGGGGAATGTTGATGGGAGAGTGGAAACAGAGAGGTCTGGGACCAGTGTCCTCATGGAGAGGACTTAATGCTGCCTCCTAATTGACCAGTTAGCAATATTGGTGCTCCAGGGATGAAAGGGACATTGGCTGAGTGGATACGACATTGGCTGAGAGAGTGGACAATGGTTGTTTCAGACTGGAGGGAGGTATACAGTGGAGGTTTATATTAGGACCACTGATCTTTTTGCTATATACTAATGACTTGGACTTGTTTTTACAGGGCATAACTTCAACGTTGGCCAATGTTTGTGTCATCTGCAATGTAATAAACAGGGAAGGGACTAGTAGCAGACTTCAGGAGGAGAGAGTATTTCTGGTGAAATGGAACACACACGAACAAATGAATTAGGAGCAGGAGTAGGCCATTCGGCCCCTCGAGCCTGCTCTGTCATTCAATGGCTGATCTGATTGTGAGCTCAACTCCACTTTCCTGTCTGCGTCCCATAACCCTTGACTCCCTAACTGATAAAAAATCTATCGGACTCAGCCTTGAATATATTCAATGATCCAGCCTTCACTGCTCTCTGGGGAAGAGAATTCCACAGACTGACACCCTCTGAAAGAAAAACATTTCTCCTCATCTCAGTTTTAAATGGGACGTCCCTAATTTTTAAACTTTGTCCCCTAGTGCTAGTCTTCCCAACAAGGGGAAACATCCTCTCAGCATCCACCCTGTCCAGTCCCCTCGGGACCTGAGATGTTTCACTCAGATCACCTCTCATTCTTCTAAACTCCAGTGGGTATAGACCCAACCTGTTCAACCTTTCCTCATAAGATAACCCCTTCATCCCAGGAATCAGCCCAGTGAACCTTCTCTGAACTACTTCGAATGCAATTATATAATTTCTTCAGTAAGGAGACCAAAAGTGTCCACAATCCTGCAGACGTCGTCTAACTTATGCCCTGTACAGCTGTAACAACACTTCCCTACTTTTATATTCTATTCACCTTGCAATAAACAACAACATTCCATTTGCCTCCCTAATCACTTGCTGTAGCTACACGGTAACATTTTGTGATTCATGTACCAGGACACCCAGATCCCTCTGAACCGTACAGTTCTGCAGTCTCTCTCCATTTCAATAATATACTGATTTTTATTCTTCCTGCTAAAGTGGACAAGCTCACATTTTCCCACATTATACTCCATCTGCCAATTTTTTGCTCACACACTTAAACTATCGAAATCTCTTTGTAAACTTCATGTCCTCTTGACAGCTGGTGAAATGCTCAGACACATAGCATGTTAACTTCAATGCTGAGAAATGTCAAATGATGCATTTGGGAAGGAAGGCTGAGGAGACACGATATAAACTAAATAGTACAATGTTAAAATGGGTGCTGGTTCAGAGAGATCTGGAATTTCATTTGTGTCACTTTTTCAATCTGAAAGATTCAATTTGGGGCTTGCAATCTCTAACTTGAATTTAGCTTTATCCTGAAAAGTGTTCTCAAACATGTTGGGTAATGTGTCAAAAGCTGTTTCCATTCAGACATTCCTGCATTGTGGAAGTGTGAGCTATCTTTGCAGAGACAGGAAATAGAGTTGTTTGAATCGACCTGCAGGTTTTGGTTGATGCAATAAGATGAGAATTTGAATTGTGTCCCTTCCAGATACACAGAATTGAAGGTATTTACACAACACCACATGAAGTAGTTTACCAATGTCTGACAAACTTCAAAGACTTCAGACACATGGAAGAAGAGGCGAAGGGAACAATATACAAAACCTGAGACAGTCAGACAACAGCAGTAGGAAAATGAATCTCTTTTTATGGGTTTTAATTTGAAGGCCTGAGCTGATGACTGAAAAAGCAAGAGTTCAAATCCCACACAGGGCTGTTGTGAATTTGAATTCTATTTTTAACATTAATGTGGAGTTAAAAAACCTCTAGGTTGGAATGATTCACTCCTGTCTACTCGTGCAAAGCCCGTGTGTGTCTCAGTTTGCTGTATTTATTAATGATTTAAGATGATGTGGTAGAATGCAACATACCCAGGTTTACCAATGACACAAAAATAGGCAGCATTGTAAGCAGTGTAACCGGAAGCATCAAATTACAAAAAGATATTAATATCTTAAATAAATGGGCAAAACTGTGGTAGTTAGATTTCCATGTCAGTAAAAAAGACTAGAACAGAGTACTTTATAAATGGTGTAAAGCTAGAAACACTGGAGGTTCAAAGAGACTTTGGGGGGGTCCATGTCCATTTGAGTGAAGTGTAGATTTACCAGAATGATAACTGGACTCCAAGGGTTAAATTACGAGGTGATTTTACACAAACTAGGGCTTTATTGCCTGGAATTTAGGAGGATCAAGGTGATTTGTTCAAAGATTTAGAGATATTAAGGGGAACTGATGGGGTAGTTTGGGAGAAACTATTTCAGCAGCTTGGGAACATAGGAACAGGAGTAGGCCATTCAGCCCATCGAGCCTGTTCCGCCATTCAATACGATCATGGCTGATCATCCACTTCAATGCCTTTTTCCCAAACTGAGCTTCCACAGCCCACTGGGGTAGAGAATTCCAAAGATTCACAACCCTCTGAGCAAAGACATTTCTCCCCATCTCTGACCTAAGTGGCTTCCCCCTTATTTTGAAGTTGTGTCCCCTGGTTCTAGACTCCCGAACCAAAGGAGACATCTTACCTGCATCTAACCTGTCTATCCCTTTAAGTATTTAGTATGTTTCAATAAGATCACCTCTCATTCTTCTAAAGTCCAATGAGTTTAGGCCCAACCTGTTCAACCATTCCTCATAAGACAACCCCTTCATCCCATGAATCAGCCGAGTGAACCTTCTCTGAACTGGTTCCAATGCATCCAGGCCTGACCATTTATCCACTTTGAAAGTGGCCAAACACCTTAATATTTCCCTCTCACTCTGTTTATCCCATCCAATATTTCACACTCCTCCTCTTTAACTACAATATCTGCATCGTTCCCCCTCTTTTATAAAGAGGGAGACAAAGTATTCATTAAGAACCATGCCCACATGTCCCACCTCCACACACACATTCCCTTTTTGGTCCCTAATACTCTCTCCTTAATTATCATCTTGCTCTTCATGTATTTATAAAACATCTTTGTGATTTCTTTGCTTTTAATGGTAATATTATTTTCCGGCCATTTCTTTGCTCTCCTAATTTGCTTTTTCATTTCACCCTTGAACTTTCTACACTCCTCTCGGCTTTCTGTGGTATTGGGCTCTCGGTATCCGACATACGCTTCCCTCTGGTGCCTTATCGTACCCGGTTTGATCCTTGACATCCAAGGGGCTCTAGATTTGGGAGTACCACCCTGTTTGTCTTTGTGTGAACATATTTGATATCAACCCTCAGTAACTCTCACTGCTCTGACACTGATTGACCTTCAAGTAGCTGTTTCCAGTCCACTTTGCTAAAATCCCCCATCTCTGGATCCACCATCCCCTCTGCTCCCTACAATGGACTCTCACATCCTTCCTAAAGTGTGGTCACCAGAATTGGATGCACTGTTCTGGTCGTGGCCTAACCAGAGGTTTATAAACATTCAGCATAACCTTCATGCTTTTGTACTCAAAATCTCTATTTATGAAGCCCAAGATCACATATGCTTTGCTGACTACTTTCTCAATATGTCCTGCCACCTTCAAAGATGTATGTACATGTATCCCCAGGTCTCTCTGTCCCTGCACACTCCCTAGAACTGGGCCATTATGTCTGTATTCCCTCTCCCTATCCCTTCTGCCCATCTCACATTTCCCTGTATTAAATTCCTTCTGCCACTTGTCTGCCCATTCTGCTCACCTATCTATGTCCTGTTGTAGTCGGTTGATGTCATCAACACTGTTTGCATCTCCTCCAAGTTTGTTATCTCCCCCTCTATCTCCCTCAACCCCCTCTATCTCCCTCTCTCCCCTCTATCTCCCTCTCTCCCCTCTATCTCCCTCTCCCCCCCTCTATCTCCCTCTCCCCCCTCTATCTCTCTCTCCCCCCTCTATCTCTCTCTCCCCCCTCTATCTCTCTCTCCCCCCTCTTTCTCTCTCTCCCCCTTCTTTCTCTCTCTCTCCCACCACTATCTCTCTCTCCCCCCACTATCTCTCTCTCCCCTCTCTATCTCTCTCTCCCCGCTCTATCTCTCTCTCTCCGCTCTATCTCGCTCTCCCCGCTCTATCTCGCTCTCCCCGCTCTATCTCGCTCTGCCCGCTCTATCTCTCTCTCCCCCCTCTATCTCTCTCTAACCCCTCTATCTCTCTCTCCCCCTCCATCTCTCTCTCCTCCCTCCATCTCTCTCTCCCCTCTATCTCTCTCTGCCCTCCCTATCTCTCTCTGCCCTCTCTATCTCTCTCTCCCCCCTCTATCTCTCTCTCCCCCCTCTATCTCTCTCTCCCCCCTCTATCTCTCTCTCCCCCCTCTATCTCTCTCTCCCCCACTATCTCTCTCTCCCCCACTATCTCTCTCTCCCCCCACTATCTCTCTCTCCCCCTCTATCTCTCTCTCCATTCTCTATCTCTTTCTCCCCCCTCTATCTCTCTCTGCCCCATCTATCTCCCTCTGCCCCCTCTATCTCTCTCTGCCCCCTCTATCTCTCTCTCCCCCCTCTATCTCTCTCTCTCCCCCTCTATCTCTCTTCCCCCTCTATCTCTCTTCCCCCTCTCTGTCCCTCCATCTGTCTTTCCCTCTCTGTCACTCCCTCTCTCTCCTTTTATCTCTGTCTCTCTCTCTCTATCCCTCCATCTGTCCTTCCCTCCCTGTCACTCCATCTCTCTCCTGCTCTCTCTGTCTCTCACTTTGTCCCTCCATCTGTCTTTCCCTCCCTGACACTCCCTCTCTCTGCCTTCTATCTCTGTCTCTGCCACTCCCTCTGTCTCCCTCTCTGTCCCTCCATCTGTCTTTCCCTCTCTGTCTCTCCCTCTTTCTCCTTCTATCTCTCTCTCTCTGTCCCTCCACCTGTCTACCCACCGCCCCCCCCCCACACCGTCACTCCATCACTCTCCTTCTATCTCTTTCTCTCTCTCTGTCTCTCTCTCTATCCCGCCATCTGTCTTTCTCTCTCTGTCACTCCCTCTCTCTGCCTTCTATCTCTGTCTCTGCCACTCCCTCTGTCTCCCTCTCTGTCCCTCCATCTGTCTTTCCCTCTCTGTCTCTCCCTCTCTCTCCTTCCATCTCTGTCTCTCTCTCTGTACCTCCATCTGTCTACCACCCCACCCCCCGTCACTCGATCTCTCTCCTTCGATCTCTGTCTCTGCCTCTCTCTGTCTCTCTCTCTGTCCCTCCATCTTTCCTTCACTCCCTGTCACTCCATCTCTCTCCTTCTCTCTCTGTCTCTCTCTCCGTCCCTCCATCTGTCTTTCCCTTGCTGTTTCTCCCTCTCTCTCCTTCTATCTCTGACTATCTTTCTCTCTCTTTCCATCTGTCTTTCCCTACCTGTCACTCCCTCTCTCTCCTTCTCTCTCTGTCTCTCTCTTTCTCTCCGTCTCTCTCTCTCTGTCTCTCCATCTGTCTTTCCCTCTCTGTCACTCCCTCTCTGACCTTGTATCTCTGTTTCCCTCTCTCTATCGCTCCATCTGTCCTTCCATCTATGTTACTCCATCTCTGTCCTTGTCTCTCTGTCTCTCACTCTGTTCCTCCATCTGTCTTTCCCTCCCTGTCACTCCCCCTCTCTCTCCTTCTCTCTCTGTCTCTCACTCTGTCCCTCTGTCAGTCTTTCCCTCCCAGACACTCCCTCTCTCTCCTTCCATCTCTGCCTCTCTCTCTCTGTTCCTCCATTTGTCTTTCTCTCCCTGTCACTCCCCTCTCTCCTTCTCTCTCTGTCACTCCCCTCTCTCCTTCTCTCTCTGTCACGCTCTCTCTGTCCCTCCATCTGTCTTTCCCTCCCTGACCCTCCCTCTCTTTCATTCTATCTCTGTCTCTCTCTCTCTGTCCCTCCATCTGTCTTTCCCTCTCTGTCACTCCCTCTCTCTCCTTCTCTCTCTGTCTCTCTCTCCCTGCCCCTCCATCTGTCTGATCCTCTCTGTCTCTCCCTCTCTCTCCGTCTCTCTGTCTCTGTCTCTCCATCTGTCTTTCCCTCCCTGTCACTCCCCCACTCTCTCCTTCTCTCTCTGTCTCTCTCTCTGTCCCTCCGTCAGTCTTTCCCTCCCAGACACTCCCTCTCTCTCCTTCCATCTCTGCCTCTCTCTCTGTCTTTACATCTGTCTTTCCCTCTCTGTCTCTCTCTCCCTCCTTCCATCTCTGCCTCTCTCTCTCAGTCTTTCCATCTGTCTTTCGCTCCCTGTCACTCCATCTCTCTCCTTCTATCTCTGTCTCTCGCTCTCTGTCTCTCACTCTGTCCTTCCCTCCCTGTCACTCCATCTCTCTCCTCTCTCTGTCTCTCACTCTGTCCCTCCATCTGTCTTTCACTCCCTGTCACTCAGTCTCTCTCCTTCTATCACTGTCTCTCACTCTCTGTCTCTCCATCTGTCTTTCCCTCCCTGTCACTCCATCTCCCTCCTTCCATCTCTGCGTCTCTCTCTCTCTCTCTGTCTCTCCAACTGCCTTTCCCTCTCTGGTTGACTAACAGGAAGCAGAGAGTGGGGATAAATGAGTGCTATTCTGGTTGGCAATCAGTCACTAGTGGTGTGCCTCAGGGATCGGTGTTGGGACCCCAATTATTTACAATTTATATCGATGATTTGGAGTTGGGGACCACGTGTAGGGTGTTAAAGTTTGCAGATGACACTAAGATGAGTGGCAGAGCAAAGTGTGCAGATGACTGTGAAACTTTGCAGAGGAACATAGATACATTGAGTGAGTGGGCAAAGGTCTGGCAGATGGAATACAATGTTAATAAATGTGAAGTTATTCATTTCGGTAGGAGAAACAGGAAAAAGGATTATTACTTGAATGGTAAAAAGTTGCAGCATGCTGCTCTGCAGAGGGACCTGGGTGTCCTTGTGCATGAATCGCAAAAGGTTGGTCTGCAGGAACAGCAAGTAATTAGGAAGGCAAATGGAATTTTGTCCTTCATTGCTAAAGGGATTGAGTTTAAAAGCAGAGAGGTTATGTTGCAGCTGTATAAGGTACTGGTGAGGCCGCACCTGGAGTACTGTGTGCAGTTTTGGTCTCCTTACTTGAGAAAGGATGTACTGGCACTGGAGAGGGTGCAGAGGAGAGTCACTAGGTTGATTCCAGAGTTGAGGGGGTTGGCTTATGAGGAGAGACTGAGTAGATTGGGATTATATTCATTGGAGTTCAGAAGAATGAGGGGGGATCTCATAGAAACTGAAATTGAAATATTATAGAAATTGAAATATTCTTCTGTCACTCGCTGTCCCTTGGGCAGTCTGTTTGTGTGTGTGTCTGTGCATGTCGGTCTCTGTGTGTCTGTGTGTCTGTGCATGTCGGTCTATGTGTGTCTGTGCATGTCGGTCTGTGTGTGTGTGTGTGTGGTTCTGTGTGTGTGTTTCTGTGTGTGTGTGTGTGTGTGTGTGTGTGTGTGTGTGTGTGTGTGTGTGTGTGTGTGTGTGTGTGTGTGTGTGTGTGTCTGGCTGTCTGTGTCTATGCCTGTTTCTCTCTCCTCTCTCAGAACCTCAGTAAAACTCCACATACATCAATTTGCTATTTTAATTGTGCTGCTTTTGGTGATACCACAACTGCAGAGGGTGCACTTCCTTCTGCAGGCTGGTAGGAAACCCATATCCCGCTCTTTAACGGCATATCCTGCCTGCTGTGTATACTAAATTGATTAATCCCTAATAATTGATCAAATCTGACATTGATTACTGTTTGAAAGTCTCCAGGTTTACTTTCCTCCCAGAGCTGATTAAAAGTTCGAGTTTCCCTCAGTGTTTTGGAAATATCAAACCCTGATCCGACACCCAGTAAAGTATTTTACATGATGGGACGCTGCAAATGTTGTTATACTCAGTGCGCACGGTACCTTCATGTTGTAATAAGATGTTATAATCTCTATTCAGATAACTCTCATGCCACAGGGGCAAAATTTCACTGGGTCAACATTCTGACCAAACACTAAAACATTACAGAAAGCGAGGCTCACAAATTCAACACAAGTTTCCTTTTCTGTGTCTCGCTGGTCTGTTCTGATTTTCTGTTGGGTGACATCAGCCTAGATTTTGTGTTCGGACCTGAACCCACAAACGTATCACTCAGAGGCAGGATTATTACCCACTGAGCTACAGCTGGCTCCAATGTTCCCAGAAAATTTAGTTGTTGTGCACGGCAAGTTTTTTTTTGTCCCACGTGCAGTTCCTTTAAATGTTTAAAAATCTTCGAAGACGTGTGTTATTTATCACGGAACAGGACCTGCGTGGCACCTTCCAGGCTGCTGCACACAGCTTTGCAGGAACACTGACCGACACTCTCCATCCCAATCTCTTCCTCTCTGGTAATCTCTCCCCATTGCTATCCTTCCCTCTCTCTGTTATTCTCTCTCTATATCTATCCCTGTCTTTCTCACTGTTACTCTCTCCATCTGGATGGAGGAGGAGAAAGAGAGGCATATATAGAGGCAGCTTTACTCGGTATCTAACTGTACCTGTCCTGCGAGTGTTTTATAGAACAGAGAGGACAGAGATTTGCTCTGTAGATAATTCCATTCTGTACTTGGCTTGGCAGCATTTGAAGGGACAGTTTAGACGGAGCTTTACTCTGTATCCCTGGAATTTTGAAGTGTAAGGGGTGTATAGTTTAGTTTAGAGATTCAGCACTGAAGCAGGCCCTTCGGCCCACCGTTGGTGGCCGTGCCTTCAAGCTGCCAAGGCCCTAACTCTGGAATTCCTTTCTCAAACCTCTCCATCTCACTAACTCTCTTTCCTCTTTGAAGATTCTCCCTCAAACCAACCTCTGACCAAGTTTTTGGTCATCTGGTCTAATATCTCCTGAAGTGACTCGGTGTCAAATTTTTATTTTCTTGATTCATTTGTTGGATGTGTGTGTTAATGGCCAGGACAGCATTTATTGCCCATTCATAATTGCCCTTGAGAAGGTGGTGTTGAGCCTCCTGCTTAAACCGCTGCAGTCCATGTGGGGTAGGTACACCCAGAGTGCTGTTTGGAAGGGAGATCCAGGATTTTGACCCAGTCACAGTGAAGGAGCAGCGATATAGTTCCAAGTCAGGATGGTGTGTGACTTAAGGGAAACTTGCAGGTGGTGGTGTTCCCATACGTGTTTCCTGTTTGTTTGCTCTCTCTCCCCCTCCTTCTTTCTAGACCTCCCTGTCCTCCTGTCCCTCTGTGTTATGAGAACCTAAGAACAGAAGGAAGTGGGTGCAGGAACAGAGAGACCTGGGGATGTCTGTGCACAAATTGAAGGTGGCAGAGCTAGTTGAGAAAGTGGTTAAAAGGCATATGGGATCCTCGGCTTTGTAAATAGAGGCTTAGAGTATAAAAGCAAGGAGGTTATGATGAAGCTTTATAAAACACTGCTTCATCCTCAACTAGTATTGTGTCCAATTCTGGACACCGTACTTTCGGAATGATGTGGGGGCTTTAGAGAGGATGCAGAAAAGACTCACTAGCAAGGTTCCAGGGATGAGGGACTTCAGTAACGTGGATGGATTGGAGAAACTGGTGTTGTTATCCACAGAGAAGAGAAACTTGAGATGAGATTTGATAGAGGTGTTCAAAATCATGAGGGGTCCTGACAGAGTAGATGTAGGAGTAGGAATGCAGCACATAGGACATTCCAGACCCATTTCTGTTCAGTGTTTACTTAAACAAGTGAATTGACCATTTAATATTTTTAACTTACTTAACCCTTGTGTTCCCACCAAGATCCAGCTAGCAAATTCAACAGTGGCCACTTTGACTTCATCCCATCGTGTCTTATGTACATTCTCACAGGATTACAGGCATAACTGTAGTCAGAAAATTCAGCTGAAAATTGATCAGTTACATTGTTATTTCAGTCCATATTTACAGTACACACGGTACCTTACTGTTGTAATAAAGTCAAATAGTGTCTATTCATCCCACTGGGGCAAAATGTCACTGGCTCAACATTCTCACCAAATACTAAAGCATTCCACAATGCAAGAGTCTCAAATTCAACACAAGTTTCCT
Organism: Heterodontus francisci; assembly: GCF_036365525.1. Classification (NCBI taxonomy): domain Eukaryota; kingdom Metazoa; phylum Chordata; class Chondrichthyes; order Heterodontiformes; family Heterodontidae; genus Heterodontus; species Heterodontus francisci. The sequence continues at coordinate 90,072,474 of NC_090391.1, read as the reverse complement.
TTTCTGAGTCTCGCTGGTCTGCTCTGATTCTCTGAGGGATTACTGATGCTTATCCTTCACATGAGCAGTCGTCCTAATCCCGTGTGCCTGTCCTGCTCCCAAACCCAGCATCCACTTATGCTAAGGCAAGTGATACAAGAGCGTCTCAGTGACTGAGGCAGGTGAGTCTTGAGGCTGAGCCGGGCACAGCCGGGTTAATCCGACACTCCAGGAATGTTTAAACGGAGCTTTACTCTGTATCGAAGATATGCTGTACCTTCTCTGAGAGTGTTCGATGGGGCAGTGTAGACGAGGAGAGTTATTCCTTACCCATTTTAAACATGGAGAAGTGAATATCCAAGAGATTGTTTTAAATGTGATGAGGGTTTCTGCCTCTACCACCCTTTCAGGCAGTGAGTTCCAGACACCCACCAGCCACTGTGTGAAGAAACTATTGATGTGTTTCGTTCTGTTAAGTTTGATGTCAATGTTTCCACAGGATGTTGACGCTGGGTGATTCAGCGATGGGATAATGCTTTGAATGCCAAGGGGAGGTGGTTGGATTCTCTCCTGTTGCAGATGGTCATTGCCTGGCACTTGTGTGATGTGAATGTTACTTCCCACTGGTCGGCCCAAACCTGAATGTTGTCTGGGTCTTGGTGCATGTGGCTCTGGATTGCTTCATTATCTGAGGCAAAATACTGTGGATGCTGGAAATCTGGAAAGCATCGAGTTGAATCACTAACTCTGTTTCTCTCTCCACAGATGCTGCCTGACCTGCTCAGTATTTAAAGCACTTTCTGCTGGGATATCAGCTGAAGATGGCTGGGCTGAGGACACTCCCCTGATGCACTCCTGCAGTGAAGGCCTGGGACTGAGATGATTGACTTCCAACAACCAAAACCATCTTCCTTTGTGCTCGGTATGATTCCAACCAGTGGAGAGATTTCCCCCGATTCCCACTGACATGAGTTTTACTCGGGCTCCTCGATGTCACACTCGGTCAAATGCTGCCTTGATTGTTAAGGTCAGTCTCTCTTCCCAGTAGCAGACAGGAGTGAATTGTTCCCTTTGACCCGTTGTGCACTGAACAAGCTGTGTTTCTTCACAGCCTGATACAGGACTGTACACGGCCGATTAATGTAGCCCATCAAACACTCCCAGAGCAAGTTCAGCTCAGCTGAGGAACAGAGTACAGTTCCTTCAACATTCTCTCTCTGTCTCTCCCTCCTGCTATCTCTGACATTAGGAGAGAGACAGAGGGAGAGAGGGTTAGATAAGAAGGCAGAGAGAGGGCTGTAGAGAGGGACAAATTTGGAGAGAGAGAGGTTGTTGAGGTGGATGAAAAGGATAATGTAAGATATATTAATTTGATGTAATCCTTCACTGCTGTGGACACAAACATATTAGAGATAGATATGGAGAGAAAAAAACATCGTGAGAGGGGGAAATGTAGATGATGTTGGGGCCCAGGCGGATAATTTTGATGATCCAGAAGTAATAGCCTCCATTTTAAACATCCAGCAAGCTATTCCACTGTGGGAGCCATCACACCCAAACAGACATGGACACACACACACACACACACACACAGAAACACCCGCACAATGATATTGTTTGTGCAAATTTCATGCTGGCTTATTGGTTAATTTTTAAATCTGTGATTGATAGATTCTTGTTAACCAAAGGTATTAAGAGATAAGGGGCAAAGGCAGGATATATGGTGTAAGTTACATCACAGATCAGCCAAGATCACATTTGATGCCGGAACAGGGCTGTGTGGTTGAATTGCATCTTCCTCTTCCAATATCCCCTGTGAAGTATCCTTCCATCTCTTTTAGTCATCCTGTCAGTCCATGTCTCTCTGTTTCTCTTTTTCTGTCTCTCTCTCTCTCTGTCTCTATCAGACAGTGTAGAGTGAGATTCACTCTGTATCCACCCCATGATGTTCCTGCCCTGGGAGTGTGTGATGGGACAGTGTAGAGGGAAATTTACTCTGTGTCAAACCCAACATTGTGCTTGGCTTGGGAATATTTAATGGGACAGTGTCGCTGGAGATTTACTGTGTATCCCTGGAATTTTGAAGGCTCAGGTGTGATTTGATGATTGTTTTCAAGATAATAAGGGAAACTGATAGGGTGGACAGAGAGTAACAATTCCCACTGGCTGCGGAGTCTAGAACATGGGGGCATAGTCTAAAAATATAAACCTAGTCTAAAAACCTTTCAGGAGTGAAATGAAGAAACACTTCAACACACCAGGTGTGGTATCAGTTTGGAACTCTCTTCCACAATCAGCAATTGATGCTGAGACACTTGTTAATTTTTAAATCTGAGTTTGATAGATTTTTGTTAACCAAAGGTATTAAGGGGCAAAGATAGGTACATGGAGTCAGATCACACATCAGCCATGAGCTCATTGAATGACAGAACAGGGTTGAGGGGCCAAATGGCCTCCTCCTCTTCCTCTGTCCTACGACAAATATCCTGCCATCACTCTCTGTGTCTTGGTCTCTGTCTCCCTCTTTGTCTCTCTTTCTGTCTGTCTGTCTGTCTGTCTCTCTCTCTCTCCTCTCATCTGTGGAAATCCACACACATCAGTCAGCCATTTTAGGTTCATTTTCAGTGGCCATTTTATGTTACCACAACACTGGGACATTTATCGCTGTCTATCCCAAACCATCTCTCTTTATAGTCTATTTGTGTTCTCCTCACAGCTTATTGTCCCACCTAACCTAGTATCTCTCTCCTTTGCTCCGTCTCACTCACACACTCCCCCCCATTTCTCTCTCCCCCCATTTCTCTCTCCCCCCACCCCCTGCAATCTCTCTTTAAGTGTCCTGTTATCACATCCTTTATTATAGATTCGAGCATTTTCCCTATGACTGATGTAGGACGAACAGGTCTTTAGTTCCCCATTTTCTCTCTCCTTCCTTTTGTAAATAGTGGGGTTACATTTGCGACCATCTAATCTGCCTCTCTCACTCTGCCTCTGTACCTCGCTATCTGTCTTACCCCCCTCTGTCTCTCGCTATCTCTCCCTCTCTCTCTCTACCTCTGTCCATGTCTCAATTTGTGCCTCCCTCACACCATCTCTCCCTCTCTCTCTGTGTCTCTCTAGCTCTCTGTCTGCCTCTCTATGTCTGCCTCTCTGTGTCTCCTTCTCTCTCTGTGCCTCTCTCACTCTCTATCTGTCTCTCCCCCAGCTCTCTCTCTCTGTCTCTCCCTCTCTCTCTTTCTCAACCTCTGTCCATGTCTCGATTTGTGCCTCCCTCACACCATCGCTCCCTCCCTCTCTGTCTCTCTCTATCTCTCTCTCTGCCTCTCTCTCTCTCTGCCTCTCTCTCTTCTGCCTCTCCCTCTCTATCTCTCCCTCTCTCTCTCTCTCGGTGCCTCTGTCCACGTCTCAGTTTGTGTCTCCCCCACACCATCTCTCCCTCCCTCTCTCCCTCCCTCTCTCCCTCCCTCTCTCCCTCCTTCTCTCCCTCCTCTTCTCCCTCCTTCTCTCCCTCCTTCTCTCCCTCCCTCTCTCCCTCCCTCTCTACCTCCCTCTCTCCCTCCCTCTCTCTCTCCCTCTCTCTCTCTCTTTCTCCCTCTCTCTCTCTATCTCAGAGTAACAGCTCAGATGATTAACCTCTTTATCCATGTGTTATGAACACGGGACTTTGTCTCTCTCCCATTTTCTGGGATGTTGCCAGGACTGGAAAATTGTAGCTATGAGGATAGGCAGGGGTTGTTGTCCTTGGAACAGAGAAGGCTGAGGGGAGATCTGATTGAAATGCACAAAATTTTGAGGGTCCTGGATGGAGTGGAGGTGAATGGCAGAGAACCATAGTAGAAAGGTCAGTGACGAGGGGGCATAGATTTAAAGTGATTGGTCGAAAAATTAGAGAGGGAGTTGAGGAAAATCTTTTTCACCCAGAGGGTCGCGATGGTCTGGAACTCAATGCCTGAAAGGGTAGTTGAGGCAGAGACCCTCAACTCATTCAGAAGGAGTCTGGATAGGCACCTCAAGTGCGGTAAGCTGCAGTGCTCGGACCAAATGCTGGAAGGTGGGATTAGAATAGGTTGATCGTTTTTCGGCTGGCACAGAGAGGATGGGCCAAGTGGCCACTTTCTGTGCCTTAAAATTTCTATGTTGCCCTCGCCAACTCTATTTTTCCCTCTGTTACCCTCTGAATCCCAGTCTCTCCCTCTCTGTTACCCTCTGAATCCCAGTCTCTCCCTCTCTGTTACCCTCTGAATCCCAGACTCTCCCTCTCTGTTACCCTCTGAATCCCAGTCTCTCCCTCTCTGTTACCCTCCGAATTCCAGTCTCTCCCTCTCTGTTATCCTCTGAATCCCAGACTCTCCCTCTCTGCTACCCTCTGAATTCCAGTCTCTCCCTCTCTGTTACCCTCTGAATCCCAGTCTCTCGCTCTCTGATACCCTCTGCATTCCAGTCTCTCCCTCTCGGTTACACTCTGAATCCCAGTCTCTCCCTCTCTGTTACCCTCTGAATCCGAGTCTCTCCCTCTCTGTTACCCTCTGAATCCCAGTCTCTCCCTCTCCGTTACCCTAAGAATCCCATTCTCCCCCCCTCTGTTACTCTCTGAATCCCAGTCTCTCCTTCCATTTTTCCCTCTGAATCCCAGACTCTCCCTCTCTGTTACCCTCTGAATCCCAGTCTCTCCCTCTCTCTTACCCTGTGAATCCCAGACTCTCCCTCTCTGTTACCGTCTGAATCCCAGTCTCTCCCTCTCTGTTTCCCTCTGAATCCCAGACTCTCCCTCTCTGTTACCATCTGAATCCCAGTCTCTCCCTCTCTGTTACCCGCTGAATCCCAGACTCTCCCTCTCTGTTCCCCTGTGAATCCCAGACTCTCCCTCTCTCTTACCCTCTGAGTCCCAGTCTCTCCCTCTCTCTTACCCTCTGAGTCCCAGTCTCTCCCTCTCTCTTACCCTCTGAATCCCAGTCTCTCCCTCTCTGTTACCCTCTGAATCCCAGACTCTCCCTCTCTGTTACCCTGTGAATCCCAGAATCACCCTCTCTCTTACCCTCTGAGTCCCAATCTCTCCCTCTCTCCTCCCCTCTGAGTCCCAGTCTCTCCCTCTCTGTTACCCTCTGAATCCCAGTCTCTCCCTCACTGTTACCCTCTGAATCCCAGTCTCTCCCTCTCCGTTACCCTCTGAATCCCAGTCTCTCCCTCTCTGTTACCCTCTGAATCCCAGTCTCTCCCTCTCTGTTACCCTCTGAATCCCAGTCTCTCCCTCTCTCTTCCCCTCTGAATCCCAGTCTCTCCCTCTCCGTTACCCTCTGAATCCCAGTCTCTCCCTCTCTGTTACCCTCTGAATCCCAGTCTCTCCCTCTCTGTTACCCTCTGAATCCCAGTCTCTCCCTCTCCGTTACCCTAAGAATCCCATTCTCCCCCCCTCTGTTACTCTCTGAATCCCAGTCTCTCCTTCCATTTTTCCCTCTGAATCCCAGACTCTCCCTCTCTGTTACCCTCTGAATCCCAGTCTCTCCCTCTCTCTTACCCTGTGAATCCCAGACTCTCCCTCTCTGTTACCGTCTGAATCCCAGTCTCTCCCTCTCTGTTTCCCTCTGAATCCCAGACTCTCCCTCTCTGTTACCATCTGAATCCCAGTCTCTCCCTCTCTGTTACCCGCTGAATCCCAGACTCTCCCTCTCTGTTCCCCTGTGAATCCCAGACTCTCCCTCTCTCTTACCCTCTGAGTCCCAGTCTCTCCCTCTCTCTTACCCTCTGAGTCCCAGTCTCTCCCTCTCTCTTACCCTCTGAATCCCAGTCTCTCCCTCTCTGTTACCCTCTGAATCCCAGACTCTCCCTCTCTGTTACCCTGTGAATCCCAGAATCACCCTCTCTCTTACCCTCTGAGTCCCAATCTCTCCCTCTCTCCTCCCCTCTGAGTCCCAGTCTCTCCCTCTCTGTTACCCTCTGAATCCCAGTCTGTCCCTCACTGTTACCCTCTGAATCCCAGTCTCTCCCTCTCCGTTACCCTCTGAATCCCAGTCTCTCCCTCTCTGTTACCCTCTGAATCCCAGTCTCTCCCTCTCTGTTACCCTCTGAATCCCAGTCTCTCCCTCTCTCTTCCCCTCTGAATCCCAGTCTCTCCCTCTCCGTTACCCTCTGAATCCCAGACTGTACCTCTCCGTTACCCTCTGAATCCCAGACTCTCCCTCCCCGTTACCCTCTGAATCCCAGACTCTCCCTCTCCGTTACCCTCTGAATCCCAGACTCTATCTCTCCGTTACCCTCTGAATCCCAGTCTCTACCTCTACGTTACCCTCTGAATCCCAGACTCTCCCTCCCCGTTACCCTCTGAATCCCAGACTCTCCCTCTCCGTTACCCTCTGAATCCCAGACTCTCCCTCCCGTTACCCTCTGAATCCCAGTCTCTCCCTCTCTGCTACCCTCTGAATCCCAGACTCTACCTCTCCGTTACCCTCTGAATCCCAGTCTCTACCTCTACGTTACCCTCTGAATCCCAGACTGTCCCTCCCCGTTACCCTCTGAATCCCAGACTCTCCCTCTCCGTTACCCTCTGAATCCCAGTCTCTCCCTCTCTCTTACCCTCTGAATCCCAGTCTCTCCCTCTCCATTACCCTCTGAGTCCCAGTCTCTCCCTCTCTCTTACCCTCTGAGTCCCAGTCTCTCCCTCTCTGTTACCCTCTGAATCCCAGTCTCTCCCTCTCCGTTACCCTCTGAATCCCAGTCTCTCCCTCTATGTTACCCTCTGAGTCCCAGTCTCTCCCTCTCCGTTACCCTCTGAATCCCAGTCTCTCCCTCTCTCTTACCCTCTGAATCCCAGTCTCTCCCTCTCCGTTACCCTCTGAATCCCAGTCTCTCCCTCTCTGTTACCTTCTGAATCCCAGTCTCTCCCTCTCTGTTACCCTCTGAGTTCCAGTCTCTCCCTCTCTCTTACCCTCTGAGTCCCAGTCTCGCCCACTCTGTTACCCTCTGAATCCCAGACTCTCCCTCTCTGTTACCTGACCAGAGCTTTATAAATGTTCAGCACACCCTCTCGGCTTTTATACTCACTGTATCCAGTGTAAATTGTGGTATTCCCCAGGGGTTTTGATTAGGACCACTGATCTTATTGATATATGAATGACTTAGACTTGGGTTTACAGGGCATAACTTCAACATTGTGCCATTTGCAATGTAATAAACAGTGAAGGGAATAGGAGTAGACTTCAGGAGGATAGAGGCGGTCTGGTGAAATGGTCAGACACATGGCAGGTTAAATTCAATGCTGAGAAATGTCAAATGATGCATTTTGGAAGGAAGGCTGAGGAGAAGCGATATAAACTAAATGGTACAATGTTAAAATGGGTGCAGGGACAGAGAGATCTAGGATTTCATTTGTGTCACTTTTTACATCTAAAAGATCCAATTTGGGGCTTGCAATCTCTAAGTTGAATTTAGCTTTATCCTGAAAAGTGTTGGCAAACATGTTGGGAAATGTGTCTAAAGCTGTTTCCATTCAGACATTCCAGCATTGTGGAAGTGTGAGCTATCTTTGCAGAGACAGGAAATAGAGTTGTTTGAATGGACCTGCAGGTTTTGGTTGATGCAATAAGGTGAGAATTTGAATTGTGTCCCTTCCAAATACACAGAATTGAAGGTATTTACAGAACACCACATGAAGTAGTTTACCAATGTCTGACAAACTTCAAAGACTTCAAACACATGGAAGAAGAGGCGAAGGGAACAATATACAAAACCTGAGACAGTCAGATAACAGCAGTAGGAAAATTAATCTATTTTTATGGGTTTTAAATTTGAAGGCCTGAGCTGATGATTGAAAAAGTAGGAGTTCTAAATCCCACACAGGGCTGTTGTGAATTTGAATTCTATTTTTAAACATTAATGTGGAGTTAAAAAGCCTCGAGGTTGGAATGATTCACTCCTGTCTACTGGTGCAAAGCAAATGTGTGTCTCAGTTTGCTGTATTTATTAACGATTTAAGATGATGTGGTAGAATGAAACATACTCAAAGTTTACCAATGACACAAAAATAGGCAGCATTGTAAGCAGTGTAGCTGGAAGCATCAAATTACAAAGAGATATTAATATCTTATATAAATGGGAAAAACTGTGGTAGTTAGATTTCCATGTCAGTAAAAAAGACTAGAACAGAGTACTTTATAAATGGTGAAAAGATCGAAACACTGGAGGTTCAAAGAGACTTTGGGGGGTCCATGTCCATTTGAGTGCAGTGTAGATTTAACAGAATGATAACTGGACTCCAAGGGTTAAATTACGAGGTGATATTACACAAACTAGGGATTTATTGCCTGGAATTTAGGAGGATCAAGGTGATTTGTTCAAAGATGTTGAGATATTAAGGGGAACTGATGGGGTAGTTTGGGAGAAACTATTTCAGCAGCTTGGGAACATAGGAAAAGGAGTAGGCCATTCAGCCCATCGAGCCTGCTCTGCCATTCAATACGATCATGGCTGATCATCCACTTCAATGCCTTTTTCCCAGACTGAGCTTCCACAGCCCACTGGGGTAGAGAATTCCAAAGATTCACAACCCTCTGAGCAAAGACATTTCTCCCCATCTCTGACCTAAGTGGCTTCCCCCTGATTTTGAATTTGTGTCCCCTGGTTCTAGACTCCCGAACCAAAGGAGACATCTTACCTGCATCTAACCTGTCTATCCCTTTAAGTATTTAGTATGTTTCAGTCAGATCACCTCTCATTCTTCTAAAGTCCAATGAGTATAGGCCCAACCTGTTCAACCATTCCTCATAAGACAACCCCTTCATCCCATGAATCAGCCGAGTGAACCTTCTCTGAACTGGTTCCAATGCATCCAGGCCTGACCATTTATCCACTTTGAAAGTTGCCAAACACCTTAATATTTCCCTCTCACTCTGTTTATCCCATCCAATATTTCACACTCCTCCTCTATACAATATCTGCATCGTTCCCCCTCTTTTATGAAGACGGACACAGAGAATTCATTCAGAACCATGCCCACATCTCCCAACTCCACAGGTAAACATTCAGCATAACTTTCATGCTTTTGTACTCAAAATCTCTATTTATGAAGCCTAAGATCCCATATGCTTTGCTGACTACTTTCTCAATATGTCCTGCCACCTTCAAATATGTATGTACATGTATCCCCAGGTCTCTCTGTCCCTGCACACTCCCTAGAACTGGGCCATTAAGTCTATATTCCCTCTCCCTATCCTTCTGCCCATCTCATATTTCCCTGTATTAAATTCCTTCTGACATTTGTCTGCCCATCCCACTCACCTATCTATGTCCTGTTGTAGTCGATTGATGTCACCCTCACTGTTTGCATCTCCTCCAAGTTCGTTAACGGCAAATATTAAAATTTTACAAGAAGCACTGACTTTTGGGAACACTGCTGTCTACCATCTTCCAGTCTGAAAAACACCATTTACCACAACTGGCTGTTTTCTGTCCTTTCACCAATTTTTGATCCAAGCTGACACTGGCCCTCCTATCCCACGAGCCTCAGTTTTGTTACCCAGAATTTTATGTGCTACTTTGTCAAACGCTTTCTTCAAATCCATATAAAATCCATTGCATTCCCTTCATCAACCTTCTCTGTTACTTCATCAAATTCTTGCTGGCTTTCCCTAAATAACTCAAACCTCTCCAAGTGCCTGTTAATTTTTTTTTTCTTTCAATGATTTCTCCAATTGTCCTTTTGAAAGCTGCTATTGAATCTGTCTCCACCACTATCAGACATTGCATTTCAAATCTGAAGCACTTGTGTGGAAAAAAATCCTTTTCCTCATGTCACCAATGATTGTTTTTGCCGATCACCTTCAATCTGTGCTCTCTGGTTATAAATCCTTCAGCCATTGGAAACACTTTCTCTTTATTTCCTCCATCTAAAGCTTTCATGATTTTATACACCTCGATCAAACCTCCTTTTAATCTTCTCTGCTCCAAGGAGAACAAGCCAGTTTCTCCAGTCTATCAGTGTAACAGTAATAATCTCATCCAGGAACCGTTCTAGTAAATCTCTTCTGTACATTCACCAAAGCCTCCATGTCTTTCCTAAAGTGTGGTTCCAGAATTGGACACAATACTGCAGCTGAGGACAAACTATTATTTTATAAATGATTAGCATCACTTCCTGACTTTTACACTCTATACCTGTTTATAAAGCTCAGGATCCCATCGGCTTTATTAACCCATCAACAAAGGGGAAAGTGTACCAGAACAATTGATCAGTTCCCTTAGACATGAATCCGTGAGTCGTTCCAAGGCTGGCGGGAGGGTTTAGAGAGAACCCCAAACTGGTCATTTTTTGAAGCAGAAAACCATCAATGCATTGGCAGGGATATTAATAAAGCCCTTCGGAAGACAGGAGGAGGCCATTCGTCCCCTCGAGACTGTCCTGCCCATTCATTCAGGTCATGGCTGATTTGCTCCTTGTCCACATTGAGCTGTCTTGGCTCTGAAAACATTAATACCCTTTCCGAACAAATCTCTACCGACAATCAGGAATTAATGTCACTGCCTGTTAATACTGGGGAATTCCTTCCCTAAACCTCTCCGTCTCTCTATCTCTCATTCCGGCTTAAAGACGTTCCTTAAAACGAACCTCTTTGACCAAACATTTGGTCATCACACTTAATCTCAACTTCTGTGGGTTTGGTGTCGGACTTTGTTTTATAATGGACCCTGTGCAGTGTCTTTGGAATTTTTATTCCTCACCTTCTCCTTCACTCCGTCTCTCTCTCTCTCTCTCTCTTTCTCCCCCCCCTTCCCCCACCCATCTCTCCCTCTCGCTCTCTCTTCATCCCCCCACCCCCCTCTCTCTTTTTCTCACCCTCACCCCCGTCTCTCCCTCTTTCTCCCTTTGTCCCCCCCAACCCCCTCTCTCTCTCTTTCTCCCCTCACCCCCTCTTTCCCTCTCTCTCTCTTTATACCCCCTGCCCCTCTCTCTCTCTCTCTCTCTCTCTTTCTCCCCCTCTCCCCCTGTCTCTCTCTCTATCTCTTTCAAAAATTCAGCGAAGGGATAATGTTTTAATGCCAAGGGGAGGTGGTTGGATTCTCTCTTGATGCAGATGGTCATTGCCTGGCACTTGTGTGACGTGAATGTTACTTCACACTGGTCGGCCCAAGCCTGAATGTTGTCCGGGTCTTGGTGCATGTGGCTATGGATTGCTTCATTATCTGACGCAAAATACTGTGGATGCTGGAAATCTGGAAAGCATCGAGCTGAATCACTAACTCTGTTTCACTCTCCACAGATGCTGCCTGACCTGCTCAGTATTTCAAGCACTTTCTGCTGGGATCTCAGTTGAAGATGGCTGGGCTGAGGACACTACCCTGATAAACTCCTGCAGTGATGTCCTGGGACTGAGATGATTGACTTCCAACAACCAAAACCATCTACCTTTGTGCTCGGTATGATTCCAACCAGTGGAGAGATTTCCCCGATTCCCACTGACTTCAGTTTTACTCGGGCTCCTCAATGTCACACTCGGTCAAACGCTGCCTTGATGTTAAGGTCAGTCTCTCTTCCCAGTAGCAGACAGGAGTGAATCGTTCCCATTGACCCGTTGTACACTGAACAAGCTGTGCTTCTTCACAGCCTGATACAGGACTATACACGGCCCTGTAATGTAGCCCATCAAACACTCCCAGAGCAGGTTCAGTTCAGCTCAGCTTAGGAACAGAGTACAGTCCCTTCAACATTCTCTCTCTGTCTCTCCCTCCTGCTATCTCTGACATTAGGAGAGAGACAGAGGGAGAGAGGGTTAGATATGAAGGCAGAGAGAGGGCTGCAGAGAGGGAAAAATTTGGAGAGAGAGAGGTTGTTGAGGTGGATGAAAAGGATAATGTAAGATGTATTAATTTGATGTAATCCTTCACTGCTGTGGACACAAACATATAAGAGTTAGATATGGAGAGAAAAAAACATCGGGAGAGGGGGAAATGTCGATGAAGTTGGGGCCCAGGCGGATAATTTTGATTCAGAAGGAATAGCCTCCATTTTAAACATCCAGCAAACTATTCCACTGAGGGCGCCATCACACCCAACCAGACATAGACACACACACACACACAGAAACACCCACACAATGATATTGGTTGTGCAAATTTCTTGCTGGCTTATTGGTTAATTTTTAAATCTGTGATTGATAGATTCTTGTTAACCAAAGGTATTAAGAGATAAGGGACAAAGGCAGGAAATATGGTGTAAGTTACATCACAGATCAGCCAAGATCTCATTTGATGCCGGAACAGGGCTGTGAGGTTGAATTGCATCCTCCTCTTCCAATATCCCCTGTGAAGTATCCTTCTATCTCTTTTAGGCACCCTGTCAGTCCATGTCTCTCTGTTTCTCTTTTTCTGTCTCTCTCTCTCTGTCTTCATCGGACAGTGTGGAGTGAGATTCACTCTGTATCCACCCCATGATGTTCCTGCCCTGGGAGTGTGTGATGGGACAGTGTAGAGGGAAATTTACTCTGTGTCAAACCCAACATTGTGCTTGGCTTGGGAATATTTAATGAGACAGTGTAGCTGGAGATTTACTGTGTATCCCTGGAATTTTGAAGGCTCAGGTGTGATTTGATGATTGTTTTCAAGATAATAAGGGAAACTGATAGGGTGGACAGAGAGTAACAATTCCCACTGGCTGCGGAGTCTAGAACATGGGGGCATAGTCTAAAAATATAAACCTAGTCTAAAAACCTTTCAGGAGTGAAATGAAGAAACACTTCAACACACCAGGTGTGGTATCAGTTTGAAACTCTCTTCCACAATCAGCAATTGATGCTGAGACACTTGTTAATTTTTAAATCTGAGTTTGATAGATTTTTGTTAACCAATGGTATTAAGGGGCAAAGATAGGTACATGGAGTTAGATCACACATCAGCCATGAGCTCATTGAATGACAGAACAGGGTTGAGGGGCTAAATGGCCTCCTCCTCTTCCTCTGTCCTCCGACAAATATCCTGCTATCACTCTCTGTGTCTTGGTCTCTGTCTCCCTCTTTGTCTCTCTTTCTGTCTGTCTGTCTGTCTCTCTCCGTCTCTCACCTCTCATCTGTGGAAATCCACACACATCAGTCAGCCATTTTAGGTTCATTTTCAGTGGCCATTTTATGTTACCACAACACTGGGACATTTATCGCTGTCTATCCCAAACCATCTCTCTTTGTAGACTATTTGTGTTCTCCTCACAGCTTATTGTCCCACCCAACCTAGTATCTCTCTCCTTTGCTCCGTCTCACTCACGCACTCTCCCCCCTCTCTCTATCCCCCATTTCTCTCTCACCCCTTTTCTCTCTACCCCCCCACCCCCCGCAATCTCTCTTGAAGTGTCCTGTTATCACATCCTTTATTATAGATTCGAGCATTTTCCCTATGACTGATGTTAGACGAACAGGTCTTTAGTTCCCCATTTTCTCTCTCCTTCCTTTTGTAAATAGTGGGGTTACATTTCCTACCTTCTAATCTGCCTCTCTCACTCAGTCTCTCTCACACTGTCTCTGTCCCTCGCTATCTGTCTTTCCCCCCTCTCTCTCGCTCTATCTCTCCCTCTCTCTCTCTACCTCTGTCCACGTCTCAATTTGTGCCTCCCTCACACCATCTCTCCCTCTCTCTCTGTCTCTCTCTAGCTCTCTGTCTGCCTCTCTATGTCTGCCTCTCTGTGTGTCCTTCTCTCTCTGTGCCTCTCTCACTCTCTATCTGTCTCTCCCCCAGCTCTCTCTCTCTATCTCTCCATCTCTCTCTTTCTCAACCTCTGTCCATGTCTCAATTTGTGCCTCCCTCACACCATCGCTCCCTCTCTCTCTGTCTCTCTCTATCTCTCTCTCTGCCTCTCTCTTTCTGCCTGTCTCTCTCTGCCTCTCTCTCTCTGCCTCTCTCTCTCTCTGCATCTCTCTCTCTGCCTCTCTCTCTCTTTCACTGCCTCTGTCCACGTCTCAGTTTGTGTCTCCCCCACACCATCTCTCCTCCCTCTCTCCCTCCCCCCCTCTCTCTCTTTCTCCCTCTCTCCCTCCCTCTCTGTCTCTGTCTCAGAGTTACAGCTCAGATGATTAACCTCTTTATCCATGTGTTATGAACACGGGACTTTGTCTCTTTCCCATTTTCTAGGATGTTGCCAGGACTGGAGAATTGTAGCTATGAGGATAGGCAGGGGTTGTTGTCCTTGGAACAGAGAAGGCTGAGGGGAGATCTGATTGAAATGTCCAAAATGTTGCGGGTCCTGGATAGAGTGGAGGTGAAGGGCAGAGAATCATAGCAGAAAGGTCAGTGACGAGGGGGCATAGATTTAAAGTGATTGGTAGAAAAGTTAGAGGGGATTTGAGGAAAATCTTTTTCACCCAGAGGGTCGCAATGGTCTGGAACTCACTGCCTGAAAGGGTAGTTGAGGCAGAGACCCTCAACTCATTCAGAAGGAGTCTGCATAGGCACCTCAAGTGCGGTAAGTTGCAGTGCTCTGACCAAATGCTGGAAGGTGGGATTAGAATAGGTTGATCGTTTTTCGGCTGGCACAGAGAGAATGGGTGAAGTGGCCGCTTTCTGTGCCTTAAAATTCTATGTTGCCCTCGCCAACTCTATTTTACCCTCTGTTACCCTCTGAATCTCAGTCTCTCCCTCTCTGTTACCCTCTGAATCCCTGTCTCTCCCTCTCTGTTACCCTCTGAATCCCAGTCTCTCCCTCTCCGTTACCCTCTGAATCCCAGTCTCTCCCTCTCTGTTACCCTCTGAATTCCAGTCTCTCCCTCTCTGTTACCCTCTGAATCCCAGTCTTTCCCTCTCTGTTACCCTCTGAATGCCAGTCTCTCCCTCTCTGTTACCCTCTGAATCCCAGTCTCTCCGTCTCTGTTACCCTCTGAATTCCAGTCTCTCCCTCTCTGTTACCCTCTGAATTCCATCTCTCTCCTTCTCTATCTGTCTCTCACTCTGTCCCTCCATCTGTCTTTCCCTCTCTGTCTCTCCGTCTCTCTCCTTCTATCTCTGTCTCTGCCTCTCTCTGTCTCGCTCTCTGTCACTCCATCTGTCTTTCCCTCTCAGTCTCTACCTCTCTCTCCTTCTATCTCTGTCTCTCTCTCTCTGTCTCTCCATCTGTCTTTCCCTCCCTGACTCTCCCTCTCTCTCCGTCTGTCTCTGTCTCTACCTCTCTCTCTGTCCCTCCATCTGTCTTTCCCTCTCTGTCTCTCCCTCTCTCTCCTTCTCTCTCTGTCTCTCTCTCTGTCCCTCCATCTGTCAAAGAACAAAGAACAGTATAGCACAGGAACAGGCCATTCGGCCCTCCAAGCCTGCGCCGATCTTGATGCCTGCCTAAACTAAAACCTTCTTCACTTCCGGGGTCCGTATCCCTCTATTCCCATCCTATTCATGTATTTGTCAAGATGTCTCTTAAACGTCTCTATGGTACCTGCTTCCACCACGTCCCCCGGCAACAACTTCCAGGCACTCACCACCCTCTGTGTAAGGAACTTGCCTCGCACATCCCCTCTAAACTTTGCCCCACTCACCTTAAACCTCTGTCCCCTAGTAACTGACTCTTCCACCCTGGGAAAAAGCTTCTGACTATCCACTCTGTCCATGCCACTTATAACTTTGTAAACCTCTATCATGTCGCCCCTCCACCTCCGTCGTTCCAGTGAAAACAATCCGAGTTAATCCAAACTCTCCTCATAGCTAATGCCCTCCAGACCAGGCAACATCCTGGTAAACCTCTTCTGTACCCTCTCCAAAGCCTCCACGTCCTTCTGGTAGTGTGGCGTCCAGAATTACACGCAATATTCTAAGTGTGGCCTAACTAAAGTTCAGTACAGCTGCAGCATGACCTGCCTATTTTTATACTCTATGCCCCGATCGATGAAGGCAAGCATGCTGTCTGCCTTCTTGACTACCTTATCCACCTGCATTGCCACTTTCAGTGACCTGTGGACCTGTACGCCCAGATCTCTCTGCCTGTCAATACTCCTAAGGGTTCTGCCATTTACTGTATACTTCCCACCTGCATTAGACCTTCACATGAGCAGTCGTCCTAATCCCGTGTGCCTGTCCCGCTCCCAAACCCGGCATCCGCTTAGATTAAGGCAAGTGATACAGGAGCATCTCAGTGACTGAGGCAGGTGAGTCTTGAGGCTGAGCCGGGGACAGTGAGTGACCCGGGTTAATCCGACACTCCAGGGAATGTTTAAACTGAACTGTACTCTGTATCTAACCCGTGCTGTACCTTCTCTGAGATTGTTCGATGGGGCAGTGCATGCAAGGAGACTCTGCTAATGTAGACAGAGAATAACTATTCTCACTGGCTGCGGAGTCAGGAACTTGTGGGCATAGTCTAAAAATCTAAATGTATTCTCAAAACCATTCAGGAGTGAAATGAAGAAACACTTCAACACACCAGGTGTGGTATCAGTTTGAAACTCTCTTCCACAATCAGCAATTGATGCTGAGAAACTTGTACATTTATAAATCTGAGATTGACAGATTGTTGTTAACCAAAGGTATTAAGAGATAAGGGGCAAAGGTGGGATATATGGTGTCAGTTAGATCACAGATCAGCCCTGATCTCAGTGAATGAAGGAACAGGGTCGAGGGGTTAAATTGCCTCCTCATCTTCCTATGTCTGATGTTAAATATCATTCTTACTCTCTCAGTCACCCTGTCAGTCTGTTTCTCTCTTTCTGTCTCTCACTGTGTCTACTTCGGACAGTGTAGAGTAAGATTCACTCTGTATCCACCCCATGATGTTCCTGTCCTGGGAGTGTTGGATGGGACAGTGTAGAAGGAGCATTACTCTGTATCTAATCCATGCTGTACCTGTCTGGGGAATGTTGATGGGAGAGTGGAAACAGAGAGGTCTGGGACCAGGGTCCTCATGGAGAGGACTTAATGGTGCCTCCGAATTGACCAGTTAGCAATATTGGTGCTCCAGGGATGAAAGGGACATTGGCTGAGTGGATACGACATTGGCTGAGTGGATACGACATTGGCTGAGAGAGTGGACAATGGTTGTTTCAGACTGGAGGGAGGTATACAGTGGAGGTTTATATTAGGATCACTGATCTTTTTGATATATACTAATGACTTGGACTTGTGTTTAAAGGGCATAACTTCAATGTTTGCCAATGTTTGTGACATCTGCAATGTAATAAACAGGGAAGGGACTAGTAGCAGACTTCAGGAGGAGAGAGTATTTCTGGTGAAATGGAACACACAAGAACAAATGAAATAGGAGCAGGAGTAGGCCTTTCGGCCCCTTGAGACTGCTTTGCCATTCAATGGCTGATCTGATTGTGAGCTCAACTCCACTTTCCTGTCTGCGGTCCATAAACCTTGACTCCTTAATTGATCAAAAATCTATCGAACTCAGCCTTGAATATATTCAATGATCCTGCCTCCACTGCTCTCTGGGGAAGAGAATTCCACAGACTGACCCCCCCTCTGAGAGAAACACATTTCTCCTCATCTCAGTTTTAAATGGGACGTCCCTAATTTTTAAACTGTGTCCCCTAGTTCTAGTCTCCCCAACAAGGGGAAACATCCTCTCAGCATCCACCCTGTCCAGTCCTCTCGGGACCTGAGATGTTTCACTCAGATCACCTCTCATTCTTCTAAACTCCAGTGGGTATAGACCCAACCTGCTCAACCTTTCCTCATAAGATAACCCCTTCATACCAGGAATCAGCCCAGTGAACCTTCTCTGAACTACTTCGAATGCAATTATATAATTTCTTCAGTAAGGAGACCAAAAGTGTCCACAATCCTGCAGACGTCATCTAACTTATGCCCTGTACAGCTGTAGCAACACTTTCCGACTTTTTATTCTATTCACCTTGCAATAAACAACAACATTCCATTTGCCTTCCGAATCACTCGCTGCAGCTACACGGTAACATTTTGTGATTCATGTACCAGGACACCCAAATCCCTCTGTACCGGACAGTTCTGCAGTCTCTCTCCATTTCAATAATATACTGATTTTTATTCTTCCTGCTAAAGTGGACAAGCTCACATTTTCCCACATTGTACTCCATCTGCCAATTTTTTGCTCACTCACTTCACCTCTGGAAATCTCTTTGTAGACACTTTATGGCCTCTTGACAGCTTACTATCCAACCTATCATTGGACAGACACAGGGCAGGTTAACTTCAATGCTGAGAAATGTGAAGTGATGCATTTTGGAAGGAAGACGAGTGATATAAACTAAATGGTACAATGTTAGAATGGGTGACAGGACAGATAAATCAGGGATTTCATCAATGTTACCTGTTCTACCCAAAAGCTCAATTTGGGGCTTGCAATCTGTGAGTTGAATTGAGCTTCATCCTGGAAAGTGTTGGCAAACGTGTTGGGAAATGTGTCAAAAGCTGTTTCCATTCAGACATTCCTTCATTGTGGAAGTGTGAGCTATCTTTGCAGAGACAGGAAATAGAGTTGTTTGAATGGACCTGCAGGTTTTAGTTGATGCAATAAGGTGAGAATTTGAATTGTGTCCCTTGCAGATACACAGAATTGAAGGTATTTACAGAACACCACATGAAGTAGTTTACCAATGTCTGACAAACTTCAAAGACTTCAGACACGTGGAAGAAGAGGAGAAGGGAACAATATACAAAACCTCAGTCAGTCAGACAACAGCAGTAGGAAAATGAATCTCTTTTTATGGGTTTTAATTTGAAGGCCTGAGCTGATGATTGAAAAAGTAGGAGTTCAAATCCCACACTGGGCTGTTGTGAATTTGAATTTTGTTTTTTCTAAAAATAAACCTAAATCTGGAATTAAAAAACCTCTAGGTTGGAATGATTCACTCCTGTCTACTAGTGCAAAGCCCGTGTGTGTCTCAGTTTTGCTGTATTTATTAACGATTTAAGATGATGTGGTAGAATGCAACATACCCAAGTTTACCAATGACTCAAACATAGGCAGCATTGTAAGCAGTATAGCTGGAAGCATCAAATTACAAAGAGGTATTAATTAATATCTTAAATAAATGGGCAAAACTGTGGTAGATAGATTTCCATGTCATTAAAAAAGACTAGAACAGAGTACTTTATAAATGGTGAAAAGATAGAAATACTGGAGGTCCAAAGAGACTTTGGGGGGTCCATGTCCATTTGAGTGCAGTGTAGATTTACTAGAATGATAACTGGACTCCAAGGGTTAAATTACAAGGTGATATTACACAAACTGGGCATTTATTCCCTGGAATTTAGGAGGATCAAGGTGATTTGATCAAAGTAGTTGAGATATTAAGGGAAACAGATGGGGTAGTTTGAGAGAAACTATTTCGGATGCTTTGGAATATAGGAACAGGAGTAGGCCATTCAGCCCAAAGAGCCTGCTCCGCCATTCAATACTATCATGGCTGATCATCCACTTCAATGTGTTTTTCCCAGACTATCCTCATACCCTTTATGTCATTGGCATTGAGCAATCTGTCAATCTCTGCTTTCAACATACTCAATGACTGAGCTTCCGTAGAGCTCTGGGATAGAGAATTCCTAAGATTCACAACCCTCTGAGTAATGAAATTTCTCCTCATCTCTGTCCCAAGTGGCTTCCCCCTTATTTTGAAATGGTGTCCCCTGGTTCTCGACTCCCCAACCAGGAGAAACATCTTACCTGCATCTACCCTGTCTATCTATAACGTTACCCCAGGGTCTCCACACAGCCTGTCTACCCGTCCCCCTGCTTCGAAAGTGTCTCAGGGTCTCCTGGCACTTTCTATCTCTCTGCTTCTGTCTCTATCCCTCACTATCTCTCTGTTCTCTCTCCATTTCTATCTCTCCCTATCTCTCTGTTACTCTACCTCTGTTCCACTCTCTCTGTCTATCAGCCTCTCCCACCATGTTGGTCATCATTGGGGTTCGAGTTAAATCACAGACAAAATAAACACTTCACCTGTCTGCCCCGGAATAAATAGCAAAATCTGTGTATATTTTATGTCTGTCTTCAGACAATATGGACAGGAGTGTATATTATACGATGGGATGCTGCAAATCGATTTACACTAGTACTGTCGGAAAAACAACTTAAAAAGAATTATTCACAAGTCGAGTCCAACTTAACGACAGAGATGACCCGATAAGGTAATAAATGCCAAAAGTCTGGAGTTTTTTGGAGTATGTTAAGCTTTACTCTGTCTGGCTTTCAGAAATTAAACATTACACATGCACTGCAAGATTAAAGATTATTCATAGGTTAGGTTACATAGAATTTTGGAAGGACTAACAAGGCTAGGGAATATCCAATGAATGGTAGGATCATAGGAAGTACCGAGTGTCAGAGGGATCTTGGTGTACTTGTCCATAGATCACTGAAGGCTGCAGCGCAGGTAGACAAGGTGGTTAGGAAGGTATATGGGATACTTGCCTTTATTAGTTGAGGCATAGAATATAAGAGCAGGGAGGTTATGATGGAGCTATATAAAACACTGGTTAGGCCACAGCTGGAGTACTGTGTACAGTTCTGGGCACCACACTATCGGAAGGATGTGATTGCACTGGAGAGGATGCAGAGGAGATTGACCAGGATGTTGCCTGGGCTGGAGCATTTCAGCTATGAAGAGAGACTGAAAAGGCTGGATTTGTTTTCCTTAGAGCAGAGACGGCTGAGGGGGGACCTGATTGAGATATACAAAATTATGAGGGGCATTGATTGGTTAGATAGGAAGAAACTTTTTCCCTTAGCGGAGGGGTCAATAACCAGGGGGCATAGATTGAAGGTAAGGGGCAGGAGGATTAGAGGGGATTTGAGGAAATGAATTTTCACCCAGAGGGTGTTTGGAATCTGGAACGCTCTGCCTGAAGGGGTGGTAGAGGCAGGGACCCTCACAACATTTAAGAAGTATTTAGATGAGCACTTGAAATGCCGTAGCATACAAGGCTACGGGCCAAGTGCTGGAAAATGGGACTAGAATAGGTAGGTGCTTGATGGTGGGCACAGACACGATGGGCCGAACGGCCTGTTTCTGTGCTGTATAACTCTATGACTCTAACTGTCGTCAGCTGAAAATTGATCAGTTACATTGATATTTCAGTCCATATTTACAGTACACACGGTACCTTACTGTTGTAATCAAGTCACAGAGTGTCTATTCATCCCACTGGGGCAAAATGTCACTGGCTCAACATTCTCACCAGATACTAAAGCATTCCACAATGTAACACTCACAAATTCAACACAAGTTTCCTTTTCTGAGTCTCACTGGTCTGTTCTGATTCTCTGAGGGATTACTGATGCTTATCCTCCACATGAGCAGTCGTCCTAATCCCGTGTGCCTGTCCTGCTCCCAGACCCGGCATCTGATAACATTAAGGCAAGTGACACAGGAGCGTCTCAGTGACTGAGACAGGTGATTCTTGAGACTGAGCCGGGGACAGTGAGTGACCCGGGTTAATCCGACACTCCAGGGACTGTTTAAACTGAACTTTACTCTGTATCTAATCCGTGCTGTACCCTCTCTGAGAGTGTTTGATGGGGCAGTGCAGACGAGGAGAGTTATTCCTTACCCATTTTAAATATAGAGAAGTGAATATCCAAGAGATTGTTTTAAGTGTGATGAGGGTTTCTGCCTCTACCATTCTTTAGAGTCATAGAGAGATACAGCACTTATACAGGCCCTTCGGCCCGCCCAGTCTGTGCCGGCCATCAACCAACCATTTTATACTAATCCTTTCAGGCAGTGAGTTCCAGACACCCACCAGCCACTGGGTGAAGAAACTACTGATGTGTTTCATTCAGTTAAGTTTGATGTCAATGTTTCCCCAGGATTTTGACGCTGGGTGATTCAGCGATGGGACAATGCTTTGAATGCCAAGGGGAGGTGGTTGGATTCTCTCTTGTTGCAGATGGTCATTGCCTGGCACTTGTGTGACGTGAATGTTACTTGCCACTGGTCGGCCCAAGCCTGAATGTTGTCTGGGTCTTGGTGCATGTGGCTCTGGATTGCTTCATTATCTGAGGCAAAATACTGTGGATGCTGGAAATCTGTAAAGCATCGAGCTGAATCACTAACTCTGTTTCTCTCTCCACAGATGCTGCTTGACCTGCTCAGTGTTTCCAGTATTTTCTCCTGTGATCTCAGCTGAAGATGGTTGAGCCTCGGACACTACCCTGAGGAACTCCTGCAGTGATGTCCTGGGACTGAGATGATTGACCTCCAACAACCACTACCATCTTCCTTTGTGCTCGGTATGACTCCAACCAGCGGATTCCCACTGACTTCAGTTTTACTCGGGCTCCTCGATGCCACACTCGGTCAAACGCTGCCTTGATGTTAAGGTCAGTCTCTCTTCCCAGTAGCAGACAGGAGTGAATCGTTCCCTTTGACCCGTTGTACAATGAACAAGCTGTGCTTCTTCACAGCCTGATACCGGACTGTTCACGGCCGATTAATGTAGCCCATCAAACACTCCCAGAGCAGGTTCAGCACAGCTTAGGAACAGAGTACAGTTCCTTCAACATTCTCTACCTGTCATCATCTCTCAGTCTCTCCCTCCTGCTATCTCTGACACGAGGAGAGAGACAGAGGGAGAGAGGGTTAGATATGCAGAAAGAGGGAGTGTTGTGGAGAGGGACAAGGTTGGAGAGAGAAAGATTGCGGGGTCGATTGAAAGGGAGAATGTAAGAGAAATTAATTTGATGTAATCCTTCACTGCTGTGTGCACAAACATATAAGAGATAGGTATGGAGACAGAAACATCGGGAGATATCTCTGTCTCTCTCACTGTCTCTCCATTTATCTATCTCTCTCTGTCTCTCTCTCTCTCTGTCCCTCCATCTGTCTTTCCCTCCCTGACACTCCCTCTCTCTCCTTCTATCTTTGTCTCTCTCTCTATCCCTACATATGTCTTTCCTTCTCTGTCTCTCCCTGTCTCTCCTTCAATCTCTGTCTCTCTCTCTGTCCCTCCATCTTTCTTTCCCTCGCTGTCACTCCCTCTCTCTCCTTCCATATCTGCCTCTCTCTCTCTCTGTCGCTCCATCTGTCTTTCCCTCCCTGACACTCCCTCTCTCTCCTTCCATCTCTGCCTCTCTCTCTCTCTCTCTCTCCATCTGTCTTTCCCTCCCTGTCACTCCCTGTCTCTCCTTCTATCTCTGTCTCTCTGTCTCTGTCTCTCCATCTGTCTTTCCCTCCCTGACACTCCCTCTCTGTCCTTCAATCTCTGTCTCTCTCTCTATCCCTCCATCTGTCTTTCCTTCTCTGTCTCTCCCTCTCTCTCCTTCTATCTCTGTCTCTCTCTCTCTGTCCCTCCATCTTTCTTTCTCTCCCTGACACTCCCTGTCTCTCCTTCTATCTCTGTCTCTCTGTCTCTGCATCTGTCTTTCCCTCCCTGACACTCATTCTCTGTCTTTCCTTCTCTGTCTCTCCCTCTCTCTCCTTCTATCTCTGTCTCTCTCTCTGTCCCTCCATTTTTCTTTCCCTCGCTGTCACACCCTCTCTCTCCTTCCATATCTATCTCTCTCTCTCACTCTCTGTCCCTCCATCTGTCTTTCCCTCCCTGACACTCCCTGTCTCTCCTTCTATCTCTGTCTCTCTCTCTGTCCCTCCATCTGTCTTTCCCTCTCTGTTTATCCCTCTCTCTCCTTCCATATCTGCCTCTCTCTCTCTCTCTCTCTGTCCTTCCATCTGTCTTTCCCTCTCTGTCACTCCCTCTCTCTCCTTCTATCTCTGTGTCTCTCACTGTCTGCCTCTCTATCTCTCCATCTGTCTTTCCCTCCCTGTCTCTCCCTCTCTCTTCTTCTCTCTCTGTCTATGCCTCTCTCTCTGTCTCTGTCTCTGTCTCTCTCTCTGTCTCTCTCTCTGTCCCTCCATCTGTCTTTCCCTCTCTGTCACTCCCTCTCTGTCCTTCTCTCTCTGTTTCTCTCACTATCCCTCCATCTGTCCTTCCCTCCGTCACACCATCTCTCTCCTTCTCTCTCTGTCTCTCACTCTGTCCCTCGATCTGTATTTCCCTCCCTGTCACTCCCTCTCTCTCCTTCTCTCTCTGTCTCTCACTCTGTCCCTCCATCTGTCTTTTCCTCCCTGACACTCCCTCTCTCTCCTTCCATCTCTGCTTCTCTCTCTCTCTGTCTCTCCAACTGCCTTTGCCTCTGTTTCTCTCCCACTCTCTCCTTCTCTCTCTCTGTCTCTGCCTCTCTCTCTGTCTCTCTGTCACTCCCTCTCTCTCCTTCTATCTCTGTCTCTCTCTCTATCCCTCTATCCCTCCATCTGTCCTTCCCTCCCTGTCACTCCATCTCTCTCCTTCTCTCTCTGTCTCTCACTCTGTCCCTCCATCTGTCTTTCCCTCTCTGTCTCTCCCTCTCAATCCTATCTCTGTGTTTCTCTCTGTCTCTCCATCTGTCTTTCCCTCCCTGTCTCTCCCTCTCAATCCTATATCTGTGTCTCTCTCTGTCTCTCACTCTGTCCCACCATCTGTCTTTCCCTCTCTGTCTCTCCCTCTCAATCCTATCTCTGTGTCTCTCTCCGTCTCTCTCTCTGTCTCTCCATCTGTCTTTCCCTCCCTGTCTCTCCCTCTCTCTCCTTCTCTCTCTGTCTCTGCCTCTCTCTCTGTCTCTCTCTCTGTCCCTCCATCTGTCTTTCCCTCTCTGTCACTCCCTCCCTCTCCTTCTCTCTCTGTCTATCTCTCTGCTATCACTGACACCAGAAGAGAGACAGAGGGATGGAGGTTTCGATATGAAGGCATAGAGAGGGCTGTGGAGAGGGACAAACTTGGAGAGAGAAAGAGATTGTTGAATTGGATGAAGAGGATAATGTGAGATATATTAATTTGATTTAATCCTTCACTGCTGTGTACACAAACATATTTGAGATAGGTATGGAGAGAAAAAAAACATTGGGAGAGGGAGGAATGTAGATGAAGTTGGGGCCTAGGCGGACACTTTTGATGATCCAGAAGAAATAGCCTCCATTTTAAATATTCAGCAAGCTATTCCACTGTGGGAACCATCACACCCTCATGATATTGTTTGTGGAAATTTCATGCTGGCTTATTGGTTAATTTTTAAACCTGTGATTGATAGAATCTTGTTAACCAAAGGTTAAAGAGACAAGGGGCAAAGGCAGGATCTGTGGTGTAAGTTACATCACAGATCAGCCATGATCTCATTGAATGCAGGAACAGAGTTGTGGGGTTAAATTGCCTCCTCCTCTTCCAATATCCCCTGTTAAATATCCTTCTTTCTCTGTCAGTCACCCTGTTAGTCTATGTCTCTCTGTTTCTCTTTTTCTCTCTCTCTATCTCTGTGTTTCGGACAGTGTAGAGTGAGATTCACTCTGTATCTACCCCATGATGTTCCTGCCCTGGGAGTGTGTGATGGGACAGTGTCGAGGGAAATTTACTCTGTCAAACCCAACATTGTGCTTGGCTTGGAAATGTTTAATGGGACAGTGTAGCTGGAGCTTTACTATGTATCCCTGGAATTTAGAAGGTTATGGGGTGATTTGATGAAAGTTAACAAAATAATAATGGAAACTGATAGGGTGGACTGAGAGTAAATATTCCCACTGGCTGCGGAGTCAGGAACTTGGGTAAAGTCTAAAAATATAAAGAGTGGCCACTTTGACTTCATCCCATCGTGTCGTATGTACATTCTCACATATAGCAGGTTTAGCAGCACATATATAACAGGATAGCAGGTATAGCTGTAGTCATAGTATTCAGCTGAAAATTGATCAGTTACATTGTTATTTCAGTCCATATTTACAGTACACACGGTACCTTACTGTTGTAATAAAGTCATATAGTATCTATTCATCCCACTGGGGCAAAATGTCACTGGCTCAACTTTCTCACCAAATACTGAAGCACTCCACAATGCAACACTCACAAATTCAACACAAGTTTCCTTTTCTGAGTCTCGCTGGTCTGTTCTAATTCTCTGAGGGATTACTGATGCTTATCCTCCACATGAGCAGTCGTCCTAATCCTGTGTGCCTGTCCCGCTCCCAAACCCGGCATCCGCTTCCATTAATGCAAGTGATACAGGAGCGTCTCAGCGACTGAGGCAGGTGAGTCTTGAGGCTGAGCCAGGGACAGTGAGTGACCCGGGTTAATCCGACACTCCAGGGAATGATTAAACTGAACTGTTCTCTGTATCTAACCCGTGCTGTACCTTCTCTGAGATTGTTCGATGGGGCAGTGCAGACAAGGAGACTCTGATAGGGTAGACAGAGAATAACTATTCCCACTGGCTGCCGAGTCAGGAACTTGTGGGCCGAGTCTAAAAATATAAACGTAGTCTCAAAACCATTCAGGAGTGAAGTGAAGAAACACTTCAACACACCAGGTGTGGTATCAGTTTGGAACTCTCTTCCACAAACAGCAATTGATGCTGAGAAACTTGTTAATTTTTAAATCTGAGATTGATAGATTTTTGTTAACCAAAGGTATTAAGAGATAAGGGGCAAAGGTGGGATATATGGTGTTAGTTAGATCACAGATCAGCCCTGATCTCACTGAATGAAGGAACAGGGTCGAGGGGTTAAATTGCCTCCTCATCTTCCTAAGTCTGATGTTAAATATCCTTCTTTCTCTCTCAGTCACCCGGTCAGTCTGTTTCTCTCTTTCTGTCTCTCACTGTTTCTGCTTCGGACAGTGTAGAGTGAGATTCACTCTGTATCCTCCCCATGATGTTCCTGTCCTGGGACTGTTGGATGGGACAGTGTAGAAGGAGCATTACTCTGTATCTAATCCATGCTGTACCTGTCTGGGGAATGTAGATGGGAGAGTGGAAACAGAGAGGTCTGGGACCAGTGTCATCATGGGGAGGACTTAATGGTGCCTCCTAATTGACCAGTTAGCAATATTGGTGCTCCAGGGATGAAAGGGACATTGGCTGAGTGGATACGACATTGGCTGAGTGGATACGACATTGGCTGAGTGGATACGACATTGGCTGAGAGAGTGGACAATGGTTGTTTCAGACTGGAGGGAGGTATACAGTGGAGGTTTATATTAGGACCACTGATCTTTTTGATATATACTAATGACTTGGACTTGTGTTTCCAGGGCATAACTTCAATGTTTGCCAATGTTTGTGACATCTGCAATGTCATAAACAGGGAAGGGACTAGTAGCAGACTTCAGGAGGAGAGAGTATTTCTGGTGAAATGGAACACACAAGAACAAATGAATTAGGAGCAGGAGTAGGCCATTCGGCCCCTCGAGCCTGCTCTGCCATTCAATGGCTGATCTGATTGCGAACTCAACTCCACTTTCCTGTCTGCCTTCCATAACCCTTGACTCCCTAATTGATCAAAAATCTATCGAACTCAGCCTTGAATATATTCAATGATCCAACCTCCACTACTCTCTGGGGAAGATAATTCCACAGACCGACCCCCCTCTGAGAGAAACACATTTCTCCTCAGCTCAGTTTTAAATGGAACGTCCCTAATTTTTAAACTGTGTCCCCTAGTTCTAGTCTCCCCAACAAGTGGAAACATCCTCTCAGCATCCACCCTGTCCAGTCCCCTCGGGACCTGAGATGTTTCACTCAGATCACCTCTCATTCCTCTAAACTCCAGTGGGTATAGACACAACCTGTTCAACCTTTCCTCATAAGATAACCCCTTCATCCCAGGAATCAGCCCAGTGAACCTTCTCTGAACTACTTCGAATGCAATTATATAATTTCTTCAGTAAGGAGACCAAAAGTGTCCACAATCCTGCAGACGTCGTCTAACTTATGCCCTGTACAGCTGTAACAACACTTCCCTACTTTGATATTCTATTCACCTTGCAATAAACAACAACATTCCATTTGCCTTCCTAATCACTCGCTGTAGCTACACGGTAACATTTTGTGATTCATGGACCAGGACACCCAGATCCCTCTGTACCGTACAGTTCTGCAGTCTCTCTCCATTTCAATAATATACTGATTTTTATTCTACCTGCTAAAGTGGACAAGCTCACATTTTCCGACATTATACTCCATTTCCCAATTTTTTGCTCACTCACTTAACTGATGGAAATCTCTTTGCAGACACTTTATGTCCTCTTGACAGCTTACTATCCAACCTATCATTGGACAGACACAGGGCAGGTTAACTTCAATGCTGAGAAATGTGAAGTGATGCATTTTGGAAGGAAGACTGAGTGATATAAACAAAATGGTACAATGTTAGACTGGGTGACAGGACAGAGAGATCTGGGATTTCATCAATGTTACCTGTTCTACCCAAAAGCTCAATTTGGCGCTTGGAATCTGTGAGTTGAATTGAGCTTCTTCCTGAAAAGTGTTAGTAAACGTGTTGGGAAATGTGTCAAAAGCTGTTTCCATTCAGACATTCCTGCATTGTGGAAGTGCGAGCTATCTTTGCAGAGACAGGAAATAGAGTTGTTTGAATGGACCTGCAGGTTTTGGTTGATGCAATAAGGTGAGAATTTGAATTGTGTCCCTTCCAGATACACAGAATTGAAGGTATTTACAGAACACCACATGAAGTAGTTTACCAATGTCTGACAAACTTCAAAGACTTCAAACACATGGAATAAGAGGAGAAGGGAACAATATACAAAACCTCAGTCAGTCAGACAACAGCAGTAGGAAAATGAATCTCTTTTTATGGGTTTTAATTTGAAGGCCTGAGCTGATGATTGAAAAAGTAGGAGTTCAAATCCCGCACTGGCCTGTTGTGAATTTGAATTTTGTTTTTTCTAAAAATAAACATAAATCTGGAGTTAAAAAGCCTCGAGGTTGGAATGATTCACTCCTGTCTACTCGTGCAAAGCCCGTGTGTGTCTCAGTTTTGCTGCATTTATTAACGATTTAAGATGTTGTGGTAGAATGCAACATACCCAAGTTTACCAATGACACAAAAATAGGCAGCATTGTAAGCAGTGTAGCTGGAAGCAGAACATTGCAAAGAGATATCTGAAGTGAATGGTTAAAACTGTGGTAGATAGATTTCAATGTCAGTAAAAAAGACTAGAACAGAGTACTTTATAAATGGTGAAAAGATAGAAACACTGGAGGTTCAAAGAGACTTGAGGGGTCCATGCCCATTTGAGTGCAGTGTAGATTTACCAGAATGATAACTGGACTCCAAGGGTTAAATTACGAGGTGATATTACACAAACTGGGAATAATTCCCTGGACTTTAGGAGGATCAAGGTGATTTGATCTAAGTTGTTGAGATATTAAGGGGAACTGATGGGCTGGTTTGAGAGAAACTATTTCGGCAGCTTTGGAATATATGAACAGGAGTAGGCCATTCAGCCCATCGAGCCTGCTCCGCCATTCAAGACGATCATGGCTGATCACCCACTTCAATGTGTTTTTCCCAGACTATCCTCATACCCTTTATGTCATTGGTATTCAGCAATCTGTCAATCTCTGCTTTAAACATACTCAATGACTGAGCTTCCACAGCCCTCTGGGATAGAGAATTCCAAAGATTCACAACCCTCTGAGTAATGACATTTCTCCTCATCTCTGTCCCAAGTGGCTTCCCCCTTATATTGAAATTGTGTCCCCTGATTCTAGACTCCTCAACCAGGAGTAACATCTTACATACATCTACCCTGTCTATCTATAACATTCCCCAGGGTCCCCACACAGCCTGTCTCCCCGTCCCCCTGCTTCAAAGTGACTCAGGGTCTCCTGGCACTTTCTTTCTCTCTGCTTCTGTCTCTATCCCTCACTATCTCTCTGTTCTCTCTCCATTTCTATCTCTCCCTATCTCTCTGTTACTCTACCTCTGTTCCACTCTCTCTGTCTATCACTCTCTCCCACCATGTTGGTTATCATGGGGGGTCGAGTTAAATCACAGACAAAATAAACACTTCACCTGTCTGCCCCGAAATAAATAGCAAAATTTGTGGATATTTTATGTCTGTATTCAGACATGATCACAGTGATGTAGACAGCAAAGTATATTATATGTTGGGATGCTGCAAATCAATTTACACTCGTACTGTCGGAAAAACAAGTTAAAAAGAATTATTCACAATTTCAGTCCAACGTAACGACAGATTTGACCCGATAATGTAATAAATGCCAAAAGTCTGGAGTTTTTTGGAGTACGTTAAGCTTTACTCTGTCTGGCTTTCAGAAATTAAACATTACACATGCACTGCAAGATTAAAGATTATACATAGGTTAGGTTACATAGAATTTTGGAAGGACTAACAAGGCTAGGGAATATCCAATGAATGGTAGGAGCATAGGAAGTACAGAGTGTCAGAGGGATCTTGGTGTACTTGTCCATAGATCACTGAAGGCTGCAGCGCAGGTAGACAAGGTGGTTAGGAAGGTATATGGGATACTTGCCTTTATTAGTTGAGGCATAGAGTATAAGAACAGGGAGGTTATGATGGATCTGTATAATACACTGGTTAGGCCACAGCTGGAGTATTGTGTACAGTTCTGGGCACCACACTATAGGAAGGATGTGATTGCACTGGAGAGGATGCAGAGGAGATTCACCAGGATGTTGCCTGGGCTGGAGCATTTCAGCTATGAAGAGAGACTGAAACGGCTGGAGTTTTTTCCTCAGAGCAGAGAAGGCTGAGGAGGGACCTGATTGAGGTGTACGAAATTATGAGGGGCATTGATAGGTTAGATAGGAAGAAACTTTTTCCCTTCGCGGAGGGGTCAATAACCAGGGGGCGTAGATTGAAGGCAAGGGGCAGGAGGTTTAGAGGGGATTTGAGGAAAATATTTTTCACCCGGAAGGTTATTGGGTGATTTGATGAAGGTTTACAAAATAATAAGGGAAACTGATAGGGTGGACTGAGGGTAACTATTACCGCTGGCTGTGGAGTCAGGAACTTGGGGCATAGTCTGAAAATATAAAGAGTGGCCACTTTGACTTCATCCCATCGTGTCGTATGTACATTCTCACATATAGCAGGTATAGCAGCACATATATAACAGGATAGCAGGTATAACTGTAGTCATAGTATTCAGCTGAAAATTGATCAGTTACATTGTTATTTCAGTCCATATTTACGGTACACACGGTACCTTACTGTTGTAATCAAGTCATATAGTGTCTATTCATCCCACTGGGGCAAAATGTCACTGGCTCAACATTCTCACCAAATACTAAAGCATTCCACAATCCAAGACTCACAACTTCAACACAAGTTTCCTTTTCTGAGTCTCGCTGGTCTGTTCTGATTCTCTGAGGGATTACTGATGCTTATCCTCCACATGAGCAGTCGTCCTAATCCCGTGTGCCTGTCCCACTCCCAAACCCGGCATCCACTTACATTAAGGCAAGTGATACAGGAGCATCTCAGTGACTGAGGCAGGTGAGTCTTGTGGCTCAGCCGGGCACAGTGAGTGACCCGGGTTAATCCGACACTCGAGGGACAGTTTAAACGGAGCTTTACTCGGAATCTAACCGGTGCTGTACCTTCTCTGAGAGTGTTTGATGGGGCAGTGCAGATGAGGAGAGTTATTCCTTACCCATTTTAAATATAGAGAAGTGAATATCCAAGAGATTGTTTTAAATGTGATGAGGGTTTCTGCCTCTACCACCCTTTAGTTTCATAGAGAGAGACAGCACTTATACAGGCCCTTCGGCCTGCACAGTCTGTGCCGGCCATCAACCACCCATTTTATACTAATCCTTTCAGGCAGTGAGTTCCAGACACCCACCAGCCACTGGGTGAAGAAACTATTGATGTGTTTCGTTCAGTTAAGTTTGATGTCAATGTTTCCCCAGGATGTTGACGCTGGGTGATTCAGCGGTGGGATAATGCTTTGAATGCCAAGGGGAGGTGGTTGGATTCTCTCTTGTTGCAGATGGTCATTGTCTGGCACTTGTGTGACGTGAATGTTACTTCCCACTGGTCGGCCCAAACCTGAATGTTGTTTGGGTCTCGGTGCATGCGGCTCTGGATTGCTTCATTATCTGAGGCAAAATACTGTGGATGCTGGAAATCTGTAAAGCATCGAGCTGAATCACTAACTCTGTTTCTCTCTCCACAGATGCTGCTTGACCTGCTCAGTATTTCCAGCATTCTCTCCTGGGATCTCAGCTGAAGATGGTTGAGCCTTGGACACTACCCTGAGGAACTCCTGCAGTGATGTCCTGGGATTGAGATGATTGACCTCCAACAACCACAACCATCTTCCTTTGTGCTCGGTATGACTCCAACCAGCGGATTCCCACTGACTTCAGTTTTACTCTGGCTCCTCGATGTCACACTCGGTTAAACACTGCCTTGATGTTAAGGTCGGTCTCTCTTCCCAGTAGCAGACAGGAGTGAATCGTTCCTTTTGACCCATTGTGCACTGAACAAGCTGTGCCTCTTCACAGCCTGATACAGGACTGCACACAGCCGATTAATGTAGCCCATCAAACACTCCCAAAGCACGTTCAGCACAGCTTAGAAATAGAGTATAGTACAGAGAGAGGGCTGGAGAGAGGGACAAAGTTGGAGAGAGAGAGGTTGTTGAGGTGGATGAAAAGGATAATGTAAGATATATTAATTTGATGTAATCCTTCACTGCTGTGTACACAAACAGAAAGAGATAGATATGGAGAGAAAAAAACATCGGCAGAGAGGGAAATGTAGATGAAGTTGGGGCCCAGACAGATACGTTTGATTATCCAGAAGGAACAGCCTGCATTTTAAACATCCAGCAAGCTATTCCACTGTGGGAGCCATCACACCCTCATGATATTTGTTGTGCAAATTTCCTGCTGGCATATTGGTTAATTTTTAATCTGTGATTGATAGATTCTTGTTAACCAAAGGTATTAAGAGATAAGGGGCAAAGGCAGGATATATGGTGTCACTTACATCACAGATCAGCCATGATCACATTGGATGTCGGAACAGGATTGTGGGGTTGAATTGCATCCTCCTCTTCCAATATCCCCTGTGAAGTATCCTTCTTTCTCTTTTAGTCACCCTGTCAGTTCATGTCTCTCTGTTTCTCTCTTTCTGTCTCTCTCTCTGTCTCTATCGGACAGTGTAGAGTGAGATTCACTCTGTATCCACCCCATGATGTTCCTGCCCTGGGAGTGTGTGATGGGACATCGTAGAGGGAAATTTACTCTGTGTCAGACCAAACATTGTGCTTGGCTTGGGAATATTTAATGGGACAGTGTAGCTGGAGCTTTACTCTGTATCCCTGGAATTTTGAAGGCTCAGGTGTGATTTGATGATTGTTTTCAAGGTAATAAGGGAAACTGATAGGGTAGACAGAGAGTAACAATTACCACTGGCTGCAGAGTCTAGAACATGGGGGCATAGTCTAAAAATATAAGCCTAGTCTAAAAACCTTTCAGGAGTGAAATTAAGAAACACTTAAACACACCAGGTGTGGTATCAGTTTGGAACTCTCTTCCACAATCAGCAATTGATGCTGAGAAACTTGTTAATTTTTAAATCTGAGTTTGATAGATTTTTATGAAACCTCTCTGTCACTCCCTCTCTCTTCTCCCATCTCTGCCTCTCTCTCTCTCTGTCTCTCCATCTGTCTTTCCATCTCTGTCGCTCTCACTCTCTCCTTCTCTCTGTATCTCTCTCTCTGTCTCTCCATCAGTCTCCCCACCCATCACTGCCTCTCTCTCCTCCTATCTCCGCCTCTCTCTCTTTCCCTCCATCTGTCCGTCCCTCTCTCTCCTTCTATCTCTCTCTGTCGCTCTCTCCCTCCATCTATCCTTCCCTCCCTGTCACTCCATCTCTCTTTGTCTCTATCTCTGTCTCTCCATCTGTCTTTCCCTTCCTGTCGCTCCCTCTCTCTCCTTCTATCTCGGCCTCTCTCTCCCTGTCTCTTCATCTGCCTTCCCCACCCCCTGACACTCCCTCTCTCTCCTTCCATCTCTGTCTCTGCCTCTCTCTCTGTCTCTCTCTCTTTCCCTCCATCTGCCTTTCCCTTTCTGTCACTCCCACTCTCTCCGTCTTTCTCTGTCTCTCTCTCTCTTTCCATCCATCTGTCTTTCCCTCTCTGTCTCTCCGCCTCTCTTCTATCTCTGTCTCTGCCTCGGTCTCTGTCTCTCTCTCTCTCTGTCCCTCCATCTGTCTTTCCTTCTCTATCTCTCCCTCTCTCTCCTTCTATCTCTGTCTTTCTCTCTGTCTTTCCCTCCCTGTCGCTCCCTCTCTCTCCTTCCATCTCAGCCTCTTTATCTCTGTCTCTCCATCTGTCTTTCCCTCTCTGTCTCTCCATCTCTCTCCATCTATCTCTGTCTCTGCCTCTCTCTCTGTCTCTCTCTCTGTCCCTCCATCTATCCTTCCCTCCCTGTCACTCCATCTCTCTCCTTCTCTCTCTGTCTGTCACTCTCTCCCTCCATCTGTCTTTCCCTCTCTGTCTCTCTGTCTCTCTTCTTCTATCTCTGTCTCTGCCTCTCTCTCTGTCTCTCTCTCTCTGTCCCTCCATCTGTCTTTCCCTCTCTGTCTCTCCCTCTCTCTCCTTCTCGCTCTGTCTCTCTCTCTGTCCCTCCATCTGTCAAAGAACAAAGAACAGTACAGCACAAGGACAGGCCATTCGGCCCTGCAAGACTGCGCCGATCTTGATGCCTGCCTAAACTAAAACCTTCTGCACTTCCGGGGTCCGTATCCCTCTATTTCCATCCTGTTCATGTATTTGTCAAGATGTCTCTTAAACGTCTCTATGGTACCTGCTTCCACCACCTCCCCCGGCAACACATTCCAGGCACTCACTACCCTCTGTGTAAGGAACTTGCCTCGCACATCCCCTCTAAACTTTGCCCCTCTCACCTTAAACCTCTGTCCCCTAGTAACTGACTCTTCCACCCTGGGAAAAAGCTTCTGACTATCCACTCTGTCCATGCCCATTATAACTTTGGAAACCTCTATCATGTCGCCCCTCCACCTCCGTCGTTCCAGTGAAAACAATCCGAGTTTATCCAACCTCTCCTCATCGCTAATGCCCTCCAGACCAGGCAACATCCTGGTAAACCTCTTCTGTACCCTCTCCAAAGCCTCCACGTCCTTCTGGTAGTGTGGCGACCAGAATTCTAAGTGTGGCCTAACTAAAGTTCTGTACAGCTGCAACATGACTTGCCTATTTTTATACTCTATTCCCCGACCGATGAAGGCAAGCATGCTGTATGCCTTCTTGACTACCTTATCCACCTGTGTTGCACTTACAGTGACCTGCGGACCTGAACGCCCAGATCTCTCTGCCTGTCAATACTCCAAAGGGTTCTGCCATTTACTGTATACTTCCCACCTGCATTAGACCTTCAGAAATGTATTACCTCACATTTGTCCGAATTAAACTCCATCTGCCATTTCTCCGCCCAAGTCTCCAACTGATCTATATCCTGCTGTATCCTCTGACAATCCTCATCACTATCCGCAACTCCACCAACCTTTGTGTCGTCCGCAAACTTACTAATCAGACCAGCTACATTTTCCTCCAAATCATTTATATATCCTACAAACCGCAAAGGTCCCAGCACTGATCCCTGCGGAACACCACTAGTCACATCCCTCCATTCAGAAAAACACCCTTCCACTGCTACCCTCTGTCTTCTATGAACGAGCCAGTTCTGTATCCATTTTACCTTTCCCTCTCTGTCACTCCCTCTCTCTCCTTCTAACTCTGTCTCTCTCTCTGTTCCTCCATCTGTCCTTCCCTCTCTGTCACTCCATCTCTCCCTCTCTCCTTCTCTGCCTCTCCCTCTCGCTCCTTCCCTCTCTCTGTCCCTCCATCTGTCTTTCTCCCTCTGTCACTCCCTCTCTCTCTGCCTATCTCAGTCTCTACTTCTCTCTCTGTCCATCCATTTGACTTTCCCTCTCTGTCACTCCATCTCTCTCCTTCTATCTCTGTCTCTCTCCAGCTATCCCTCCATCTGTCCTTCCCTCCCTGTCACACCATCTCTCCCATTTTCTCTCTGTCTCTCACTTTGTCCCTCCATCTGTATTTCCCTCCATGACACTCCCTCTCTTTCCTTCCATCTCTGTCTCTCTCTCTGTCCCTCCATCTGTCCTTCCCTCCCACACTCCCTCTCTCTCCTTCTTTCTCTGTCTCTCTTCTATCCCTCCATCTGTCCTTCCCTCCCTGTTGCTCCATCTCTCTCCTTCTCTCTCTGTCTCTCTCTCTCTGTCCCTCCATCTGTCTTTCCCTCCCTGACACTCCCTCTCTCTCCTTCTATCTCTGTCCCTCTCTCTGTTCCTCCATTTGTCTTTCCATCTCTGTCACTACCACTCTCTCCTTCTATCTCTGTCTCTGTCTCTCTTTCCTACATCTGTCCTTCCCTCCCTGTCACTCCATTTCTCTCCTTCTCTCTCTGTCTCTCACTCTGTCCCTCCATCTGTATTTCTCTCCCTGTCACGCCCGCTCTCTCGTTCCATCTGACTCTCTCTCACTCTGTCTCTCCATCTGTCTCTCCCCCACCCCCCACCCCCGCCCCCGTCACTCCCTCTCTCTCCATCTCTCGCTGTCTCCTCCTCTCTCTGTGTCCCTCCATCTGTCCTTCCCTTTCTGTCTCTCCCTCTCTCTCCTTATATCTCTGTCTCTGCCTCTCTCTCTGTCTCGCTCTCTTTCTCTCCAACTGCCTTTCCCTCTCTGTCTCTCCCTCTCTCTCCTTCTCTCTCTGACTCTGCCTCTCTGTCTGTCTCTCCATCTGTCTTTCCCTCTCTGTCACTCCTTCTCTCTCCTTCTCTCTCTGTCCCTCCATCTGTCTTTCCGTCTCTGTCATTCCCTCTCTCTCATTCTCTCCCTGTCTCTCACTCTGTCCCTCGATCCGTCTTTCCCTTCCTTACACTTCCTCTCGCTCTTCTTTCGTTCTCAGCCACTCTCTCTGTCTCTCTCTCTGTCCCTCCATTTGTCTTTCCCTCTCTGTCTCTCTCCTTCTGTCTCTATCTCTCACTCTATCTCTCCATCTGTCTTTCCCTCTCTATCACTCCCTCTCTCTCCTCTCTCTGAAGCCTCCATCTGTCTTTCCATCTCTGTCACTCCTTCTCTCTCTGTCTCTCACACTCTATGCCTCCATCTGTCATTCCCTCCCTGTCAGTCCTTCTCTCTCTGTCTCTCCGTCTGTCTTTCCCTCTCTGTCTCTCCCTCTCTCTCCTTCTATCTCTCTCTTTCTCTCTGTCTTCCCATCTGTCCTTCCCTCCCGATCAATCCCTTTCTCTCCTACCATCTCTGCCTCGCTCTCTCTGTCTCTCCATCATTCTTTCCCTCTCTGCGTC
Organism: Heterodontus francisci; assembly: GCF_036365525.1. Lineage (NCBI taxonomy): Eukaryota > Metazoa > Chordata > Chondrichthyes > Heterodontiformes > Heterodontidae > Heterodontus > Heterodontus francisci. The sequence continues at coordinate 90,035,391 of NC_090391.1, read as the reverse complement.
TCCCTCTCTCTCCTTCTGTCTCCGTCTCTCTCTATTCCTCCGTCTGTCCTTTCCTCCCTGTCTCTCCCTCTCTCTCCTTCTATCTCTCTCCTTCTCTCTTTCTCTCCATCTGTCTTTCCCACCCTGACACTCCCTCTCTCTCCTTGTAACTCTGTCTCTCTCTCTATCCCTCCATCTGTCCTTCCCACCCTGTCACTCCATCTCTCTCCCTGTTTCTCTCTCTCTGTCTCTCCATCTGTCATTCCCTTCCAATCACTCCCTCTCTCTCCTTCCATCTCTGACTCTCTCTCTCTCTGTCTCTCCATCTGTCTTTCCCTCTCTTTCTCTCCCTCTCATTCCTTCCATCTCCATCTATCACTCTCTGTCTTTCCATGTGACTTTCCCGCTCTGTCTCTCCCTCTCTCTCCTTCTATCTCTGTCTCTCTTTCTGTTCCTCCATCTGTCTTCCCCTCCCTGTCTCTCCATCTCTCTCCTTCTCACTCTGTCTTTCTCTCTTTGTCTCTCCATCTGTCCTTACCTCCCTGTCATACCGTCTCTCTCCTTCTCTCTCTGTCTCTCTCTCTCTGTCCCTTCTTCTGCCTTTCCCTGCCTGACACTCCCTCACTCTCCTTCTATCTCTGTCTCTCTCTCTGTCCGTCTCCCTCTGCCCCTCCATCTGTCTTCCCCTCCCTGACACTCCCTCGCTCTCCTTCTATCTCTGCCTCTCTCTCTCCCTCTGTCTCTCCATCTGTCTTTCCCTCCCTGTCACTCCCTCTCTCCCCTTCTATCACTGCCACTCTCTCTGTCTCTCTCTCTCTGTCCCTCCATCTGTCTTTCCCTGTCTGTTTCTCCCTCTCTCTCCTTCCATCTCTGCCTCTCTCTCCCTGTCCCTCCATCTGTCTTTCCCTCTCTGTCTCTCACTCTCTCTCCTTCTCTCTCTGTCTCTCTCTCTGTCGCTCCATCTATCTTCCCCACCGCCTGTCACTCCCTCTCTCTCCTTCTATCTCTGTTGCTTTATCTCTATCGCTCCATCTTTCCTACCCTCCCTGTCACTCCATCTTTCTCCTTCTCTCTCTGTCTCTCACTTTGTCCCTCCTTCTGTCTTTCCCTTCCTGACACTCCCTCTCTCTCCTTCTATCTCTGTCTCTGCCACTCTCTCTGTCTCTCTCTCTTGTCCCTCCATCTGTCTTTCCCTCTCTGTTTCTCCGTCTCTCTCCTTCTCTCTCCCCTTCTCTCATTCTCTCTGCCTCTCTCTCTCTGTCCGTCCATCTGTCTTTCCCTCTCTGTCTCTCCCTCTCTCTCCTTCTATCTCTGTCTCTCCATCTGTCTTTCCCTCACTGTCTCTCCCTCCTTCTCCTTCTCTCTCTGTCTCTGTCTCTCTCTGTCTCTCTCTCTGTCTCTCTCTCTGTCCCTCCATCTCTCTCCTTCTATCTCTGTCTGTCTCTCACTCTGTCCCTCCATCTGTCTTTCCCTCTCTGTCTCTCCATCTCTCTCCTCTCTCTGTCTCTTTCTTTGCTCCTCCATCTGTCTTTCCCTCTCTGTCTCTCCGTCTCTCTCCTTCTCTCTCTCTCTCTGCCTCTCTCTCTGTCTCTCTCTCTGTGTTCCTCCATCTGCCTTTCCCTCTCTGTCTCTCCCTCTCTCTCCTTCTATCTCTGTCTCTCCATCTGTCTTTCCCTCTCTGTCTCTCCCTCTCTCTCCTTCTCTCTCTGTCTCTCTCTCTGTCCCGCCATCTGTCCCATCGGCTCCTCAATGCCACACTCGGTCAAACACTGCCTTGATGTTCAGGCCAGTCTCTCTTCCCAGTAGCAGACAGGAGTGAATCGTTCCCTTTGACCCGTTATACACTGAACAAGCTGTGTTTCTTCACAGCCTGATACAGGACTGTACACGGCCGATTAATGTAGCCCATCAAACACTCCCAGAACAGGTTCAGCACAGCATCGGAATAGAGTACAGTTCCTTCAACGTTCTCTCTCTGTCTCTCCCTCCTGCTATCTCTGATACGAGGACAGAGACAGAGGGAGAGAGGGTTAGTTATAAAGGCAGAGAGAGGGCTGTAGAGAGGGACAAAGTTGGACAGAGAGAGATTGTTGAGGTGGATGAAAAGGATAATGTAAGATATATTAATTTGATGTAATCCTTCACTGCTGTGGACACAAACATATTAGAGATAGATATGGAGAGAAAGAAACGTCGGTAGAGGGGGCAATGTCGATGATGTTGGGGCCCAGGCGTATACTTTTGATGATCCAGAAGAAATAGCCTCCATTTTAAACATCCAGTAAGCTATTCCACTGTGGGAGCCATCACACCCTCATGATATTGTTTGTGGAAATTTCATGCTGGATTATTGGTTAATTTTTAAACCTGTGATTGATAGATTCTTGTTCAGCAAAGATAGTAAGAGATAAGGGGCAAAGGCAGGATATATGGTGTAAGATAGATCACAGATCAGCCCTGATCTCATTGAATGCTGGAACAGGGTTGTGGGGTTAAATTACATCCTCCTCTTCCACTATCCGATGTTAAATGTCCTTCTTTCTCTGTCAGTCACCCTGTCAGTCTATGTCTCTCTGTCTAAACTAAATGGTACAATGTTAAAATGGGTGAAGGAACAGAGAATCCTTCCCCATCCAGTAGCTGACAGTGTATATCTCTCTCTCTCTCTCTACCCCCTCTCTCACTCCCCCCTTTTTACTCTCTCTCTTTCTCTTTCAATCCTGATCCTGACTTTTCTCGGAATCCTTCTTGGTTGAATAGTACCCTGAAATGTTTCAGTCTCACTGTTACAAGGAACAAGTCACATTTCTGTGGTATTTTCGATATCTTAATGATTCAATTTGGAGCTTGGATTGTGTCAGGTAAATGTGGTTTCTCATTCAGACATTCCTGCATTGTGGAACTGTCAGTTATCTGTGCAAGGACAGGATATCGGGGTGTCTGAATGGAGTTGAAGATTTTGGTTGCTTGAATAGGGTGTGAATTAGATTGTGGATTGTGTCCCTGAAGGTATTTTAGCCGATGACCTGAGAGAATGAAGTGGTTTACCAATGTCTGAATAACATCAAAGTCTTCAGACACATGAAAGAACAAGATTGGAGACAATACACAAAAGCTGAGACAGTCAGGTCACAACAGGAGGAAGGTGAATGTCTTTTACAGTTTGTAATCTGAAAGCCTGAGCTAATGACTGAAAAAGTCGGAGTTCAAATCCCACATTGGGCTCTTGTGAATTTGAATTTCTCTGAAAATAAAAAATAACTCTGGAATAATAAATCCTCCAGGATAAAATGATTCAATCTCACTGCTCTGACACTGATTTACCTTCAAGTAGCGTTTTCCAGTCCACCTTTTCTAAATCGCCTTCCACTGGCCCAGCTTCATTCCCTAAAACTAAGTGTCAAACTGACCCATCTCTTGTTGACCTTGCTACGTACTGGCCTAAAAAACTTCCCCTGAATGTATATTTAGAATTCAGTATCCTTGATACCTTTTACACTAGTCTCAGTTATCAATGCACTAGTTAGGTCTGCACTAGACCCTGTCTCTGTTTATATTACACATGGACCTGTCTCTGCTATAAAAATGGTTTAAAAAGTGGAGAGCAAACCCTCCAATTTATACACTAGATCCGAAGAAATAGGAGCAGGACTAGGCCATTCAGCCTCTTGAGCCTGTTCTGTCCGTCAATATGATCATGATTGATCTGATAGTGACTTTAACTCCATTTTCCTGCCTGCCCCCCATATCCCTTGACTCCTTTGTAAATTCATTGACCCAACCTCCACTGATCTCTGGGGAAGAGAATTCCAAAGCCGAACCAACCTCTGGGAGAAAGAAGTCTTCCTTAGCTCAGTCTTAAATGGCAGACCCTTTATTTTTAAACGGTGCCCCCTAGTTCAAGACTCCTCCACAAGGGAAACATCCTCCCAACATCCGCCCTGTCAAGTCCCCTCAGAATCTTGTATGTTTCAATAAGATCACCTCTCATTCTTCTAAACTCCAATGAGTATAGGCCCAACCTGTTCAACTATTCCTCATAAGATAACCCCTTCATCCCAGGAATCAGCCTAGTGAACCTTCTCTGAACTGATTCCAATGCATCCAGGCCTGACCATTTATTCACTTTCAAAGATGCTAAACACCTTAATATTTCTCTCTCACCCTGTTTATCCCATCCAATATTTCACACTCCTCCTCTTTAACTACAATGTCTGCATAGTTCCCCCTCTTTTATAAAGACGGATACAAAGTATTCATGAAGAACCATGCCCACATCTCCCACCTCCATACACACATTCCCTTTTTGGTCCCTAATACTCTATCCTTAATTATCCTCTTTGCTCTTCATGTATTTATAAAACATCTTTGTGCTTCCCTTGATTTTACTTGGTAATATTATTTTCTGGCCATTTCTTTGCTCTCCTAATTTGATTTTTAATTTCACCCTTGTAGTTTCTACACTCATCTCGGCTTTCTGTGGGATTGAGCTCTCGGTATCTGACATAAGCTTCCCTTTTGTGCCTTATTCTACCTGGTTTGATTCTTGCTATCTAAGGGGCTCTAGATTTGGGAGTCTCACCCTGTTTGTCTTTGTGGGAAAATATTTGTTCTCAACCCTCTCACGGAGTCGAGGGTTCTGCAGAGCAGGCCTGAAAGAGGAGTTGAGTGTTGGGACAGATCAGTCATGATCTTATTGAATGGCAGGGCAGGCTCGAGGGGCTGAATGGCCTACTCCTGCTCCTACTTCTTGTGTTCTTGTGTCCAGTTCAATATCTCCTTTAGTGACTTGGTGCCAAATTGTTATTATTTTTTATTCATTTGTTGGATGTGTGCATTATTGGCTGTGCCAGCATTTTATTGCCCATCACCAATTGCCATTGAACCTTCTTGAACCTCTGCAGTCCATGTGGGGTAGGTACACCCACAGTGCTGTTAGGAAGTGACATCCAGGATTTTGACCCAGTGACAGTGAAGGAATGGTGATATAGTTCCAAGTCAGGATGGTGTGAGACTGGAAGGGAAACTTGCAGGTGGTGGTGTTCCCATATGTGTTTCCTGTTTGTTTGCTCTCTCTCCCCCTCATTATTTCTTGACCTCCCTGTCCTTCTGTCCCTCTCTGTCATGGGAACCTGAGAACAGAAGGAAGTGGGTGCAGGAACAGAGAGACCTGGGGATGTCTGTGCACAAATTGATGGTGGCAGAGCGAGTTGAGAAAGTGGTTAAAAGGCATATGGGATTCAGGCTTTGTAAATAGAGGCTTAGAGTATAAAAGCAAGGAGGTTATGATGAAGCTTTATAAAACACTGCTTCATCCTCATCTAGAATTGTGTCCAATTCTGGACACCGTGGAGGCATTAGAGAGGATGCAGAAAAGATTCACGAGCAAGGTTCCAGGATGAGGGACTTGAGTTGCGTGGATAGATTGGAGAAGCTGGGGTTGTTCTCTGTGTCTTTCACTGTCTTCCTCTCTCTATCTCTCCCTCCTGCTATCTCTGACACGAGGAGAGAGACAGAGGGAGAGAGGGTTAGTTATGAAGCCAGGAGAAAAAGACCAACAAATTCAGCAACCATTTCAGTAGGAGAAAAGCCAATAACAATCACAAGCTGATGGAGGGACGGGAAATCATTTACGAAGGGACAGAGTATCTGATCACACCCGGGATGGTGTAATGAATGCCAACAAAGCCCATTTCAGCCTGCAACATGAAAAGGAGTGAGAGAGAGCTGAGAGAGAATGAGTTAATTTTGACTCAGTTAATGAGAGGGCAATGGCGTCCTGCGGCTCCCACAATGCCCCACGAGTGGGAACGGCCCCTTTCTGCGGTACAGGCCGCGCTGCACTCTGGGAGGATGCTCTGCACATGCGCATCTCCACAAGAGCGTTAACCGCCGCTTTTTTATATTGTCCCCCGGCTCAGACGTTCAACTTTCCTCCATTGAGATCGACAGCTGAAGCCGCTTCTCCTTTTCCTTTCAGCTGCTGTTTGCGGAAATAAGCGGCCGGCGGGTGACGTCACGCAAACATGGCGGCTGATGACACCTCACTCCCGCCAGGGCGTCAGTGAGGTCTCATTGGCCGCATCGCCCCACGTGTCTGGAGGTCAAGGGGTCAAAAGCTGCCACTTGCCTCCGCGCAGCCGCCGTTTAGGCGACTTGTAACCCCGCCCCTGGGGTGGGGGAGGGGGTGTCAGCACCAGACTCTTAAAGGGACCCTGCACCACCAGAACTGTCCCAAACTCTTAAAGGGACCCCACATGGACAGAAAGAGCAAAAGAGTTGGAGAGCAAGTAATAGAGAGGGAAATAGAAAAGAGAGAGTGATGGGGAGAGAGAGAGGAAGAACTGAGCTTGAAAGAATCATAGAGAGATGGAGAGACTGAGAGAAAATAGGTGAGAGGGAGAGAGTGAGAGAGCAAGAGATGGTGAGAAATGGAGGGAGAATCTCCTCAATTGGACAGAGATGGAGAGAGAGTGATAGAGAGATGTGAAGTGAGATCCAAGAGAAAGGAAGGTGGAGAGTGAGGGAGAGGTAGAGTTTGAGAGTGAGGAAACAGATAAATGGAAAGATAAAGGTGAGGAGAGAGTAACAGAGCAGAAGAGAGAGAGAGAGAGATGGAGAGAGAGAGTGGGATGGAAAATGAGAAATTAGAGGAAAAGAGCAGACACAGGGTGTACAGAAAGTGTGAAAAATGAATGAGAGATAGAGTGTCCGTCAGAGAGAGAGGGAAAGTCTGGGATATATGTGGGCAGAGAGAGAGGCAGATAGTGTGTGTGTGTGAGAGAGAGAGACATCAGCACACGTTCACAGTAAAGAAAGTCTCGCCATGTCAAACAGTCATTTAATTGGGTGCACAACCAGACAAAAGTAACTTTATCCCCGGGAGAATGAGTGGAGTCAGACATATAAAAACAGATTGCAGGTTAATACCCAGATAAGCTTGATTGAAGATTAAAAGTTGCAGAGAGAAATCACCCAGTAATCCTAGTTGCAACCCATTGGACTCAATACAATGGTCCAAAAATATTATCACTGCCAATCAAACAATTTCATCAGCTCAACAGCAAACAGTGAAATGATCCACAAACTGCAGTGTTCAATGATTCAAGGAAGATTACAGAGCATGAGAGAGAACATAAAGACAGACAGAGAATATTTGTTTAGCTTCTCTGCCATTGTCCTATGATGAGAGGCTGAGTAAATAGGACCTGTATTCTCAGCAGTTTAGAAGAATGAGAGGTGATCTCATTGAAACGTATCAGATTCTAAAGGGACTGGATAGGGTGGACACTGAGAGATTATTTCCACTGGTCGGGAAATGAAAGTCTCCCTTATCCCTTCCTAACCAGCTTATCCACCTGTCCTGTCAGCCTCAGGAATCAGTGAACATTCACTCCAAGGTCCCGCTGTTCACAGACACAGAGATAATGTTGGAGACAGTCATGTTGTGAGGTTAGATCAAAAGTGCAAATGACAAATGTTCTCATAGTTTGATGTCATCCTGTGTACACAGAGGTACAAGAAATAGGTGTAGAGTGTGAAACACCAGGAGAGAGGGAGGAATATAGATGGAGAGAGGGTAACAGTGAGAAAGGGAGAGATATGCATGGAGAGAGAAGTGGAGAGCTACTCTTACTGGTAATCTCTCTCCATCTCCATCTTCCCCTCTCTCTTACTCACTCAATCAATCACTAGTTCCCCTCTCTGCTACTCTCTCCTTGTTTATTTCTCTATCTGTACCCTCTTAATCTCAATCTCTCACTGTGTCATACCTTCCAGGATGCTGCACACAGCTTTGCGGGAATGCTGACGGACACTCTCCATCCCGATCTCGTCCTCTTTCTCTCTGGTAAACTCTCCCCATTGCTATCCTTGCTCTCCTTGTTCTTCCCTCTCTATATCTATCCCTGTCTTTCTCACTGTTACTCTCTCCATCTGGATGGAGGAGGAGAAAGCGAGGCATATAGAGAGGCAGCTTTACTCTGTATCTAACCCCACACTGTACCTTCCCTGGGAGTGTTTTATAGAACAGAGAAGACAGAGATTTACTCAATAGCTAACTAATAGCTTGGCAGCATTTGATGGGACAGTGTAGACGGAGCTTTACTCTGTATCCCTGGAATTTAGAAGGGTAAGGGGTGATCTGATCAAAGTTTAAAGTGGTGGATGGGGTACCAATCAGGTGGACTGCTTTGTCCTGGATGGTGTCGAGCCTCTGGACTGTTGTAGATGTTACACTCATCCAGGCAAGTGGAGAGATACCATCACACACCTGACTTGTGTCTTGTAGGTGGTTGAAAGGCTTTGGGGAGTCAGGGGGCGAGTCACTTGTAGCCACAGTTCTGATGTGATTACTTCAGCTCAGTTCCTGGTCAATGTCTCCCGAGGATGTTGATGCTGGGGGATTCAGCGATGGGATAATGTTTTGAATGCCATGGGGAGGTGGTTGGATTCTCTCTTGTTGCAGATGGTCATTGCCTGTCTGTGTGTGTTTTTCTGTGCTCTGGGACCAATTTCCTCAATGGGAGTTCATAATGCTGCGTCATAATTGACTAGTTCACGAAAGGAATGCTGATGGAATGAACGGGACAGGGACAGAGTGGATACAACATTGGCTAAGGGACAGGACACAGAGAGTAGTGGTGAATGGTTGCTTCAGACTGGAGGGCGGTATCTTTGACTGACATAATCTTATACACTTCTATTCAATCTCCCCTCTGTCTCCTTTGTTCTCAGGAGATCAAACCCAGCTTTTCCAACCTAACCTTGCAGCTAAAATCCCCCATCTCTGAAACCATTCTGGTAAATCTCTGCACCCTCTCAAGGAACCTCACATCCTTCCTAATGTGTGGTGACCAGAACTGGACACAGTTCTCCAGTTGGGGCCGAAATAGAGCTTTATAAATGTTCAGCATAACCTCCCTGCTTTTGCACTGACTGTATACAGTGTACATTGTGGTACAGTGGTATTCCCCAGGGGTTTGGATTAGGACCACTGATCTTTTTGATATATATTAATGACTTGGACTTGGGTTTACAGGGCATAACTTCAACATTACACCATCTGCAATGTAATAAACAGAGAAGGGAATAGTAGTAGTAAATCTCTGTCTTCTCTGTTCTATAAAACACTGTCAGGGCAGGTACAGTGTGGGGTTCAGGAGGATAGAGGCAGTCTGGTGAAATGGTCAGACACATGGTAGGTTAACTTTAATGCTGAGAAATGTCAAATGATGCATTTAGGAAGGAAGGCTGAGGAGAAGCGATATAAACTAAATAGCACAATGTTAAAATGGGTGCTGGTTCAGAGAGATCTGGAATCTGGAGAGATCTGTGTCAGTTTTCATATCTGAAAGATTCAATTTGGGGCTTGGAGTCTTGTCAGTCGAATTGAGCTTCATCCTGAAAAGTGTCAGCAAACGTGTTGGGAAATGTGTCAAAAGGTGTTTCCAATCTGACATTCCTTCATTGTGGAAGTGCGAGCTATCATTGCAGAGACAGGAAATAGAGTTGTTTGAATGGACCTGCAGGTTTTAGTTGATGCAATAAGCTGAGAATTTGAATCGTGTCCCTTCCAGATACACAGAATTGAAGGTATTTACAGAACACCACATGAAGTAGTTTACCAATGTCTGACAAACTTCAAAGACTTCAGACACATGGAAGAAGAGGCGAAGGGAACAATATACAAAACCTCAGTCAGTCAGACAACAGCAGTAGGAAAATGAATCTCTTTTTACGGGTTTTAATTAGAAGGCCTGAGCTGATGATTGAAAAAGCAGGAGTTCAAATCCCACACAGGGCTGTTGTGAATTTGAATTCTCTTTTTACGAAACAAAAACATAAATCTGGAATTAAAATACATTTAGGATGGAATGATTCACTCCTGTCTACTAGTGCAAAGCCCGTGTGTCTGTCAGTTTTGCTGTATTTATTAACGATTTAAGATGATGTGGTAGAATGCAACATACCCAAGTTTACCAATGGCACAAAAATAGGCAGCATTGTAAGCAGTGTAGCTGGAAGTATCAAATTACAAAGAGATATTAATATCTTAAATAAATGGGCAAAACTGTGGTAGTTAGATTTCAATGTCAGTAAAAAAGACTAGAACAGAGTACTTTATAAATGGTGAAAAGATAGAAACACTGGCGGTTCAAAGAGACTTGAGGGGTCCATGTCCATTTGAGTGCAGAGTAGATTTACCAGAATGATAACTGGACTCCAAGGGTTAAATTACGAGGTGATATTACACAAACTAGGGATTTATTCCCTGAAATTTAGGAGGATCATGGTGATTTGATCAAAGTTGTTGAGATATTAAGGGGAACTGATGGGGCAGTTTGAGAGAAACTATTTCGGCAGCTTTGGAATATCGGAACAGGAGTAGGCCATTCAGCCCATCGAGCCTGTTCTGCCATTCAATACGATCATGGCTGATCATCCACTTCAATGCCTTTTTCCCAGACTGAGCTTCCACAGCCCACTGGAGTAGAGAATTCCAAAGATTCACAACCCTCTGAGCAAAGACATTTCTCTCCATATCTGACCTAAGTGACTACCCCCTGATTTTGAAATTGTGTCCCCTGGTTCTAGACTCCCGAACCAAAGGAGACATCTTACCTGCATCTAACCTGTCTATCCCTTTAAGTATTTAGTATGTTTCAATAAGATCACCTCTCATTCTTCTAAAGTCCAATGAGTATAGGCCCAACCTGTTCAACCATTCCTCATAAGACAACCCCTTCATCCCAGGAATCAGCCGAGTGAACCTTCTCTGAACTGGTTCCAATGCATCCAGGCCTGACCATTTATCCACTTTCAAAGTTGCCAAACACCTTAATATTTCCCTCTCACTCTGTTTATCCCATCCAATATTTCACACTCCTCCTCTTTAACTACAATATCTGCATCGTTCCCTCTCTTTTATAAAGACGGACACAGAGAATTCATTCAGAACCATGCCCACATCTCCCAACTCCACAGGTAAACATTCAGCATAACTTTCATGCTTTTGTATTCAAAATCTCTATTTATGAAGCCCAAGATCCCATATGCTTTGCTGACTACTTTCTCAATATGTCCTGCCACTTTCAAATATGTATGTACATGTATCCCCAGGTCTCTCTGTCACTGCACACTCCCTAGAACTGGGCCATTAAGTCTATATTCCCTCTCCCTATCCCTTCTGCCCATCTCACATTTCCCTGTATTAAATTCCTTCTGACATTTGTCTGCCCATTCTGCTCACCTATCTGTGTCCTGTTGTAGTCGATTGATGTCATCAACACTGTTTGCATCTCCTCCAAGTTTGTGAACGGCAAATATTAAAATTTTACAAGAAGCACTGACTTTTGGGGAACACTGCTGTCCACCATCTTCCTGTCTGAAAAACAAACATTTACCACAACGCGCTGTTTTCTGTCCTTTCACCAATTTTTGATCCAAGCTGACACTGGCCCTCCTATCCCATGAGCCTCAGTTTTGTTAACCAGAATTTTATGTGCTACTTTGTCAAACGCTTTCTTCAAATCCATATGAAATCCATTGCATTCCCTTCATCAACCTTCTCTGTTACTTCATCAAATTCTTGCTGGCTTTCCCTAATTAACTCAAACCTCTCCAAGTGCCTGTTGATTTTTTTTCTCTTTCAATGATTTCTCCAATTGTCCTTTTGAAAGCTACTATTGAATCTGTCTCCACCACTATCAGACATTGCATTTCAAATCTGAAGCACATGTGTGGAAAAAAAATCCTTTCCCTCATGTCACCAATGTTTGTTTTTGCCGATCACCTTCAATCTGTGCTCTCTGGTTATCAATCCTTCAGCCATTGGAAACACTTTCTCTTTATTTCCTCCATATAAAACTTTCATGATTTTATCCACCTCGATCAAATCTCCTTTTAATCTTCTCTGCTCTAAGGAGACCAAGCCCAGTTTCTCCACTCTATCAGTGTAACTGTAATAATCTCATCCAGGAACCGTTCTAGTAAATCTCTTCTGTACATTCACCAAAGCCTCCATGTCTTTCCTAAAGTGTGGTTCCAGAATTGGACACAATACTGCAGCTGAGGACAAACAATTATTTTATAAATGTTTAGCATCACTTCCTGAATTTTACACTCTATACCTGTTTATAAAGCTCAGGATCCCATCGGCTTTATTAACCCATCAACAAAGAGGGAAATTCTACCAGAACAATTGATCAGTTCCCTTAGACATGAATCCGTGAGTCGTTCCAAGGCTGGCGGGAGGGTTTAGAGAGAACCCCAAACTGGTCATTTTTTGAAGCAGAAAACCATCAAAGCATTGGCAGGGATATTAATAAAGCCCTTACAAAGAGAGGAGGAGGCCATTCGTCCCCTCAAGACTGTCCTGCCCATTCATTCAGGTCATGGCTGATTTGCTCCTTATCCACATAGAGCTGTCTTGGCTCCGAAAACATTAATACCCTTTCCGAACAAATCGCTACCGACAATCAGGAATTAATGTCACTGCCTGTTAATACTGGGAAATTCCTTCCCTAAACCTCTCCGTCTCTCTATCTCTCCTTCCGGCTGAAAGACGTTCCTTAAAACTAACCTCTTTGACCAAACATTTGGTCATCACACTTAATCTCAACTTCTGTGGGTTTGGTGTCAGATTTTGTTTTGTAATGCACCCTGTGCAACGTCTTTGGGACTATTTATTCCTCACCTTCTCCTTCACTGCGTCTCTCTCTCTCTCTCTCTCTCTCTCCCCCTTCCCCCCCATCTCCCCCTCTCGCTCTCTCTTCATCCCCCCACCCCCCTCTCTCTTTTTCTCCCCCTCACCCCCTCTTTCCCTCTCTCTCTCTTTATACCCCCTGCCACTCTATCTCTCTCTCTCTTTCTCCCCCTCACCCCCTGTCTCTCTCTCTATCTCTTTCAAAAATTCAGCGATGGGATAATGCTTTGAATGCCAAGGGGAGGTGGTTGGATTCTCTCTTGTTGCAGATGGTCATTGCCTGGCACTTGTGTGACGTGAATGTTACTTGTCACTGGTCGGCCCAAACCTGAATGTTGTCTGGGTCTCGGTGCATGTGGCTCTGGATTGCTTCATTATCTGAGGCAAAATACTGTGGATGCTGGAAATCTGGAAAGCATCGAGCTGAATCACTAACTCTGTTTCTCTCTCCACAGATGCTGCCTGACCTGCTCAGTATTTAAAGCACTTTCTGCTGGGATCTCAGTTGAAGATGGCTGGGCTGAGGACACTACCCTGATAAACTCCTGCAGTGATGTCCTGGGACTGAGATGATTGACTTCCAACAACCAAAACCATCTTCCTTTGTGCTCGGTATGATTCAAACCAGTGGAGAGATTTCCCCCGATTCCCACTGACTTCAGTTTGACTCGGGTTCCTCGATGTCACACTCGGTCAAACGCTGCCTTGATGTTAAGGTCAGTCTCTCTTCCCAGTAGCAGACAGGAGTGAATCGTTCCCTTTGACCCATTGTACACTGAACAAGCTGTGCTTCTTCACAGCCTGATACAGGACTGTACACGGCCCATTAATGTAGCCCATCAAACACTCCCAGAGCAGGTTCAGCTCAGCTAAGGAACAGAGTACGGTTCCTTCAACATTCTCTCTCTGTCTCTCCCTCCTGCTATCTCTGACATTAGGAGAGAGACAGAGGGAGAGAGGGTTAGATTTGAAGGCAGTAGAGAGGGACAAAATTGGAGAGAGAGAGATTGTTGAGGTGGATGAAAAGGATAATGTAAGATATATTAATTTGATGTAATCCTTCACTGCTGTGTACACAAACATATAAGAGTTAGATATGGAGAGAAAAAAACATCGGGAGATGGGGAAATGTAGTTGAAGTTGGGGCCCAGGCAGATACGTTTGATGATCCAGAAGGAACAGTCTCCATTTTAAACATCCAGCAAGCTATTCCACTGTGGGAGCCATCACACCCTCATGATAATGGTTGCGCAAATTTCTTGCTGGCATGTTGGTTACTTTTTAAATCTGTGATTGATAGATTCTTGTTAACCAAAGGTATTAAGAGATAAAGGGCAAAGGCAGGATATATGGTGTAAGTTACATCACAGATCAGCCAAGATCACATTGGATGCCGGAACAGGATTGTGGGGTTGAATTGCATCTTCCTCTTCCAAGATCCCCTGTGAAGTATCCTTCTATCTCTTTTAGTCACCCTGTCAGTCCATGTCTCTCTGTTTCTCTTTTTCTGTCTCTCTCTCTCTGTCTGTCTCTATCGGACAGCGTGGAGTGAGATTCACTCTGTATCCACCCCATGATGTTCCTGCCCTGGGAGTGTGTGATGGGACAGTGTAGAGGGAAATTTACTCTATGTCAAACCCAATATTGTGCTTGGCTTGGGAATGTTTAATGGGACAGTGTAGCTGGAGATTTACTGTGTATCCCTGGAATTTTGAAGGCTCAGGTGTGATTTGATGATTGTTTTCAAGATAATAAGGGAAACTGATAGGGTGGACAGAGAGTAACAATTCCCACTGGCTGCAGAGTCTGCAACATGGGGGCATAGTCTAAAAATATAAACCTAGTCTGAAAACCTTTCAGGAGTGAAATGAAGAAACACTTCAACACACCAGGTGTGGTATCACTTTGGAACTCTCTTCCACAATCAGCAATTGATGCTGAGACACTTGTTAATTTTTAAATCTGAGTTTGATAGATTTTTGTTTAACCAAAGGTATTAAGGGGCAAAGATAGGTACATGGAGTTAGATCACACATCAGCCATGAGCTCATTGAATGACAGAACAGGGTTGAGGTGCTAAATGGCCTCCTGCTCTTCCTCTGTCCTACGACAAATATCCTGCGAACACTCTCTGTGTCTTGGTCCCTGTCTCCCTCTTTGTCTCTCTTTCTGTCTGTCTGTCTGTCTCTCTCTCTCTCCTCTCATCTGTGGAAATCCACACACTTCAGTCAGCCATTTTAGGTTCATTTTCAGTGGCCATTTTATGTTACCACAACACTGGGACATTTATCGCTGTCTATCCCAAACCATCTCTCTTTGTCGTCTATTTGTGTTCTCCTCACAGCTTATTGTCCCACCTAACCTAGTATCTCTCTCCTTTGCTCGGTCTCACTCACACACTCTCCCCCATCTCACCCCCCCCCCCCATTTCTCTCTCCCCCCACCCACTGCAATCTCTCTTTAAGTGTCCTGTTATCACATCCTTTATTATAGATTCGAGCATTTTCCCAATGACTGATGTTAGACGAACAGGTCTTTTGTTCCCCATTTTCTCTCTCCTTCCTTTTGTAAATAGTGGGGTTACATTTGCTACCTTCTAATCTGCCTCTCTCACTCTTCCTCTCTCACACTGCCTCTGTCCCTCGCTATCTGTCTTACCCCCCTCACTCTCTCGCTATCTCTCCCTCTCTCTCTTTTTCTCTCTCTCTCTCTATCGCTCCCTCTCTCTCTCTATCTCTGTCCATGTCTCAATGTGTGCCTCCCTCACACCATATCTCCCTCTCTCTCTGTCTCTCTCTAGCTCTCTGTCTGCCTCTCTATTTCTGCCTCTCTGTGTCTCCTTCTCTCTCTGTGCCTCTCTCACTCTCTATCTGTCTCTCCCCCAGCTCTCTCTCTCTGTCTCTCCCTCTCTGTCTTTCTCAACCTCTGTCCATGTCTCAATTTGTGCCTCCCTCACACCATCGCTCCCTCTCTCTCTGTCTCTCTCTACCTCTCTCTCTGCCTCTCTCTCTTCTGCCTCTCCCTCTCTATCTCTCCCTCTCTCTCTCTCGCTGCCTCTGTCCACGTCTCAGTTTGTGTCTCCCCCACACCATCTCTCCCTCTCTCTCTCCCTCCCTCTCTCCCTCCCTCTCTCCCTCCCTCTCTCCCTCCCTCTCTCCCTCCCTCTCTCCCTCCCTCTCTCTCTCTCCCTCCCTCCCTCTCTCTCCCTCCCTCCCTCTCTCTCCCTCCCTCTCTCTCTCTCCCTCCCTCTCCCTCCCTCTCTCTCTCTCCCTCCCTCTCTCTCCCTCCCTCCCTCCCTCTATCTCCCTCCCTCTCTCTCTCTCCCTCTCTCTCTCTCTTTCTCCCTCTCTGTTTCGATCTCAGAGTAACAGCTCAGATGATTAACCTCTATATCCATGTGTTATGAACACGGGACTTTGTCTAGGATGTTGCCAGGACTCGAGAATTGTAGCTATGAGGATAGGCAGGGGTTGTTGTCCTTGGAACAGAGAAGGCTGAGGGGAGATCTGATTGAAATGTACAAAATCTCCATCTGTCCTTCACTCTCTGTCACTCCATCTCTCCCTCTCTCCTTCTCTCCCTCTCGCTCCTTCTCTCTCTCTCTGTCCCTTCATCTGTCTTTCTCCCCCTGTCACTCCCTCTCTCTCCTTCTATCTCTGTCCCACTCCATCTATCCCCAGATCTGTCTGTCCCTCCCTGACACTCCCACTCTCTCCTTCCATCTCTGTCTTTCTCTCTGTCTCTCCATCTGTCTTTCCCTCCCTGTCACTCCCTCTCTTTCCTTCCATCTCTGCCTCTCTCTCTGTCCCTCCATCTGTCTTTCCCTCTCTGTCACACCCTCTCTCTCCTTCTCTCTCTGTCTCTCTCTCTGTCCCACCATCTGTTTTTCCCTCTGTCACACCCTCTCTCTCCTTCTATCGCTGTCTCCCTCTCTCTCTCTGTCTCTCCATCTGTATTTCCCTCCCTGCCACTCCATCTCTCTCCTTCTCTCTTTCTCTCTCTCTGTCCCTCCATCTGTCTTTCCCCCCTGACACTCCCTCTCTCTCCTTCTGTCTCTGTCTTTCTCTCTGTCCCTCCATCAGTCTTTCCCTCTCTGTCACTGCCTCTCTCTCCTTCTATCTCTGTCTCTCGTTCTATCCCTCCATCTATCCTTCCCTCCCTGTCACTTCATCTCTCTCCTTCTCTCTTTGTCTCTATCTCTGTCTTTCCATCTGTCTTTCCCTCCCTGTCACACCCTCTCTCTCCTTCTATCCCTCTCTCTCGTTCTATCCCTCCATCTATTCTTCCCTCCCTGTCACTCCATCTCTCTCCTTCTATCTCTGTCTCTCGTTCTATCCCTCCATCTATCCTTCCCTCCCTGTCACTTCATCTCTCTCCTTCTCTCTTTGTCTCTATCTCTGTCTCTCCATCTGTCTTTCCCTCCCTGTCACTCCCTCTCTCTCCTTCTATCCCTCTCTCTCGTTCTATCCCTCCATCTATCCTTCCCTCCCTGACACTGCCTCTCTCTCCTTCTGTCTCTGTCTTTCTCTCTGTCCCTCCATCAGTCTTTCCCTCTCTGTCACTGCCTCTCTCTCCTTCTATCTCTGTCTCTCTCTCTGTCACTCCAACTGTCTTTCCCTCTCTGTCTCTCCCTCTCTCTCCTTCTATCTCTGTCTCTCTCTCTGACTCTCCATCTGTCTTTCCATCCCTGACACTCCCTCTCTCTCCATCTATCTCTGTCTCTCTCTCTCTGTCTCTCCATCTGTCTTTCCCTCCCTGACACTCCCTCTCTCTCCTTCTATCTCTGTCTCTCTCTCTCTGTCCCTCCATCTGTCAAAGAACAAAGAACAGTACAGCACAGGAACAGGCCATTCTGCCCTCCAAGCCTGCGCCGATCTTGATGCCTGCCCAAACTAAAACCTTCTGCACTTCCGGGGTCCGTATCCCTCTATTCCCATCCTATTCATGTATTTGTCAAGATGCCTCTTAAACGTCTCTATGGTACCTGCATCCACCACCTCCCCTGGCAACACGTTCCAGGCACTCACCACCCTCTGTGTAAGGAACTTGCCTCGCACATCCCCTCTAAACTTTGCCCCTCTCACCTTAAACCTCTGTCCCCTAGTAACTGACTCTTCCACCCTGGGAAAAAGCTTCTGACTATCCACTCTGTCCATGCCACTTATAACTTTGTAAACCTCTATCATGTCGCCCCTCCACCTCCGTCGTTCCAGTGAAAACAATCCGAGTTTATCCAACCACTCCTCATCGCTTATGCCCTCCAGACCAGGCAACATCCTGGTAAACCTCTTCTGTACCCTCTCCAAAGCCTCCACGTCCTTCTGGTAGTGTGGCGACCAGAATTACACGCAATATTCTAAGTATGGCCTAACTAAAGTTCTGTACAGCTGCAACATGACTCGCCAATTTTTATACTCTATGCCCCGACCGATGAAGGCAAGCATGCCGTATGCCTTCTTGACTACCTTATCCACCTGCGTTGCCACTTTCAGTGACCTGTGGACCTGTACGCCCAGATCTCTCTGCCTGTCAATACCCCTAAGGGTTCTGCCATTTACTGTATACTTCCCACCTGCATTAGACCTTCCAAAATGCATTACCTCACATTTGTCCGAATTAAACTCCATCTGCCATTTCTACGCCCAAGTCTCCAACCGATCTATATCCTGCTGTATCCTCTGACAATCTTCATCACGATCCGCAACTCCACCAACCTTTGTGTCGTCCGCAAACTTACTCATCAGACCAGCTACATTTTCCACCAAATCATTTATATATACTACAAACAGCAAAGGTCCCAGCACTGATCCCTGCGGAACACCCCTAGTCACATCCCTCCATTCAGAAAAACACCCTTCCACTGCTACCCTCTGTCTTCTGTGACTGAGCCAGTTCTGTATCCATCTTGCAGCCAGTTCTGTATCCATTTTGTCTTTCCGTCTCGTGTCACTCCCTCTCTCTCCTTCTGTCTCTGTCTCCCTCTCTGTCTCTCCATCTGTCTTTCCCTCCCTGTCACTCCCTCTCTTTCCTTCCATCTCTGCCTCTCTCTGTCTCTCCATCTCTATTGACCTCTCTGTCTCTCATTCTCTCTCCTTCTATCTCTGTCTTTCTCTCTCTCTCCATCCGTCTTTCCCTCTCGGTCTCTCCCTCTCTCTACTTCTCTCTCTCTCTGTCTCTCACTCTGTCCCTCCATCTGCCTTTCCCTCTCTGCAACACCCTCTCTCTCTTTCTCTCTCTGTCTCTCTCTCTGTCTATCCATCTGCCTTTCCCTCCCTGACACTCCCTCTCTTTCCTTCTATCTCTGTCTCTCTCTCAGTCCCTCCATCTGTTTTTCCCTCCATGTCACTCCTTCTCTCTCCTTCTATCGCTGTCTCTCTCTCTCTCTCCATCTGTCTTTCCCTCCCTGTCACTCCCTCTCTCTCCTTCTCTCTCTGTCTCTCTTTCTCTGTTCCTCCATCTGGCTTTCCCTCCCTGACACTCCCTCTCTCTCCTCTCGCTGTCTCTCTTTGTCTCTCCATCTGTCTTTCCCTCTCTATCACTCCCTCTCTCTCCTTCCATCTCTACCTCACTCTCTCTCTGTCTCTCCATCAGTCTTTCCCTCTCTATCTCTCCCTCTCTCTCCTTCTATCTCTCTCTTTCTCTCTGTCTCTCCATCTTTCTTCCCCTCTCTGTCTCTCCCTCTCTCTCCGTCTTTCTCAGTCTCTCTCTCTTTATCCCTCCCTGTCTCTCCCTCTCTCTCCTTCTATCTCTCTCTTTCTCTCTGTCTCTCCATCTGTCTTTCCCTCCCTGGCACTCCCTCTCTTTCCTTCTGTCTCTGTCTCTCTCTCTGTCCCTCCATCTGTTTTTCCCTCCATGTCACTCCTTCTCTCTCCTTCTATCTCTGTCTCTCTCTCTCTCTCCATCTGTCTTTCCCTCCCTGTCACTCCCTCTCTCTCCTTCTCTCTCTGTCTCTCTCTCTGTCCCTCCATCTGTTTTTCCCTCCATGTCACTCCTTCTCTCTCCTTCTATCGCTGTCTCTCTCTCTCTCTCTCTCCATCTGTCTTTCCCTCCATGTCACTCCCTCTCTCTCCTTCTCTCTCTGTCTCTCTCTCTCTGTCCCTCCATCTGGCTTTCCCTCCCTGACACTCCCTCTCTCTCCTTCTGTCTCTGTCTTTCTCTCTGTCCCTCCATCTATCTTTCCCTCCCTGACACTCCCTCTCTCTCCTTCTATCTCTGTCTCTCTCTCTGTCCCTCCATTTGTCTTTCCCTCTCTGTCACTGCCACACTCTCCTTCTATCTTTGTCTTTCTCTCTCCATCCCTGCATCTGTAATTCTCTGCCTGTCACTCCATCTCTCTCCTTCCATCTCTGACTCTCTCTCTCTGGCTCACCATCTGTCTTTCCCTCTCTGTCTCCCCATCTCTCTTCTTCTCTCTCTCTCTGTGTCTCTCCATCTATCTCCCCACCCCTCCCCACACCCCGTCACTCCCTCTCTCTCATTCTATCTATGTCTCTGCCTCTCTCTGTGTCCCTCCATCTGTCCTTCCCTCTCTGTCTCTCCGTCTCTCTCCTTCTATCTCTGTCTCTGCCTCTCTCTGTGTCCCTCCATCTGTCCTTCCCTTTCTGTCTCTCCCTCTCTCTCCTTCTATCTCTGTCTCTGCCAGTCTCTCTGTCTCGCTCTCTCTCTCTCCAACTGCCTTTCCCTCTCTGTCTCTCCCTCTCTCTCCTTCTCTCCCTGACACTCCCTCTCTCTCCTTCTCTCTATGTCTCTTTCTCTGTCCCTCCATCTGTCTTTCCCTCTCTGTCACTCCCTCTCGGTCCTTCTATCTCTGTCTCTCTCTCTCTATCCCTCCATCTATCCTTCCCTCCTTGTCACACCATCTCTCTCCTTCTATCTCTGTCTCTCTCTCTGTCTCTCTCTTTGTCCCTCCATCTGTCTTTCCCTCTGCCTCTCCCTCTCTGTCCTTCTATCTCTGTCTCTCTCTCTATCCCTCCATCTGTCCTTTCCTCCCTGTCGCTCCCTCTCTCTACTCTCGCTGTCTCTCTTTGTCTCTCCATCTGTCTTTCCCTCTCTATCACTCCCTCTCTCTCCTTCCATCTCTACCTCACACTCTCTCTGTCTCTCCATCAGTCTTTCCCTCTCTATCTCTCCCTCTCTCTCCTTCTTTCTCTCTCTTTCTCTCTCTCTCTCCATCTGTCTTTCCTTCCCTATCAATCCCTTTCTCTCCTTCTATCTCTGCCTCTCTCTCTCTGTCTCTCCATCTTTCTTCCCCTCCCTGTCTCTCCCTCTCGCTCCTTCTATCTCTCCCTTTCTCTCTGTCTCTCCATCTGTCTTTCCTTCTGTCTCTCCCTCTCTCTCCTTCTATCTCTGTCTCTCTCTATGTCACTCCATCTGTCTTTCCTTCTCTGTCTCTCCCTCTCTCTCCTTCTATCTCTGTCTCTCTCTCTCTCTCTATCTTTCCATCTGTCTTTCTCTCCCTGTCACTCCCTCTCTCTCCTTCTCTCTCTGTCTCTCCAACTGCCTTTCCCTCTGTGTCTGTCCCACTCTCTCTTTTTCTCTCTGTCTCTGCCTATCTCTGTCTTGCACTCTCTCTATCCCTCCATCTGTCTTTCCCTCTCTGTCTCTCCCTCTCTCTCTTCTTCCATCTCTGCCTCTCTCTCTCTGTCTCTCCATCCGTCTTTCCCTCTCTGTCTCTCCCTCTCTCTCCTTCTATCTCCGTCTCTCTCTCTCTGTCTCTCCATCTGTCTTTCCCTGCGTGTCACTCCCTCTCTCTCCTTCCATCTCTGTCTCTCCGACTGTTCCTCCATCTGTCTTTCCCTCTCTCTCCTATCTTTGTCTCTCGCTCTGTCTCCATTTTAAATATTCAGCAAGCTATTCCACTGTGGGAGCCATCACACCCTCATGATGTTGTTTGTGGAAATTTCATGCTGGCTTATTGGTTAATTTTTAAACCTGTGATTGATAGATTCTTGTTAACCAAAGGTATTAAGAAATAAGGGGCAAAGGCAGGATATATGGTGTAAGATAGATCACAGATCAGCCATGATCTCATTCAATGCAGGAACAGAGTTGTGGGGTTAAATTGCATCCTCCTCTTCCAATATCCCCTGTTAAATATCCTTCTTTCTCTGTCAGTCACCCTGTTAGTCTATGTCTCTCTGTTTCTCTCTTTCTGTCTCTCTCTCTATCTCTCTGTTTCGGACAGTGTAGAGTGAGATTCACTCTGTGTCCACCCCATGATGTTCCTGCCCTCGGAGTGTGTGATGTGACAGCGTCGAGGGAAATTTACTATGTCAAACCCAACATTGTGCTTGGCTTGGAAATGTTTAATGGGACAGTGTAGCTGGAGCTTTACTGTATATCCCTGGAATTTAGAAGGTTATGGGGTGATTTGATGAAAGTTTACAAAATAATAAGGGAAACTGATAGGGTGGACTGAGAGTAAATATTCCCACTGGCTGCGGAGTCAGGAACTTGGGGCATAGTCTAAAAATATAAAGAGTGGCCACTTTGACTTCATCCCATCGTGTCGTATGTACATTCTCACATATAGCAGGTATAGCAGCACATATGCAACAGGATAGCAGGTATAACTGTAGTCATAGTATTCAGCTGAAAATTGATCAGTTACATTGTTATTTCAGTCCATATTTAGAGTACACACGGTACCTTACTGTTGTAATAAAGTCATATAGTGTCTATTCATCCCACTGGGGCAAAATGTCACTGGCTCAACATTCTCACCAAATACTAAAACATTCCACAATGCAAGACTCACTAATTCAACACAAGTTTCCTTTTCTGAGTCTCGCTGGTCTGTTCTGATTATCTGAGGGATTACTGATGCTTATCCTCCACATGAGCAGTCGTCCTAATCCCGTGTGCCTGTCCAGCTCCCAACCCCGGCATCCGCTTACATTAATGCAAGTGATACAGGAGCGTCTCAGTGACTGAGGCAGGTGAGTCTTGAGGCTGAGCCGGGCACAGTGAGTGACCCGGGTTAATCCGACACTCAAGGGAATGTTTAAACTGAACTGTACTCTGTATCTAACCCGTGCTGTACCTTCTCTGAGATTGTTCGATGGGGCAGTGCAGACAAGGAGACTCTGATAGGGTAGACAGAGAATAACTATTCCCACTGGCTGCGGAGTCAGGAACTTGTGGGCCGAATCTAAAAATATAAACGTAGTCTCAAAACCATTCAGGAGTGAAGTGAAGAAACACTTCAACACACCAGGTGTGGTATCAGTTTGGAACTCTCTTCCACAAACAGCAATTGATGCTGAGAAACTTGTTAATTTTTAAATCTGAGATTGATAGATTTTTGTTAACCAAAGGTATTAAGAGATAAGGGGCAAAGGTGGGATATATGGTGTTAGTTAGATCACAGATCAGCCCTGATCTCACTGAATGCTGGAACAGGGTCGAGGGGTTAAATTGCCTCCTCATCTTCCTATGTCTGATGTTAAATATCCTTCTTTCTCTCTCAGTCACCCGGTCAGTCTGTTTCTCTCTTTCTGTCTCTCACTGATTCTGCTTCGGACAGTGTAGAGTGAGATTCACTCTGTCTCCTCCCCATGATATTCCTGTCCTGGGACTGTTGGATGGGACAGTGTAGAAGGAGCATTACTCTGTATCTAATCCATGCTGTACCTGTCTGGGGAATGTAGATGGGAGAGTGGAAACAGAGAGGTCTGGGACCAGTGTCCTCATGGGGAGGACTTAATGGTGCCTCCTAATTGACCAGTTAGCAATATTGGTGCTCCAGGGATGAAAGGGACATTGGCTGAGTGGTTACGACATTGGCTGAGAGAGTGGACAATGGTTGTTTCAGACTGGAGGGAGGTATGCAGTGGAGGTTTATATTAGGACCACTGCTCTTTTTGATATATACTAATGACTTGGACTTGTGTTTACAGGGCATAACTTCAATGTTTGCCAATGTTTGTGACATCTGCAATGTAATAAACAGAGAAGGGACTAGTAGCAGACTTAAGGAGGAGCGAGGCAGTCTGGTGAAATGGAACACACAAGAACAAATGAATTAGGAGCAGAAGTAGGCCATTTGGCCCCTCGATCCTGCTCTGCCATTCAATGGCTGATCTGATTGTGAACTCAACTCCACTTTCCTGTCTGTGTCCCATAACCCTTGACTCCCTAATTGATCAAAAATCTATCGAACTCAGCCTTGAATATATTCAATGATCCAGCCTCCACTGCTCTCTGGGGAAGAGAATTCTACAGACTGACCCCCTCTCTGAGAGAAACACATTTCTCCTCATCTCAGTTTTAAATGGAACGTCCCTAATTTTTAAACTGTGTCCCCTAGTTCTAGTCTCCCCAACAAGTGGAAACATCCTCTCAGCATCCACCCTGTCCATTCCCCTCGGGACCTGAGATGTTTCACTCAGATCACCTCTCATTCTTCTAAACTCCAGTGGGTATAGACCCAACCTGCTCAACCTTTCCTCATAAGATAACCCCTTCATCCCAGTATTCAGCCCAGTGAACCTTCTCTGAACTACTTCGAATGCAATGATATAATTTCTTCAGTAAGGAGACCAAAAGTGTCCACAATCCTGCAGACGTCGTCTAACTTATGCCCTGTACAGCTGTAGCAACACTTCCCTGCTTTTATATTCTATTCACCTTGCAAGAAACAACAACATTCCATTTGCCTTCCTAATCACTCGCTGTAGCTACACGTTAACATTTTGTGATTCATGTACCAGGACACCCAGATCCCTCTGTACCGTTCAGTTCTGCAGTCTCTCTCCATTTCAATAATATACTGATTTTTATTCTTCCTGCTAAAGTGGACAAGCTCACATTTTCCCACATTATACTCCATCTGCCAATTTTTTGCTCACTCACTTAACCAATGGAAATCTCTTTGCAGACAGTTTATGGCCTCTTGACAGCTGACTATCCAACCTATCATTGGACAGAAACAGGGCAGGTTAACTTTAATGCTGAGAAATGTGAAGTGATGCATTTTGGAAGGAAGACTGAGTGACATAAACTAAATGGTACAATGTTAGAATGGGTGACAGGGCAGAGAGATCTGGGATTTCATCAATGTTCCCTGTTCTACCCAAAAGCTCAATTGGGGCTTGGAAACTGTGAGTTGAATTTAGCTTCATCCAGAAAAGTGTTAGCAAACGTGTTGGGAAATGTGTCAAAAGCTGTTTCCATTCAGACATTCCTGCATTGTGGAAGTGTGAGCTGTCTTTGCAGAGACAGGAAATAGATTTGTTTGAATGGACCTGCAGGTTTTGGTTGATGCAATAAGGTGAGAATTTGAATTGTGTCCCTTGCAGATGCACAGAATTGAAGGTATTTACACAACACCACATGAAGTAGTTTACCAATGTCTGACAAACTTCAAAGACTTCAAACACATGGAAGAAGAGGAGAAGGGAACAATATACAAAACCTCAGTCAGTCAGAAAACAGAAGTAGGAAAATGAATCTCTTTTTATGGGTTTTAATTTGAAGGCCTGAGCTGATGATTGAAAAAGTAGGAGTTCAAATCCCATGCTGGGCTGTTGTGAATTTGAATTTTGTTTTTTCTAAAAATAAACATAAATCTGGAATTAAAAAACCTCTAGGATGGAATGATTCACTCCTGTCTACTAGTGCAAAGCCCGTGTGTGTCTCAGTTTTGCTGTATTTATTAACGATTTAAGATGATGTGGTAGAATGCAACATACCCAAGTTTACCAATGACACAAACATAGGCAGCATTGTAAGCAGTGTAGCTGGAAGCATCAAATTACAAAGAGGTATTAATATCTTAAATAAATGGGCAAAACTGTGGTAGATAGATTTCAATGTCAGTAAAAAAGACGAGAACAGAGTACTTGATAAATGGTGAAAAGATAGAAACACTGGAGGTCCAAAGAGACTTGAGGGGTCCGTGTCCATTTGAGTGCAGTGTAGATTTACCAGAATGATAACTGGACTCCAAGGGTTAAATTACGAGGTGATATTACACAAACTGGGGATTTATTCCCTGGCATTTAGGAGGATCATGGTGATTTGATCAAAGTTGTTGAGATATTAAGGGGAACTGATGGGGTAGTTTGAGAGAAACTATTTCGGCAGCTTTGGAATATGGGAACAGGAGTAGGCCATTCAGCCCATCGCGCCTGCTCCGCCATTCAATACTATCATGGCTGATCATCCACTTCAATGTGTTTTTCCCAGACTATCCTCATATCCCTTTATGTCATTGGTATTCAGCAATCTGTCAATCTCTGCTTTAAACATACTCAATGACTGAGCTTCCACAGCCCTCTGGGATAGAGAATTCCTAAGATTCACAACCCTCTGAGTAATGACATTTCTCCTCATCTCTGTCCCAAATGGCTTCCGCCTTATTTTGAAATTGTGTCCCCTGGTTCTAGACTCCTCAACCAGGAGAAACATCTTACCTGCATCTACCCTGTCTATCTGTAACGTTACCCCAGGGTCTCCACATAGCCTGTCTCCCCGTACCACTGCTTATAAAGTGTCTTAGGGTCTCCTGGCACTTTCTATCTCTCTGCTTCTGTCTCTATCCCTCAGTATCGCTCTGTTCTCTCTCCATTTCTATCTCTCCCTATCTGTCTGATACTCTACCTCTGTTCCTCTCTCTCTGTCTATCACTCTCTCCCACCATGTTGGTTATCATTAGGGGTCGAGTTAAATCACAGACAAAATAAACACTTCACCTGTCTGCCCCGAAATAAATAGCAAAATCTGTGGATATTTTATGTCTGTATTCAGACAATATAGACACGAGTATATATTATATGATGGGATGCTGCAAATCGATTTACACTCGTACTGTCGGAAAAACAACTTAAAAAGTATTATTCACAAGTCTAGTCCAACTTAATGACAGATTTGACCCGATAAGGTAATAAATGCCAAAAGTCTGGAGTTTTTTGGAGTCCGTTAAGCTTTACTCTGTCTGGCTTTCAGAAATTAAACATTACACATGCAATGCAAGATTAAAGATTCTACATAGGTTAGGTTACATAGAATTTTGGAAGGACTAACAAGGCTAGGGAATATCCAATGAATGGTAGGATCATAGGAAGTACCGAGTGTCAGAGGGATCTTGGTGTACTTGTCCATAGATCACTGAAGGCTGCAGCGCAGGTAGACAAGGTGGTTAGGAAGGTATATGGGATACTTGCCTTTATTAGTTGAGGCATAGAATATAAGAACAGGGAGGTTATGATGGAGCTATATAAAATACTGGTTAGGCCACAGATGGAGTACTGTGTACAGTTCTGGGAACCACATTATAGGAAGGATGTGATTGCACTGGAGAGGATGGAGAGGAGATTCACCAGGATGTTGCCTGGGCTGGAGCATTTCAGCTATGAAGAGAGACTGAAAAGGCTGGAGTTGTTTTCCTTGGAGCAGAGAAGGCTGAGGGGGGACCTGATTGAGGTGTACAAAATTATGAGGGGCATAGCTAGGTTAGATAGGAAGAAACTTTTTCCCTTAGCGGAGGGGTCAAGAACCAGGGGGCATAGATTGAAGGCAAGGGGCAGGAGGTTTGGAAGGGATTTGAGGAAAAGATTTTTCACCCGGAAGGTTATTGGGTGATTTGATGAAGGTTTACAAAATAATAAGGGAAACTGATAGGGTGGACTGAGAGTAAATATTCCCACTGGCTGCGGAGTCAGGAATTTGGGGCATAGTCTAAAAATATAAAGAGTAGCCACTTTGACTTCATCCCATCGTGTCGTATGTACATTCTCACATATGGCAGGTAAAGCAGCACATATATAACCGGATAGCAGGTAGAACTGTAGTGATAGTATTCAGCTGAAAATTGATCAGTTACATTGTTATTTCAGTCCATATTTACAGTACACACTGTACCTCACTGTTGTAATAAAGTCATATAGTATCTATTCATCCCACTGGGGCAAAATGTCACTGGCTCAACATTCTCAACAAATACAAAAGTATTCCACAATGCAAGACTCTCAAATTCAACACAAGTTTCCTTTTGTGAGTCTCGCTGGTCTGTTCTGATTCTCTGAGGGATTACTGATGCTTACCCTCCACATGAGCAGTCGTCCTAATCCCGTGTGCCTGTCCTGCTCCCAAACCCGGCATCCGCTTACATTAAGGCAAGTGATACAGGAGCGTCTCAGTGACTGAGGCAGGTGAGGCTTGAGGCTGAGCCGGGGACAGTGAGTGACCCGGGTTAATCCGACACTCCAGGGAATGTTTAAACTGAACTGTACTCTGTATCTAATCCGTGCTGTACCTTCTCTGAGAGTGTTTGGGGCAGTGCAGACGAGGAGAGTTATTCCTTACCCATTTTAAATATAGAGAAGTGAATATCCAAGAGATTGTTTGAAATGTGATGAGGGTTTCTGCCTCTACCATCTTTTAGAGTCATCGAGAGATACAGCACTTATACAGGCCCTTCGGCCCGCACAGTGTGTGCCGGCCATCAACCACACATTTTATACTAATCCTTTCAGGCAGTGAGTTCCAGACACCCACCAGCCACTGGGTGAAGAAACTATTGATGTGTTTCGTTCTGTTACGTTTGATGTCAATGTTTCCCCAGGATGTTGATGCTGGGGGATTCAGCGATGGGATAATGCTTTGAATGCCAAGGGGAGGTGGTTGGATTCTCTCTTGTTGCAGATGGCCATTGCCTGGCACTTGTGTGACGTGAATGTTACTTCCCACTGGTCGGCCCAAACCTGAATGTTGTCCGGGTCTTGGTGCATGTGGCTCTGGATTGCTTCATTATCTGAGGCAAAATACTGTGGATGCTGGAAATCAGGAAAGCATCGAGCTGAATCACTAACTCTGTTTCTCTCTCCACAGATGCTGTCTGACCTGCTCAGTATTTAAAGCACTTTCTGCTGGGATCTCAGCTGAAGATGGTTGGGCTGAGGACACTACCCTGATAAACTCCTGCAATGAAGGCCTGGGACTGAGATGATTGACTTCCAACAACGAAAACCATCTTCCTTTGTGCTCGGTATGATTCCAACCAGTGGAGAGATTTCCCCCGATTCCCACTGACTTCAGTTTTACTCCGCCTCCTCGATGTCACACTCGGTCAAACGCTGCCTTATTGTGAAGGTCAGTCTCTCTTCCCAGCAGCAGACAGGAGTGAATCGTTCCCTTTGACCCATTGTGTACTGAAAATGCACTGCTTCTTCACAGCCTGATACAGGACTGTACACGGGCGATTAATGTAGCCCATCAAACACTCCCAGAGCAGCTTCAGCACAGCTTAGGAACAGAGTACAGTTCCTTCAACATTCTCTCTCTGTGTCTCCCTCCTGCTATCTCTGACACTAGAAGAGAGACAGAGGGAGAGAGGGTTAGATATGAAGGCAGAGAGAGGACTGCAGAGAGGGACAAATTTGGAGAGAGAGAGGTTGTTGAGGTGGATGAAAAGGATAATGTAAGATATATTAATTTGATGTAATCCTTCACTGCTGTGCACACAAACAAATAAGAGATAGATATGGAGAGAAAAAAAACATCGGGAGAGGGGGAAATGCAGACAAAGTTGGGGCCCAGGCAGATACTTTTGATGATCCAGAAGGAATAGCCTCCATTTTAAACATCCAGCAAGCTATTCCACTGTGGGAGCCATCACACCCAAACAGACATAGACACACACACACACACACAGAAACACCTGCACAATGATATTGGTTGTACAAATTTCATGCTGGTTTATTGGTTAATTTTTAAATCTGTGATTGATAGATTCTTGTTAACCAAAGGTATTAAGAGATAAGGGGCAAAGGCAGGATATATGGTGTCAGTTACATCACAGATCAGCCAAGATCTCATTTGATGCCGGAACAGGATTGTGGGGTTGAATTGCATCCTCCTCTTCCAATATCCCCTGTGAAGTATCCTTCCATCTCTTTTAGTCACCCTGTCAGTCCATGTCTCTCTGTTTCTCTCTTTCTGTCTATTTCTCTGTCTCTATCGGACAGTGTAGAGTGAGATTCACTCTGTATCCACCCCATGATGTTCCTGCCCTGGGAGTGTGTGATGGGACAGTGTAGAGGGAAATTTACTCTGTGTCAAACCCAACATTGTGCTTGGCTTGGGAATATATAATGGGACAGTGCAGCTGGAGATTTACTCTGTATCCCTGGAATTTTGAAGGCTCAGGTGTGATTTGATGATTGTTTTCAAGATAATAAGGGAAACTGATAGGGTGGACAGAGAGTAACAATTCCCACTGGCTGCAGAGTCGAGAACATGGGGGCATAGTCTAAAAATATAAACCTCGTCTAAAAACCTTTCAGGAGTGAAATGAAGAAACACTTCAACACACCAGGTGTGGTATCAGTTGGAACTCTCTTCCACAATCAGCAATTGATGCTGAGACACTTGTTAATTTTTAAATCTGAGTTTGATGGATTTTTGTTAACCAAAGGTATTAAGGGGCAAAGATCGGTACATGGAGTTAGATCACACATCAGCCATGAGCTCATTGAATGACAGAACAGGGTTGAGGGGCCAAATGGCCTCCTCCTCTTCCTCTGTCCTACGACAAATATCCTGCTATCACTCTCTGTGTCTTGGTCTCTGTCTCCCTCTTTGTCTCTCTGTCTGTCTGTCTGTCTCTCTCTCTCTCTCTCCTCTCATCTGTGGAAATCCACACACATCAGTCAGCCATTTTAGGTTCATTTTCAGTGGCCATTTTATGTTACCACAACACTGGGACATTTATCGCTGTCTATCCCAAACCATCTCTCTTTGTAGTCTATTTGTGTTCTCCTCACAGCTTATTGTCCCACCTAACCTAGTATCTCTCTCCTTTGCTCCGTCTCACTCACACACTCTCCCCCATTTCTCTCTCCCCCCATTTCTCTCTCCCCCCACCCACTGCAATCTCTCTTTAAGTGTCCTGTTATCACATCCTTTATTATAGATTCGAGCATTTTCCCAATGACTGATGTTAGACGAACAGGTCTTTAGTTCCCCATTTTCTCTCTCCTTCCTTTTGTAAATAGTGGGGTTACATTTGCTACCTTCTAATCTGCCTCTATCCACTGCCTCTGTCCCTCGCTATCTGTCTTTCCCCCCTCTCTCTCTCTATCTCTCCCTCTCTGTCTTTTTCTCTCTCTCGCTCTATCTCTCCCTCTCTCTCTCTCTACCTCTGTCCACGACTCAATTTATGCCTCCCTCACACCATCGCTCCCTCTCTCTCTGTCTCTCTCTATCTTTCTGTCTGCCTCTCTCTCTCTCTCTGCCTCTCTCTCTCTCTCTCTGCATCTCTCTCTCTCTCTGCCTCTCTCTCTCTCTCTCTTAGTCTCTCCCTCTCTCTCTTTTGCTGCCTCTGTCCACGTCTCAGTTTGTGTCGCCCCCACACCATCTCTCCCTCCCTCTCTCTCTCTCTTTCTCCCTCTCTCCCTCCCTCTCTGTCTCTGTCTCAGAGTTACTGCTCAGATGATTAACCTCTTTATCCATGTGTTATGAACATGGGACTTTGTCTCTCCCCCATTTTCTAGGATGTTGCCAGGACTGGAGAATTGTAGCTATGAGGATAGGCAGGGGTTGTTGTCCTTGGAACAGAGAAGGCTGAGGGGAGATCTGATTGAAATGTACAACATTTTGAGGGTCCTGGATAGAGTGGAGGTGAAGGGCAGAGAACCATAGCAGAAAGGTCAGTGACGAGGGGGCAGAGATTTAAAATTAGCGGGGAGTTGAGGAAAATCTTTTTCACCCAGAGGGTCGCGATGGTCTGGAACCCACTGCCTGAAAGGGTAGTTGTGGTAGAGACCCTCAACTCATTCAGAAGGCGTCTGGATAGGCACCTCAAGTACGGTAAGCTGCAGGGCTCCGAACAAATGCTGGAAGGTGAGATTAGAATAGGTTGATCGTTTTTCGGCTGGCACAGAGAGGATGGGCCAAGTGGCCGTTTTCTGTGCCTTAAAATTTCTTTGTTGCCCTCTGAATCCCAGTCTCTCCCTCTCTGTTACCCTCTGAATCCCAGTCTTCCCCGCTCTGTAACCCTCTGAATCTCAGTCTCTCCCTCTCTGTTACCCTCTGAATCTCAGTCTCTCCCCCTCTGTTACCCTGTGAATCCCAGTCTCTCCCCTCTGTTACCCTCTGAATCTCAGTCTCTCCCTCTCTGTTACTCTCTGAATCCCAGTCTCTCCCTCTCTGTTACCCTCTGAATCTCAGTCTCTCCCTCTCTTTTACTCTCTGAATCTCAGTCTCTCCCTCTCTGTTACTCTCTGAATCCCAGTCTCTCCCTCTCAGTTACCCTCTGAATCCCAGTCTCTCCCTCTCCGTTACCCTCTGAATCCCAGTCTCTCCCTCTCTGTTCACGTCTGAATCCCAGTCTCGCCCTCTCTGTTACCCTGTGAATCTCAGTCTCTCTCCCTCTGTTACTCTCTGAATCCCAGTCTCTCCCTCTCTGTTGACGTCTGAATCCCAGTCTCTCCCTCTCTGTTACCATCTGAATCTCAGTCTCTCCCCCTCTGTTACTCTCTGAATCCCAGTCTCTCCCTCTCTGTTACCCTCTGAATCTCAGTCTCTCCCCCTCTGTTTCTCTCTGAATCACAGACTCTCCCTCTCTGTTACCCTGTGAATCCCAGTCTCTCCCTCTCCGTTACCCTCTGAGTCCCAGTCTCTCCCTCTCTGTTACCTGACCAGAGCTTTATAAATGTTCAGCACATCCTCTCTGCTTTTGTACTCACTGTATACGGTGTAAATTGTGGTACAGTGGTATTCCCCAGGGGTTTTGATTAGGACCACTGATCGTTTTGATATATGAATGACTTAGACTTGGGTATACAGGGCAGAACTTCAACATTGCGTCATTTAGCTTAGTTTAGTTTCGAGATACAGCACTGAAACAGGCCCTTCGACCCACCAAGTCTGTGCCGAGCATCAACCATCCATTTATACTAATCCTGCACTAATTCCACATTACTACCACATCCCCACCTGTCCCTATATTTCCCAACACCTACCTATACGAGGGGGCAATTTATAAAGGCCAATTAACCTGTCAACCAGCAAGTCTTTGGCATGTGGGAGGAAACCGGAGCACGCTGAGGAAACCCACACTGACACAGGGAGAACTTGCAAACTCCACACAGGCAGTACCCAGAATTGAACCCGGGTCGCTGGAGGTCTGAGGCTGCGGTGCTAACCACTGCGCCACTGTGCCACCCAATGTAATTTGCAATGTAATAAACAGGGAAGGGAATAGTAGTAGACTTCAGGAGGAAAGAGGCAGTCTGGTGAAATGGTCAGACACATGGCAGGTTAACTTCAATGCTGAGTAATGTAAAATGTTGCATTTAGGAAGGAAGACTGAGGGGAAGCGATATAAACTAAATGGTACAATGTTAAAATGGGTGCAGGGACAGAGAGATCTGGGATTTCATTTGTGTCACTTTTTACATCTAAAAGATTCAATTTGGGGCTTGCAATCACGAAGTTGAATTTAGCTTCATCCTGAAAAGTGTTAACAAACGTGTTGAGAAATGTGTCAAAAGCTGTTTCCATTCAGACATTCCTTCATTGTGGAAGTGTGAGCTATCTTTGCAGAGACAGGAAATAGAGTTGTTTGAATGGACCTGCAGGTTTTGGTTGATGCAATAAGGTGAGAATTTGAATTGTGTCCCTTGCAGATACACAGAATTGAAGGTATTTACAGAACACCACATGAAGTAGTTTACCAATGTCTGACAAACTTCAAAGACTTCAGACACATGGAAGAAGAGGCGAAGGGAACAATATACAAAACCTCAGTCAGTCAGACAACAGCAGTCGGAAAATGAATCTCTTGTTATGGGTTTTAATTTGAAGGCCTGAGCTGATGATTGAAAAAGCAGGAGTTCAAATCCCACACAGGGCTGTTGTGAATTTGAATTCTATTTTTTCCTTAAAAAAACATAAATCTGGAGTTAAAAAGCCTCTAGGATGGAATGATTCACTCCTGTCTACTAGTGCAAAGCCCGTGTGTGTCTCAGTTTTGCTGTATTTATTAATGATTTAAGATGATGTGGTAGAATGCAACATACCCAAGTTTAACAATGACACAAAAATAGGCAGCATTGTAAGCAGTGTAGCTGGAAGCATCAAATTACAAAGAGATATTAATATCTTAAATAAATGGGAAAAACTGTGGTAGTTAGATTTCCATGTCAGCAAAAAAAGACGAGAACAGAGTACTTTATAAATGGTGAAAAGCTAGAAACACTGGAGGCTCAAAGAGACTTTGAGGGGTCTATGTCCATTTGAGTGCAGTGTACATTTACCAGAATGATAACTGGACTCCAAGGGTTAAATTACGAGGTGATATTACACAAACTAGGGATTTATTGCCTGGAATTTAGGAGGATCAAGGTGATTTGATCAAATATGTTGAGATATTAAGGCGAACTGATGGGGTAGTTTGGGAGAAACTGTTTCAGCAGCTTGGGAACATAGGAACAGGAGTAGGCCGTTCAGCCCATCGAGCCTGTTCCGCCATTCAATATGATCATGGCTGATCATCCACTTCAATGCCTTTTTTCCCAGACTGAGCTTCCACAGCCCACTGGAGTAGAGAATTCCAAAGATTCACAACACTCTGAGCAAAGACATTTCTCCCCATCTCTGACCTAAGTGGCTTCCCCCTTATTTTGAAATTGTGTCCCCTGGTTCTGGACTCCCGAACCAAAGGAGACATCTTACCTGCATCGAACCTGTCTATCCCTTTAAGTATTTAGTATGTTTCAATAAGATCACCTCTCATTCTTCGAAACTCCAATGAGGTTCGGCCCAACCTGTTCAACCATTCCTCATAAGACAACCCCTTCATCCCATGAATCAGCCGAGTGAACCTTCTCTGAACTGGGTCCAATGCATCCAGGCCTGACCATTTATCCACTTTGAAAGTTGCCAAACACCTTAATATTTCCCTCTCACTCTGTTTATCCCATCCAATATTTCACACTCCTCCTCTTTAACTACAATATCTGCATCGTTCCCCCTCTTTTATAAAGAGGGAGACAAAGTATTCATTAAGAACCATGCCCACATCTCCCACCTCCATACACACATTCCCTTTTTGGTCACTAATACTATATCCTTAATTATCCTCTTGCTCTTCATGTATTTATAAAACATCTTTGTGATTTCTTTGCTTTAATGGTAATATTATTTTCCGGCCATTTCTTTGCTCTCCTAATTTGATATTTAATTTCACCCTTGTACTTTCTACACTCATCTCGGCTTCTGTTGTATTGAGCTCTCGGTATCCGACATAAGCTTCCCTCTTGTGCCTCATCGTACCCGGTTTGATCCTTGACATCCAAGGGGCTCTAGATTTCGGAGTACCACCCTGTTTGTCTTTGTGTGAACATATTTGACATAAACCCACAATACAGGACTATGCAGATAATGGGGATTTTTACTAACATCAGTGTGGATTTTAAAGTGTGTCTCCCCTTCCCTCACATCTAAAGTCTCTCAGTGTTGTTGTTGTGTGTTGACAGCTTTTCCAGTGTCCAGTCCCTTTCAACTTTTAATAAAATCTGTGGAACACAAATAAATGTAAAGTTTCTCCTACAAGCTGTTTTGTCCTCCTTCTTTCACTGTCTTTCTCTGTCACTGCCCTATCTCTCTCTCTCTGTCTCTCTACAGGACTGGGCAGACACTGGGGATTGTTACTGAGGTTCTGTTGGTCATTTTTACTGACATCAGTGTGGATTGTAAAATCTGTCTGTGTGTGTGTCTGTGTGTGTGTGTCTCTCTCTGTGTGTCCCTTTTTGTATGTGTCTGTGTGTGTCTGAATGTGTGTGTGTGAGAGAGAGAGAATATCAGGGTCACCTCGCTACATCTCTATCTCTCCTTCTCTCTTTGTTACTCCTTCTCTCTCCCTCTCTCAATCCGCCTCTCTCACAGAAACATAGAAAATAGAAGCAGGAGCAGGCCATTCGGCCCTTTGGGCCTGCTCCGTCATTCAATAAAGATCATGACCGATGGTCTAATTCAGTACCCTGTTCCCACTTTCTCCCCATACCCCTTGATCCCTTTGACATTAAGAAATATATCTCTCTCCTCCATGAATATATTTAATGACTTGGCCTCCACTGCCTTCTGCGGTAGAAAATTCCACAGGTTCACCACCCTCTACCCCATCCATCTCTCCCCCTCTATCTCCGTCTCCACCCTCTATCTCCGTCTCCATCCTCTATCTCCGTCTCCACCCTCTATCTCCCTCGCCCCCCTCTATCTCCCTCGCCCCCCTCTATCTCCCTCTCCCCCCTCTATCTCCCTCTCCCCCTCTATCTCCCTCTCCCAATCTATCTCACACACCCCCTCTATCTCACACACCCCCTCTATCTCACACACCCCCTCTATCTCACACAACCCCTCTATCTCACTCTTCCCCTCTATCTCACTCTCCCCCTCTATCTCACTCTCCTCCTCTATCTCACTCATCCCCTTTATCTGTCTCTCCCCCCACTATCTCACACACCCCCACTATCTCACACACCCCCACTATCTCACACACCCCCACTATCTCAGACACCCCCACTATCTCCCTCTCCCCCTCTATCTCACTCTCCCCCTCTATCTGTCTCTCGCCCTCTATCTCACTCTCCCCCTCTATCTGTCTCTCGCCCTCTGTCTATCGCCCGCTATCTCACTCTCTCCCTCTATCTGTCTCTCCCCCTCTCTCTCCCTCTCCCGCTCTCTCTCCCTCTCCCCCCCTCTATCTGCCTCTCCCCCCTCTATCTCCCTCTCCCCCCTCTATCTCCCTCTACCCCCGTCTATCTCCCACTCCCCCTTCTATCTCCCACTCCCCCTCTATCTCACTCTCCCCCTCGATCTGTCTCTCGCCCTCTATCTCACTCTCTCCCTCTCCCGCTCTCTCTCCCTCTCCCCCCTATACCTCCCTCTCCCCGTCTCCCCTCTCTCTCCCTCTCCACCCTCTCTCTCCCTCTCCCCCCTCTCTCTCCCTCTCCCCCCTCTCTCTCCCTCTCCCCCTCTACCTCCCTCTCCCCCCCTCTCTCCCTCTCCACCCTCTCTCTCCCTCTCCCCCCTCTCTCTCCCTCTCCCCCCTCTCTCTCCCTCTCCCCCTCTACCTTCCTCTCACCCCACTATCTCCCTTTCCCCCTCTATCTCCCTTTCCCACCTCTATCTCCCTTTCCCCCCTCTATCTCCCTCTCCCCCTCTATCTCCCTCTCCCCCTCTATCTCCCTCTCCCCCTCTATCTCCCTGTCCCCCCTCTATCTCCCTCTCCCCCTCTCTCTCCCTCTCCCCCTCTCTCTCCCTCTCCCCCTCTCTCTCCCTCTCCCCCTCTATCTCCATCTGCCCCTCTATCTCACGCTCCCCCTCTATCTCACTCTCCCCCTCTATCTCCCTCTCCCCCTCTATCTCACTGTCCCACTCTCTCTCTCTGTCTCCCCCTCTATCTGTCTGTCTCCCCCTCTATCTGTCTGTCTCCCCCTCTATCTGTCTGTCTCCCCTCTATCTGTCTGTCTCCCTCTATCTGTCTCTCCCCCCTCTATCTCCCTCTCCCCTTCCTCCTGACACACCCTCTCTCTCCTTCTATCTCTGTCTCTGCCACTCTCTCTGTCTCTCTCTCTGTCCCTCCTTCTGTTTTTCGCTCTCTGTCTCTATGTCTTTCTCCTTCTATCTCTCTGTCTTAATCTCTCTCTCTCTGCCCCTCCATCTGCCTTTTCCTCTCTGTCTCTCCCTCTCTCTCCTTCTATCTGTGTGTGTGTCTCTCTCTCTGTTTCTCCATCTGTCTTTCCCTTTCTGTCTCTCCCTCTCTCTCCTTCTCTCTCTGTCTCTGCCTCTCTCTCTGTCTCTCCCTCTCTCTCCTTCTCTCTCTGTCTCTGCCTCCCTCTCAGTCACTCTCTCTGTCCCTCCATCTGTCTTTCCCTCTCTGTTACTCCCTCTCTCTCCTTCTATATCTGTCTCGCTCTCTGTTCCTCCAAATGTCTTTCCCTCTCTGCCAATCCCTCTCTCCTTCTCTCTCTGTCTCTGCTTCTCTCTCTGTCTCTCTCTCTGTCCCTCCATCTGTCTTTCCCTTTCTGTCACTCCCTCTCTCCTTCTATTTGTTTCTGTCTTTCTATCCCTCCATCTGTTCTTCCCTCCCTGTCACTCCATCTCTCTCCTTCCATCTCTGCCTCTCTCTCTCTGTCTCTCCATCTGTCCTTCCCTCACTGTCACTCCATCTCTCTCCTCTCTGTCTCTCACTCTGTCCCTCCATCTGTCTTTCCCTCGCTGTCACTCCATTCTCTGTCATTCTATCTCTGTCTCTCTCTCTCTGTCTCTCCATCTGTCTTTCCCTCTCTATCTCTCCCTCTCTCTCCTTCTCTTTCTCTCTCTGCCTCTCTCTCTGTCTCTCTCTTTTTTCCTCCATCTGTCTTTCCCTCTCTGTCACTCCCTTCTCTGTCCTTCTATCTCTGTCTCTCTCTCTCTGTCTCTCCATCTGTCTTTCCCTCTCTATCTCTCCCTCTCTCTCCTTCTATCTCTGTCTCTCTCTCTCTCTGTCCCTCTGTCTGTCATTCCTTCCCTGTCTCTCCCACTCTCTCCTTCTATCTCTGTCTCTTTCTATGTCCCTCCATCTGTCTTTCCTTCTCAGTCTCTCCAACTCTCTCCCATCTCTGTCTCTCTCTATCTCTGTCTTTCCATCTGTCTTTCCCTTCCTGTCACTCCCTATCTCTCCTTCTCTCTCTGTCCCTCTCTCTCTCTGTCTCTCCATCTGTCTTTCCCCCCCCTGTCACTCCCTCTCTCTCCTTCTATCTCTGTCTCTGCCTTTCTCTGTCTCTCTCTCTGTCCCTCCATCTGTTTTTCCCTCTCTGTCACTCCCTCTCTCTCCTTCTATCTCTGTCCATTTCTCTCTATCCGCCCATCTGTCCTTCCCTCCCTGTCACTCCAAATCTCTCCTTCTCTCTCTCTGTCCCTCCATATGTCTTTCCCTTTCTGTCTCTCCCTCTCTCTCCTCTATCTCTGTCTCTCTCTCTCTGTCCCTCCATATGTCTTTCCCTTTCTGTCTCTCCCTCTCTCTCCTCTATCTCTGTCTCTCTCTCTCTATCTCTCCATCTGTCTTTCCCTATCTGTCCCTCCATCTCTCTCCTTCTCTTTCTCTCTCTGCCTCTCTCTCTGTTCCTTCATCTGTCTTTCCCTCTCTGTCACTCCCTCTCTCTCCTTCTATCTCTGTCTCTGTCTCTCTCTCTCTGTCCCTCCATCTGTCTTTCCATCTCTATCTCTCACTCTTCCTCCTTCTCTCTCTGTCTCTCTCTCTGTCTCTCTCTCTCTCTCTGTCCCTCCATCTGTCTTTCCCTGTCTGTTTCTCCCTCTCTCTCCTTCTATCTCTGTCTCTGTCTCTCTCTCTGTCTCTTCATATGTCTTTCCCTCCCTGTCACTCCCTCTCTCCAATTCTATCTCTGCCTCTCTCTCTGTCTCTGTCTCTGTCTCTCTGTCCCTCCATCTGTCTTTCCATCTCTGTCTCTCACTCTCCCTCCTTCTCTCTCTGTCTCTCTCTCTGTCTCTCTC
Source organism: Heterodontus francisci (assembly GCF_036365525.1). Classification (NCBI taxonomy): domain Eukaryota; kingdom Metazoa; phylum Chordata; class Chondrichthyes; order Heterodontiformes; family Heterodontidae; genus Heterodontus; species Heterodontus francisci. The sequence continues at coordinate 89,996,207 of NC_090391.1, read as the reverse complement.
TCTCTCTCTGTCCCTCCATCTGTCTTTACCTGTCTGTTTCTCCCTTTCTCTCCTTCTCTCTCTGTCTTTCCATCTGTATTTCCCGCCCTGTCTCACCCTCTCTCTCCTTCCAACTCTGCCATTCTCTCTCTCTGTCTCTCCATCTGCCTTTCCCTCTCTGTATCTCCCAATCGCTCCTTCTCTCTCTGTCTCTCTCTCTCTGTCCCTCCATCTGTCTTTCCCTCTCTGTCACTCCCTCTCTCTCCTTCTATCTCTGTCTCTCTCTCTGCTATCACTGACACGAGGAGAGAGACAGAGGGACGGATGGTTAGATATGAAGGCATAGAGAGGGCTGCAGAGAGGGACAAACTTGGAGAGAGAGAGAGATTGTTGAGTTGGATGAAGAGGATAATGTAAGATATATTAATTTGATGAAATCCTTCACTGCTGTGTACACAAACATATTTGAGATAGGTATGGATAGAAAAAAACATCGGGAGAGGGAGGAATGCAGATGAAGTTGGGGCCCAGGCAGACACTTTTGATGATCCAGAAGGAATAGCCTCCATTTTAAATATTCAGCCAACTATTCCACTGTGGGAACCATCACACCGTCATGATATTGTTTGTGGAAATTTCATGCTGGCTTATTGGTTAATTTTTAAACCTGTGATTGATAGATTCTTGTTAACCAAAGGTATTAAGAGATCAGGGGCAAAGGCAGGAAATATGGTGTAAGATTGATCACAGATCAGCCATGATCACATTCAATGCAGAAACAGAGTTGTGGGGTTAAATTGCAGGAAAGTGGCTTCCCCCTTATTTTGAAATTGTTTCCCCTGGTTCTAGACTCCTCAACCAGGAGAAACATCTTACCTGCATCTACCCTGTCTATCTGTAACGTTACCCCAGCGTCTCCACGCAGCCTGTCTTCCCGTTCCCCTGCTTCTAAAGTCTCTCAGGGTCTCCTGGCACTTTCCATCTCTCTGCTTCTGTCTCTATCCCTCACTATCTCTCTGTTCTCTCTCCATTTCTATCTCTCCCTATATCTCTGTTACTCTACCTCTGTTCCTCTCTCTCTGTCTATCACTCTCTTCCACCATGTAGGTTATCATTGGGGGTCGAGTTAAATCACAGACAAAATAAACACTTCACCTGTCTGCCCCGGAATAAATAGCAAAATTTGAGGATATTTTATGTCTGTATTCAGACAATATAGACAGGAGTGTATATTATATGATGGGATGCTGCAAATCGATTTACACTCGTACTGTCGGAAAAACAACTTAAAAAGAATTATTCACAAGTCTAGTCCAACTTAACGAGAGATTTGACCCGATAAGGTAATAAATGCCAAAAGTCTGGAGTTTTTGGGAGTACGTTAAGCTTTACTCTGTCTGGCTTTCAGAAATTAAACATTACACATGCACTGCAAGGTTAAAGATTATACATAGGTTCGGTTACATAGAATTTTGGAAGGACTAACAAGGCTAGGGAATATCCAATGAATGGTCGGACTATCGGAAGTACAGAGTGTCAGAGGGATCTTGGTGTACTTGTCCATAGATCAATGAAGGCTGCAGAGCAGGTAGACAAGGTGGTTAGGAAGGTATGCAGGATACTTGCCTTTATTAGTTGAGGCATAGAATATAAGAGCAGGGAGGTTATCATGGAGCTATATAAAACACTGGTTAGGCCACAGCTGGAGTACTGTGTACAGTTCTGGGCACCACATTATAGGAAGGATGCGATTGCACTGGAGAGGATGCAAAGGAGATTCACCAGGATGTTGCCTGGGCAGGAGCATTTCAGCTATGAAGAGAGACTGAAAAGGCTGGAGTTGTTTTCCTTAGAGCAGAGAAGGCTGAGGAGGGACCTGATTGAGGTATACAAAATTATGAGGGGCATTGATAGGTTCGATAGGAAGAAACTTTTTCCATTAGCAGAGGGGTCAATAACCAGGGGGCATAGATTGAAGGCAAGGGGCCGGAGGGTTAGAGGGGATTTGAGGAAAAGATTTTTCACCTGGAAGGTTATGGGGTGATTTGATGAAAGTTTACAAAATAATAAGGGAAACTGATAGGGTGGACTGAGAGTAAATATTCCCACTGGCTGCGGAGTCAGGAATTTGGGGCATAGTCTAAAAATATAAAGAGTAGCCACTTTGACTTCATCCCATCGTGTCGTATGTACATTCTCACATACAGCAGGTACAGCAGCACATATATAACAGGATAGCAGGTATAACTGTAGTCATAATATTCAGCTGAAAATTGATCAGTTACATTGTTATTTCAGTCCATATTTACAGTACACACGGTACCTTACTGTTGTAATAAAGTCATGTAGTGTCTATTCATCCCACTGGGGTAAAATGTCACTGGTTCAACATTCTCACCAAATACTAAAGCATTCCACAATGCAAGACTCACAAATTCAACACAAGTTTCCTTTTATGAGTCTCGCTGGTCTGTTCTGATTCTCTGAGGGATTACTGATGCTAATCCTCCACATGAGCAGTTGTCCTAATCCCGTGTGCCTGTCCTGCTCCCAAACCCGGCATCCACTTACATTAAGGCAAGTGATACAGGAGAGTCTCAGTGACTGAGGCAGGTGAGTCTTGAGGCTGAGCCGGGGGCAGTGAGTGACCCGGGTTAATCCGACACTCCAGGGACAGTTTAAACGGAGCTTTACTCTGTATCTAACCCGTGCTGTACCTTCTCTGAGAGTGTTTGACGGGGCAGTGCAGATGAGGAGAGTTATTCCTTACCCATTTTAAATATAGAGAAGTGAATATCCAAGAGATTGTTTCAAATGTGATGAGGGTTTCTGCCTCTATCATCCTTTAGAGTCATCGAGAGATACAGCACTTATACAGGCCCTTCGGCCCGCCCAGACTGTGCCGGCCATCAACCACCCATTTTATACTAATCCTTTCAGGCAGTGAGTTCCAGACACCCACCAGCCACTGGGTGAAGAAACTATTGATGTGTTTCATTCAGTTAAGTTTGATGTCAATGTTTCCCCAGGATGTTGACGCTGGGGGATTCAGCGATGGGACAATGCTTTGAATGTCAAGGGGAGGTAGTTGGATTCTCTCTTGTTGCAGATGGTCATTGCCTGGCATTTGTGTGACGTGAATGTTACTTGTCACTGGTCGGCCCAAACCTGAATATTGTCTGGGTCTTGGTGCATGTGGCTCTGGATTGCTTCATTATCTGAGGCAAAATACTGTGGATGTTGGAAATCTGGAAAGCATCGAGCTGAATCACTAACTCTGTTTATCTCTCCACAGATGCTGCTTGACCTGCTCAGTATTTCCAGCATTCTCTCCTGGGATCTCAGCTGAAGATGGTTGGGCCTCGGACACTACCCTGAGGAACTCCTGCAGTGATGTCCTGGGACTGAGATGATTGACCTCCAACAACCACAACCATCTTCCTTTGTGCTCCGTATGATTCCAACCAGTGGAGAGATTTCCCCCGATTCCCACTGACTTTAGTTTTACTCGGGCTCCTCGATGTCACACTCGGTCAAACGCTGCCTTGATGTTAAGGTCAGTCTCTCTTCCCAGTAGCAGACAGGAGTGAATCGTTCCCTTTGACCCGTTGTACACTGAACAAGCTGTGCTTTTTCACAGCCTGATCCAGGACTGTACACGGCCAATTAATGTAGCCCATCAAACACTCCCAGAGCAGGTTCAGCACAGCTTAGGAATAGAGGACAATTCCTTCAACATTCTCTCGATGTCTCTCCCTCCTGCTATCTCTGACATTCGGAGAGAGACAGAGGGAGAGAGGGTTAGATATGAAGGCAGAGAGAGGGCTGTAGAGAGGGACAAAATTGGAGAGAAAGAGATTGTTGAGGTGGATGAAAAGGATAATGTAAGATATATTAATTTGATGTAATCCTTCACTGCTGTGTACGCAAACAGATAAGAGATAGATATGGAGAGAAAAAAACATCGGGAGATGGGGAAATGTAGATGAAGTTGGGGCCCAGGCAGATACGTTTGATGATCCAGAAGGAACAGTCTCCATTTTAAACATCCAGCAAGCTATTCCACTGTGGGAGCCATCGCACCCTCATGATAATGGTTGCGCAAATGTCTTGCTGGCATATTGGTTAATTTTTAAATCTGTGACTGATAGATTCTTGTTAACCAAAGGTATTAAGAGATAAGGGGCAAAGGCAGGATATATGGTGTAAGTTACATCACAGATCAGCCAAGATCACATTGGATGCCATCTCACTCACACACTCTCCCCCATCTCGCTCCCCCCCCATTTCTCTCTCCCCCATTTCTCTCTCCCCCCACCCACTGCAATCTCTCTTTAAGTGTCCTGTTATCACATCCTTCATTGTAGATTCGAGCATTTTCCCAATGACTGATGTTAGACGAACAGGTCTTTAGTTCCCCATTTTCTCTCTCCTTCCTTTTGTAAATAGTGGGGTTACATTTGCTACCTTCTAATCTGCCTCTCTCACTCTGCCTCTGTACCTCGCTTTCTGTCTTACCCCCCTCTCTGTCACGCTATCTCTCCCTCTCTGTCTTTTTCGCTCTCTCGCTCTATCTCTCCCTCTCTCTCTCTACCTCTGTCCATCTCTCAATTTGTGCCTCCCTCACACCATCTCTCCCTCTCTCTCTGTCTCTCTCTAGCTCTCTGTCTGCCTCTCGATGTCTGCCTCTCTGTGTCCCCTTCTCTCTCTGTGCCTCTCTCACTCTCTATCTGTCTCTCCCCCAGCTCTCTCTCTCTTTCTCAACCTCTCTCTCTTTCTCAACCTCTGTCCGTGTCTCAATTTGTGCCTCCCTCACACCATCGCTCCCTCTCTCTCTGTCTCTCTCTATCTCTCTCTCTGCCTCTCTCTCTCTCTGCCTCTCTCTCTTCTGCCTCTCCCTCTCTATCTCTCCCTCTCTCTCTCTCGCTGCCTCTGTCCACGTCTCAGTTTGTATCTCCCCCACACCATCTCTCCCTCCCTCTCTCCCTCCTTCTCTCCCTCCCTCTCTCCCTCCCTCTCTCCCTCCCTCTCTCTCCCTCTCTCTCTCTCTTTCTCCCTCTCTGTCTCTGTCTCAGAGTAACAGCTCAGATGATTAACCTCTTTATCCATGTGTTATGAACACGGGACTTTGTCTGGGATGTTGCCAGGACTGGAGAATTGTAGCTATGAGGATAGGCTGGGGTTGTTGTCCTTGGAACAGAGAAGGCTGAGGGGAGATCTGATTGAAATGTACAAAATTTTGAGGGTCCCGGATGGAGTGGAGGTCAAGGGCAGAGAACCATAGTAGAAAGGTCAGTGACGCGGGGGCATAGATTTAAAGTGATTGGTCGAAAGATTAGAGGTGAGTTGAGGAAAATCTTTTTCACCCAGAGGGTCCCGATGGTCTGGAACTCACTGCCTGAAAGGGTAGTTGAGGCAGAGACCCTCAACTCATTCAGAAGGAGTCTGCATAGGCACCTCAAGTGCGGTAAGCTGCAGTGCTCGGAGCAAATGCTGGAAGCTGGGATTAGAATAGGTTGATCGTTTTTCGGCTGGCACAGAGAGGATGGGCAGAGTGGCCACTTTCTGTGTCTTAAAATTTCTATGTTGCCCTCGCCAACTCTATTTTTCCCTCTGTTACCCTCTGAATTCCAGTCTCTCCCTCTCTGTTACCCTCTGAATCCCAGTCTCTCCCTCTCTGTTACCCTCTGAATCCCAGACTCTCCCTCTCTGTTACTCTCTGAATCCCAGACTCTCCCTCTCTGTTACCCTCTGAATTCCAGTCTCTCCCTCTCTGTTACCCTCTGAATCCCAGACTCTCCCTCTCTGTTACCCTCTGAATCCCAGACTCTCCCTCTCTGTTACCCTCTGAATCCCAGTCTCTCCCTCTCTGTTACCTGACCAGAGCTTTATAAATGTTCAGCGCACCCTCTCGGCTTTTGTACTCACTGTATACAGTGTAAATTGTGGTATTCCCCAGGGGTTTTGATTAGGACCACTGATCTTATTGATATATTAATGACTTAGACTTGGGTATACAGGGCATAACTTCAACATTGTGACATTTGCAATGTAATAAACAGTGAAGGGAATAGGAGTAGACTTCAGGAGGATAGAGGCAGTCTGGTGAAATGGTCAGACACATAGCAGGTTAACTTCAATGCTGAGAAATGTCAAATGATGCATTTAGGAAGGAAGGCTGAGTAGAAGCGATATAAACTAAATGGTACAATGTTAAAATGGGTGCAGGGACAGAGAGATCTGGGATTTCATTTGTGTCACTTTTTACATCTAAAAGATTCAATTTGGGGCTTGCAATCTCTAAGTTGAATTTAGCTTTATCCTGAAAAGTGTTGGCAAACATGTTGGGAAATGTGTCAAAAGCTGTTTCCATTCAGACATTCCTGCATTGTGGAAATGTGAGCTATCTTTGCAGAGACAGGAAATAGAGTTGTTTGAATGGACCTGCAGGTTTTAGTTGATGCAATAAGGTGAGAAATTGAATTGTGTCCCTTGCAGATCCACAGAATTGAAGGTATTTACAGAACACCACATGAAGTAGTTTACCAATGTCTGACTAACTTCAAAGACTTCAAACACATGGAAGAAGAGGAGAAGGGAACAATATACAAAACCTGGAACAGTCAGACAACAGCAGTAGGAAAATGAAACAAAAACAAGAAATGCTGGAATCACTCAGCAGGTCTGGCAGCATCTGTGGAAAGAGAAGCAGAGTTAATGTTTCGGGTCAGTGACCCTTCTTCGGAACTCATTTTATGGGTTTTAATTTGAAGGCCTGAGCTGATGATTGAAAAAGCAGGAGTTCAAATCCCACACAGGGCTGTTGTGAATTTGAATTCTATTTTTTCTTTCAAAAAACATAAATCTGGAGTTAAAAAGCCTCTAGGTTGGAATGATTCACTCCTGTCTACTAGTGAAAAGCCCGTGTGTGTCTCAGTTTGCTGTATTTATTAACGATTTAAGATGATGAGATTGTTGAGGTGGTTTGAAAGGCAGAATGTAAGATCTATTTATTCAATGTATTCACTGTTGTGTACGCAAACAGAGAAACATAGGTATGTAGAGTGAAATATTGGTGGAGTGGGAGATATGTGGATGAAGTTGGGGCCCATTTGGACAGTTTTGATGATCAGGAAGGAAATCGCTCCATTGTAAACATCCAGCCAGGTATTCCACCATTTGAGCCATCACACCCTCATGATATTGGTGTGGAAATCTTGTAATCTATGCCCATGGTTATTAACCCCTCTGTTAAGGGTAATGGGTTTTTCCTATCCACTCTATCTAGGCCCGTCATTATTTTATACACCTCAATTAAATCTTCCCTTCAACCTTCTTTGTTCCAAAGAAAACAATTCCAGCCTATCCAATCTTTACACAGAGTTAAAATTCTCCATTCCTGACAACATCCTCTGTAAATCTCCTCTGTCCCCTCTCTGGTGTGATCACATCCTTCCTGTAATGTGGTGACCAGAACTGTACACAGTACTCTAGCTGTGGTCTAACTAGTGTTTTATAAAGTTCTAGCATAACCTCCCTGCTCTTATATTCTCTACATCAGCCAATAAAGGAAAGAGTTCCGAAGAAGGGTCACTGACCCGAAACGTTAACTCTGCTTCTCTTTTCACAGATGCAGCCAGACCTGCTGAGTGGTTCCAGCATTTCTTGTTTTTATTTTAATGTATTCTGTAAGACTTCTTAACCACCTTATCCACCTGTCCTGTTACACTCAGGAATCAGTGGACATTCACTCCAAGGCCCCTCTGTTCACAGTCGAAGAGATTGTTCAGTTAGATTGAAAGAGCAAATGTAAAACATAATAATTTGATGCAATCCTTCACTGTAGACACCGACATACGAGCGAGAGGCATGGAGTGTGAAACATCGGGGTAGAGGGAAAAAAATAGACGGAGATGGTAACAACTTGGAAAGGAGTGATCGGCACAGACAGAGAGGTAAGCTCTGGTAAACTCACTTGCTGGTCATCTCTCTCCATGTCTATCTCTCTCTCTTCCCCTCTCTTCGACACTCTGTAACCCTATTTCTTCTCAGAGAGTGTCTGAGAGTGTCTGAGAGTGTCTGAGAGTGTCTGAGAGTGTCAGAGAGTGTCCTAGTCTATCTCCCACTTTTCGCTCTCTATCTCCCTCTGCACACTATCTCAATCTCTCCATCTTGCATTCAGGATGGGAAGAGGGAGAAGGAGAGGCAGAGAAAGGGTGTTGCAGGCAGTGAGAGATGAGGAGAAAGAGAGAGAGGAACAGCGAGTCTGGCATCGGTAGATGGATCTTTACTCTGTATCTAACCCCGTGCGTACCTGCCCTGTGAGTATTCGATGGGGACAGTCTCAGACGGGCGGACTGTCTAAAAATCAAAAATTAGTCGAAAGCCCTTTCAAAGATGAAATTTAGAAACACTTCTACAAACAAAGGGGGGTAGAAGTTTGGAAATGTCTTCCACAAATGACCCCTCCCTATCTCTGCAATCTCCTCCAGCTCCACAATCCACCAATATCTGCGATGCTCTAATTCTGGCCTCTTGAGCATCCTCAATTTGAATCTTCCCACCATTGGTGGCCGTGCCTTCAAGCTGCCAAGACCCTAACTCTGGAATTCTGTTCCTAAACCTCTCCGTCTCACTAACTCTCTTTCCTCTTTGAAGACGCTCCCTCCAACCAACCTCTTTCACCAATTTTTTGTTCGTCTCGTCTAATAGCTCCTTAAGTGACTCGGTCTCAACTTTTTATTTGCCTTATTTATTTGTTGGATGTGTGCGTTACTGGCCAGGCCAGCATTTATTACCCATTCCTAATTGCCCTTGAGAAGGTGGTGTTGAGCCTCCTTCTTGAACCACTGCAGTCCATGTGGGGTAGGTACACCCACAGTGCTGTTCGGAAGGGAGATCCAGGATTTTGACCCAGTAACAGTGAAGGAATGGCGATATAGTTTCAAGTTAAGATGGTGTGAGACTTTAGTTGTTGTGTGCGGACAGTATTTTCAGTGCGCAGTCCATTTATATTTTTAATTATTTATTTTTTCATGTGGTTAGATGTAAAGTTTCTCCTGCAATCTGCCTGCCTCCCCGTATCTCCTCACTCTTTCTGCCCGTCTTTCCCTCCTTCTCTAAACCCACTGCTTTACTCTGTATCTAAACTCACACTGTACCTGCCCTGGGAGGTCTCATTATGGTGCTTAAGCAATGAGTTATACACTTCCAGCATAACCTCCCTGCTCTTATACACTTTAATAGCCTTGTTGGAAATGTCACTGCAGTTTGAAAATATGAAACACTGATCCAACATTCACCCCTAAAACACTCACACTAACCTCCAAAAACAGGACTGGGCAGATAATGAGGATTGTTAATGATTGTTACAACTTGTCTCATCCTCTCTCTGTCTCTCCCTCTCATGTCTGTTTCTTCCCATCTTTCTCTCTCTCTCTCTCTCTCTCTCTCTCTCTCTCTCTCTCTCCCTCACCCTCTCCCTCTTTCTCAGCCTCTTTCCATGACTCTGTCTCTGACACCATCTCTCTCTCCTTGGACAGAAATGTTTTTATCCATTACTTTGTTAATTTTGAACCTGTAAATCTTGCCCTTGCTGGGAACGTCACTGCAGTTTGAAAATATCAATCACTGATCCACCAATTGCCCCCAAAACACATACACAAAACCCCTGATCTCACCTTTCAAATTTTGTTCTTGCACACAGCCAGTTTTACTTTTTATCCTTTTTTGATCCTTTTTCAACATTATTAGATGTAAAGTTTTTACTTTAATCTCGCCCTCACTCTCTCTCTCTGTCTGTCTCTCCCTCGGTCTCTGTTTCTCCCTCTGTTTGTCTCCCTCCCTCTCTCTCTCTCTCTCCCTTTCTCCCTCTGCATCTGTCTCTCTCCCTCTGTATCTGTCTCACTCGCTTTCTCCCTGTCTCTCTACCTCTGCAGCTGCCTGCCTCCCTTTCTGTCTGTCTCACTCTGCATTTGCCTGGCTCCCTTTCTGTCTCTCTTCCTCTCCCTCTGTCTCTGTCCCACTCTGTCAGTGTCTCTCTCCATCTGTGTCTCACTCCCTCCATCTCTCCGTCCCTCTGTACATGGACAGCAATGCTTTGAGCCATTTCTTTGGTTAATTTTGAATCTTTAACTCTTGCTTTTGTTGGGAATGTCAATGCTGTTCAAAAATATCAAACACTCATCTAACACTCATCCCTAAACCACTCACATTAAAACCCAAATACCGGACTGGGCAGACAATGGGGATTGTTACTGGGGTTCCGTCAAGTTCTCATTTCGCTATCTCTTCTGTCTCTCACTGTCTTCCACTTTGTCCCTCCCTCTCCATTTCCACATTTGCTTTCGTTTCCCTCTCTCCTCTTTCCTTCATCGCCACCAACTTTATAAATGGAGAGGAAGCTCCCTCCACTTTATGCATAGAGAGGGAGCTCCCTCTGTTTTATGCAGCTGCTGTGGTGGGATTTGAACCCCTGTCCCCAGGCCATCAGGTTGGGCCTCTGGATTACGTGACCAGTGATATTATCACTACCCAACTGCCTCCAAAATGGATGTGAACAGTGTCTGTCCCGTAATATCACTCACAATAGTTTCTGGGCTGGAACCCTGAACATGGTCCCGAATCAGAGACTCAAAGTTCACATTTTAACTGGGAAAAGGCAGGAACAGAGTGAAATGGGATTGATTTTGTCCCTGGTTTCAGTGTCCACTGCAGACAGATCAGTTACATTTACAATAGAAATGCCAGGAGTGAACAAGGTCAATACAATAATATGGAAAATGTAAATGATGCCTCTCATAATTGTAGCATCCGTTCAGTATGAGTACAGATTTCAGGTTTATTCCCGAGAGAGGTCTTACTCAGAAAATGTCATTGATATTGAAATGATTGTGTTTTATCCACCACATTATTTACATCAAAGTCAAAGCTGCTGATGTAATGTGTTTGTTCAGGTGAGTGTAATTAATCGCAATGATCAGGGGTATAACCGTGTCAGTGGAGAGTAATCCCCTGTATAAATCAGGACCCATTGGAATGGATCAGCTCAGAGTGCCGTGTGGAGCTGTGGATTCCAGGCTAACGGAAGTCTCTGCCTCTCACAGAAATGAGATATCCAGTATTCGTTCAGTTCATATTCATTTATTATCCTGTACTTGCAGCAATTGGAGTTGCTGGTCAGCAGTATCTCAGCTGTTAATGGTGTAAATCGATGTTAACTGTGTTGCTGTACTGGGTATTATTTCCCTCTGTGTGTGTTACACAGCCACCTGTTCTTTTCCAGCAATTTACTGATGGAATCTCCTCATTGTCTACTGTTTCATTATTGTCGGAATTGTATTATGTATTTAATGGTATTGTTTTAAGTAACTGTGGCATTATTACTGGATTATTCTGTGTATTGAATGTATTGGAATGAGATGTTTCATTGAGGATCAATAATCAGACCATTAGGAGTTTTTATCATTTTCATGATGTGGATCTAACCAGTCCTGGAATATTTTTATGATTTTTTTCAGGGATTGATAATGAGACATCTCACGGTCTCAGTGTTACAAGAGGACAGAACAATGTCCTCCCTCCCCAATAACATGGCTCAGTTTAACTGGGATTTCAATGTATTTATTGATTATCACTGTTATCAAATATTATTTCATTCTGTGTGTGTCTGACGCTGCTTCAGAAGACTGGCGACTGAACTGAGTTTGCTGCTGACACTTTCACTTCTCCTTCTCTGCTTCACTGTGGACCTTCACTGTCACTGGACTACATTGTAAAATAGAAAGTATTGATGTGATGTTTTACTGGTTTTCACTCTATCAGTTGGAATCAAGAGTCTTTCCATTTATCTGTAGATTATCAGCTGCAGCGCTGATGTTGGTGTTTTATTAATTAAACAATCCCACATTCTAACAGATTACTTTATAATTCCAGGAGAGGAAATTTCAATGATTGTGAGGTTTGTCTGGAAGTAGCTTTCATTCCTGTTTATTCCATGTATTGCAGATGAAGTCAAGAGTGTAGGTGAACAGGTGGAGACTTGAGTGTTCTCTGGATGCATTAAATTATTCACAGAGGTTTCACCATTGAACAAATTGACTCTGAGAATAGAATCATTGAACCTGGGCCTGGTGAACAGAACACAGATGCAGAATGTTAGGAATAAATCATATGTGAAAAGCTGCATGAAGTAACAGTTTGCAGGGTGTGAGTACTCCAGAGACATCGGGAAGGAGAAAAGGAGCTGGGAGAACGAAACCGACGGGAAAGGAAAAGTAGAAGTAAAGAGAAAAAGAAAGAAGCAGAAGTGTGAATAATTCACTATCATAAAGTGCTGGAATTTCCAGAACAATTAGTGAGAGAAACTGTGAGTTGAAGTTTTCTGTTGTCAGATTGTGTTCATTTTCCTGTTGGACTTGATCCTCTGTGTTGATTTCTGTCAGGTCCTCATTTTGTTTTGTAGAAAGTTCCTATTCCTTACTTAGTGACTGAATAAACAGAATAGAATCAGTTCATCACTGATGGTAATTCATTATTTAAATACTGCACTTTAAAATCTCTGTGACTGCTGAATTCAATAAAGAGCGAGGCTGATATCAGAAATATATTTAAATTTATATTTAATAGCCTGTACAAACTAAATATATTGACTATATTGTAGAAACAATGAACTGTTCTCCAACACCAATAACCACAGGGATTATTGTTTGAATGTATGAATTGAGTTGTATTACTGGGATCTATAGATTACATTTCCTCTAACACTCTGCTGCAGTCTCGCCCTGTGAATCTCAGCCTCTCCTCTCACTGTATTGAATCCTCAGTCTCCTCATCCATTGCTTCAGTTTATCCACTTTCCCAAACCATCTGCTCCAGTCTCCCCTCCTGCTCCAACATGTCCTTTCCCTTCTCTCCCTCCCAATCTCTCTCACTGGCTTCACATCCAGCTGCCTCGTCCACCCTGATAGGAATACAGTAACATGGGAGCAGGAGGAGGCCATTCAGCCCTTCGAGCTTGCTCTGCCATTCTAGATCTTTGCTGATACTCTAACACAGCGCTGCAGTTTTCCCACTTGGTAACAGTCCCTGTCGGTTCCCTGAACCCAGAGCAACAAACGAGCTGCACATCCCGCTCTCCCCAAAACTTCCCAACCAACAGTCTGGAGACAAATTCCCAATTAACCCATTGGATCACATCTCTTTAAAACCCCTTCTCATTCCCCCACTGACACTGCATCCTCACTCAGTACTTCCAGTAGAAACGGTGCTGACTTTATTCACTTTCTGCATCAATTTCCCAATTCATTATTAATAACTGTGTTTACAAACATTTCACTGTGACAAAGCACTGCCCGGGTCAATGAATCAGTTTTCACTGCTCGATGCAGCAACAAAGCTGGAAATTTCAGCCCAGATCCTGTCAAACTGCTGCTTTGTCTCCAGGTCTGATCAGTAATTTCTCTTCTTCCTTTTCTCTCTCTCTTCCAGTTAACTTGGTGGCGATTGTGATCCTGTCCCGAGGAAGGTGCGGTCTCTCCAAATGTATCAGTGTCTACCTGGTGGGAATGGCAGTGTCTGATCTCCTGGTCGTTATCACTGAACCTATATTGTACTGGATTGTTTTAATTTATTTCCCATATTCATTCCTGAGAATTACTCCTGTGTGTTCTCTCATTACCGTTCTGCTTTCTGCATCCACAGTTGTTTCTGTTTGGCTCACAGTCACTTTCACCTTTGATCGATTTGTGGCCATTTGTTGTGAGAAGCTGAAAACAAAATATTGCAGCGAGAAAAGGGCGGCTGTGGTTGTGGGAACAGTGAGTGTGCTGGGCTGTTTAGAGTCTCTCCCCTGGTACTTTACACTGGAACAGAAATACATTATTGATAATGTTCCCATGGGTTGTGTTAATAAACTGAGCTTCTTTACTTCCCCCATATGGAAGGCATATGAATTGTTTGACCTCATTTTAACCCCTTGTGTCCCGGTCTTTCTGATTTTGCTGCTCAATGTTCTGACTGTCAGACGGATTTTATTCTCCAGTAAAGTCCGCAGGGGATTCCGGCGCCACAGCAATGCAGAGAATCACAAGGACCCAGAGATGGAGAATCGCAGAAAATCAATTATTTTACTCTTCAGTATATCCGGCAGTTTTATAATGTTATGGATGACCCGGGTTGTGTTTATCATTTATACTCGAATTACAGATATTTATTATTATTCCTCCAACACTGACCCTCTCTTCATCACAGATGAAACATCAAAGATGCTGCAGCTTCTCAGTTCCTGCACCAACACATGCATTTACATTGTGACCCAGACTAAATTCAGACAGGAGCTGAAGAAGGGGGTGAAATACCCTCTCAATCTCATTGTTAAATTAGTGAAATCATAGAAAGAGCTGAAGGGTTTCAAACACTGGAACTAAATCCCATTCCCCCTCCTCCCCCACCCCCCAGACCCCCAGCTCCACCTCCCACCCTCCACCCAACTCTGTGATTATTTGACCTGCGCCATCTTTCGTCTAGGCAGCTGCCTGAGCGTGTGCAAACCCTGACGTTTAACTGGAATAGTGAACGTTTGCGCATGTGCCAGTACAGCGCCACCTACTGGTTGCTTTGTCAACTATCGCAGCCAGTGGACAAAGCTGCAAATCGCAGTGATTGTGAGCTGGTGAGTGGGACAGTTACTGCAGTGAGGCAGGGACACCAGCAGATGGAGATGGTGAGCGCGGGCAGCAACTGCAGTGAAGCAGGGACACCAGCAGATGGAGATGGTGAGCGGGGGCAGCAACTGCAGTGAGGCAGAGGCACCAGCAGATGGAGATGGTGAGAGGAGGTCAGTAACTGCAGTGAGGCAGTGACACCAGCAGATGGAGATGGTGAGTGGGCCAGTAACTGCAGTGAGGCAGGAGTACCAGCAGATGTCGATGGTGAGAGAGGGACATTAACTGCAATGAGACAGGGACACCAGGAGATGGAGATGGTGAGGAAGGGACAGTAACTGAAGTGACACAGGGACACCAGCATATGGAGATGGTGAGTGGGGGCAGTAACTGCAGTGAGACAGGGACACCAACAGATGGCGATGGTGAGGAAGGGACAGTAACTGCAGTGAGACAGGGACACCAGCAGATGGAGATGGTGAAGAGGGACATTAACTGCAGTGAAACAGGGACACCAGCAGATGGAGATGGTGAGATGGGGGACAGTAACTGCAGTGAGAGAGAGACACCAAAAGATGGAGATGGTGAGAGTGGGACAGTAACTGCAATGAGACAGGGACACCAGCAGATGGAGATGGTGAGCGGGGGGACAGTAACTGCAATGAGAGAGACACCAAAAGATGGAGATGGTGAGAGGGGGACAGTAACTGCAGTGAGACAGGGACACCAGCAGATGGAGATGGTGAGAGAGGGACATTAACTGCAGTGAGACAGGGACACCAGCAGATGGAGATGCTGAGCCATTACTGATGGGAGATTCCCTTGCTGAGTTTGGAAGTTTGCGCAAGTCTGAAGAATTTCCTTTCTTGTAAAGCTGAGATGCTGAATAAAATAATTTCAATGCAACTTTTGTAAAATGGCTATTTTTCTACTATGTGAACACTTGTAACATGAAACTCGTTCCTGTTTGGAAAGTTACATTGAGTGATTAAACGGAATGCATAAATAAAACAACAGGATCAAATAAAATTCAAACAGTCATTTATAAATAAAAACTCTCAATATAAGTTGTGTTGAGTTCTTGATCACCTACGTTATGACATCTTTCTCTCTCACACTTCTCTTTCTATGCTGGTATATTCTCTACGATAACTCAGAATAATTGAAATTTTGATCCAATTGTCTTTGGAAAGTTAACATTGAATCTGCTTTCAGAAAATTGTCAGACAGTGAATTCCAGACCATAATAACTCCCTGCCTATTTGTTTCACCCCTCTACTAGTGTAAACAGTCTCTCCTCATGTCTCCAAAACGAGGGAAAGATTTGGACTGATTGCATAAATACAGCAGCATCAAATACAGGGCAAAGAATCATTGACAAATATAACTGTAAATATGGGTAAGAATTGTTGTGTGAAATGTCACTGGTTATAAAAGTTCTCTTGGCTGCCTCATTAACCTGGCTCTAGTTTCAGTCTTTGCCACACAGTGGAATTGAAAAACCGAATAAAAACCGCATGTTTGTACTGCAGTCAAACAGGCCTCTCCAGCAATAACACTTTGTCAGAATTTCAAGGTAATTGCAATGAGTCATTTTCTGAACTTTCTGTTAAGTGGAGGTGAATAGTGAAAGACGTTTAATACAATTAGTGATAAGTGGTCATTATCCACCCGGTCCCTTCAGGTTTTGAATTACAGCAGCTTTTCTGCGCTGTTAATGAGGTTTTTGGGGGAGGGAGAGAGAGAGAGACACAAACCGACAGACCGACAGGTTTCTGTCTGGAATGGTCCATTTGGGATATGGCTGGAATATCCCTCTCTCCCCCATTCCTTGTTTACACAGAGACTCACCTTGGACTGCCCCATACCTGGAAGGGGGTGTCCAGAAGGAGGAAGCTGAGAGCTGGTTGGATGAGCTGCATTTTGGGTGGACTGTCTGTTTTGAGTGACAGTTTCTGGAATATATTCGGACAACATCAGCCTCCATTCTTTCTTTTCATGCGGCTGGATTGTGAAGGTGAGTTTCTGTGTCTCAGTTTCTGTGTCTCTGTGCCCAGGTGAATTACAGGCTGATTACAGTGTGTGTGTGAGAGAGAGTCCAGTCTGAATCCCCCTCTCAATTTATACCCCCCCCCCAACGCAATTTTATCCTCCACGCAAATTTTTTCCCCTGCAATATTCCCCCCAACCTTGTACAGACCACCCCAAACTAAATAATCCTCGTCTGCAGACCCCTATCTGATATCTCCTGTTAACTGACCCCCATCTAATACCCTCACGATGAACAGACCCCCATCTAATTATCCCCTTCCCTATGTTACAAGACAACCCATCGAAATAACCCCCCAGGACAGACGCACATCTGAATAACCCCCCAGGACAGACTGCCATCTAAATACCCCCCGGGAACAGACTCCCATCTAAATAACCCCCCAGGACAGGCTCCGATGTAAATACCCCATCCCCCCGGGAGCAGACTCCCATCTAAATACCCCCTGGGAACAGACTCCCATGTATAGGCTCCACCCCTCCACTCCTCCCCGGGATCAAACTCTCATCTAAATACCCCCCAGGACAGGCTCCCATGTAAATACCCCATCCCCCCGGGAGCAGACTCCCATCTAAATACCCCCTGGGAACAGACTCCCATGTATAGGCTCCACTCCTCACCCCTCCACCCCTCCCCGGGAACAAACTCCGATCTAAATACACCCCCCCCCAGGACAGGCGCCCATGTAAATACCCCATCCCCCAGGAACAGACTCCCATCTAAATACCCCCCAGGACAGGCTCCCATGTAAATACCCCATCCACCCCGGAGCAGACTCCCATTTAAATACCCCCTGGGAACAGACCCCCATCTAAATACCCCCCCTTCTGTGAACAGACCCCAATCGAAATACCCCCAGGAACAGACTCCCATCTAAATACCCCCATTAACTGACCCCAATCTAATTCTCCCGCCTTTCTAAATACACTCTCTGTCTTGTAAAAGCCCCCTCTACTAATTCCCACCCTGTAACATCTCCCTCCTAAACAGCCACCCACACACGCCCCCTGTCTAACTCGCGTCCCAGTCACCAGCCACCCCCCTCTGTAGTTCCCACCTCCATCACTTTCCTGGGTTTGGCTCCGTCTGCCGGCAATCTTTAATTCCTGGTCTGGATAAGCCACTGGAATTCCATCAACTGGCTCCCAGACCCCCGACACCTTTAACTCATGTCAGGCCAAACACAGGGCCGGGAATAGAGCAAGCACCCCCAGAGGCTAACTGGCATTCTGAGCCTTTAACGCACAGGAAGATCCCAGCCCCAGCCACATCCCTCTCTGCAGAAAGGTCTTTCACCTGTTCTTCCCATCGGCTTCAGGGAATCAAACAGAGTGAGACACACACAAACACTCACACATTGACTGGCAGAGGGACGGGAGGAGGCCATTCAGCCCTTTGATCCTTTGCCACCCATGTTAGATCATGGCTGATCTGTCCCTTCCCCCATTGGGCCACAAGGAGACAGGCAGAGACAGGTGGGGAGCAGATACACAGAGAGGCAAAGAAACACTGGCTGGACTCGGACTTGGTGCCAATGGTGTAAACCAGGGTGGAGGGGAGGAGGGTGGTTGTGTATCGGCTGTCCGTTCAGAATCTCTACCCTGTTTTTACCTCAATGGAAGCAAAACTGGGCAGAGATGGAAAGCAGGATTCCACTTCACAATCACCCTGTACAACACCAAGGCTGTGAGTTCAAATCCACCACCTGACAGAGGGACAGAAACACAGAAAACAGATCCCGGGATTAGGACAGAACAGAGAGAGAGAGAGAAATAAATGGAAAGGGAGATGGAGAATGAGATGCAGGGAGTCCGAAACCAGTGAGAGAAACTGAGAACAGAGGGTCAGAAATACCGAGAAGAGCAGAGAGAGAGAGAAATGGAGAAATGCACAGAGATGTAGATATTGAGAAAGAAAGCAGACAAAGAGACAGACGCAGAGACAGAAATATGTGGAGGGGCAGAGATACAAAGTAAGATGCGTTTACAGAATAGAGAGGGATGTTGCAGGATGGGCGAAATGCAGAGATAATCTTGCAGGAAAGGAGGAGCAGCGATGGAAAGATTCAGGGATTTGGAAGTGAGTGAGAGAAGAAATGGAGTGAGAGAGAGACAGATAAAGATGCAGAGAGTCGCAGAAAGAGAATGAAAATGGAAACCTGTGAGACTCCAGAGAGAGGCAGAGATAGAAAGGATATTGAGAGATACAGAGATCGGGATTTAAAGATGTGAAGAAACAGAGTTAGGAACAAGGAGGAAGGTGCAGGGAACAAGTTGCAGCAAGAGATGGAGAGAGGGAAATCTATGGGATTACATTGACTGTTCTGGAGCAGCGCTTCCCAAACTATTCCCTTTGGAGCACCCTCCAGCCCCCTCCCTTGTGGTAAAAAAAAATCCACAGACCCCCGAAAACACAAAATCAAAATACTGAGGATGCTGGAAATCTGAATTAAAAACTGTTCTGGAAATACTGAGCATTTCCAGCACTTTGTTTTTCTATCAGCCCCGAAATCACAAACAGTTTTCTTTTCTGTATTCAGAAATGAATTTGACAATGACAAATATATATGTATTAATATTTTCCCTCTCCGGTTAAAGCTCTTGTCTGTGAATTCCACGTGGCCAAAAGATTCTCCCTCTGCATCATCACAGCTGCAGCTTCCGAAAAGTTTCTCCTTGGGAATAAGAGAAATAAAATTGATTCAAACAAAGAAAAGCATTTTTGCACAGAAATAACACACAGCGAGAGCCCAGGACTCTCTCTCAAACTCACTGACATAAAACAATCTCTCAGTGACTAACAAACACATCCCCTGACACAGAGCCAGAGACTGGGAAGTGTGGATGTGTTTACCCTGTCATTTTCTGCTGTCTCTCTCTCTCTCTCTCTCTCTCTATTTCTCTCTGTGTCTCTCGACATCTGTTTCTGCCTCATTGTAAAAAACACACAAATACTGGAGACCCCCATCCCTTCTCCTGTGGAAGGATAGAGAGAGAAATCCACATTCCCATCCCTGAAAAACTGAATTCAAATGGTCCCCCGGTCTTTCATTTCACTGTCAAACTCAGCCCACAGCCTAAAACACCAGCAATATTCGGGAATGAGAACAAGCCTTTACAAACCTTCACATTTCACCCATTTCATTGCTGATTCACAGAAGTATTTGACACTCAATGAATCAATTTTTAAAGTGGTCGTCACTGTTGCAATGTTGGAAATGGTGCAGGACATTGGTACACAGCAAGATCCCACAAGCAGCAGTGTGATAACAGCCTGCAAGCTGTGCATAGCAAGATCCCAGCAATTGTGACACTTCAACCAAGGTTTGAGTGTGCACTTCTCTCTCTGTCTTTCTCCATCTTTCTCTGCCTTCCCTCCCTCACCCACACTCCGCCTGTCTCTCTCTCTCTCTGTTTAACCTGCCACCTCCAGCTGTTTCGCACTCTCCCTCTTTTTCTCTCCACCTGTTTCTGCCTCAGTGTTGTAAAGTAGAAATTGATGCAGGGAATGTATGCACAGCAGGATCCCACAATGTGATCATAGCCAAATATCCCATCACAGTCCTCAGAAAATGCTAAACTCCATCTTTAAACTGAAAACAACCTTTATGCAGCTTCACGTTCAGCTCTTGTAATTATTGGCCCTCAGGAGCAGTTGACACTCAATGAATTAATTTTGAATGTGGTCCACTGTTGCAATGCAGGAAACCTGCAGGCAGTGTGTGCACAGCAAGATCCCACAGGCAGAAATCTGATATGCAGATAATCTGCTTTTAGTGCACAGCAAGATCCCAGCAGTGGTGACACTTCAATATTCAGTTTACCAAGGTTTTGTGTGTAGATTTCTCTCTCCCTCTCTTTCTGTCTCTGTCCATCTTTCTCTGCCTTCCCTCCCTCACTCACCTGTCTGTCTCTCTCTCTGCATTTAACCTGCCACCTCCAGCTGTCTCTCACTCTCACTCTTTTTCTCTCGATCTGTTTCTGCCTCAGTGTTGTAATGTAGGAATTGATGCAGGGAATGGATGCACAGCAGGATCCCACAATTGATTAAAAGGCATTGTTAAGCAAAATAGCACAGCAAGAGCCCAGGAATTGCCCTCAGTGACACAGACACTCTCTCAGAAACACCCTAATACAGACAAATCACAGTTAATAAACCAAAGGATAAAAGGGTTCAGACAGCAACCTCCACCTCTCTGTGTCTGTCTCTGTATCTCTCTCCCCTGTCTCTGTATCTCTCTCCCCTGTCTCTGTATCTCTCTCCCTGTCTCTGTATCTCTCTGCCCTGTCTCTGTATCTCTCTCCCCTGTCTCTGTATCTCTCTGCCCTGTCTCTGTATCTCTCTCCCTGTCTCTGTATCTCTCTCCCCTGTCTCTGTATCTCTCTCCCCTGTCTGTGTATTTCTCTCCCCTGTCAGTGTATCTCTCTCCCCTGTCTCTGTATCTCTCTCCCCTGTCTCTGTATCTCTCTTCCCTGTCTGTGTATTTCTCTCCCCTGTCTCTGTATCTCTCTCCCTGTCTGTTTATTTCTCTCCTCTGTCTCTGTATCTCTCTCCCTGTCTCTGCATCTCGCTCCCCTGTCTGTGTATTTCTCTCCCCTGTCTCTCTCTCTCCATCCATATCTGTTTTTGTCCCTCTATCTCATATGTAATCTTGACTGAAAATAGCTATGAAATATTTCTGTCTCACCATTTAAACCAACAACAAATCACACAGCTGTGTGTGTTTTTAACTATTAAAGGTTTAAATAGAGAGACAGAGGGAAAGAAATCTGGAGAAAGACAGAGAGAATTCGAAACTCAGAACTTCAGTAAACTGAATTGTTTGAAACGGGAACATTTGACACTCAGTGAACTGTTTACGTGCTCGTCACTATTGCAATGTTGGAAACACTGCATGCCATATGTGCACAGCAAGATCCCACAATTTATTTCACCCTCAAGTTCACGTCACTGCCCAAAACACCAGCATCATTCGGGAATTATACCGGCTCCAAGCTCAGGACTTTAATTCCAGGCCTTCAGGAGAGCTTTACACAAAATGAATTCACTTCTAAAATGCAGTCACTGTTACATTGCAGGGAATTCTGCAGGCAAGCTGTGCACAGCAAGATCCCAGCAATGGTGACACTTCAACATTCACTCTGTCAAGGTTTTGAGTGTGGATTACTCTCTCTCGTGCTCTCTCTCTCTCTCTGCATTTAACCTGCCACCTCCAGCTGTTTCTCACTCTCCCTCCTTTTCTCTCCATCTGTTTCTGCCTCGGTGTTGTAATGGAGGAATTGATGAAGGGAATGTATGCACAGCAGGATCCCACAATGTGATCACAGCCAGATATCCAATCACAGTCCTCAGAAAATGCTAACATTTAAACATATAACAAGCCTTTATACAGCCTCATGTTCCCCTCAGGAGCTGTTGACACTCCATGAATTAATTTTTAAAGTGGTCGTCACTGTTATACTGCAGGAAATCTGCAAGCGATTTGAGCACAGCAAGATCCCACAGAAAGCAATATGACAAGATGCAGGTAATCTGTTTTTAGTGATGTAAGTTTAGAGATCCCAGAGGGCGGAACATTCCTGCAGTTTGAAAATCTCAAACACCCCGAGAACAAAGAACAAAGAACAAAGAAAATTACAGCACCGGAACAGGCCCTTCGGCCCTCCAAGCCTGCGCCGATCCAGATCCTCTATCTAAACATGTCGCCTATTTTCTAAGGGTCTGTATCTCTTTGCTTCCTGCCCATTCATGTATCTGTCTAGATACATCTTAAAAGACGCCATCGTGCCCGCATCTACAACCTCCGCTGGCAACGCGTTCCAGGCACCCACCACCCTCTGCGTAAAGAACTTTCCACGCATATCCCCCCTAAACATTTCCCCTTTCACTTTGAACTCGTGTCCTCTAGTAATTGAATCCCCCACTCTGGGAAAAAGCCTCTTGCTATCCACCCTATCGATACCTCTCATGATTTTGTACACCTCAATCAGGTCCCCCCTCAACCTCCGTCTTTCTAATGAAAATAATCCTAATCTGCTCAACCTCTCTTCATAGCTAGCGCCCTCCATACCAGGCAACATCCTGGTGAACCTCCTCTGCACCCTCTCCAAAGCATCCACATCCTTTTGGTAATGTGGCGACCAGAACTGCACGCAGTATTCCAAATGTGGCCGAACCAAAGTCCTATACAACTGTAACATGACCTGCCAACTCTTGTACTCAATACCCCGTCCGATGAAGGAAAGCATGCCGTATGCCTTCTTGACCACTCTATTTACCTGCGTTGCCACCTTCAGGGAACAGTGGAACTGAACACCCAAATCTCTCTGGACATCAATTTTCCCCAGGACATTTCCATTTACAGTATAATTCACTCTTGAATTGGATCTTCCAAAATGCATCACCTCGCATTTGCCCTGATTGAACTCCATCTGCCATTTCTCTGCCCAACTCTCCAATCTATCTATATTCTGCTGTAATCTCTGACAGTCCCCTTCACTATCTGCTACTCCACCAATCTTAGTGTCGTCTGCAAACTTGCTAATCAGACCACCCACACTTTCCTCCAAATCATTTATCTATATCACAAACAACAGTGGTCCCAGCACGGATCCCTGTGGAACACCACTGGTCACACGTCTCTATTTTGAGAAACTCCCCTCTACTGCTACTCTCTGTCTCCTGTTGCCCAGCCAGTTCTTTATCCATCTAGCTAGTACACCTTGGACCCCATGCGCCTTCACGTTCTCCATCAGCCTGCCATGGGGAACCTTATCAAACGCCTTACTGAAGTCCATGTATATGACATCGACAGCCCTTCCCTCATCAATCAACTTTGTCACTTCCTCAAAGAATTCTATTAAGTTGGTAAGACATGACCTTCCCTGCACAAAACCATGTTGCCTATCACTGATGAGCCCATTTTCTTCCAAATGGGAATAGATCCTATCCCTCATGATCTTCTCCAGCAGCTTCCCTACCACTGACGTCAGGCTCACCGGTCTATAATTACCTGGATTATCCCTGCTACCCTTCTTAAACATGGGGACAACATTAGCAATTCTCCAGTCCTCCGGGACCTCACCCGTGTTTAAGGATGCTGCAAAGATATCTGTTAAGGCCCCAGCTATTTCCTCTCTCGCTTCCCTCAGTAACCTGGGATAGATCCCATCCGGACCTGGCGACTTGTCCACCTTAATGCCTTTTAGAATACCCAACACCTCCTCCCTCCTTATGCCGACTTGACCTGGAGTGATCAAACATCTGTTCCTAACCTCAACATCCGTCATGTCCCTCTCCTCGGTGAATACCGATGCAAAGTACTTGTTTCGAATCTCACCCATTTTCTAGGAGTCCAAGCATAACATTCCTCCTTTGTCCTTTAGTGAGCCAATCCTTTCTCCAGTTACCCTCTTTCTCCTCTTTCTCCTGCTCCCGCCCTGCACCTCATCCACATGTGTCTCTTTTTCTCTCGATCTGGGATTTAATCTGCATTGAAACGTCCTCTGAAATGTTTCTGTCACCATTTAAAATAACCACATGTCACATCGTGGCTCCTATTGAGTAATGGTTAAAATAGAGAGAGTGCGAAGTGAGAGAAAAGCAGAGGAGGATGCAGAGAAAACACAGAGAAATTCACACTCAGACCCTCAGGAAGCTGAATTTTAAAGTGTCCTCATTGTTGTCATGTCGGAAATGCTGCAGGGCACTAGATGCACAGCAAGATCCCACAAGCAGCAATGATACAATAGCTAGATTTTCCCTCAGTTCCCAGAATGGGCGAAACTCCCTCTTTAAACTGGAAACGGGCCATTTGTGCACAAGCAGTGCACAGCAAGATCCCAGCAATGGTGACATTTCAATATTCAGTGTACCAATTTTTGAGTGTGGATTTCTATCTGTGTGTCTTTCTCCATCTTTCTCTGCCTTCCCTCCCTCACCCACACTCTGCCTGTTTCTCTCTCTCCGTTTAACCTGCCACCTCCAGCTGTTTCTCACTCTCCCTCTTTTTCTCTCCATCTGTTTCTGCTTCAGTGTTGTAATGTAAGAATTGATGCAGGGAATGTATGCACAGCAGGATCTCACAGTGTGATGATAGTCAAATATACCATCACAGTCCTCAGAAAATGCTATATTCCATCTTTAAACTTATAACAAGTCTTTATCCAGCTTCATGTTCAGCTCATGTAATTATTGTAAAATTCTTGTAAAAACACAGAGAAATCCACATTCAGACCCTCAGGAAGCTGAATTTTAAAGTGTCCTCATTGTTGTCATGCAGGAAATGCTGCTGGGCACTAGATGCACAGCAAGATCCCACAAGCAGCAATGTGATAATAGCCAGAGTTCAGACCCTAGAAAGGGTGAAACTCCTTCTTTAAACTGGGAGCAAGCTGCTGATTCCGTCTCACCATTTCAAATAACGACAAATTACATTGCTGTGTGTGGTATGTTTATTTTTATTTATTAAAGGTTTAAATGGCGATGGAGAGTGTGTAACCGAGACAGAGAAGAGAAAGCATGGGGAGAGACAGAGACACAGGGAAAGAATGTGGAGACAGAGAGAAAGCTAACCTCATAAGTACAGTAAAATGAATTAAAATGGGCACCGTGCATCTTATTTCACTAAGTTCACGAAGCATTGCCCAAAACATCAGCAAACCTCACAGACAGGGCTGGATGGAGCAAGTGCAAATGGGACTCCCTCCTGGGGCTGCTCCTTTAACCCCAGGCTTTCAACATGTTTAAAACTCCAGGGCCCCAATCTGACAGGAACTAGTTAACCCAGGGCCCCAGAGAGGATATTAAACCTCAGGCTAATAAACAGACACACCCCACGTGGGCCCTTTGGGTGCAGCCTGTGGACAAGGCTTCAGTCCGTCCCCTCAGGAGGAAGCTCCTGTCCAAGGATTCCTCGTCCATACTTTCCCTCTTTTCATCTTCACGATGCAGTTTTCAGAATCAAAATTCCTGAAGGCAAGAGGGTGAGAGAGACACTTGATTAAAAGGCATTTTTAAAGAAAATAACTCCTTACATCTTATTTAACAGTAAAGATTCAGAACATTGCCCAAAGCACACGGATTACTCTAGAACTATAACAAGCCTTTAGAAACTATCACATTTGTGACTTAATTCCAAGCTTTTGACCCTCAATAAGTTAATTTTTAAAGTGGTCGTCACTGTTACAATGTTGGAAAAGCTGCAGGCCATTGGTGCACAGCAAGATCCCACAAACAGCTTTCTGATACCAGCCGGCTACCCCTCCTCTCCCCCTCTGATTCTCTCTATGTTTCCCACACTCTCCTGCGTCTCTCTCCCTCCTGTTACTCTCATTCAGAGAGACAGATGGAGAGAGAGAATGAGTCTTGCGAAGTGGGCCCCAGAGAGGAAATTGAACCTCGGGCTAATAAATAGACACAACTCACGTGGGCCCTTTGGGTGCAGCCTGTGGACAAATCCTCAATCTGTCCAAGGATTCCTCGTCCCAAACATTCCTTCTTTTCAACTTCACGGTGCAGTTTTCAGAATGAAAGTTCCTCAGGGGAAAGAAGGAGAAAAAAATGGATTAAAATACAAAGCGAGGACATATTTCAATAAAATAGGATAGCACGAGCCCAGAGTTTCCTCTCTCAGTTACACAGACAATCAGCAATATTCAAATACAATCTAATCACAGTTATAAACCAGATTGAGACAGAGAGAGCACACACACAGATACACAGACACACACACTGAATCAGACTGGGGAATGTGTCCACTCTCTCTAGAGAGAGAGTGAAAGGTGGGTTTTGTGATTGGAACTGAGATCTTCAAACCCAGTTTATCTCCTGAGTGAGCTGTTTGCAAACTCCACCCCTTGAGCCTCTGACATGTTGAGCTGTCTCTCAATCTCCTGCCTCGGGGGCGGGGGAGGGGGCCTGTCCATTGATATGTTAATCCCAGGTCAGGACCATCCGGACTCTTCCAATCCATTGATATGTTCATCCCAACACAGCAATGCTTTCAGCCATCTCGTAGTTAACTTCAAACCTTTAATTCTTTCCCTGCAGTTTGAAAATATCAAACATTGTTACTGAGCTTGTGTTTGGGGATTTTTACTGACATCAGTGTGGTTTGTAAAGTGTGTCTCCCCTTCCCTCACTTCTAAAGTCTCTCAGTGTTGTTGTTGTGTGCTGACCGTTTTTCCAGTCTCCAGTCCCCTTCAACTTTTAATAAAATCTGGAGAACGCAAATAAATGTAAAGTTTCTCCTACAAGCTGTTTTGTCCTCCTCCTTCCAAGGTCTCTTTCCGTCACTGCCCGATCTCTCTCCCTGTCTCTGTCAGGACTGGGCAGACACTGGGGATTGTTACTGAAGTTCTGTTGGCCATTTTTACTGTCATCAGTGTGGATTGTAAAATCTGTCTGTGTGTCTGTGTGTGTGTTTCTGTGTGTGACTGTGTGTGTGTGTCTGTGTGTCCCTTTATGTGTGTGTCTGTGTGTATCTGCATGTTTGTGTGTGAGAGAGAGAGAATCTCAGGGTCACCTCTCTGTATCTCTATCTCTCCTTCTCTCTCTGTTTCTCCTTCTCGCTCTCCCTCTCCCTCTCTCAGTCCGCTTCTCTCATAGAAAAATCGAAAATAGGAGCAGGAGCAGGCCATTCGGCCTCTCGGGTCTGCTCTGCCATTCAATAAGGATCATGACCGATGGTCTAATTCAGTACCCTGTTCCCACTTTCTCCCCATACCCCTTGATCCCTTTGACATTAAGAAATGTATCTCTCTCCTCCACGAATATATTTAATGACTTTGCCTCCACTGCCTTCTGCGGTAGAGAATTCCACAGGTTCACCACCCTCTTCCCCTTCTCTCTCTCTCTCCCATTCTATCTCTGTCTCCCTCCTCAATCTCCGTCTCCCCACTGTATCTCACTCTCCCCCTCTATCTGCCTCTCTACCCCCGTCTCCCTCTCTGCCCCCCGTCTCCCTCTCTCCCCCCGTCTCCCTCTCGCCCCCGTCACCCTCTCTCCCCCACCTCCCTATCTCCCCCACGTCTCCCTATCTCCCCCCCGTCTCCCTCTCTCCCCCCCCCGTCTCCCTCTCCCCCCCGTCTCCCTCTACCCCCCTGTCTCCCTCTTACCCCCCTGTCTCCCTCTTCCCCCCCTCTCTCCCTATTCCCCCTGTCTCCCTCTCCCCCACGTCTCCCTCTCCCCCACTGTATCCCTCTCTCCCCGTGTAGCCCTCTCCTCCCTTGTATCCCTCTCCCCCCTTGTATCCCTCTCCCCCTGTATCCCTCCCCCTCCTGTCTCCCTCTCTCTCTCTGTCTCCCTCTCGCCCTCGATCTCCCTCTCCCCCTCGATCTCCCTCTCCCCCTCGATCTCCAACTCCCCCACGATCACCAACTCCCCCTCGATCTCCAACTCCCCCTCGATCTCCAACTCACCCTCGATCTCCAACTCTCCCTAGATCTCCAACTCTCCCTCGATCTCCAACTCTCCCTCGATCTCTAACTCTCCCTCGATCTCCATTTCCCCCTAGATCTCAATCTCCTGCTCTATCTCCATCTCCCGCTCTATCTCCCTCTCACCCTCGATCTACCTCTCCCCCTCTATCTCTCTATCTCCATCACCCTCTCTATCTCCATCACCTTCTCTATCACCATCACCCGCTCTATCTCCATCACCCTCCCGTCATCCACTCTATCTCCATCACCCTCTCTATCTCCATCTCACGCTCTATCTCCCTCTCCCCATCTATCTCCCCCACCCCCTCAATCTCCCTATCCCACTCTATCTCCCTCTCCGCCTCTCTCTCTCTCTCTCTCCCCATTACCCTCTCTATCTCCATCACCTTCTCCATCACCATCACCCGCTCTATCTCCATCACCCTCCCATCACCCTCTCTATCTCCATCACCCCCTCTATCTCCATCACCCCCTCTATCTCCCTCTCCCCCTCTATCTCCCCCTCCCCCTCTACCTCCCCCTCCCCCTCTATCTCCCCCTCCCACCTCTATCTCCCCCTCCCCCTCTATCTCCCTCTCCCCCTCTATCTCCCTCTCCCCTAATATCTCCTTCTCCTCCCCCTATATCTCTCTCCCTCCCCCCTCTATCTCTCTCTCCCCCTCTCTCTCCCGCTCTCTCTTCCCCGTACAACCTTCTCTCCCCCATCTCTCCCTCTCGTTGTCTTTCGCTATCACTGACTCTGTCTCTCTCTCTCTTACCACTGCCGCTGCCTCTATCTCTGTATTTCTCTGTGTCTCTATCTCTCTCTGTCTGTGTCTCTATCTCCCTCTCTCTCTGTCTGTCTCTCTCTCTCTCTCTCTCTCTCTCTCTCTGTTAATCTCTCTCTCTCACTGTCTCTGTATCTTCCTCTCTGTATCTCTGTCTCCCTCTCTATTTCTGCCTCTTCCTATCAGTCTCTCTATCTGTCCCTCCATCTGTCTTTCCCTCCCTAACACTCCTCCTCTCTCATTCTCTCTCTGTCCCTCCATCTGTCTTTCCCTCTCAGTCAACCCTCTGTCCTTCTCTCTGTCTCTCCCTCTCTCTCCTTCTCTCTCTCTGTCCTTCCATCTGTCTTTCCCTCCCTGCCACTCCCTCTCTCTCCTTCTGTCTCCCTCTCCTGTCTCTCTGCCTCTTTATCTCCCTCTCTCTCTCTGCCTCTGTCCATAACTCTGTCTGTGTCTCTGCCACCATTTCTCCCTTTCTCTTCCCCCTCTCTCCTTTCATCTCTCCCTTCCTCCCTCGCTCCCAGGACAGCAATGGTTTAAACCATTTTTCCTTCCTTCTTTAACCCTCCCTGTCTGTCCGTCTCACTCCCCATCTCTCTGTCTCTGCCTCTCTCTCTCTCTCTCTCCATCCCTCCATCTGACCTTCACTCCCTGTCACTTCATCTCTCTCTGTCTCTCTCTCTCTATCCCTCCATCTGTACTTCCCTCCCTGTCACTCCATCTCTGTCCTTCTCTCTCTGTCTCACTCTCTATCCCTCCATCTGTCCTTCCCGCCCTGTCACTCCCTCTCTCTCCTCTCTCTGTCTCTCTCTCTCTCTGTCTCTCCATGTGTCTTCACACCCCCGTCACGCCTTCTCTCTCCTTCTATCTCTGTCTCTGCCGCTATCTCTGTCTCTCTCTCTCTGTCCCTCCGTCTGTCTTTCCCTCCCTGTCACTCCCTCTCTCTCCTTCCATCTCTGCCTCTCTCTCGCTGTCTCCCCATCTGTCTTTCCCTCTCTGTCTCTCCCTTTCCCTCCTTCTCTCTCTGCCTCTCTCTTTGTCTCTCCATCGGTCTTCCTTCCCCGTCATTCCCTCTCACTACTTCTATCTCTGTCTCTCCCTCTCTCTCTGTCCCGCCATCTGTCTTTCCCTCTCTGTCACTCCCTCTCTCTCCTTCTATCTCTGTCTCTGTCATTATCTCCGTCTCTCCATCTATCAGTGGCTCTTCCTCTACTTTTGCCTCTCTCTCTCTGTCTCACCCAATCTCCCAATCCCTGTCTCTCCCAATCCCTGTCTCTGTCCCCCTGTGCCTCCCACTCTCGCTCTCTGTACCACTTTCTCTCCCTCAGTCTGTCTCTTTCTCTACCTCTTTCTGTATCCCTTCCTATCTGTCCCATTCTCTCCTTCCATCTCTCTGTGTCCCTCCATCTGTATTTCCCTCTTTCTCACTCCCTCTCTCTCTCCTTCTATCTCTGTCTCTCTCTCTGTCCCTCCATCTGTCTTTCCCTCTCAGTCTCTCCCTCTCCCCCTCTATCTCCCTCTCCCCCTCTATCTCCCTCTCCCCCACTATCTCCCTCTCACTCCTCTCTCTGTCTCTCACTCCCCCCTCTATCTCTCACTCCCCCCTCTATCACTCACTCACCCCTCTATCTCTCTCTCCCCATCTCTCTCCCACTCTCCCCTCTATCTCCCTCTCCCCCTCTCTCTCCCGCTCTCTCTTCCCCGTACAACATTCTCTCCCCATCTCGCCCTCTCGTTGTCTTTCGCTATCACTGTCTCTGTCTCTCTCTATTTCTCACTGCAGCTGCCTCTCTCTCTGTTTCTCTCTGTGTCTCTATCTCTCTCTCTCTCTCTGTCTGTGTCTCTATCTCTCTCTCTCTTTCTTTGTCTCGATATCTCTCTCTCTTTCTCAGTGTCTCTGTATCTTCCTCTCTATATCTCTGTCTCCCTCTCTATTTCTGCCTCTTGCTCTCAGTCTCTCGATCTGTCCCTCCATCTGTCTTTTCTTCCCGAACACTCCATCTCTCTCCTTCTCTCTCTGTCCCTCCCTCTGTCTTTCCCTCTCAGTCAACCCTCTGTCCTTCTCTCTGTCTCTCCCTCTCTCTCCTTCTCTCTCTCTGTCCTTCCATCTGTCTTTCCCTCCCTGTCACTCAATCTCTCTCCTTCTGTCTCCCTCTCCTGTCTCTCTGTCTCTTTATCTCCCTCTTTCCCTCTCTCTCTCTGCCTCTGTCCATAACTCTGTCTGTCCTTCTGACACCTTTTCTCCCTTTCTCTTCCCCCTCTCTCTTTTCATCTCTCCCTTCCTCCCTCGCTCCCAGGACAGCAATGGTTTCAACCATTTTTCCTTCATTCATTATCACTCCCTCTCTGTCCCTCACTCACCCCCTCTCTCTGTCTCTGCCTCTCTCTCTCTCTCTCTCTCTCTGTCTGTCCCTCCATCTGTCTTCCTTCCCCTGTCACTCCCTCTCTCTCCTTCTATGTCTGTGTCTCTCTATTCTGTCTCTCCATCTGTCTTTCCCTCTCTGTCAATCCCTCTCTCTCCTTCTATCTCTATCTCTTTCATTATCTCCGTCTCTCCATCTATCACTGGCTCTTCCTCTACTTTTGCCTCTCTCGCTCTCTCTCTCTCTGTCTCACCCCCTCTCTCAATCCCTGTCTCTACCAATCCCTGTCTCTCTCCCTCTGTGCCTCCCTCTCTCACTCTCTCTACCTCTGTCTCTCCCTCAGTCTGTCTCTTTCTCTCCCTCTTTCTGTATCCCTTCCTATCTGTCCCATTCTCTCCTTCCATCTCTGTGTCCCTTCATCTGTATTTCCCTCTTTCTCACTGCCTCTCACACTCCTTCTATCTCTGTCTCTCTCTCTCTGTCCCTCCATCTGTCTTTCCCTCTCTGTCACTCCTTCTCTTTCATATCTCTGTCTCTCTCCCTCTATCCCTCCATCTGTCCTTCCCTCCCTGTCACTCCCTCTCTCTCCTCTCTCTGTCTCTCTCTCTCTGCCTCTCCATCTGTCTTCCTTCCCCGTCACTACCTCTCTCTCCTTCTATCTATGTCTCTCTCTCTCTCTCTCTCTCTCTCTGTCCCTCCATCTGTCTTTCCCTTTCTGTCACTTCCTCTCTCTCCTTCTATCTCTGTCATTATCTCCGTCTCTCCATCTATCACTGGCTCTGGCTCTACTTTTGCCTCTCTCTCTCTCCCTCTCTCTCTCTCTCTGTCTCACCCTCTCTCCCAATCGCTGTCTCTCCCATTCCCTATCTCTTCTCCTTTGTGCCTCCCTCTCTCGCTCTCTGTACATCTGTCTCTCCCTCAGTCTGTCTCTTTCTCTCCCTCTTTCTGTATCCCTTCCTATCTGTCCCATTATCTCCTTCCATCTCTCTGCGTCCCTCCATCTGTATTTCCCTCTTTCTCACTCCCTCTCTCTCTCCGTCTATCGCTGTCTCTCTCTCTGTCCCTCCATCAGTCTTTCCCTCCCTGTCCATCCATCTCTCTCCTTCCATCTCTGTCTGTCTCTCTCTGTCTTTCCATCTGTCTTTCCTTCTCTGTCACTTCCTGTCTCTCCTCTCTCTGTCTCTCGATCTGTCCCTCCATCTGTCTTTCCCTCCCTGTCTCTCCCTCTCCCCTCTATCTCCCTCTCCCCCTCTATCTCCATCTCCCCCTCTATCTCCCACTCCTCCCCCTCTATCTCTCTCTGCCCCTTTATCTCTCTCTGCCCCTCTATCTCTCACTCGCCCCTCTATCTCTCACTCGCCCCTCTATCTCTCACTCGCCCCTCGATCTCTCGCTCGCCCCTCGATCTCTTACTCCCCCCTCTATCTCTCTCTCCCTCTCTCTCTCCCGCTCTCTCATCCCCAGACAACTTTCCCTCCCCCATCTCTCCCTCTCGTTGTCTTTCGCTATCACTGTCTCTGTCTCCCTCACTTTCTCACTGCCGCTGCCTCTCTCTGTTTCTCTCTGTCTCTATCTCTCTCTCTCTGTCCCTCCATCTGTCTTTCCCTCCCTGTCACTCCCTCTCACTCCTTCCATCTCTGCCTCTCTCTCTCTGTCTCCCCATCTGTCTTTCCCTCTCTGTCTCTCGCTCTCCCTCCTTCTCTCTCTGTCTCTCTCTCTCTGCCTCTCCATCTGTCTTCCTTCCCCTGTCACCCCCTCTCTCTCCTATCTCTGTCTCTCCCTCTCTCTCTCTGTCCCTCCATCTGCCTTTCGCTCTCTGTCACTCCATCTCTCTCCTTCTATCTCTGCCTCTCTCTCTCTGTCTCTCCATCTGGCTTTCCCTCTCTGTCACTCCCTCTCTCTCCTTCTATCTCTGTCTCTGTCATTATCTCCATCTCTCCATCTATCACAGGCTCTTCCTCTACTTTTGCCTCTCTCTCTCCCTCTCTCTCTCTCATTCCTTCTCCCAATCCCTGTCTCTCCCAATCCCTGTCTCTCACCCTCTGTGCCTCCCTCGCTCGCTCTCTCTACCTCTGTCTCTCCCTCAGTCTGTCTCTTTCTCTCCCTCTTTCTGTCTCCCTTCCTATCTATCCCATTCTCTCCTTCCGTCTCTCTGTGTCCCTCCATCTGTATTTCCCTCTTTCACACTCCCTCTCTCTCTCCTTCTATCTCTGTCTCTCTCTCTGACCCTCCATCTGTCTTCCCCTCCCTGTCCATCCCTCTCTCTCCTTCCATCTCTGACTCTCTCTCTCTCTCTGTCCCTCCATCTGTCTTTCCTTCTCTGTCACTCCCTCTCTCTCCTCTCTCTGTCTCTCTCTCTGTCCCTCCATCTGTCTTTCCCTCTCTGTCTCTCCCTCTATCCATAACTCTGTCTGTGTCTCTGACACCATTTCTCCGTTTCTCTTCCCCCTCGCTCTCTTCCTCCTTCGCTGCCAGGAGAGCAATGGTTTCAACCATTTTTCCTTCCTTCTTTATCCCTCCGTCTCAGTCCCTCTCTGAACCCCTCTCTCTGTCTCTGCCTCTCTCTCTGTCTCTCTCTCTGTCTGTCCCTCCATCTGTCTTCCTTCCCCTGTCACTCCCTCTCTCTCCTTCTTTGTCTGCGTCTCTCTATTCTGTCTCTCCATCTGTCTTTCCCTCTCTGTCAATCCCTCCCTCTGCTTCCATCTCTATCTCTTTCATTATCTCCGTCTCTCCATCTATCACTGGCTCTTCCTCTACTTTTGCCTCTCTCGCTCTCTCTCTCTCTGTCTCACCCTCTCTCCCAATCCCAG
The DNA here is from genome assembly GCF_036365525.1 of Heterodontus francisci. Lineage (NCBI taxonomy): Eukaryota > Metazoa > Chordata > Chondrichthyes > Heterodontiformes > Heterodontidae > Heterodontus > Heterodontus francisci. The sequence continues at coordinate 89,962,137 of NC_090391.1, read as the reverse complement.
TCTCTACCAATCCCTGTCTCTCTCCCTCTGTGCCTCCCTCTCTCACTCTCTCTACCTCTGTCTCTCCCTCAGTCTTTCTCTTTCTCTCCCTATTTCTGTATCCCTTCCTATCTGTCCCATTCGCTCCTTCCATCTCTGTGTCCCTCCATCTGTATTTCCCTCTTTCTCACTGCCTCTCACACTCCTTCTATCTCTGTCTCTCTCTCTCTGTCCCTCCATCTGTCTTTCACTCCCTGTCCATCCCTCTCTCTCCTTCCATCTCTGTCTCTCTCTCTCTGTCCCTCCATCTTTCTTTCCTTCTCTGTCACTCCCTCTCTCTCCTCTCTCTATCTCTCTCTCTGTCCCTCTATCTGTCTTTCCCTCTCTGTCTCCTTCTCTCTCTCTGTACCTCCATCTGTCTTTCCCTCCCTGTCACTCCCTCTCTTCTTCGATCTCTGACCCTCTCTCTCTCTCTCTGTCTCTCTCTCTCCCTCCACCTGTCTCTCTCTCTCTCTGTCTCTCCCTCTCTGTTCCATCTGAATCCCGGTCTCTCCCTCTCTGTTACTCTTTGAATCCCAGTCTCTCCCTCTCTGTTACTCTTTGATTCCCAGTCTCTCCCTCCCTGTTACCCTCTGAATCCTAATCACTCCCTCTCTGTTAACCTCTGTAACCCTCTGAATCCCAGTCTCCCCTTCCCTGTTACCCTCTGAATCCCAATCTCTGCCACTCTATTATCCTCTGATACCCAATCTCTCCCTCTCTGTTACCCTCTGAATCCCAATCTCTGCCACTCTATTATTCTCTGAATCCCAGTCTCTCGCTGTCTGTTACCTGAAGAAATCAGTGAACATTCACTCCAAGGTCCCGCTGTTCACAGACACAGAGAGAATGTTGGAGACAGTCACGTTGTTCGGTTAGATCAAAAGGGCAAATGTCAAATATAATCATAGTTTGATGTAATCCTGTGTACACGGAGGTACAAGAAATAGGCAAAGAGTGTGAACGATCAGGAGAGAGGGAGAAATAAAGATGGAGAGAGTGTAACAGTGAGAAAGGGAGAGATATACATGGAGAGCGAAGTGGAAAGCGACTCTGACTGGTAATCTCTCTCCATCTCCGTCTTCCTCTCTCCCTTACTCACTCAATCACTCTGCTACTCTCTCCATATTTATATCTCTCCTCTTTTCTCTCTGTCTCGATCTCCCTCTGTCCCCTCTCAATCCCAATCTGCGCTGTGTCAAATCTTCCAGTCTGCTGAACACAGCTTTGCAGGAACACTGACCGACACTCTCCATCCCAATTTCTTCCTCTTTCTCACTGGTGCTCTCTCCCCATTGCTATCCCTCTCTTTCTCTGTTTTACACTCTCTATATCTATCCCTGTCTCTCTCACTGTTACTCTCTCCATCTGGATGGAGGAAGGGAAAGAGAGGCACATATCGAGTCAGCTTTACTCTGTATATACCCCCACACTGTACCTGCCCTGGGAGTGTTTGATAGAATGGAGAGGACAGAAATTTACTCAATAGCTAACTAATAGCTTGGCAGCATTTGATGGGACAGTGCAGATGGAGCTTTACTCTGTATCTCTGGAATTTAGAAGGTTAAGGGGTGATCTCATCAAAGTTTAAAGTTGTGGATGGGGTGCCAATCAGGTGGACTGCTTTGTCCTGGATGGTGTCGAGCTTCTGGAGTGTTGTAGATGTTACACTCATCCAGGCAAGTGGAGAGATACCATCACACACCTGACTTGTGTCTTGTAGGTGGTGGAAAGGCTTTGGGGAGTCAGGGGTGAGTCACTTGTAGCCACAGTTCTGATGTGATTTGTTCAATTCAGTTCCTGGTCAATGTCTCCCCAGGATGTTGATGCTGGGGGATTCAGCAATGGGATAATGCTTTGAATGCCAAGGGGAGGTGGTTGGATTCTCTCTTGTTGCAGATGCTCATTGCCTGTCTGTGTTTATTTCTGTGCTCTGGGACCAATTTCCTCATGGGGACGTCTTAATGGTGCCTCATAATTGACTAGTTCACGAAAGGAATGTTGATGGAATGAACGGGACAGGGACAGAGTGGATACAACATTGGCTAAGGCACAGGACACAGAGAGTACTGGTGAATGGTTGCTTCAGACTGGAGGGCGGTATCTTTGACTGACATAATCTTATACACTTCTATTCAATCTCCCCTCTATCTCCTTTGTTCTAACGAGACCAAACCCAGCATTTCCAACCTAACTTTGTAGCTAAAATCCCCCATCTCTGAAACCATTCTGGTAAATCTCCTCTGCACCATCTCAAGGACCCTCACCTCCTTCTTAAAGTGTGGTGACCAGAACTGAACACAATTCTCCAGTTGGGGCCTAATTAGAGCTTGATAAATGTTCAGCATAACCTCCCTGCTTTTGTACTCACTGTATACAGTATCCATTGTGGTACAGGGATATTCCCCAGGGGTTTGGATTCGGACCACTGATCTTTTTGATATTTGAATGACTGGGACTAGGGTTTACAGGACATAACTTCAACATTGTGCCATCTGCAATGACATAAACAGGGAAGGGAAAGTAGTAGACTTCAGGAGGATAGACATAGCCTGGGGAAATGGTCAGACACATGGCAGGTTAACTTTAATGCTGAGAAATGTAAAATGATGCATTTTGGAAGGAAGGCTGAGGAGAAGCGATATAAACTAAATGGTACAATGTTAAATTGGGTGCAGGGACAGAGAGACCTGGGATTTCATTTGTGTCACTTCTTCTCTCTTCAAGATTCAATTTGGGGCTTGCAATCTGTAAGTTGAATTTAGCTTCACCCTGAAAAGTGTCAGCAGACAAGTTGGGAAATGTGTCAAAACTGTTTCCATTCAGACATTCCGACATTGTGGAAGTGTGAGCTATCTTTGCAGAGACAGGAAATAGGGGTGTTTGAATGGACCTGCAGGTTTTGGTTATTGCAATAAGGTGAGAATTTGAATTGTGTCTCTTGAAGATGCACAGAATTGAAGGTATTTACAGAACACCACATGAAGTAGTTTACCAATGTCTGACAAACTTCAAAGACTTCAGACACATGGAAGAAGAGGAAAAGGGAACAATATACAAAACCTGAGACGGTCAGACAACAGCAGTAGGAAAATGAATCTATTTTTATGGGTTTTAATTTGAAGGCCTGAGCTGATGATTGAAAAAGCAGGAGTTCAAATCCCACACTGGGCTGTTGTGAATTTGAATTCTGTTTTTATACAAATAAAAAACCCATAAATCTGGAATTGAAAAACCTCTAGGATGGAATGATTCACTCTTGTCTACTGGTGCAAAGTCCGTGTGTGTCTCAGTTTTGCTGTATTTATTAACGGTTTAAGATGATGGGGTCGAATGCCGCATACCCATGTTTACCAATGACACAAAATAGGCAGCATTGTAAGCAGTGTAGCTGGAGGCATCAAATTATGGCACAGTGGCGCAGTGGTTCGCACCGCAGCCTCACAGCTCCAGCGACCCGGGTTCAATTCTGGGTACTGCCTGTGTGGAGTTTGCAAGTTCTCCCTGTGTCTGCGTGGGTTTCCTCCGGGTGCTCCAGTTTCCTCCCACATGCCAAAGACTTGCAGGTTGACAGGTAAATTGGCCATTATAAATTGGCCCTAGTATAGGTAGGTGGTAGGGAAATATAAGAACAGGTGGGGATGTGGTAGGAATATGGAATTAGTGTAGGATTAGTATAAATGGGTGGTTGATGGTCGGCACAGACTCCGTGGGCCGAAGGGCCTGTTTCAGTGCTGTATAACTAAACTAAACTAAAGATATTAATATCTTAAATAAATGGGCAATACTGAGGTAGATAGATTTCAATGTCAGTAAAAAAAGACGAGAACAGTGTATTTTATAAATGGTGAAAACCTAGAAACACTGGAGGTCCAAAGAGACTTGCGGGGTGGGGGGCGGGGGGTCCATGTGCATTTGAGTGCAATGTAGATTTACCAGAATGATAATTGGACTCCAAGGGTTAAATTACGAGGTGATATTACACAAACTGGGGAGGTATTCCCTGCAATTTATTAGGATCAAGGTGATTTGATCAAAGTTGTTGAGATTTTAAGGGGAGCCATGCCCACAAATCCCACCTCCATACACCAATTCCCCTTTTGATCCCTAATTCTCTATCCTTAGTTATCCTCTTGTTCTTCGTGTATTTATAAAACAGCTCAGTGCTTTCCTTGATTTTACTTGGTTATATTATTTTCTGACTATCTCTTTGCTTTCCTAATTTGCCTTTTAATTTCACCCCTGCACTTTCGTCACTCCTCTCGGCTTTCTGTGGTATTGAGCTATCTGTATCTGACATAAGCTTCCCTCCTCTGATCCCCCCGAAGGGTCCTCACATCCTTCCTAATGTGTGGTGACCAGAACTGGATGCACTATTCCAGTTGTGGCCGAACCAGAGCTTTGGAAAGGTTCAGCATAACCTCCATGCTTTTGCACTCAACACCTCTATTTATGAAGCCCAGGATCCCATAGGCTTTACTGACTACACTCCAATTATGTCCTACCACCTTCAAAGATGTATGTACATGTAATCCCAAGTCGCTCTGTCCCTGTACACTCTCTAGGATTGTGTCATTAAGTCTATATTGCCTCTTACTATCACTTCTGCCAAAATACATCACCTCACATTTCCCTGTATTAAATTCCATCTGCCACTTGTCTGACCATTCTGCTCAACTATCAAAGTCCTGTTGCAGTCGATTGGTGTCATCCTCACTCTTTGCATCTCCTCCAAGTTTGTTATCATCGGTAAATATTAAAAATTTACTCAAACACTAAAACATTCCAAAAAGTGGGGCTCACAAATTTAACACAAGTTTCCTTTTCTGAGTCTCGCTGGTCAGTACTGAATTTCTGTTGGGTGGCATCAGACTAGATTTTGTGGTCTGACCTGAACCCACAAACGTATCACTCAGAGGCAGGATTATTACCCACGGAGCCACAGCTGGCTCCAATGTTCCCAGAAAATTTAGTTGTTGTGCAGGGTCAGTTATTTTTTCGTGTGCTGTGCCTTTAAATATTTGAAGAATCTTTGAAGACGGCTTTGTAAATAGAGGCTTAGAGTATAAAAGCAAGGAGGTTATGATGAAGCTTAAAAAAGACACTGGTTCATCCTCATTCAGTATTGTGTCCAATTCTGGACAAAGTACTTTAGGAAGGATGTGGGGGCTTTAGAGAGGGTGCAGAAAAGATTCACGAGCAAGGTTCCAGGGATGAGGGACTTCAGTTACGTGGATAGATTGGAGAAGCTGGGGTTGTTCTCCACAGAGAAGAGAAACTGAGATTAGATTTGATAGAGGTGTTTAAAATCATGAGAGATCCGGACAGAGTAGATGTAGGAGTAGGAATGCAGCACATAGGACATTCCAGACCCAATTCTGTTGCGTGTTTACTTGTACAAGTGAATTGACCATTTAATATTTTTAACTTACTTAACCCTTGTGTTCCCACAAAGATCAAGCTCGCAAATTCAACAGTGCCCAGTTTGACATCATCCCATCGTGTCTTATGTACTTTCTCACAGGATTGCAGGTATAACTGTAGTCATAGTATTAACTAAAATTTGATCAGTTACATTGTTATTTCAGTCCATATTTACAGTACAGGCGGTACCTTACTGTTGTAATATCTGTAGTATCTATTCATCCCACTGGTGCAAAATTCTACTGGCTCAACATTCTCACCAATACTCAAACATTCCACAATACAAGGCTCACAAATTCAACAGAAGTTTCCTTTTCTGAGTCTCGCTGGTCTGTTCTGATTCTCTGAGGGATCATTGATGCTTATCAGTACCAAAAGTATTAAGAGATAAGGGGCAAAGGTGGGATATATGGTGTTAGTTAGATCACAGATCAGCCCTAATCTCACCGAATTCTCGAGGGTTGAGGGGTTAAATTGCCTCCTCCTCTGCCTATGTCCGATGTTAAATATCCCTCTTTCACTCTCAGTCACCCTGTCTGTCTGTCTCTCTATTTCTCTCTTTCCATCTCTCTGTCTGTCTGTTTCGGAGAGCGTAGAGTGAGATTCACTATGTATCCACCCCATGATGTTCCTGCCCTGGGAGTCATCTCTGCTGATGCTGCGTTTCACCCGGTTTCAGTTTGTATTGCACAAGACCATTTCTCTGTTTATGATACAATAGGCCCTGTCTTTACTCCATTTCTCACCCCATGCTGCCCCTACCCTGGGAGTGTGTGATGGGACAGTGCAGAGGGAAATTTACTCTGTGTCAAACCCACACTGTTCTTGGCTTGGGAATGTTTAATGGGACAGTGTAAATGGAGCTTTACTGTGTATCCCTGTAATTTAGAAGGTTAAGGGGTGATTTGAAACCCTTGTCCCCAGGCCATCAGGTTGGGCCTCTGGATTACGTGGCAATTGATATTATCACTACCCAACTGCCTCCCAAATGGATGCGTACAGTGTCTGTCCCAAAATATCACTCACAGTAGTTTCTGGGCTGTAACCCTGAACATGGTCCCGAATCAGAGACTCAAATTTCACATTTTAACTGGGAAAAGGGAGGAACAGAGTGAAGCGGGATTGCTTTTGTCCCTGGATTCAGTGTCCACTGCAGACAGATCAGTTACATTTACAATGGAAATGCCAGGAGTGAACAAGGTCAATGCAATAATATGGAAAATGTAAATGACGCCTCTCATAATTGCCATCCGTCCAGTATGAGTACAGATTTCAGGTATATTCCGAGAGAGGTCTTACTCAGAAAATGTCATTGACATTGAAATGATTGTGTTTTGTCCACCACATTATTTACATCAGAGTCAAAGCTGCTGATGTAATGTGTTTGTTCAGGTGAGTGTAACTGATAGCAATGATCAGGGGTATAACCGTGTCAGTGGAGACTTATCCCCAGTAGTGGGCATGTTCAAAAAGATTGCATTCGATACAAAACAATGGCCGTGTGGTTGAGAGAGACCAGAGTAGCTGCAGACTGCAGGAAGATGTTAATGGACTAGTCAGGTGGGCAGACAAGTGGCAAATGGTATTCAACGCAGAGACCTGAGAGGTGATGAATTTGGGGCGGTCGAGCGAGGCAAAGGAATGCACAATTAATGGGAGAATCCTTCCAGGTGTAGAAGAAGTGTGGGACCTTGGAGTGAATGTTCATAGATCCATGAAGATAGCAGGACTGGTCGCTAAGTGAGTTAAGAAGACATAGGGAATACGTTTCCTTTATTAGCTGAGGTGCAGAATAGGAGAGAGGTTATGCTGTTAGTATATCAGTCATTGCTTGGGCCACACCGTGAGTACTTTGTGCAGTTCCGGTCACCACATTACAGAAAGGATTTAATTGCACGAGAGAGGGTAGAGAACAAATTTACGAGGATGTTGCCAGGTCTGGAATAAAACTATTGCTGTGAGGAAATATTGGATAGGCTGGGGCTGTTGTGCTTGGAACAGAGATGTCTGAGGTGAGGTGATATATGAAATGTCATACGTTTTGAGGGGCCCGGATAGAGTGTACGTGATTGGCCTATTTACTTTCGCAGTGAGGTCAGTGACATGTGGGCAGAGATGTAAAGTGAAATAAAAACAGGAAATGCAGGAAATACTCAGCCGGTCTGGCAGCATCTGTGGAGAGAGAAACAGAGTTAGCTTTGCATGATGGTGACCCCTCATCAGAACCTTCATCACTGACCTGAAACATGAGACAGGGAAGGTTGTCGGGGTGGAGGAGGTTACAGAGATCAGGAGGGTTGTAGGGCTGAGGACGTTAGAGATAGGGAGGGTTCAAGAGCCTGGAGTAGGTGACAGCGTTAGGGAAGGGTGTTGGGCCCGGAGAAGGTGACAGAGATAAGAAATGTTGTAAGGGCTGGAGGAGGCAGCAGAGATGCGGAGTGTTGTAGGGTGTGGTCGTGGTTACAGAGAGAGGGAAGGTTGTGGTGCTGGAGGAGGTGACAGAGATCAGGAGTGTTGTGGGGCTGAGGACGTGAGTGAAAGGGAGGGTTGTAGAGCCTGGAGTAGGTGACAGTGTTTGGGAAGGTTGTCAAGCCTGGAGAAGGTGACAGAGATAGGAAATGTTGTAAGGGCTGGAGGAGGCAGCAGAGATACGAAGTGTTGTAGGGGGTGACGGTTACAGAGATCGGGAATGTTGGTCTGCTGTAGGAGGTGACAGAGATCGGGAGGGCTGTATGGCCGGGAGGAGATTGCAGAGAAAGGGTGTGCTGTCACGGCTGGAGGAAGTTACAGAGATCGGGAGGCTTGTAGGAACTGGAGAGTAACACAGAGATAGGGAGGGCTGTCGGGGCTGGGGTCGGTGACAGAGCTACAGAAGGTGGAATGGGCTGCAGGAGTTTACAGAGATAAGGAGGATTGTAGGGGCTGAGAAGGTGACAGAGTGAGGGAGGGTTGCAGGAGCTGAGGAGTTTATGGAGTAGGGAGGGTTGTCGGGACTGGAGTAGATGACAGATCTAGGGATGCTTTAGGGGATGGAGGAGGTTACTGAGATAGTGAGGGTTGTAGGGGCTGAGGAGGTTACTGAGACAGGGAGGGTTGTAGGGGCGGGAGGAATTCACAGAGATACGGAGGGTGGTAGGTGCTGTACGAGGTTACAGAGATAGGGAGGGTTTTCCAGGCTGGAGGAAATTAGAGATAGGGAGTGTTGGTGTGTCTGACGAAGAAGCAGAGAATGGGAGGTTTGTACGGGCTGGAGGAAGTGACAGAAATAGGGGGGGTTGACGGGGCAGGAGGAGGTCACAGATGTAGGGAGAGTTGTGCTGCTGAAGAGGTAACGGAGATAAGAGAGGGTTGTCGGGGATGGGGGAGGTTACAGAGACAGGGAGGCTTGTCTTTGTGGAGAAGGGTACAGAGATCGAGAGGGTTGTCTTGGTGGAGGAGGTAACAGAGATAGGGAGGTTTGTCGGGGCTGGTGGACGTTGAAGAGCGAGGGAAGGTTGTAGGGGCTGGAGGAGATTACAGTGATTTGGAGGGTTGTAGCTGGTGGAGGAGTTTACAGAGATATTGAAGGTTGTAGAGGCTGGAGGAGGTTAGAGAGACAGGAAGGAATATAGACGCTGGAGGAGGTTACAGATAAATGGATGGTTTTCGGAGCTGGAGGGGGTTATCGTTCAGGAGGATTGTAGGGGCTGGAGGAGGTTAAAAAGGTAGGGAGGGTTGAAGGAGCTGAGGAGGTAATAGGGATAGGGAGAGTTGTAGGGAATGGAGGTGGTTACAGAGCTAGGCAGGGTTGTAGGGACTGAGGAGGTTACAAAGAGGGGGGTTGTAGGAGCTGAGGAAGTAATAGCGATAGGGAGGGTTGCAGGGGCTTTAGGAGGTTACAGAGATGGGGTGTTGGACGGGCAGGATGAGGTTACAGAGATAGGGAGGGTTGTCGAGAGTGGAGGAGGTTACAGAGATAGGGAGATTTGTAGGGGATGGAGGAGGTTACAGATATAGGGAGGTTTGAAGGGGATGGAGGATGTTAGAGAGATCAGGAGGGTTGTATGTGCTGGAGGGGAGTCCAGTGGTAGGGAGAGTTATAGGCACTGGAGGCGGGGACAGTTTTATGGAAGCTTCTAGGGGATGGAGGACGTTACAGAGATAGGGACGGTTGTCGGGGTGGAGGAGGTTACGGAGATATTGAGTGTTGAAGGGCTGGTGGAGTTTGGAGAGATAGGAAGGGATGTAGAGGCTGGAGGAGGTTACAGAGATAGGGATGGTTTTAGAGGTTGATGGATGTTGCATTTAGCGGGAGGATTGCTGGGGCTGGAGGAGTTGTTTAGTTTAGTTCAGGGATACAGCACTGAAACAGGCCCTTCGTCCCACCGAGTCTGTGCCGACCATCAACCACCCATCTCCACTAATCCTACAGTAACTCCATATTCTTACCACATCCCCACCTTCCCTACCACCGACCGATACTAGGGGCAATTTATAATGGTCTATTAACCGATCAACGAGCAAGTCTTTGGCATGTGGGAGGAAACGGGAGCACCCGGAGGAAACCCACGCAGACACAGGGATAATTTACAAACTCCGCACAGGCAGTACCCAGAATTGAACCCGGGTCGCTGGAGCTGTGAGGCTGCCGTACTAACCACTTCGCCACTGTGCTGCCCAAAGTTAGTGGAGTTAGCGAGGGTTGTCGCTCTGGAGGAGGTTACTGTGATAGGGAGCGTTGTTGGGGCTTGAATAGGTGCCAGAGATAGGGAGGGTTGGAGGGGCTGGAGGAGGTTACGGAGATAGGGAGGATTGTAGGAGGCTGCACAGATCGGGAGGGCTGTCGGGACGAGAGGAGATTTCAGAGCTAGGGAGGGTTGTAAGGTCTTGAGGAAATGACAGAGATAGGGATTCTTCTAGGGGCTGGAAGACGCCACAGAGTTAGATAGTGTTCTCGGGGCTGAGTGGGTTACAGAGATAGGCAGGTTTATCATGTTTGCAGTCTGTGACAGAGATTGGGAGAGTTGCAGGGGCTGGAGTAGGTTACAGAGATAAGCGGGAGGGAGTTGTGGGCGCTGGTGGAGGTCACAGAGATAGGGAGGGTTGTAGGGGCTGGAGGATGTGATAAGATAGGGATAGTTGTGGGGACTGGAGGACATAGCAGAGATAGGGAGGTTTATACGGGCTGGAGGAGGTTCCAGAGTTCGGGAGTGTTGTCTCGTCTGAAGGAAGTTACAGATCGAGGGAGAATTGGGGTGCAGAGGAGGTCACAGAGCTCGGGAGGGTTTTAGGGGCTGGAGGAGACCACAGTGATAGGGAGTGTTGTGCAGCTGAGGAGCTAACAGAGATTGGGAGGGCTGTGGAGGATGGAGGCGGTTACAGAAATAGGGAGGGTTTTAGGGGCTGCAGGAAGTTACCAGGATAGGGAGCATTGTATGGGCTGGAGCAGGTTTCAGAGACAGTAAGGTTTGTGGGGGCTGGCGGAGGTGACAGAGGTAGGGAGTTTAGGTGCTCTTTGGACACAGGTGTGGAACTGGAGTATTGGAGAACAGCTGACATAGTACCTCTGTTTAAAAAGGGAGCGAAGGATAAACCGATTAATTACAGGCCAATCGGTATAACCTCAGTCGTGGGCAAATAATTGGAATATTTTCTGAGAGACAGGATAAACTGTCACTGAGAAAGGCATAGCTTAATCACAGATAGTCAGCATTGATTCATTAAGGGAAGATCTTGTTTGACCAACCTGATTGAATTTTTTGAAGAAATAACAAGAAAGATAGATGAGGATAGTGCAGTTGATGTGGTCTACAAGAATTTTAGCAAGGCTTTTGATAAGGTCCCACAGGACAGACTGGTTAAAATATTAAAATCCCATGGGATCGAGGGAAATGCAGCAATGTGGATACAGAAGTGTCTCAGTGGCAGGACACAAAGGGTAATTGTTGACGGGCGTTTTAGCGAATGGAGGGATGTTTCCAGTGGCCTTCTGCAGGCCTCAGTACTGAGTCCCCTGCTTTTTGTGGTATTTATTAAAGTTTTGGATGGAAATGTAGGGGGCATGATCAAGAAGTTTGCAGACAACACAAAGATTGGCCTTGTAATAGAGAGCGAGCAGTATAGTTGTAGGCTGCAGGAAGATATTGATGATCTGGTAAGATGGGAAGAAAATTGGCAAATGGAGTTCAACTCAGAGAATTGTGAGGTGATGCATTTCGGGAGGTCAAACAAGACAACTGAATGTACAATTAATGGGGAAATACTGAGAAGTACAGAGGGAGTGAGTGACCTTGGAGTGAATGTCCACAGATCCCTGAAGGTAGACGGACAGGTCGATAAGGTGGTTAAGAAGGCATATGGAATCCTTTCCTTTATTAGCCGAGGTATAGAATATAAGAGCAGGGAGGTTATGTTGGAACTGTATAATTCATTAGTTAGGTCACAACTTGAGTACTGTGTGCAGTTCTGGTCACGTCACTACAGAAAGGATGTAACTGCACTGGAGAGGGTACAGAGGGAATTTACGAGGATGTTGCCAGGACAGGAAAAATGCAGCTATGAGGAAAGATTGGATAGGCTGGGTTTGTTCTCCTTGGAACAGATCTGATTGAAATGTACAGGATGTTGAGTGGAGGTGAAGGTTCAATTCTCCTCAGCAGAGAGATCAGTGACTAGGGGGAGTAGATGTAAAGTGATTTCCAAAATAATCAGAGGGGAGATGAGGCAAAATGTTTTCACCCAGAGGCTGATGTGGGACTGGAACTCGCTGCCTGAAAAGGTAGTTGAGGCAGAGATCCTCAACTCATTCAAAAGGAGTCTGGATATGCATATCAAGTGCTGTAAGCTGCAGGGTTACGAACCAAATGCTGGAAGGTGGGATTAGAATAGGTGGATCGTTTTTTGGGCTGGCACACACACAATGGGCCAAGTGGCCTCTTTCTGTGCATTAAACTTTCTCTGATTCTATTTCTATGATTCAACGTTTCAGATCAATCAGCCCAGAACTGATGATCTCTGATTAATATTTAGCCCTCCAGCCAGAATAATATCTTTGCTACAATAAACGTAGCATCGAATTCCAATGATCAGTTCCAGCTCCTCTCTCTGGTCCAGATAACAGACAGTTCCACAATTCGGGAATGAACAACTCAGAACTTCCCCATTTTCAATGATCAACTCCAGCTTCTCTCTATCTCTCTTGCCCAGTCACAGGGCAATTCTGCAATGTGGGAATGAATATATCCCAAAACTGCATTTAACTATGCAACCTGCTCTCTCTGGCCCAAAAAACACGCAGTTCCAAAAGGTGAATAACAAAATTCTACAGTGTGTATTGTACAATGGTAGATCCTCTCTCTGGCCCAGTTAAAAGGCAGAGCTACAGTGTGGCAAAGTATGGATAACAAAAAAATGAGAGAGAGAGACGAAAGAGACAGGGTGCCAGACCATAGGGACGAAAGACACAGGGGGACAGAACGCATGAACGAAAGAGACGAGGTGACAGAGAGTGAGATAAAGGAAGCAGACAGATTGATACAGAAATACAGACAGAGAGTCAGAGCGAGGATTGAAGAGAGAGATAGAGATAGAAGAAAAGTACAGAGCATCAAACAGAGTGAGATAGAGAGGTGGGGAGAGGAATGAAAAAGACAGTTAGGCCGAAGGAATGTGTACGAGAGACAGACATGGAATGAGAGAGAGAGAGAGAAAAAACGAGAACGGAAGTGAGAGTGAGTCAGACAGAGCACAAAACCAAGAGAGAGAGAGATAGATAGATAGAGATAGAGATATAGAGAGCGAGAGCGAAAGTTAGACAGGTACAGCATGAAATAAAGAGAAAGAGACTGACGTGGAATGAGAGAGTAAATCAGACACGGAGAGAGACAGACATTGAACGAGTGAGAGAGCGGGGGAGTGACAGTGAGACAGACAGAGCATGGGAGAGAGACAGACAGACACAGAGAGAAAGTCAGACAGATGGATCTGAATTTGTTCAACGTGAGATTTGAGCTGAGGATGGAATTGACATGTGTCACTGCATGCCGAACATTTTCCAATCCCTGTGTGGGGCCTGAAAGGGGGATCAGACATTTTCAAACTGCAGTAATGTTCCTGACAAGGGCTTAGAGTTAAATGTTTTACAACAACAAAACAGGTCCCCTGGTCAAACTGGTTCTGTTCTCATTGTGCTGAGTTAACATGCCAATGGACAGGACCCCGAGGAACATATTGAACAACATCACAACGAGTAACATTTTTAAAAATTCTTTCATAGGATGTGGGCGTCGCAGGCCAGGCCAGCATTTATTGCCCATCCCTAATTGCCCTTGAACTGAGTGGCTGGCGAGGCCATTTCGAGAGCATGTAAGAGTTAACCACATTGCTGTGGATCTGGAGTTACATGCAGGCCAGACCAGGTAAGGACAGCAGATTTCCTTCCCTAAAGGACATTAGTGAATCAGATGGGTTTTTACAACAATTAACAATGGTTTCATGGCCATCATTAGACTAGCTTTAAATTACAACATATTCACTGGTGAAGCAAACTGCTGAGCTGGGTTGTGTCTGGGTGGAAAGGAGTCCCAGTTCAAATCCCAAACCCTCTCCCTCCCTGTCTCTCCAGTGGAAGGGATATTTCTCTCAGTCTGGTGTGTGTGGGTTGTGTGCTCGCATTGTGAGCTCAATCGATATCACTTTTGATCCTTTGCTTTCTAACCAGCATTTGTTTGAATTGGGATGTTACTGAGAGATTGTCAGTACAACTGAGAGAAAACAGTTTTGGGATCTTGCTGCACCTATTCCTGAGAATCGTTTGCTTTGATTTATCCAATTTAATTTATTTTACTGCTCTGCTCCTGGGGGCATCTGTTTTACTTTGAAAACTATAATGACAATAAATGAAGAGAGTGAGAGAGTTTTGGGATGAGGAATGTTATTGGACAGGCTGTCCATCCGCCTTGGACAGTGTCCTTCACCCAGAGGCAGAATTCAATGTGTCTTCCTGCATTTGTGTCTGGCTTTTGATCTCTCATTTCACCATGCGCCTGTTGGGTGGTGGTCCTTGTGTTTTAAAATGGATTAAAGTTTTGGTTAATTTAGGCCTAGCCCATCATTACGACACGAACATATAATCCTCGATGCAGTCGTTTCGGAAGGATAGGTGGAGGGGAAAAGGAGGTGTGATAGTGCTGTTAATGAAGGACGAGACAGTACATTAGTGAGACAGAATCTTAGATCGATGGAACAAGATGTCGAATCAGTTTGGGTGGAGCTAATAAACAGCAAGAGGCAGCAAACATTGGTGGGAGATGTTTAGTAGACCACCAAACTACAGTGGTAATGTTGAACACGGTAAACATCAGGAAATTACAGCTGCATGTAACATGGGCAAGACAGTAACAATGGGCATCTTCAATTTACAGATAGATTGTCTCATCCTAATTAGCACTAATTCTGTGGAGGATGAATTCCCAGTATGTGTATGAGATGGATGACTGGAGCAGTATGTTAAAGAACCAACTAGGGATTGAACTATTTCAGATTTAGTATTTTGTAATGAGAAATGGCTAATTAATAACCTTGTTGTAAAGGAGCCATAATGTAATCGTGACCACAATATGATCGAATTTTACAATTGAAAAAAATCTATAGTTCATTCTGAAACTAGGCTTTTAAATCTGAACAAAGGAAACTATGAAGATAAGTCGGGCAAGTTGCCGATGGTGTATTGGGAAAATGCATCAAACGATTTGACAGTAGCCAGACAATGGCTAGTTGTTAAAGAAGTTATTTCATGCTTGACAGCAAATGTACATTCCTCTAAGAAACAAAAACCCAACAGAAAATGTGAATCAATCGTGGCGAACAAAATGAGTTAGTTATCAGTAGGGGTACAGTAAAATCACAGACAAAATAAACACTTCACTTTCTGCCCCGGAATGAATAGTAAAATTTGTGGCTATTTTTTGTCTATATTCAGACAATATCGGCAGCAAAGTATATTATCTGGTGGGATGCTGCAGTATGGTGGGAAAAGCAACTTAAAAACAATTATTCACAAGTCCAGTCCAACTTAACTACAGATTAGACCCCGAAAGGTAATAAATGCCAACAATCTTAACCTTGTTGGAGTATCTTAAACACTGCTCTGTATGGCTTTCAGAAAATTAAACATTGCACATGCACTACAAGATGAACGGTTACACGTCGGTTAGGTTACACAGAATTCCAGGAAAATTGCACTAAAATCCCAGTGAATATTCCTGGAATAATCAATGCTGCAAATGATCCCCACAGACTCTCACCTCCTCTGTATTTTTAATCTCACCAGGTTCCCACTGATCCATGATGAGTCGTTCAGGAGGGATCTTCTTCCAATAGCTGGCCCAGCTATCTGGACTGCAGTGTCAGATAAAGGAAAGGACCCCCTTATATCCAGGACTGACCTTCACTCTCCCCTCGTGCACCATGTCACTGGGCCCAGTGTTAGGGTCTTTCCCTGCATGATCAATCCCTGTGTGTGATCAATATCTTTTCCTATACTGCCTGGACCACCCCCCACACACATTGCATTTGCTTCTACATTCCAAGCCTCACCCGTACCTAATTTCTTGCCATTAAAAGACTCCATTTTATTCTCCATATCCTGCCTTCTTGTAATTCCAGGCCTTTGGTCATTCACTGTCCATATCTTGTCTTAGGAATGCAGCACGGAGGACATTCCAGACCCATTGCTGTTGAGTGTTTACTTGTGCAAGTGATTTGACCATTTTAATTTTTAAAACGTTTTTAACCCTTGTCTTCCCACAAAGAACAAGCTCGCAAATTCAACAGTGTCCACTTTGACTTCATCCCATCGTGTTCTCTCACAGGATAGCAGGTATAACTGACCAGTGCTGTTTTGCAGGGATTGGTGCTGGGACCCTTGCTGTTTCTAGTGTACATTAATGATGTAGATATGAATATAGGAGGTATGATCAGTAAGTTTGCAGATGAGACGAAAATTGATGGTGTCGTAAATAGTGAGGAGGAAAGCCTTAAATTACAGGACGATATCTGTGGGCTGGTAAGATGGGCGGAGAGGTGGCAAATGGAATTTAATCCAGAGAAGTGTGAGGTGATGCACTTTGGGAGGAGCAACAAGGCAAGGGAATATATAATGAATGGTAGGACTATTGGAAGTACAGAGAGTCATCGGGACATTGGTGCACTTGTCCATAGATCACTGAAGGCAGCAGCACAGGTAGATAAGGTGGTTAGGAAGGCATATGGGATACTTGCCTTTATTAGCCGAGGCTTAGAGTATAAGAGCAGGGAGGTGATGATGGAGCTGTGTAAAACACAAGCTCAGCCACAGTTGGAGTACTGTGTACAGTTCTGGGTGCCACACTATAGGAAGGATGTGATTGCACTGGAGAGGGTGCAAAGGAAATTCACTAGGATGTTGCCTGGGCTGGAGCATTTCAGCTATGAAGAGAGACTGGATAAGCTGGGACTGTTTTCCTTCGAGCAGAGAAGGCTGAGGGGGGACATGATTGAGGTATACAAAATTATGCGGGGAATTGATAAGATTGATAGGAAGAAACGTTTTCCCTTAGCGGAGGGGTCAATATCCAGGGAGTACAGATTTAAGGGTAAGGAGCAGGAGGTTTAGAGGGGATTTGAGGACAATTTATTTCACCCAGAGGGTGGTTGGAATCTGGAACGTTCTGCCTGAAGAGGTGGTAGAGGCAGGAACCCTCCCAACATTTAAGAAGTATTTCGATGAGCACTTGAAATGCCATAGAATACAAGGCTCCGGGCCAAGTGCTGGAAAATGGGATTAGAATAGGTAGGTGCTTGATGGTGGGCACGGACACGATGGGCCTAAGAGCCTGTTTCTGTGCTGTATAACTCTATGACTCTCCGACTCTATAACTGTCGTCAAAGTATTCAGCTGAAACTTGATCAGTAACATTGTTATTTCAGTCCATATTGACAGCACACAGGTACCTGACTGCTGTAATAAGGTCATATGGTATCTATTCATCCCACTGGGGCAAAATTTCACTGGCTCAACAATCTCACCAAATACTAAAACATTCCACAATGCAAGACTCTCAAATTCAACACAAGTTTCCTTTTCTGAGTCTTGCTGTTCTGTTCTGATTCTCTGAGGGATTACTGATGCTTATCCTCCACATGAGCAGTCGTCCTTATCCCGTGTGCCTGTCCTGCTCCCAAACCCGGCATCTGCTTACATTTAGACAAGTGATCCAGGAGTGTCTCAGTGACTGAGGCAGGTGAGTCTTGAGGCTGAGCCAGGCACAGTGAGTGACCCGGGTTAATCCGACACTCCAGGGAATGTTTAAACGGAGCTGTACTCTGTATCTAACCCGTGCTGAACATTCTCTGAGTGTATTCGATGGGACAGGGTAGATGTGCAGAAGTTATCCCTTCATTTCATCTCTGGGAAATTGGAGAAGCCAGGGTTGTTCTCTGTGTCTCTCTCTGTCCTCCTCTCTATATCTCTCCCTCCTGCTGTTTCTGACACTGGGAGAGAGACAGAAGGAGAGAGGGTTAGATATGCAGACAGAGAGAGTGCTGCAGAGAGGGACAAGGTTGTAGAGAGTGCGATTGATGGGATGGATTGAAAGGGAGAATGTAAGAGATATTCATTTGATGCAATCCTTCACTGCTGTGTACAGAAACAGAGAAGGTCGGTGTTGAGATTGAAATATTGGTAGAGAGGGAGAAATGTAAATGAAGTTGGGGCCCAGGCGGCTGGTTCTGATGATCCAGAAGGAAAATGCTCCTTTGTAAACCTTCAGCAAGCTATTCCACCATGGGAGCTATCACACCCTCATGATATTGTTGTGTAAATCTTGTAATGTATGCCGCTGCTAATTCCAGCCTATCCAATCTTTCCTCATAGTTAAAATTCTCCATTCCTGACAACATCTTCTGTAAATCTCCTGTGTACCCTCTCGAGTGTGATCACACCCTTCCTGTAATGTGGTCACCTGAAATGTACACAGTACTCTAGCTGTGGTCTAACCAGTGTTTTATACAGTTCAAACATAGCCTCCCTGCTCTTATTTTCTATACATCGGCCAATAAAGGAAATTATTCCCATAAGCCTTTGTAACCACCTTATCGATCTGTCCTGTTATCCTCAGGAATCAGTGGACATTCACTCCAAGGCCCCTCTGTTCACAGACAGAGAGATTGTTCTGTTAGATTGAAAGAGCAAATGTAAAACATGATCATTTGATGTAATCCTTCACTGCAATATAGACAGACAATCGAGAGAGAGGCATGGAGTGTGAAACATCGGGGTGGAGGAAGAAAAATAGACGGAGAGGCTAACAAATTGGAAAGGAGAGATAGGCACGGAGAGAGAGGTAATCTCTGGTAATATCTCTTACTGGTAATCTCTCTCCGTGCCTATCTCTCTATTTCCCTCTCTTCTACTCTTGAAGCCCTATTTCTTTTCTCTGTTGTTCATTTTCCAAGAGTACCTCTCCCTTTTCTCTCTCTATCTCCCACTGTACACTATCTCAGTCTCTCCCTTTTGCTCTCAGGATGGGAAGAGGGAGAAAGAGAGCAGAGAAAATGTGTCGCAGATAGTGAGAGAGGAGAAAGAGACAGAGGAAGAGTGAAGCTGGCATTGGGAGAGGGATCTTTACTCTGTATCTAACCCCGTTTATTTTCTAACCCCGTGCTGTTTGATGGGGACAGTGTAGATGGAGCTTTACTCTGTATCTAACTCCCGTTTTTTTTTCTTTTTTTGGGAGCTTTGCTCCGTATCTGACCCCCGTTTTCTTTGTGGCCTTTATTCCCCAGGCCCCTTTTATATTTTTCATGATGAGGGGGCCTTTACTCCTCAGGCCCCTTTATATACATCTTATATATTTTTAAAATAACTTTGTTATAAACAGAAATAAACAAAAACGCAAATTAAAATGCCATTCTCGGCGTCGATGATGCACTCCAGCCTCTGCGGTGCCCAACGGTCGCGGAAGGCCTCAAGCATACTGGTGGACACCGCATGCTACTTCTCCAGGGACACCCGGGCACGAACATAACCGGGGAAGAGGAGCAGGCAATCGAGGAGGACGGAACCCCGACGGCCCACAGCCTGGACCTGTGAATTGCCACCTTGGCCAGGCCCAGCAGCCGACTGATGAGGGGATCCTCCTCCTGGCCCACGCCCTTCTGCTCCGGGTGCCCAAAAATCTGGAGCGTGGGACTGAAGTGCAGCCAGAACTTGAGGAGCAGCCCTTTCAAATACTCAAATAGGGGCTGCAACCTTGCACACTGCATAAAAACATGGATCACGGACTCGTCCAGGCCGCAGAATGTACAGGTGGCCTGGGAGTCCGTGAACCTACTTAAAAGCCTATTGCACGGGACTGCCCTGTGCAACACCCTCCACTCCAGGTCACCGATGGAAAGGGGGAAGACACCCGCAGAGAGAGACCTCCATTGGGGTTTCCCTTGCCACCAGAATACAACGTGGACCGCCAGGGCGTGTCCGGCCGACTGACGAGGGCGAGAAAGTGCAGAGAGTGCAGGAGCAGCCCATACAGGAAACCCCACCACGCCGATTGGAATGGCATGGAGGGCATTTCCGAGAGCCAGATCAGGTTGTGAGGGACCGGCTCCCGAGGAGGGTTTCAGGACCTGGGTCCAATGAGCTGTTCCTACCAAATGGGGGTCAGCTCGGCCGGGAGCGCTCCACACTCCCGATCACCCTCGCCACCCACAGTGAGGGGTGTCCCGGAGGTTATGGCTACTCCTCCGCCAGCCGGACCATCCTCGGAGTCGACCATCTGGACAGCCGAGGCGCTCACCTCCGCAGGCGGGGGAGTGCCCTGACTGGAGGCGACCATGTTCCAGACTCGGAATAGATCTCGGTAAATGACAGGCAACACCCTCAGAGATGCACGGCTAACGGACTCCACCGGGAGCTGCGTGTCATCTTGAAGGCAGTGAGACTGGCGGAAAAAATACATCACCAGCGCACACCATCTGGGAGGATGCTAGATGTACATGTATCTCTGCAGGGTCCGAAGGCGGAGAGTCGCAGCCTGGGTGCGGACGCACACCAGCGACAGGCCACCCTCCTCGATTGGGAGACTCAGGACCGCGGCAGAGACCCAGTGTTTCCTCTTGCCCCAGACGAAATCGACGAGTTTCTTCTGGATCTTGGTGGCAAATGCAGGGGGCGGAGCCAAAGTGACCAACCGGTACCACAATATGGAGGCCACCAGTTGGTTTATGACCAGCGCACGGCCCCTGTAGGAAAGCACTTGGAGCAGTCCTGTCCAGCGACCCAGCCGAGTGGTGACTTTCGCCTCCAACTCCTGCCAGTTTGCCGGCCAGGCTTCCTCAGCGGGGCTAACGTGAACTCCCAGATAGAGGAGGTGAGTGGTGCTCCACGCAAAAGATGTCAACTCCTCCGGCAGGGAGTCCACCCACCACTGACCCACCAGGAGTCCAGAACATTTCTCCCAATTGATCCTCGCAGAGGACGCGGCAGAAAAGTTCTGCTGGCAGTCGCGCATCCTCTGCCAGTCAGCAGGATCTGTGACAATGAGGAGCACGTCGTCGGCGTAAGCCGAGAGGATGCCCCGCATGGCCGGCTCACGCAGAGCCAATCCCGTCAACCTCCTGCGAAGCTGGCACAGGAAGGGCTCCACGCAGATGGTACACAATTGGCCGGATATTGGGCATTCCTGTCGCAATCCTCTCCCAAAGCGAAGGGGTGCCATCAAGGACCCATTAACTTTGACTAGACACTCTGCGGCGGCGTACAAAAGTCGGACCCGGGACACGAAATGCGGCCCGAGTCAGAAAGCGTGCAGAGTCCCGAAATGGTATTCATGATCCACCCTGTTCAACGCCTTCTCCTGATCGAGGGAGAGAAAGGCGACTGACTGACCAGTCCTCTGGGAAAGATGGATCAGGTCCCGGACCAGGTGGATGTTGTCCTTGATGGACCGGCCCGGGACCCAGTAGGGCTGGTCGGGTTGGATCATGTGGGCCAGCACGGAGCCCAGGCGGGTAGACACAGCCCAGGCAAGATCTTATAATCCGTGCTGAGGAGGGAGACTGGATGCCAGTATTTAAGCAGGCGGAGATCACCCCTCTTCGGCAGCAGGAAGATGACTGCCCTGTGCCACGAGAGGGGCATCTCCCCGGTCGCCAGGCTTTCCCCCTGGACCCGCGTGTAATCGTCCCCCAGGACAACACAGAACTCCCCGAGGAACTCCACGGTCAGCCCGTCCAGCCCTGGGGATTTGCCCCTTGAGAGCTGGTGGAGGGCGCCGGTCAGCTCCGCCAACGTGAGCGGATCCTCCAACGTTTCGGCACCCTCTGGGCTGACCTGTGGCATGTCCTCCCACAAAACTCTGCGCGTGTCCTCGCTGGACGGATCTGGAGGGAACAACGCACTGCAATAAGTACAGACCAGGAGGCCCATTCACTTCGGATCCGTGATGGAGGATCCGTCATCGGCCAGCAGCTCAACGAGCTGCTTACGGACACCACGCCATTTTTCCAGTGAGTAGAAGAAGGGTGAGGCGCGGTCCACATCTTCCAGGAGCTGGATCCACGACCTCACGTACGGGCCTCGGGACCCTATGTGCTGCAGGTCCCTCAGCGTGCCCTTCTTCCCTTTGTTAGCCTGCCACAACACCGGGTCCGTGATGGCATGACCGAGGCGGGACAACAGGTCGAGCACCTCCCTCTCTCGGTGCCCGATCTCAGCTTTCCGCCTCTTGGTCGACACCTTCGCATACGCCTGGCAGAAGACGCAGATGTGAGTCTTGCCCAGATCCCACCATAGCCTCAAGGGGGGAAGCCCCCTGGTCCTTCTCCAGTCGGCTCAGAATCGATGTAACCTGTCCCGGAATCTCTCGTCCTCCAGCAGCCGATTGTTAAAGTGCCAGTACGCGGACCCCGCCCGCGTGAGCAGCGGAATGAACTCCGCGCACACCAGGTGGTGGTCTGAGCACGGCACCAGCCGCATGGAGACCGCCGAGACGTGGGAGAAGTACGCATGCAAAATGTAGAGGCGGTCGATTCGGGACCCTCCTCCTCCAGACCTCCACGTGAAGGCGCTGGAGTCGGGATGGAGATTCTGCCAGATGTCCATCAAGTTGAGGGAGCTGATCAGTTCCCTCAACTTGTCCACCGATGCTTAGCTGCACTGGGGATGGAAGCGATCCCCCACCTCGAGGGTGCAGTTAAAATCCCCCCCGAGGATGAGGCACTCGCCGCTGTCGATGGAGCTCAAGAGAGTGACACTTCGTCCAGGAGGCGCAATTGCAATGTGCTGGACCTGGACGCGTAGACGTTCACAAAGTGCAGCAGCACGCTACCCAGGCGAAAGGGGAGGTGGAGCAAGCGGCCCGGCACCAGCTCCTTTGACCCCCAAGATCTCCGGCTGAAAAGTCGGGGCCAACAAGATAGCCACCCCACTAGAAATAGGGGTGAGGTGACTCATGTAGACCCCACCCTGCCACTCCAGGAGCCAGGTGGATTCGTCTCCTGGAACCGTGTGGGTTTCCTGCAGAAAGCTCACCGCGTATCTCCCTTCCCTGAGGACTGAGAGATTGTGAAATCTGCGGTGAGACCCCCTGCTGCCATTGATGTTGAGTTTGGCTATGGTTATCTTCATGTCAAAGGTACTTAAAACCCGTCACCAACACATCACTGTGAGGAGAGAGTGGAAGTGCACCTGGCCCTCCACTCCCCCAGCAACCCATTGAGGAACACATTGAACGGCGCGTCTCAACCAGTTTCATGCCCGCGCGCTTGCCCGCTTTCTTGAGGGCAGCATGGACGGACTGTATGATTAGCGCCAGATTCAACCAATGGCCGAGGGCCAGCTGAACTTCATTGCGGCAGCCCCTGCAAGCTGCGAGGAAATCCATGAGTTCCGCCGTGGGGATGAGAGGAGATTCGATGGGAGGCAAGAGGGACTCCACCACCTCACTCTTGATGGAATCAAGATCATCCTCCGTGCCCCACACCGAATCCTCCTCCTCCTCCGGGTCATCACTGCCAGTGGCCGACACATCCACCACACACTGTGCAGCAGACGTCCCGGCTGCGCCAGCTGGTCCTGCCTCCATCACGATCCCACCCCCAGGATGGATGGCGGAGGGCTCCTCTCTGGGTTCTAAGATGGAAGTGGAGCCTGTAGGCGCCAACGGTTCAGGAGCCCCCCAAACCCCGCCTCCAACCCCAGGCCAATCAGTGGTCCAGGGGAGTCGGGTGTTCCCGGCTCCGGAAATCCAGCCAGAGCCGAAACCGGAGGCGGAGAGAGGAGGCCATCTCTCGCTCCGCCAGCACCCACAGGCCCAGGAGATGGGGCAGCATTCTCGGTTATAACTGGGTCGGGTGTCTCCTGGTTGGTGGTGGACTCTGGCTGGTAGGGCCGACCATCTGGGGCCTTGCCCTCCCCTCCACTCAGGGCACCCGACCCAGTGGCAGAATGGGCGGTGTCCCCAGTCTCCCTCACCACAATCAGGGCTCCACTGGCTTCCCCCAGAGGGGCCACATGTACAGGTGTCTCCCCCTCCCGTCTATCCAGAGGAACAGGGAGCTCCTGCCCAAACCTATCAGCCTTGATGTTGGTGGTAGTGGTAGGGGGAACCCTGAGGACCCGAAACAGGAGAAAACCCCCCTCCAACAGATGGACCTGCACCTAAGGACCCCTTGATACCTCTGTGGAGGGGTGCCTTCTCCTCTTTTTCCCACTAGCCGAGGCTCAGAGACAGCCATGTCATCAGAGGCCTCTGCCTCCGCACCCTCCTTTTTTCTTTAGTCACCCTGGGCCTGAGCCAAGCCCTGGGAGAGGTGGATTCCTTGGGAACGGGCTTTGGGCTGAGCTCAGGCTCGGGTTGTGTCCAGGTGACGCGCCTCTTGATGTTTCTTTTTCCTCCGCGTCTTCCTTCCACTCGGACGTACACTCCCCTCCCCTGGACTTCCTTCACTCTTGTCGACTTTCTGTGGTATTGAGCTCTCGGTATCTGACATAAGCTTCCCTTTTGTGCCTTATCCCACCCAGTTTGACCCTTGTTATTCAAGAGGCTCTAGATTTGGGAGTCTGTCTTGTTTGTCTGTTTGTCTTTGTGGTAAAGTATTTGTTCTCAACCCGCACTAACTCTCACTGCTCTGACAATCATTTACCTTCAGGTAGCTGTTTCCAATCCAGTTTGCTAAACCCTCCCCTCCCTGAAACTGCCATCTCCTCTCATCCCCCTGAACGACCCTCACATCCTTCCTAATGTGTGGTGACCAGAACTGGATGCAATATTCTAGTTGTGGCCTAACCAGAGCTTTGGAAAGGCTTGGCATAGCTTCCATGCATTTGTACCCACAACTATTTATGAATCCTGAGATGCCACATGCTTTGCTGACTGCTCTCTCAATATGTCCTGCCACCTTCAAAGATGTATGTACATGTATCCCCAGGACCCTCTATCCCTGCACACTCTCTAGAACTGTGCCATTAAGTCTATATTGCCTCTCCCTATCACCTCTGCCAAAATACATCAGCTCACATTTCCCTGTATTAAATTCCATCTGCCACTTGTCTGCCCATTCTGCTCAACTATCAATGTACTGTTGCAATCGATTGGCGTAATCCTCACTGTTTGCATCTCCTAAAAGTTTGGTATCATTGGCAAACATTAAAAATATACTCAAACACTAAAACATTCCAAAATGCGAGGCTCACAAATTTAACACACGTTTCCGTTTCTGAGTCTCACTGGTCTGTTCTGATTTTCTGTTGGGTGGCATCAGCGTGGATTTTGTGTTCTGTCTTAAACCCACAAGCATTTACTCAGAGGTGGGATTATTACCCACGGAGCCACAGCTGGCTCCAATGTTCCCTGAAAATGTAGTTGTTGTGCACAGCCAGTTATTTTTTTCGTGCACTGTCCCTTTTAAATATTTGAAGAATCTTTGCAGACCTGTTATTTATCAAGGAACAGGACCTGCATGGTACCTTCCAGGCTGCTGCACACAGATTTGCAGGAACACTGAATGACATTTTCCATTGAAATCTCTTCCTCTTTCTCTCTGATGACCTCTCCCCACTTCTATCCTTCCCTCTCTCTGTTATTCTCTCCGCATATCTATCCCTGTCTTTCACACTGTTACTCTCCCCATTTGATGGAGGAGGAGAAAGAGAGGCATAAGTAGAGGCAGCTTTACTCTGTATCTAACCCCACACTGTACCTGCCCTGTGAGTGTTTGATGGAACAGAGAAGACAATGATTTGCTCTGTAGATAACTTGGCTTGGCAGCATTTGATGGGACAGTGTAGACAGAGCTTTACGCTGTGTCTTGGAGGTAAGAAGGGTAAGGGTTGACTTGATCAAAGTTTACAAGATAATAGTGGAAACTGATTGGGTAGATAAAGCAAAACTCTTCTCACTAGTTTGGGGAGTCTCGGACGAGGCGGACAGTCTAAAAATCGAACATTTGTTGAAAAGCCTTTCAAGGGTGAAATTTATTAACACTTCTGCCCACAAAGGGTGATGTAATTTTGCAACTGTCTTCCACAAATAACCCCACCCGATCTCTGCAATCTCTCCAGCTTCACAATCCCCCAATATCTGCGATCCTCTAATTCTGGCCTCTTGAGCATCCCCAATTTGAATCGTTCCAACTTTGGTGGCCGTTCCATCAAGCTGCCAAGGCCCTAACTCTGGAATTCCTTTCCGAAACCCCTCCATCTCACTAATGTGCTTTCCTATTATATGACGCTCCCTAAAGCCAAGCTCTTTGACCAAGTTTCTGGTGCTGAAATCTGGAATTCTGTACCTCAGAGTTGAGGAGGCTAGGTCACTAATTGTATTTAAGGAAGAGATAGATACATTTTTGAAATCTCGAGGTGTCGAGGGTTATGCGGAGCAGGCCTGAAAGAGGAGTAGAGTCCTGGGACAGATCAGCAATGATATTATTGAATGGCAGGGCAGGCTTGACGGGCTGAATGGCCAACTCCTGCTCCTGCTTCTTATGTTCTTCTGTCCAGTTTAAGGTGCGTGGGGCAAAGTTTCGAGGGGATGTGCGAGGCTAGTTCTTTACGCCGAGGGTGTTCAGTGCCTGGAACTAGCTGCCGGAGGAGGTGGTGGAAGCAGGTATGATAGCGACGTTTAAGAGGCATCTTGACAAATACATGAATAGGATGGGAATAGATGGATACAGTCCCCAGAAGTGCAGAACATTTTAGTTTAGACAGGCATCAAGATCGGCACAGGCTTGGAGGGCCGAATGGCCTGTTCCTGCACTGTACTGTTCTTTGTTAGTCTAATATCTCCTTAAGTGACTTGGTCCCAAATCGTTATTATTTTTTATTCATGTGTTAAATGTGTGTGTTACTGGCTACACCAGCTTTTATTGCCCATCACGAATTGCCCTTGAACCTTCCTTAACCACTGCAGTCCATGTGGGGTCGGTACACCCACAGTGATGTTAGGAAGGGAGTTCCAGGATTTTGACCCAGTAACAGTGAAGGAATGGTGATATAGTTCCAAGTCAGGATGATCTGAGACTTGCAGGTGGTGGTGTTCCCATACGTGCTTCCTGTTTGTTTGCTTTCTCTCCCCCTCCTTTCTAGACCTCCCTGTCCTCCTGTTCCCGTCTGTTACGAGAACCTAAGAACAGAAGAAAGTGGGTGCAGGAACAGAGATCTGGGACATCTGTGCACAAATTGAAGGTGGCAGGGCTAGTTGAGAAAGTGGTTAAAAGGCATATGGGATTCCACGCTTTGTAAATCGAGGCTTAGAGCATAAAAGCAAGGAGGTTATGATGAAGCTTTATAAAACACTGCTGCATCCTCAAGTAGTATTGTGTCCAATTATGGGCAGCACACTTTAGGAAAGATGTGAGGGCATTAGACATGGTGCAGAAAAGGTTCACGAGCAAGGTTCCAGGGATGAGAGACTTAGTTACGTGGATAGATTGGAGAAGCTGGGGTTGTTATCTATCTCTCTATCTCTGTCTTCCTCTCTCTGTCTCTCCCTCCTGCTATCTCTGACACTCAGAGTGAGACTGACGGAGAGAGGGTTAGCTATGAAGCCAGGAGAAAAAGACCAACAACTTCAGCAGCTATTTCAGCTGGATAAAAGCCACTAACAGAATTCAATAACATCAGAAGGGGGAAAAAAGCACCGATAAATAGGGCAATGGCACAAGCTGTTAGAGGGACAGGAAATCGTTTACGAAGGGACAGAGTATCTGATCACACCCTGGATGGTGTTGTTGTTGCCAACAAAGCCTATTTCAGCCTGCAATATGAAAAGGAGAGAACGGGAGCTGAGACGGAATGAGTTGATTTTGACTGAGTTCATGATGGGGCAATGGTGTCCAGCGGCCCCTACAAGGCCGCGCGGCTGGAAAATGCCCCGACCTGTGCGACGGGCCGCGCTGCACCCTGGGAGGAAGCTCTGCACATGCGCATTTCGACAAGCCCGTTAGCTGCCACTTTTTACCTTCTCCCGCGGCTCAGACTTTCAAGTTTCCTCCATTGAGATCGACCACTGAAGCCGCTTCTCTTTTTCCTTGCAGCTGCTTTTTCACGGAAATAAACAGCCGGCGGGACGTCACGCAAATATGGCGGCTGATGACGCCGCAGTCCCTCCACGCGCCTCACTGAGCCCTGATTGGCTGCGTCACTCACGTCTTTGGAGGTCACAGGGGTCAAAGGCTGCATGCAGCCTCCGCGCAGCCGCGTTTTGGGCGGCATGTGACCACCCGTGGTGGGGGAGGGACCAGCACCAGACCCTTAAAGGGTCCCTGCACCGCCAGAACAGTCCCAAACTCTTAAAGGGACCCAACATGGACAGACAGAGCAAGAGAGTTCGAGAGCAAGTAACAGAGAGGGAAATAGAAAAGAGAGCGTGATGGGGAGAGAGAGAGATAAATGAGATTGAAAGAATAATAGAGAGATGGAGAGACTCAGAGAAAATAGGTAATCGGAAGATGTTGAGAGAGCAAGAGATGGTCAGAAATGGAGAGAGAATTTCCTCAAATGGACAGAGATGGAGAGAGTGTGATAGAGAGATGTGAAGAGAGATCAAAGAGGAAGGAATGTGGAGAGTGAGGGAGAGGTAGAGTTTGAGAGTGAGGAAACAGATCAATGGAGAAATAAATGTGAGGAGAGAGTAACAGAGCGAAAGATAGAGAGAGAGAAGGAGAGAGAGTGGGAAGGAAATGATAAATTGGAGGAAAAGAGCAGACACAGTGTGTACAGAAAGTGTGAAAAGTGAATGAGAGATAGAGTGCCCAGCAGAGAGAGAGGGAAAGTCCAGGATAGATGTGGGCATGTGGGCAGAGAGAAAGGCAGATGTTATATTTGTGTGTGTGTGTGTATTGTATGTGTGTGTGTGTCTATGAGGGAGAGATCAGCACACGTTCACAGTTGAGAAAGTCTTGCGGTACGAAACAGTCATTTAATTGGGTGCACAACCAGACAAAATTAACCTTATTCTCCCCACATAATGAGTGGAGTCAGACATATAAAAATAGATTGCAGGTTAATGCCCAGATAAGCTTTATTAAAGATTAAAAGTTGCAGAGAGAAATCACCCAATAATCATGGTTGCAACCCATTGGACTCAATGCAATGGTTCAAAAATATTATCACTGCCAATCAAACAAATTCATCAGCCCAACAACAAACAGTGAAATGATTCATAAACTGCATTGTTCAATGATTACAGGAAGATTACAGAGCATGATAGAGAACATGCAGACAGACACAAAGTATTTGTTTAGCTTCTCTGCCACTGTCCGATGATGAGAGGCTGAGTAAACTGGACCTGTATTCTCTGCAGTTTAGAAGAATGAGAGGTGATCTCATTGAAACATATCAGATTCTAAAATGACTGGATAGGGTCGACTTTGAGAGATTATTTCCGCTGGTCGGGAAATGAAAGTCTCCCTTACCCCTTCTGAATCAACTTATCCACCTGCCCTGTCAGGCTCAGGAATCAGTGAACATTCACTCCAAGGTCCCGCTGTTCATAGACACAGAGAGAATGTTGGAGACAGTCACGTTGTTAGGTTAGATCAAAAGGGTAAATGTCAAATAGAATCATAGTTTGATGTAAACCTGAGTACACAGAGGTACAAGAAATAGGCAAAGAGGGATAAATATAGATGGAGAGAGTGCAACATTGAGAAAGGGAGAGATCAGCATGGAGAGAGAAGTGGAGAGCTACTCTTACTGGTAATCTCTCTCAATCTCCTACTTACCCTCTCCCTTACTGACTCAATCAGTAGTTCACCTCACTGCGACACTCTCCATGAATGGGGCTGTTATTACAGTATCTCCAGAGGGAGAGTAAATGAGTGGAACTGAAATAATAGTCTCTCCACAGGGAGAGTCACTGAGTGGGTCTGGTATTGTAGTAGCTCCACAGGGAAAGTCACTGAGTGGGTCTGATATTAAAGTATCTCCACAGGGAGAGTGACTGAGCGGGTCTGCTTTTATAGTATCTACACATGGAGAGTCACTGAGTGGATGTTATTGTAGTATCTCCATAGGGAGATTGCCTGAGTGGGTCTGTTATGAAAGCATCTCCACAGGGAGAGTTACTGAGCAGGTCTGTTAGTATATATTCTGCACAGGGTGTGTCACTGAGTGGGGCTGTTATTATAGTATCTCCAAAGGGAGAGTCACTGAGTGGATCTGTATAAATAGTAGATCCACAGGGAGAACAGCTGAGTGGGTCTATTATTATAGTATCTTCACAGGGATAGTCACAGATTGGGTCTGCTTAAAAGTATCTCCAAAGGGAGAGTCGCTGAGCGGGTCTGTTATTATAGAATCTCCACAGGGAGAGTCACAGTCTTGCTCTGTTATTATACGATCTCCAAGGGGAGAGTCAGTGATTGGTTCTGTTTTTATAGCATCTCCACTGGGGGAGTCACTGAGTGTGTCTGGGACTATATAATCTCTACATGGAGAATCACTGAGTGGGTCTGTCATTATAGTATCTCCACCGGGAGAGTCACTGAGTGGGTCTGTTATTATATTAGTCCACAGGGAGTGCCGCTGTGTGGGTCTGTTATTACAGTATCTCGACAGGGAGAGTCACTGAGTGGATCTGTTATTATAGTCTGTCCAAAGAGAGAGTCACTGAGTGGGTCTGTTGTTGGAGTATCTTCACAGGGAGTGCCACTGAG
Source organism: Heterodontus francisci (assembly GCF_036365525.1). Classification (NCBI taxonomy): domain Eukaryota; kingdom Metazoa; phylum Chordata; class Chondrichthyes; order Heterodontiformes; family Heterodontidae; genus Heterodontus; species Heterodontus francisci. The sequence continues at coordinate 89,931,522 of NC_090391.1, read as the reverse complement.
TGGGTCTGTTATGACAGTATTTCCTTCGAAAGAGTCACTGAGTGGGTATGTTATTATAGGATTTCCACATGGCGAGTTGCTGAATGGGTCTGTTGTAATATCTCCACAGGGAGTATCACTGAGTGGGTCTGTTATTGTAGTGCCTCCAATGGGCGAATCACTGAGTGGGTCTGTTACTATAATATCTCCACAGGGAGAGGTACTGAATGGGTTTGTTATTACACTATCTCCACAGGGAGAGTCACTGTGCCATTCAGTAATTATAGTATCTCAACTGGGACAATCATTGAATGGGTCTGTTCTTATACTATCACCACAGGGACAGTCAGTGAGTAGATCTGAAATTACAGGGTCTCCACGAGGAGATGCACAGAGTTAATCTGTTATTATGGTATCTCCACAGGGAGAGTCACTGAGTGGGTCTGTTAATATAATATCTCCACAGGGAGAGTCACTAAGTGGGTCTGTTATTATAGTATCTTCACAGGGAGAGTCACTGAGTGGGTCTGTTATTATAGTATCTCCACTGGGAGAGTCACTGAGTGGGTCTGTTATTATAGTATCTCCACAGGGAGAGTCACTGAGTGGGTCTGTTATTATAGTATCTCCACAGGGAGAGTCACTGAGTGGGTCTGTTATTATAGTATCTCCACAAGGATTGTCTCTGAGTTGGTCTGTTATTATAGTATCTCCACAGGGAGAGTCACTGAGTGGGTCTGTTATTATAGTATCTCCACTGGGAGAGTCACTGAGTGGGTCTGTTATTATAGTATCTCCACAGGGAGAGTCACTGAGTGGGTCTGTTATTATAGTATCTCCACAGGGAGATTCACTGAGTGGGTCTGTTGTTGCAGCATCTCCACAGGGCGAGACAGTGAGTCCGTCTGTAATTCTGGGATCTCCACTGGGACCGTCATTGAGTGGGTCTGTCTGATGCGATCACCACAGGGAGTGTCAGTGAGTGGAATCTGAAAGTACAATATCTCCACAGCGATGGTCACTGAGATGGTCTGTTCTTATAGTATCTCCAAAGGAAGAGTCACTGAGTGGGTCTGTTTTTATTGTATCTCCATAGAGAGAGTCACTGGGCGGGTCTGTTGTTGGAGCATGTCTACAGGCAGAGTCACTGATTGGTTCTGTTACTTTGGCATCTCCAAAGGGAAAGTCACTGAATGCATCTGTTATTATATTGTCTCCACGGGGAGGGTCACTGATTGGTCAGTTATTATAGTATCTCCACAGGGAGAGTGACTGCGTGGCTCTTTTCTGAATGTATCTCCACAGCGAGATTCAGCTTGTGGGTCTGTTTTATTACTTTCTCCACAAGGACAGTGAATGAGTTGGTCTGTAATAGCAGTTGCTCCGCAGGGAGAGTGAATGAGTGGGTCTGTTATCAAAGTATCTAAACAGGAGGGTGAATGATTGTGTCTGCAATTATAGTATCTCCAAAGGGACAGTCACTGAGCGGGTCTGTTATTAGAGTATCTCCATGAGGAGAGTCACTGAGTGGATCTGTTGTCATCGTATCTCCACAGGGAGAGTCGCTGAGTGGGTCTGTTATTATAGTATCTCCAGAGGGAGAGTCACTGAGTGGGTCTGTTATTATAGTATCTCCAGAGGGAGAGTCACTGAGTGGGTCTGTTATTTTAGTATCTCCACAGGGAGAGTCACTGAGTGGGTCTGTTATTATAGCATCTCTACAGGGAGAGTCACTGAGTGGGTCTGTTACGATAGTATCTCCACTGGGAGATTCACTGAGTGGGTCTGTTATTGTTGCATCTCCACAGGGAGAGTCACTGAATGCTTCTGTTATTCTTTTGTCACCACGGGGAGGGCCACTGATTGGTCTGTTATTAGAGTACTTCTTCAGCGAGAGTCATTCAGTGGGTCTGTTATTATAGTATCTCCACATAGAGAGTCAGTGAGTGTGTCTGTTGTTCCAGTATTTCCAGTGGGAGAGTCAATGAGTGTCTCTGCTATTACAGTATCTGCAAAGGGAGAGTCACTGAGTGGGTCTGTTATTATAGTATTTCCAAAGTGAGAGTCACTGAGTGGGTCTGTTATTATGGTATCTCCACAGGGAGAGTCACTGAGTGGGTCTGTTATTATAGTATCTCCACAGGGAGAGTCACTGAGTGGGTCTGTTTTCGTACTATCTCCACAAGGAGAGTCTCTGAGTGGCTCTGTTATGATAGTATCTCGGCAGGGAGAGTCAGTGAGTGGGTCTGTTATTATAGTATTTCCAAAGTGAGAGTCACTGAGTGGGTCTGTTATTATAGTATCTCCACAGGGAGAGTCACTGAGTGGGTCTGTTATTATAGTATCTCCACAGGGAGAGTCACTGAGTGGGTCTGTTTTCGTAGTATCTCCACAAGCAGAGTCTCTGAGTGGGTCTGTTATTATCGTATCTCGGCATTGAGAGTCAGTGAGTGGGTCTGTTATTATAGTACCTCCACTAGGAGAGTCTCTGAGTGGGTCTGTTATTATAGTATAGTGACAGGGAGAGTCACGGTGTGGGTCTGTTATTACAGTATCTCCACAAGAAGAGACAACGAGTTGTTTTGTTATTACAGTATCTCGATAGGGAGAGTCACTGTGTCGGTCTGTTATTATCTTATCTCCACTGGGCGAGTCAATGAGTGGGTCTGTTATTATAGTATCTCCAAAGAGAGAGTCACTGAGTGGGTCTGTTGCAGCATGTCCACAGGGAGAGTCACGGAGTGGGTCAGTTATTATAGTATCTCCACAGGGAGAGTCACTGAGTGGGTCTGTTGTTATACTATCTCCACAGGGAGAGTCACAGACTGGGTCTGTTATTCTAGTATCTCCACAGGGAGAGTCACTGAGTGGGTCAGTTATTATAGTATCTCCACAGGGAGAGTCACTGAGTGGGTCTGTTGTTATACTATCTCCACAGGGAGAGTCACAGACTGGGTCTGTTATTACAGTATCTCCACAGGGAGAGTCACTGAGTGGGTCTTTTATTATAGTATCTCAAAAGGGAGAGTCACTAAGTGGGTCTGTTATTATAGTATCTTCACAGGGAGAGTCACGGTGTGGGTCTGTTATTATACTATCTCCACAGGGACAGTCACTGAGTGGGCCTGTTATTATGGTATCTCCACAGGGAGAGTCACTAAGTGGGTCTGTTATTATAGTATCTCCACAGAGAGAGTCACTGAGTGGGTCTGTTATTATAGTATCTCCACAGAGAGAGTCACTGAGTGGGTCTGTTATGATAGTATCTCCACAGGGAGAGTCACTGAGTGGGTCTTTTATGATAGTATCTCCACAGGGAGAGTCACTGAGTGGGTCTGTTATTATAGTATCTCCACAGGGAGAGTCACTGAGTGGGTCTGATATGAAAGTATCTCCACAGGGAGAGTCACTGAGTGGGTCTGTTATTGCAGTATCTCCACAGGGAGAGTGACCGAGTGGGTCTTTTATGATAGTATCTAAACAGGGAGAGTCACTTGAGTGGGTCTGTTATTATAGTATCTCCACAGGGAGAGTCACTGAGTGGGTCTGATATTAAAGTATCTCCACAGGGAGAGTCACTGAGTGGGTCTGTTATTATAGTATCTCCACAGGGAGAATCACTGAGTGGGTCTGTTACTATAGTATCTCCACAGGGAGAGTCACGGAGTGGGTCTGTTATTATAGTATCTCCACAGGGAGAGTCACTGATTGGGTCTGTTATTATAGTATCTCCACAGGGAGAGTCACTGAGTGGGTCTGTTATTATAGTATCTCCACAGGGTGAGTCACTGCGTGGGTCTGTTATTACAGTATCTCCACAGGGACTGTCACTGAGTGGGTCTGTTATTATAGTATCTCCACAGGGAGAGTCACTAAGTGGGTCAGTTATTATAGTATCTCCACAAGGAGAGTCACTGAGTAGGTCTGTTATTATCGTATCTCCACAGGGAGAGTCACTGAGTGGGTCTGTTATTATAGTATCTCCACAGGGAGAGTCACTGAGTGGGTCTGTTATTATAGTATCTCCACAGAGAGAGTCACTGAGTGGGTCTGTTATGATAGTATCTCCACAGGGAGAGTCACTGACTGGGTCTGTTATTACAGTATCTCCACAGGGAGAGTCACTGAGTGGGTCTTTTATGATAGTATCTCCACAGGGAGAGTCACTGAGTGGGTCTGTTATTATAGTATCTCCACAGGGAGAGTCACTGAGTGGGTCTGATATTAAAGTATCTCCACAGGGAGAGTCACTGAGTGGGTCTGTTATTATAGTATCTCCACAGGGAGAGTCACTGAGTGGGTCTGTTATTATAGTATCTCCACAGAGAGAGTCACTGAGTGAGTCTGTTATTATAGTATCTCCACAGGGAGAGTCACTGAGTGGGTCTGTTATTATAGTATCTCCGCAGAGAGAGTCACTGAGTGGGTCTGTTACTATAGTATCTCCACAGGGAGTGTCACTGAGTGGGTCTGTTATTATAGTATCTCCACAGGGAGAGTCACTGAGTGGGTCTGTTATTATAGTATCTCCACAGGGAGAGTCACTGAGTGGGTCTGTTATTATAGTATCTCCACAGGGTGAGTCACTGCGTGGGTCTGTTATTACAGTATCTCCACAGGGAGTGTCACTGAGTGGGTCTGTTATTATAGTATCTCCACAGGGAGAGTCACTAAGTGGGTCAGTTATTATAGTATCTCCACAAGGAGAGTCACTGAGTTGGTCTGTTATTATCGTATCTCCACAGGGAGAGTCACTGAGTGGGTCTGTTATTATAGTATCTCCACAGGGAGAGTCACTGAGTGGGTCTGTTATTATAGTATCTCCACAGAGAGAGTCACTGAGTGGGTCTGTTATGATAGTATCTCCACAGGGAGAGTCACTGACTGGGTCTGTTATTACAGTATCTCCACAGGTAGAGTCACTGAGTGGGTCTTTTATGATAGTATCTCCACAGGGAGAGTCACTGAGTGGGTCTGTTATTGTAGTATCTCCACAGGGAGAGTCACTGAGTGGTTCTGATATTAAAGTATCTCCACAGGGAGAGTCACTGAGTGGGTCTGTTATTATAGTATCTCCACAGGGAGAGTCACTGCGTGGGTCTGTTATTGCAGTATCTCCACAGGGAGAGTCACTGAGTGGGTCTGTTATTATAGTATCTCCGCAGGGAGAGTCACTAAGTGGGTCTGTTATTATAGTATCTCCACAAGGAGAGTCACTGAGTTGGTCTGTTATTATAGTATCTCCACAGGGAGAGTCACTGAGTGGGTCTTTTATGATAGTATCTAAACAGGGAGAGTCACTTGAGTGGGTCTGTTATTATAGTATCTCCACAGGGAGAGTCACTGAGTGGGTCTGTTATGATAGTATCTCCACAGGGAGAGTCACTGAGTGGGTCTTTTATGATAGTATCTCCACAGGGAGAGTCACTGAGTGGGTCTGTTATTATAGTATCTCCACAGGGAGAGTCACAGAGTGGGTCTGATATGAAAGTATCTCCACAGGGATAGTCACTGAGTGGGTCTGTTATTGCAGTATCTCCACAGGGAGAGTGACCGAGTGGGTCTTTTATGATAGTATCTAAACAGGGAGAGTCACTTGAGTGGGTCTGTTATTATAGTATCTCCACAGGGAGAATCACTGAGTGGGTCTGATATTAAAGTATCTCCACAGGGAGAGTCACTGAGTGGGTCTGTTATTATAGTATCTCCACAGGGAGAGTCACTGAGTGGGTCTGTTACTATAGTATCTCCACAGGGAGAGTCACGGAGTGGGTCTGTTATTATAGTATCTCCACAAGGAGAGTCACTGAGTGGGTCTGTTATTATAGTATCTCCACAGGGAGAGTCACTGAGTGGGTCTGTTATTATAGTATCTCCACAGGGTGAGTCACTGCGTGGGTCTGTTATTACAGTATCTCCACAGGGAGTGTCACTGAGTGGGTCTGTTATTATAGTATCTCCACAGGGAGAGTCACTAAGTGGGTCAGTTATTACAGTATCTCCACAAGGAGAGTCACTGAGTTGGTCTGTTATTATCGTATCTCCACAGGGAGAGTCACTGAGTGGGTCTGTTATTATAGTATCTCCACAGGGAGAGTCACTGAGTGGGTCTGTTATTATAGTATCTCCACAGAGAGAGTCACCGAGTGGGTCTGTTATGATAGTATCTCCACAGGGAGAGTCACTGACTGGGTCTGTTATTACAGTATCTCCACAGGGAGAGACACTGAGTGGGTCTTTTATGATAGTATCTCCACAGGGAGAGTCACTGAGTGGGTCTGTTATTATAGTATCTCCACAGAGAGAGTCACTGAGTGGGTCTGATATTAAAGTATCTCCACAGGGAGAGTCACTGAGTGGGTCTGTTATTATAGTATCTCCACAGGGAGAGTCACTGAGTGGGTCTGTTACTATAGTATCTCCACAGAGAGAGTCACTGAGTGGGTCTGTTATGATAGTATCTCCACAGGGAGAGTCACTGACTGGGTCTGTTATTACAGAATCTCCACAGGGAGAGTCACTGAGTGGGTCTTTTATGATAGTATCTCCACAGGGAGAGTCACTGAGTGGGTCTGTTATTATAGTATCTCCACAGGGAGAGTCACTGAGTGGGTCTGATATTAAAGTATCTCCACAGGGAGAGTCACTGAGTGGGTCTGTTATTATAGTATCTCCACAGGGAGAGTCACTGCGTGGGTCTGTTATTGCATTATCTCCACAGGGAGAGTCACTGAGTGGGTCTGTTATTATAGTATCTCCGCAGGGAGAGTCACTAAGTGGGTCTGTTATTATAGTATCTCCACAAGGAGAGTCACTGAGTTGGTCTGTTATTATAGTATCTCCACAAGGAGAGTCACTGAGTGGGTCTGTTATTATAGTATCTCCACAGGGAGAGTCACTGAGTGGGTCTGTTATTATAGTATCTCCACAGGGTGAGTCACTGCGTGGGTCTGTTATTACAGTATCTCCACAGGGAGTGTCACTGAGTGGGTCTGTTATTATAGTATCTCCACAGGGAGAGTCACTAAGTGGGTCAGTTATTACAGTATCTCCACAAGGAGAGTCACTGAGTTGGTCTGTTATTATCGTATCTCCACAGGGAGAGTCACTGAGTGGGTCTGTTATTATAGTATCTCCACAGGGAGAGTCACTGAGTGGGTCTGTTATTATAGTATCTCCACAGAGAGAGTCACCGAGTGGGTCTGTTATGATAGTACCTCCACAGGGAGAGTCACTGACTGGGTCTGTTATTACAGTATCTCCACAGGGAGAGACACTGAGTGGGTCTTTTATGATAGTATCTCCACAGGGAGAGTCACTGAGTGGGTCTGTTATTATAGTATCTCCACAGAGAGAGTCACTGAGTGGGTCTGATATTAAAGTATCTCCACAGGGAGAGTCACTGAGTGGGTCTGTTATTATAGTATCTCCACAGGGAGAGTCACTGAGTGGGTCTGTTACTATAGTATCTCCACAGAGAGAGTCACTGAGTGGGTCTGTTATGATAGTATCTCCACAGGGAGAGTCACTGACTGGGTCTGTTATTACAGAATCTCCACAGGGAGAGTCACTGAGTGGGTCTTTTATGATAGTATCTCCACAGGGAGAGTCACTGAGTGGGTCTGTTATTATAGTATCTCCACAGGGAGAGTCACTGAGTGGGTCTGATATTAAAGTATCTCCACAGGGAGAGTCACTGAGTGGGTCTGTTATTATAGTATCTCCACAGGGAGAGTCACTGCGTGGGTCTGTTATTGCAGTATCTCCACAGGGAGAGTCACTGAGTGGGTCTGTTATTATAGTATCTCCGCAGGGAGAGTCACTAAGTGGGTCTGTTATTATAGTATCTCCACAAGGAGAGTCACTGAGTTGGTCTGTTATTATAGTATCTCCACAGGGAGAGTCACTGCGTGGGTCTGTTATTGCAGTATCTCCACAGGGAGAGTCACTGAGTGGGTCTGTTATTATAGTATCTCCGCAGGGAGAGTCACTAAGTGGGTCTGTTATTATAGTATCTCCACAAGGAGAGTCACTGAGTTGGTCTGTTATTATAGTATCTCCACAGGGAGAGTCACTGAGTGGGTCTGTTACTATAGTATCTCCACAGAGAGAGTCACTGAGTGGGTCTGTTATGATCGTATCTCCACAGGGAGAGTCACTGACTGGGTCTGTTATTACAGAATCTCCACAGGGAGAGTCACTGAGTGGGTCTTTTATGATAGTATCTCCACAGGGAGAGTCACTGAGTGGGTCTGTTATTATAGTATCTCCACAGGGAGAGTCACTGAGTGGGTCTGATATTAAAGTATCTCCACAGGGAGAGTCACTGAGTGGGTCTGTTATTATAGTATCTCCACAGGGAGAGTCACTGCGTGGGTCTGTTATTGCAGTATCTCCACAGGGAGAGTCACTGAGTGGGTCTGATATTAAAGTATCTCCACAGGGAGAGTCACTGAGTGGGTCTGTTATTATAGTATCTCCACAGGGAGAGTCACTGAGTGGGTCTGTTACTATAGTATCTCCACAGAGAGAGTCACTGAGTGGGTCTGTTATGATAGTATCTCCACAGGGAGAGTCACTGACTGGGTCTGTTATTACAGAATCTCCACAGGGAGAGTCACTGAGTGGGTCTTTTATGATAGTATCTCCACAGGGAGAGTCACTGAGTGGGTCTGTTATTATAGTATCTCCACAGGGAGAGTCACTGAGTGGGTCTGATATTAAAGTATCTCCACAGGGAGAGTCACTGAGTGGGTCTGTTATTATAGTATCTCCACAGGGAGAGTCACTGCGTGGGTCTGTTATTGCAGTATCTCCACAGGGAGAGTCACTGAGTGGGTCTGTTATTATAGTATCTCCGCAGGGAGAGTCACTAAGTGGGTCTGTTATTATAGTATCTCCACAGGGAGAGTCACTGAGTGGGTCTGTTATTATAGTATCTCCGCAGGGAGAGTCACTAAGTGGGTCTGTTATTATAGTATCTCCACAAGGAGAGTCACTGAGTTGGTCTGTTATTATAGTATCTCCACAGGGAGAGTCACTGAGTGGGTCTTTTATGATAGTATCTAAACAGGGAGAGTCACTTGAGTGGGTCTGTTATTATAGTATCTCCACAGGGAGAGTCACTGAGTGGGTCTGTTATGATAGTATCTCCACAGGGAGAGTCACTGAGTGGGTCTTTTATGATAGTATCTCCACAGGGAGAGTCACTGAGTGGGTCTGTTATTATAGTATCTCCACAGGGAGAGTCACTGAGTGGGTCTGATATGAAAGTATCTCCACAGGGAGAGTCACTGAGTGGGTCTGTTATTGCAGTATCTCCACAGGGAGAGTGACCGAGTGGGTCTTTTATGATAGTATCTAAACAGGGAGAGTCACCTGAGTGGGTCTGTTATTAGAGTATCTCCACAGGGAGAGTCACTGAGTGGGTCTGATATTAAAGTATCTCCACAGGGAGAGTCACTGAGTGGGTCTGTTATTATAGTATCTCCACAGGGAGAGTCACGGAGTGGGTCTGTTATTATAGTATCTCCACAGGGAGAGTCACTGAGTAGGTCTGTTATTATAGTATCTCCACAGGGAGAGTCACTGAGTGGGTCTGTTATTATAGTATCTCCACAGGGTGAGTCACTGCGTGGGTCTGTTATTACAGTATCTCCACAGGGAGTGTCACTGAGTGGGTCTGTTATTATAGTATCTCCACAGGGAGAGTCACTAAGTGGGTCAGTTATTATAGTATCTCCACAAGGCGAGTCACTGAGTTGGTCTGTTATTATCGTATCTCCACAGGGAGAGTCACTGAGTGGGTCTGTTATTATAGTATCTCCACAGGGAGAGTCACTGAGTGGGTCTGTTATTATAGTATCTCCACAGAGAGAGTCACTGACTGGGTCTGTTATTACAGTATCTCCACAGGGAGAGTCACTGAGTGGGTCTTTTATGGTAGTATCTCCACAGGGAGAGTCACTGAGTGGGTCTGTTATTATAGTATCTCCAGAGGGAGAGTCACTGAGTAGGTCTGATGTTAAAGTATCTCCACAGGGAGAGTCACTGAGTGGGTCTGTTATTATAGTATCTCCACAGGGAGAGTCACTGAGTGGGTCTGTTATTATAGTATCTCCACAGGGAGAGTCACTGAGTGGGTCTGTTATTATAGTATCTCCACAGGGTGAGTCACTGCGTGGGTCTGTTATTACAGTATCTCCACAGGGAGTGTCACTGAGTGGGTCTGTTATTATAGTATCTCCACAGGGAGAGTCACTAAGTGGGTCAGTTATTATAGTATCTCCACAAGGCGAGTCACTGAGTTGGTCTGTTATTATCGTATCTCCACAGGGAGAGTCACTGAGTGGGTCTGTTATTATAGTATCTCCACAGGGAGAGTCACTGAGTGGGTCTGTTATTATAGTATCTCCACAGAGAGAGTCACTGACTGGGTCTGTTATTACAGTATCTCCACAGGGAGAGTCACTGAGTGGGTCTTTTATGGTAGTATCTCCACAGGGAGAGTCACTGAGTGGGTCTGTTATTATAGTATCTCCAGAGGGAGAGTCACTGAGTGGGTCTGATGTTAAAGTATCTCCACAGGGAGAGTCACTGAGTGGGTCTGTTATTATAGTATCTCCACAGGGAGAGTCACTGAGTGGGTCTGTTATTATAGTATCTCCACAGAGAGAGTCACTGAGTGAGTCTGTTATTATAGTATCTCCACAGGGAGAGTCACTGAGTGGGTCTGTTATTATAGTATCTCCACAGGGAGAGTCACTGAGTGGGTCTGTTATTATAGTATCTCCACAGGGAGAGTCACTGAGTGGGTCTGTTATTATAGTATCTCCACAGGGTGAGTCACTGAGTGCGTCTGTTATTATTGTTTCTCCACCGCGAGAGTATCTGATTGGGTCTGCTATTATCGTATCTCCACAGGGAGAGTCACTGAGTGGGTCGGTTAATATAGTATCTTCACAGGGAGAGTCACCGAGTGGGTCTGTTATTATCGTATCTCCGCAGGGAGGTTCAGTGAGTGGGTCTGTTATTACAGTATCTCCGCAGGGAGTGTCTCTGTGTGGTTCTCTTATTCGTGTATCTCCACCATGTGCTCTCTCTCTCTCTTTCTCCCTCTCCCTTTCTCTGCCTCTCCTTCTCTCTTTCTGTCTCTGTCTCTCTTTGACACTCTCTCTGTCACTGTCTCTCCCGCTCTCTGTCACTCTTATTCTGTCTGAATACTTTACTCTGTTTTTCTCTCAGATCATCTCTCCCTCCCACTCTATTTCCTTCTCACCGTCCCTATCTGTCATTCTCTCTCTCTCTCTTTCACTCTCTTCCTCTCTCTCTGTCTCCCTCTCTCTCTCTCTATGTCTCTGCCTCTTGGTCTCCCCTTGTCTGTCTGTCTGTCTCTCTCTCTCCTTCTCCTTCTCTCACTTTGCCGCTGCCTGTCCCTCTCTCTGTTTCACCTTCTCTGTCTTTGTTTCTCTCACATGCTCTCCCTCCCTCTGCCTCTCTCTCTGTCTCTCCACCTTTCTCTTTCTCTGCCTCTGTCTCAGAGTCATTGCAGTACTTAAGGAGGCCATTCGGGCCATCTTGTCTGCACTGGTTTTCCGAGAGTGCAATTCTCTCAGTTCTATTACCCCACCTTCTCTTCATAACCCTGCACATTCTTCCTTTTCATGTCACTGTCTAATTCCCTTTTGAATGCTTCAATTAAACTTGCCTCCACCACGTTCTAAGGCATCGCATTCCAGACATTAACCACTCACTGCATGAAAAAGTTTTTCTCCATGTCACTTTTACTTCTCTTACCAAATATTTTCTGTCTGTGTCATCTCGTTCTCGATTCTTTCACAAGTGGGAACAGTTTCTCCCTATCTACTCTGTCCAGATCCCTCATGATTTTGAATACCTCTATCAAATCCCCTCTCAGCCTTCTCTTCTCCAAGGAAAACAGTCCTAACTTCTCCAATCTATCTTCATAACTGAAATTCCTCATCCCTGGAACCATTCTCGTGAATCTCTTCTGTACTCTCTCCAATGTCCTCACTTCTTTACTAAAGTGTGGCACTCAAAAATGGACGCAATACTCGTGCTGAGGATGAACTAGTATCTTATACAAATTCTACATAACCTCCTTGCTCTTGTGCTCTATGCCCCTATTAATAAATCCCAGGATACTGTACGCTTAATTAACCGCTCTCTCAACCTGTCCGACAAACTTCAATGACTTCTGCACATATAGACCCAGGTCCCTCTGCTCCTACTCCCCATTTGGAATTGTTCCTTTTTTCTATATTATCACTCCATGTTCTTCCCACCAAAATGAATCACTTCACATTTCTCTGCATTGAACTTCATCTGCCACCTGCCTGCCCATTCCACCAACTTGTCTATGTCCTTTTGAAGTTCATCACTATTGTCATCACCGTTCACAATGCTTCCAAGTTTCGTATCATCTGGAAACTTTGAAATTGTACCCTGTCCACCGAGGTCTCGGTCATTAATATATATCAAGAAGCTCAAGGGTCCCAACACTGACCCCTGGGGAACTCCACGACAAACCTTCCTCCAGCCTGAAAAACATCCATTAATCACTACTCTTTGTTTCATGTCACCCAGCCAATTCCGTATCCATGTTGCGACCGTCGTACTTATTCTCTGAGCTACAAGTTTGCTCACACGTCTGTTGTGTGGCACCGTATCAAACGCATTTTGAAACTCCATGTACACCACATCAACAGCATTGCCCTCATCAACCCTTTCAGTTACCTCCTCAAAAAACTCCAGCCAGTTCGTTAAACATGATTTTCCCTTAAGAAATCCATGCTGCCTTTCCTTAATTATCTCGCTTTTGTCCATGTGACTATTGATGTTGATCTAAATTGTTTTTTCTAAATGTTTTCCACCACCAAAGTTAAAATAACTGACCTAAAGTTGCTGCTGTAGTCTCCCCACTCTCTGTCTCTGTCTCTCTCTATGTTTATATCTTTACTCTCTCTCTCTCTCTCTTTGCCCTGTCTCTCTATCTTGATCTCCCCGTGTCTCTCTGTCCCTCCCTCTGTCCTTCCCTCTGTCCCACCCTCTATCTCTCTCGCTCTGCCTCGCTCTCTCTTGGTCTCTCCTTCTTTCGCTGTCCCTCTCTCTGACAATCCCATTCTCTCCCCTCTCTCTTTTTGTCTCGGTCTCTCCCTCTACCCCTGTCTCCCCCAATCTCTGTCTCTCACAATTGTTCTCTCTCTCTCTGTTTCTCCATCTCCATCTGTCCCTCAGTCTGTCTTTCCTTCTCCCTCTATCCCTCCATAACTCTCCCTCTACCACTCCCTCTATCTGTCTCTCTGCCACCATCTCTCTGTCTGAATTTCCCTCCCCTCTGTCTCCCCTGTCTCTATCTCCCCTATTTCTGTCTTTCCCTCCTTCTCTGTCTCTGTTTCTCCCTCTCCCTCTTTCTCTGCCATCCCTCTCGATCTGTCTGTGGCTCCCTCTCTCTCTGTCTCTCCCTCTTTCTCTGCCTCTCTCTCTCTCTGTCTCTCTCTTCTCATCTCTCCCTTCCTCTCTGTCCCAGGACAGCAATGCTTTCAGGCATTTCTTGGTTAATTTTGAACCAGCAACTCTTTCCTTTAGAATCACAGAATATTTAAGGCACAAAAAGAGGCCACTTGGCCCATCGTGTCCGTGCCGGCCAAAAAACGATCCACCTATTCTAATCCCACCAGCCTCCATTTGGTCCGTAGCCCTGCAGATTACGACACTTGAGGTGCATATCCAGACTCCTTTGGAATGAGTTGAGGTTTTCTTCCTCAACTACCCTTTCAGGCCAGTTGTTCCAGACCATCACCACCCTCTGGGCGAAAAACATTTTCCTTATATCCCCTCTAATCTTTCTGCCAATCACTTGAAGACTATGTCCCCTCGTCACTGACATCTCTGCTAAGGTGAATAGACCCTTCACCTCCACTCTATCCAAGCCCCTCACATTTCAATCAGATCTCCCCTCAGCCTTTTCTGATCCAAGGAAAACAACCCCAGCCGATCCAATCTTTCCTCATAGCTGCATTTTTCCAGTTCTGGCAACTTCCTCGTAAATCTCCTCTGTCCCCTCTCTGGTGCAATTACATCCTTTCTGTAATTATATGACCAGAACTGCACACAGTACTCGAGTTGTTGTCGAACCAATGTGTTATACAGTTTCAGCATAACCTCCCTGCTCTTCTATTCTCTAGCTGCTTTGTTGGGAAGGTCACTGCAGTGTGAAAATATCAAACACTGAACCAACACTCACCCGTAAAACATTCACACTAAACTCCCAATACAGGATTGGGCAAATAATGAGGATTGTAACTGACTGTTACATCTTGTCTCATCCTCTATCTGTCTCTCCCTCTCATGTCTGTCTCTCTCCATCTCCATCTCTCCCTCTATCTCCTTCTCCCTCTTTCTCTGCCTCAGTCCATGACTGTGCCTGTCCCCGTCTCAAACCATCTCTCCCTCTATCTCTCCTTGGACAGAAGTGTTTTAATCCATTTATTGGTTAATTTTGAACCAGCAATTCGTGCCCTTGCTGGGTACGTCACTGCAGTTTTAAAACATCAATCACTGTTCAGCACTCACCCCCTAAACCCCCAATACAAGACTGCAGATAATGGGGATTATTACTGAGGTTCTGTCAAGGTCCCCTCACACTCTGTCTCCCTTTTCCCCTGCTTCTAAAGTTTGTCAATTTGTGATAACATATTTTCAACAACAATAAATGTCCCTGCAGTTTGAAAATATGAAACACTGATCCAACAGTTGCCTCCAAAACACTCACACTAAACCCCTGATGTTTCCTTTCAAATGTATTTCCTGCGCACAGCCAGTTGAAGTTTATAATTATATCTTTTTTCAAACATTATTAGATCTAAATTTTCTCCCATAATCGCGCCCTGTCACTCACTCTGTCTGTCTCCCCCTCAGTCTCTGTTTCAACCACTGTCTTTCTCTCTCCTTCTCTCTGTTTGTCTCTCTTCCTCTGTATCTGTCTCTCGCTTTGTCTTTCTCCCTCGAACTCACTCTCTCTCCCCCCCAATATCTCTGTCCCACTCTGCCTGTGTCTGTCTCTCTCCATCTCCCCTTCCCCCTCTCCCTGGACAGCAATGCTTCGAGCCATTCCCTGGTTAATTTTGAAACTGTAACACTTGCCCTTGGTGGGAATGTGACTGCAGTTTGAAAATATCAAACACTGAGAAAACACTCAGTTCTAAAACACTCGCACTAAATCCTCAATACTGGACTGGTCAGACAATGGCGATTGCTACTGGGGTTCTGTAAAGCTCTCACTTAACTATCTCTTCTATCTCTCACTGTCTTTTATTTCGTCTATCTCTCCATTTCTCCATTTCTTTACATTTCCCTCTCTCCTTTGTCATTAATCGCCCTCCACTTTACACATAGAGAGGGAGCTCCCTCCACTTTGCATGTCGAGAGGGAGCTCCCTCTACATTATACGGACAACGGGAGCGCCCTCCACTTTATACATAGAGGGGGAGCTCCCTTCACTTTATACGTAGAGGGGCGCTCCCTCCACTTTATACATAGAGAGGGAGCTCCCTCCACTTTATACATATAGAGGGAGCTCCCTCCACTTTATACATAGAGAGGGTGCTCCCTCCACTTTATACGTAGAGAGGGAGCTCCCTCCACTTTATACATAGAGAGCGTGCTCCCTCCACTTTATATGTAGAGAGGGAGCTCCCTCTGCATTATACGTACAAAGGGAGCTCCCTCCACTTTATACATAGAGGGGGAGCTCCCTCCACTTTATACGTTGAGAGGAAGCTCCCTTCACTTTATACGGAGAGAGGGAGCTCCCTCCACTTTTTACGTAGAGAGGGAGCTCCCTCCACTTTATACGTAGAGAGGGAGCTCCCTCCACTTTCTACGTAGAGGGTGTTCCCTCCACTTCAGACGCAGAGAGGGAGCTCCCTCCACTTTGTACGTGGAGAGGAAGCTCCCTCCACTTTATACGTGGAGAGGAAGCTCCCTCCACTTTATACGTAGAGAGGGAGTTCCCTCCATTTTATACGTAGAGAGGGAGCTCACACCACTTTATACATAGAGAGGGAGCTCCGTCCTCTTTATACATAGAGAGGGAGCTCCCTCCACTTTATACATAGAGACTGTGCTCCCTCCACTTTATATTTAGAGAGGGTGTTCCCTCCATTTTATTCGGAGAGAGTGTGCTCCCTCTACTTTATATTTAGAGAGGGTGTTCCCTCCATTTTATACATCGAGATGGAGCTCCCTCCACTTTATATATATATAGAAGCTGATCCCTCCACTTTATAACTAGAGAGGGAGCTCCCTCTATTTTATAAATAGAGAGGGAGCTCCCTCCACTTTATAAATAGAGAGGGTGCTCCCTCCATTTTATACATAGAGAGGGAGCTCCCTCCACTTTATACATAGAAAAGGAGCTCCCACCACTTTATATTTAGAGAGGGTGTTCCCTCCACTTTATACATAGAGAGGGAGATCCCTCCATTTTATGCGTAGAGAGGGAGCTCCCTCCACGTTATATATATATATAGAAGCTGATCCCTCCACTTTATAACTAGAGAGAGAGCTCCCTCTATTTTATGCAGCTGCCATGGTGGGATTTGAACCCCTGTCCTCAGACCATTAGGTTGGGCCTCTGGATTACATGACCAGTGATATTATCACTTTGCGGCTGCCTCCTCCATGAGTATCTACAGTGTTTGTCCTGTAATATCACTCACAGGAACTTTTAGGCTGTAGCCCTGGAAATGGTCTCGAATCAGAACCTCAAAGTTCACATTTTAACTGGGAAACGGCAGGAACAGAGTGAAACTGGATTTATTTTGTCCCTGGATTCAGTGTCCACTGCAGACAGATCAGTTACATTTACAATGGAAATGCCAGGAGTGAACAAGGTCAATACAATAATATGGAAAATGTAAATGACGCCTCTCATAATTGTAGCATCCGTCCAGTATGAGTACAGATTTCAGATTTATTCCGAGAGAGGTCTTACTCAGAAAATGTCATTGACATTGAAATGATTGTGTTTTATCCACCACATTATTTACATCAGAGTCAAAGCTGCTGATGTAATGTGTTTGTTCAGGTGAGTGTAACTAACAGCAATGATCAGGGGTATAACCGTGTCAGTGGAGACTTACCCCCTGTATAAATCAGGACCCATTGGAATGGATCAGCTCAGAGTGCCTGGTGTAGCTGTGGATTCCAGGCTAATAGAAGACTCTGCTTCTCACAGAAATGGGATATTCAGTAATGTATCAGATAGAAGACATTTACTATCCTGCACTTGCAGCAATTGGAGTTCCTGGTAAGCCAGTATCTCAGCTGTTAATGGTGTAAATCAATGTTAACTGTGCTGCTGTATTATTTCTCACTGTGTGTGTTACACAGCCGCCTGTTATTTTCCAGCAATTTACTGATGGAATCTCCTCACTGTCCACTCCTTCATTCTTGCAGGCGTTGTATCATGTATTTAATGGTATTGGTTTCGGTAGCCGTTGCATTCATACTGGATTATTCTGTGTAGCGAATGCTTTTGACTGAGGTGTTTTAGTTCAGATCAAAAATCAAACAATCAGGAGTTTTCAACAGTTTCATGATGTGGACCAAATCCGTCCTGGATTATTTATATGAGTCTTTATATTTAGGTTATCAATAATGGGACATCTCACGGTCTCAGTGTTACAAGGGGTTAGAACAATGTCCTCCTTCCCCAATAACATGGCTCAGTTTAACTGGCATTTCAATGTATTTATTGATTATCACTGTTATCAAATATTATTTCATTCTGTGTGTGTCTGACGCTGCTTCAGAGGTTTGGCTACTGAACTGAGTTTGCTGCTGACACTTTCACTTCTCCTTCTCTGCTTCACTGTGGACCTTCACTGTCACTGGACTACATTGTAAAATAGGAAGTATTGATGTGATGTTTTACTGGTTTTCACTCTGACACTTGGAATCAAGAGTCTTTCCATTTATCTGTAGATTATCAGCTGCAGCGCTGATGTTGCTGTTTTATTAATTAAACAATTCCACATTCTAACGGATTACTTTACTATTCCAGGAGAAGGAATTTCAATGATTGTGAGGTTTTTCTGAAGTAGCTTTCAATCCTGTTTATTCCATGTATTGTAGATGAAGTCAAGAGTGCAGGTGAACAGGTGGAGACGTGAGTGTTCTGGAGATACATTAAATTATTCACAGAAGTTTCACAAACTGACTCTGAGAATAGAATCATTGAACCTGGGGCTGGTGAACAGAACACACACGCAGAATGTTAGGAATAAATCATATGTGAAAAGCAGCATTAAGTAACAGTTTGCAGGGTGTGAGTACTCCAGAGAGATAGGGAAGGAGAAAAGGAGCAGGGAGAACGAAACCGATGGAAAGAGATAGGCAGAAGTAAAGAGAAAGAGAAAGAAGCAGCAGTGTAAATAATTCACTATCATAAAGTGCTGGAATGTCCAGAACAATTAGTGAGAGAAACTATGAGTTGAAGTTGTTTGTTGTCAGATTGTGTTCATTTTCCTGTTGGACTTGATCCTCTGTGTTGATTTCTGTCAGGTCCTCATTTTGTTTTGTAGAAAGTTCCTATTCCTTACTTAGTGACTGAATAAACAGAATAGAATCAGTTCATCACTGATGGTAATTCATTATTTAAATACTGCACTTTAAAATCTCTGTGACTGCTGAATTCAATAAAGAGCGAGGCTGATATCAGAAATATATTTAAATTTATATTTAATAGCCTGTACAAACTAAATATATTGACTATATTGTAGAAACAATGAACTGTTCTCCAACACCAAGAACCACAGGGATTATTGTTTGAATGTATGAATTGAGTTGTATTACTGGGATCTATCGATTAGATTTCCTCTAACACTCTGCTGCAGTCTCTCCATGTGAATCTCAGCCTCTCCTCTCACTGTATTGAATCCTCAGTCTCCTCATCCATTGCTTCAGTTTATCCACTTTCCCAAACCATCTGCTCCAGTCTCCCCTCCTGCTCCAACATGTACTTTCCCTGGAATTTGGAAGGTTGTGTGATGATTTGATGAATGTTTTCAAGATAATATGGGAAACTGAACGGGTTGACAGAGAGTAACAATTCCCACTGGCTGTGGAGTCAGGAACTTGGGGGCATAGTCTAAAAATGGAAACGCAGTCTAAAAACCTTTCAGGAGTGAAATGAAGAAACACTTCAAAACACCAGGTGTAGTATCAGTTTGGAACTCTCTTCCACAAACGGCAATTGATGCTGAGACACTTGTTAGTTTTTAAATCTGAGTTTGATAGATTTCTGTTAACCAAAGGTATTAATGGGCAAAGATAGGTACATGGCGTTAGATCACACATCAGCCATGAGCTCATTGAATGACAGAAGAGGGTTGAGGGGCCAAATGGCCTCCTCCTCTTCCTCTGTCCAATGACAAATATCTTGCTATCATTATCTGTGTCTTGGTCAGTGTCTCTCTCTTTGTCTCTCTTTCTGTCTGTCTGTCTCTCTCTCTCTCCTTTCTCAAATATCTGTGCAAATCCACAAACATTAGTCAGCCATTTTCGGCTTGTTCTCGGTGGCCATTTTATCTTACCACAACACTGGGACATTTATTCCAGAGACCGACTCCTCATCAATGTAAGGATAGTGCTCAAATTGTGACAGAGACACACACATGGAGACACTGAGACACACAGTACTAGAAAATAATTATTCATTCCCTTGTGCCCAATAAAGTGCACTCCACTGTGATTAGACTTGGTGGCCTGTAATTACTCCGTCTATTACTTTCTCCCTTGTTAATCAACAGGACAGCATACACAGTCCTCCAGTCCTCTGGCAGTACGACTATAACCAGTGAGGATTGGAAAATGATGGTCAGAGCCTCTGCTATTTCCTCCTTTGCACCTGGAAACAGTCTGAGCCTGGTGAATTATCAGCTTTCAAAGATGCTAAACCCCTGAATATTTCCACTCTCACTTTTTATCCCATTCAATATTTCAAACCCCTCCTCATTGACTACAATGTCCGTGTCGTCCCCTCTATTGTGAAGACAGTCGCCATGTATTTATTCTGAACCATGCCCGCATCATCCGCCTCCACGGTTAGGAAAAAGAAGGAGAGACGATATAAAGTAAGGGATAGAATTCTGAAGGACGTGCCGGAACAGAAACATCTGGGGAGTATTTGTGCACTAATCACTGAAGGTGGCAGGGCAGGTTCAGAAAGTGGTTAAACGGCAGAAGGGGTCCTGAGATTATAAATAGAGACATTGAATACAAAAGCAAGGAAATTATGACCTTTGTAAAACGCTGGTTTGCCTTCAACTGGAGCATTGTCCAATTCTGGACACCGTACTTCAGGAAGAATGTGAATGAAGAATGGAAGAATGAAGAATTAGAGTGGGTGCAAAAAAGATTCACAAGAATGTTTCCAGGGATGAGGGACTTCAGTTACGTGGATAGATTGGAGAAGCTGGGGTTGTTCTCTGTGTCTCTCTCTGTCTCTCCCTCCTGCTATCTCCGACACTAAGAGGGAGACAGAGGGAGAGAGGCTTAGATATGCAGATAGAGAGAGTGCTGTTGAGAGGGACAAGGTTGGAGAGAGAGAGATTGTTGGGGTGGATTGAAAGGCAGAATGTAAGATCTATTTATTCAATGTATTCACTGTTGTGTATGCAAACAGAGAAAGATAGGGATGCAGAGTGAAATATTGGTAGAGTGGGAGAAATGTGGATGAAGTTGGGGCCCAGGCGGCCCGTTTTGATGATCAGGAAGGAAAGCGCTCCATTGTAAACATCCAGCCAGGTATTCCACCATGGAAGCCATCACACCCACATGCTATTGGTGTGGAATTCTTGTGATCTATGCCCATGGTTATTGACGCCTCTGTTATGGGAAATGGGTCCTTCCTATCCACTCTATCTAGGCCCATCATAATTTATACACCTCAATTAACTCTTCCCTGCAACCTTCTTTGTTCCAAAGAAAACAATTCCAGCCTATCCAATCTTTACTCATAGTTAAATTTCTCAATTCCTGACAAAATCCTCTGTAAATCTCCTCTGTACCCTCTCTAGTGTGATCACATCCTTCCTGTAATGTGGTGACCAGAACTGCACACAGTACTCTAGCTGTGGTCGAACTAGTGGTTTATACAGTTCTCGCATAACCTCCCTGCTCTTATATTCTCTACATCGGCCAATAAAGGAAATAGTTCCGAAGAAGGGTCACTGTCCCGAAACTTTAACTCTGCTTCTGTTTTCGCAGATGCTGCCAGACCTGCTGAGTGGTTCCAGCATTTCTTGTTTTTATTTTAAAAAGTATTCCGTAAGCCTTCTTAACCACCTGTCCTTTTACCCTCAGGAATCAGTGGACAGTCACTGCAAGGCCCCTCTGTTCCCCGACAGAGCGATTGTTCGGTTAGATTGAAAGAGCAAATGTAAAACATAATAATTTGATGTAATCTTTCACTGCAGTATACACAGACATACGAGCGAGAGGCATGGAGTGTGAAATATCGGGGTAGAGGGAGAAAAATAGATGGAGATCGTAATAAATTGGAAAGGAGTGATCGGCACAGAGAGTTTTAATTTTAGTTTTCGACATACAGCACTGAAACAGGCCCTTCGGCCCACCGAGTCTGTGCCGACTATCAACCAACCATTTTATACTGATCATACACTAATCCCATATTCCTGCCACATCCCCACCTGTCCCTATATTTCCCTACCACCTACCTATACCATTTGCAATTTATAATGGCCAATTTACCGACCAACCTGCAAGTCTTTTCACTTGTGGGAGGAAACCGGAGCACCCGGAGAAAACCCACGCAGACACAGGGAGATCTTCCAAACTCCGCACAGGCAGTACCCAGAATTGAACCCAGGTCGCTGGAGCTGTCAGGCTGCGGTGCTAACCACTGCGAAACTGTGCCGCCCTGAAGAGAGAGAGGTAAGATCTGGTAAACTATCTTGATGGTAATCTCTCTCCATGTCTATCTCTCGCTTCCCCTCTCTTCGACACTCTGAAACCCTATTTCTTCTCTCTGTTACTCACTTTCCAAGTCTATCTCTCTCTTTTCGCTCTCTATCTCCCTCTGCACACGATCTCAATCTCTCCCTCTTGCTCTCAGGATGGGAAGAGGGAGCAAGAGAGGCAGAGAAAGGGCGTCGTGGGCAGTGAGAGATGAGGAGAAAGAGACAGGAACAGTGAGTCTGGCATTGGTAGCTGGATCTTTACTCTGTATCTAACCCCGCGCATACCTGCCCTGTGAGTATTCGATGGGGAGATTCTCAGACGGGGGGGACAGTCTGAAAATCAAACTTTAGTCGAAAGCCCTTTCAAAGATGAAATTCAGAAACACTTGTACATACAAAGGCTGGTAGAAGTGTGGAACTGTCTTCCACAAATGCCCCCTCCCTATCTCTGCAATCTCCTCCATCTTCGCAATCCGCCAATATCTGTGATTCACTAATTCTGGCCTCTTGACCATCCCCAATTTGAATTGTTCCACCATTGGTGTCTATGCCTTCAAGCTGCCAAGACCCTAACTCTGGAATTCCTTTCCTAAACCTCTCCGTCTCTCTAATTCTCTTTCCTATTTGAAGACGCTCCCTCAAACCAACCTCTTTGACCACGTTTTTGTTCGTCTCATCTAATATCTCCTTAAGTGACTCGGTGTCAACTTTTTATTTTCTTTATTTATTTGTTGGATGTGTGCGTTACTGGCCAGGCCAGCATTTATTAACCATAAAATTGCCCTTGAGACGGTGGTGTTGAGCCTCCTTCTTGAATCGCTGCAGTCCATGTGGGGTCGGAACACCCACAGTACTGTTCGGAAGGGAGTTCCAGGATTTTGACCCAGTAACAGTGAAGGAATGGCGATATAGTTTCAAGTTAGGATGGTGTGTGATTTTAGTTGTTGTGTGGACAGTATTTTCAGTGCGCAGTCCATTTATATTTTTAATTATTTATTTTTCACGTGGTTAGATGTAAAGTTTCTCCTCCAACCTGACTGCCTCCCCATATCTCCTCACTCTTTCTGCCCTTCTCTCCCTCCTTCTCTAAATCCACTGCTTTACAATGTATCTAAACTCACACTGCACCTGCCCTGGGAGGTCTCATTATGGTGCTTAAGCAATGAGTTATACAGTTCCAGCATAACCTCCCTGCTCTTATATACTTTAACAGCCTTGTTGGGAATGTCACTGCAGTTTGAAAACATGAAACAGTGATCCAACATTCACCCCTAAAACACTCACACTAACCTCCAAAAACAGGACTGGGCAGATAATGAGGATTGTTAATGATTGTTCCAACTTGTCTCATCCTCTCTCTGTCTCTCCCTCTCATGTCTGTTGCTTCCCATCTTTCTCTCTCGCTCTCTCTCTCCCTCGCCCTCTCCCTCTTTCTCTGCCTCTTTCCATGACTCTGTCTCTAACACGATCTCTCTCTCTCCTTGGACAGAAATGTTTTTGTCCAATTCTTGGTTAATTTTGAATCTGTAAATCTTGCCCTTGCTGGAAACGTCACTGCAGTTTGAAAATATCAAACACTGATCAACACTCCCCCCCTAAACTCTCACACTAAACCCCCAATACAGGACTGTGCAGATAATGGGGATTGTTACTGAGGTTCTGTCAAGCTCCCCTCACACACTGTATCCCATTTCCCCTGCTTCTAAAGTTGGTCAGTGTTTAGTAATATTTTTTCAATAATATTAAATGTCACTTCAGTTTGAAAATATCAATCACTGATCCAACACTTGCCCCCAAAACACTCACACTAAACCTCTGATCTATCCTTTCAGAATTAGTTCTTACTCACAGCCAGTTTTACCTTTTAATTCTATCTTTTTTCAACATTATTAGATGTAAAGTTTTTCCAGTAACCTCGCTCTCCCTCTCTCTCTCTCTGAGTCTCTCCCTCTGTCTCTGTTTCTCCCTCTGTTTGTCTCTCTTCCCCTCTCTCTCTCTCTGTCACTTTCTCCCTCTGCATCTGTCTGTCTCCCTCTGCATCTGCCTGCCTCCCTTTCTGTCTCTCTCCCTTTGTCTCTGTTTCTCCTTTTTTCTCTATCATTCTAGCTCTGTCTCTCTCTCTCTCCCTCTTTCTCTGTCCCACTCTGTCTGTGTCTCTCTCCGTCTGTGTCTCACTCCCTCCATCTCTCCGTCCCTCTGTACATGGACAGCAATGCTTTGAGCCATTTGTTTGGTTAATTTTGAATCTTTAACTCTTGCTTTTGTTGGGAATGTCAATGCAGTTTGAAAATATCAAACACTCATCTAACACTCATCCCTAAAACCCTCACATTAAACCCCAAATAGCGGACTGGGCAGACAATGGGGATTGTTACTGGGGTTCCGTTAAGGTCTCATTTCGCTATCTCTTCTGTCTCACACTGTCTTCCACTTTGTCCCTCTCTCTCCATTTCCCAATTTGTTTTCGTTTCCCTCTTCTCCTCTTTCCTTCATCGCCCCCAACATTATAAATGGAGAGGGTGCACCTCCCACTTTATAAATAAAGATGGAGCTCCCTCCACTTTATGCATGGAGAGGGTGCTCCCTCCACTTTAAACATAGAGTGGGCGCTCCCTCCACTTTATACATAAAGAGGGAGCTCCCTCCACTTTATACGTAGAGGCGGATATCCCTCTACTTTATACACGGAAAGGGAGCTCCCTCTGTTTTATATAGCTGACGTGGTGGGATTTGACCCCCTGTCCCCAGGCCATCAGGTTGAGCCTCTGGATTCCGTGACCAGTGATATTATCACTGCCCAACTGCCTCCCAAATGGATGCGTACAGTGTCTGCCCCATAATATCACACACAGTAGTATCTGGGCTTTTACCCTGAACATGGTCCCGAATCAGAACCTCAAAGTTCACGTTTTAACTGGGAAAAGGCAGGAACAGAGTGAAACGGGATTGCTTTTGTCCCTGGATTCAGTGTCCACTGCAGACAGATCAGTTACATTTACAATAGAAAAGCCAGGAGTGAACAAGGTCAATACAATAATGTGGAAAATGTAAATGACGCCTCTCATAATTGCCATCCATCCAGTATGAGCACAGATTTCAGGTTTATTCCCGCGAGAGGTCTTACTCAGAAAATGTCATTGAAATTGAATTGATTGTGTTTTATCCACCACATTATTTACATCAGAGTCAAAGCTGCTGATGTAATGTGTTTGTTCAGGTGCGTGTAACTAATAGCAATGATCAGGGGTATAACCGTGTCAGAGGAGACTTATCCCCTGTACATATCAGGACCCATTGGAATGGATCAGCTCAGTGGGCCTGGTGGAGCTATGGATTCCAGGCTAATCGAAGTCCTTGCTTCTCACAGAAATGGGATATCCAGTAATGCATCAGATAGAAGACATTTATTATCCTGTACTTGCAGCAATTGGA
The DNA here is from genome assembly GCF_036365525.1 of Heterodontus francisci. Lineage (NCBI taxonomy): Eukaryota > Metazoa > Chordata > Chondrichthyes > Heterodontiformes > Heterodontidae > Heterodontus > Heterodontus francisci. The sequence goes on along the minus strand of NC_090391.1, from coordinate 89,906,104 downwards.
GTTGCTGGTGAGCCAGTATCTCTGCTGTTAATGGTGTAAATCAATGTTAACTGTGCTGCTGTACTGGGTATTATTTCCCTCTGTGTGTGTTACACAGCTGCCTGTTCTTTTCCAGCAATTTACTGATGGAATCTCCTCATTGTCCACTCTTTCATTCTTACAGGAACTGTATTATGTATTTAATGGTATTGTTTTAAGTAACTGTGGCATTGTTACTAGATTATTCTGTGTATTGAATGTATTTGAATGAGATGTTTCAGTGAGGATCAATAATCAGACCATTAGGACTTTTTAACAGTTTCATGATTGGATCGAACCGGTCCTGGAATATTTTTATGATTTTTTGCAGTGATTGATTTAGATTTAGATTTAGAGATTTAGAGATACAGCACTGAAACAGGCCCTTCGGCCCACCGAGTCTGTGCCGACCATCAACCACCCGTTTACACTAATCCTACACTAATCCCATATTCCTATCACATCCCCACCTATCCCTATATATTTCCCTACCACCTACCTATACTAGGGGCAATTTCTAATGGCCAATTTACCTATCAACCTGCAAGTCTTTGGCATGTGGGAGGAAACCGGAGCACCCGGAGGAAACCCACGCAGACACAGGGAGAACTTGCAAACTCCACACAGGCAGTACCCGGAATTGAACCCGGGTCGCTGGAGCTGTGAGGCTGCGGTGCTAACCACTGCGAGACATCTCACGGTTTCAGTGTTACAAGGGGACAGAACAATGTCCTCCCTCCCCAATAACATGGCTCAGTTTAACTGGGATTTCAATGTATTTATTGATTATCACTGTTATCAAATATTATTTCATTCTGTGTGTTTCTGACGCTGCTTCAGAAGTATGGCTACTGAACTGAGTTTGCTGCTGACACTTTCACTTCTCCTTCTCTGCTTCACTGTGGACCTTCACTGTCACTGCACTACATTGTAAAATAGAAAGTATTGATGTGATGTTTTACTGGTTTTCACTCTGTCAGTTGGAATCAAGAGTCTTTCCATTTATCTGTAGATTATCAGATGCAGCGCTGATGTTGGTGTTTTATTAATTAAACAATCCCAAATTCTAACAGATTACTTTATAATTCCAGGAGAAGGAATTTCAATGATTGTGAGGTTTGTCTGGAAGAAGCTTTCGATCCTGTTTATTCCGTGTATTGTAGATGAAGTGAAGAGTGTAGGTGAACAGGTGGAGACTTGAGTGTTCTGTAGATACATTAAATTATTCACAGAGGTTTCACCATTGAAATAACTGACTCTGAGAATAGAATCATTGAACCTGGGGCTGGTGAACAGAACACAGACACAGGATGTTAGGAATAAATCAGATGTGAAAAGTAGCATTAAGTAACAGTTTGCAGGTGTGAGTACTCCAGAGAGATAGGGAAGGAGAAAAGGAGCAGGGAGAACGAAACCGATTGGAAAGGAAAAGCAGAAGTAAAGAGAAAGAGAAAGAAGCAGCAGTGTAAATAATTCACTATCATAAAGTGCTGGAATGTCCTGAACAATTAGTGAGAGAAACTGGGAGTTGAAGTTGTCTGTTGTCAGATTGTGTTCATTTTCCTGTTGGACTTGATCCTCTGTGTTGATTTCTGTCAGGTCCTCATTTTGTTTTGTAGAAAGTTCCTATTCCTTACTTAGTGACTAAATAAACAGAATAGAATCAGTTCATCAGTGATGGTAATTCATTATTTAAATACTGCTCTTTAAAATCTCTGTGACTACTGAATTCAATAAAGAGCGAGGCTGATATCAGAAATATATTAACATTTATATTGAATAGCCTGTACAAACTAAATATATTGACTATATTGTAGAAACAATGAACTGTTCTCCAACACCAATAACCACAGTGATTATTGTTTGAATGTATGAATTGAGTTGTATTACTGGGATCGATAGATTAGATTTCCTCAAACAATCTGCTGCAGTCTCTCTCTGTGAATCTCAGCCTCTCCTCTCACTGTATTGAATCCTCAGTCTCCTCATCCATTGCTTCCGTTTATCCACTTTCCCAAACCATCTGCTCCAGTCTCCCCTCCTGCTCCAACATGTCCTTTCCCTGGAATTTGGAAGGTTGTGTGATGATTTGATGAATGTTTTCAAGATAATATGGGAAACTGAACGGGTTGACAGAGAGTAACAATTCCCACTGGCTGTGGAGTCAGGAACTTGGGGGCATAGTCTAAAAATAGAAACGCAGTCTAAAAACCTTTCAGGAGTGAAATGAAGAAACACTTCAAAACACCAGGTGTAGTATCAGTTTGGAACTCTCTTCCACAAACGGCAATTGATGCTGAGACACTTGTTCGTTTTTAAATCTGAGTTTGATAGATTTTTGTTAACCAAAGGTATTAATGGGCAAAGATAGGTACATGGCGTTAGATCACACATCAGCCATGAGCTCATTGAATGACAGAACAGGGTTGAGGGGCCAAATGGCCTCCTCCTCTTCCTCTGTCCAATGACAAATATCTTGCTTTCATTATCTGTGTCTTGGTCTGTGTCTCTCTCTTTGTCTCTCTTTCTGTCTGTCTGTCTCTCTCTCTCTCCTTTCTCAAATATCTGTGCAAATCCACAAACATTAGTCAGCCATTTTCGGCTTGTTCTCGGTGGCCATTTTATCTTACCACAACACTGGGACATTTATTCCAGAGACCGACTCCTCATCAATGTAAGGATAGTGCTCAAATTGTGACAGAGACACACACATGGAGACACTGAGACACACAGTACTAGAAAATAATTATTCATTCCCTTGTGCCCAATAAAGTGCACTCCACTGTGATTAGGCTGAGTGGCCTGTAAATACTCAGTCTATTACTTTCTCCCTTGTTAATCAACAGGACAGCATACACAGTCCTCCAGTCCTCTGGCAGCACGACTATAACCAGTGAGGATTGGAAAATGATGGTCAGAGCCTCTGCTATTTCCTCCTTTGCACCTGTAAACAGTCTGAGCCTGGTGAATTATCAGCTTTCAAAGATGCTAAACCCCTGAATATTTCCACTCTCACTTTTTATCCCATTCAATATTTCAAACCCCTCCTCATTGACTACAATGTCCGTGTCGTCCCCTCTGTTGTGAAGACAGTCGCCATGTATTTATTCTGAACCATGCCCGCATCATCCGCCTCCACGGTTAGGAAAAAGAAGGAGAGACGATATAAAGTAAGGGATAGAATTCTGAAGGACGTGCCGGAACAGAAACATCTGGGGAGTATTTGTGCACTAATCACTGAAGGTGGCAGGGCAGGTTCAGAAAGTGGTTAAACGGCAGAAGGGGTCCTGAGATTATAAATAGAGACATTGAATACAAAAGCAAGGAAATTATGACCTTTGTAAAACGCTGGTTTGCCTTCAACTGGAGCATTGTCCAATTCTGGACACCGTACTTCAGGAAGAATGTGAATGAAGAATGGAAGAATGAAGAATTAGAGTGGGTGCAAAAAAGATTCACAAGAATGTTTCCAGGGATGAGGGACTTCAGTTACGTGGATAGATTGGAGAAGCTGGGGTTGTTCTCTGTGTCTCTCTCTGTCTCTCCCTCCTGCTATCTCCGACACTAAGAGGGAGACAGAGGGAGAGAGGCTTAGATATGCAGATAGAGCGAGTGCTGTTGAGAGGGACAAGGTTGGAGAGAGAGAGATTGTTGGGGTGGATTGAAAGGCAGAATGTAAGATCTATTTATTCAATGTATTCACTGTTGTGTACGCAAACAGAGAAAGATAGGGATGCAGAGTGAAATATTGGTAGAGTGGGAGAAATGTGGATGAAGTTGGGGCCCAGGCGGCCCGTTTTGATGATCAGGAAGGAAAGCGCTCCATTGTAAACATCCAGCCAGGTATTCCACCATGGAAGCCATCACACCCACATGATATTGGTGTGGAATTCTTGTGATCTATGCCCATGGTTATTGACGCCTCTGTTATGGGAAATGGGTCCTTCCTATCCACTCTATCTAGGCCCATCATAATTTTATACACCTCAATTAACTCTTCCCTGCAACCTTCTTTGTTCCAAACAAAACAATTCCAGCCTATCCAATCTTTACTCATAGTTAAATTTCTCAATTCCTGACAAAATCCTCTGTAAATGTCCTCTGTACCCTCTCTAGTGTGATCACATCCTTCCTGTAATGTGGTGACCTGAACTGTACACAGTACTCTAGCTGTGGTCGAACTAGTGGTTTATACAGTTCTAGCATAACCTCCCTGCTCTTATATTCTCTACATCGGCCAATAAAGGAAAGAGTTCCGAAGAAGGGTCACTGACCCGAAACGTTAACTCTGCTTCTCTTTTCGAAGATGCTGCCAGACCTGCTCAGCGGTTCCAGCATTTCTTGTTTTTATTTTAAAGTATTCCGTAAGCCTTCTTAACCACCTGTCCTGTTACCCTCAGGAATCAGTGGACAGTCACTGAAAGGCCCCTCTGTTCCCCGACAGAGCGATTGTTCGGTTAGATTGAAAGAGCAAATGTAAAACATAATAATTTGATGTAATCTTTCACTGCTGTATACACAGACATACGAGCGAGAGGCATGGAGTGTGAAATATCGGGGTAGAGGGAGAAAAATAGATGGAGATGGTAACAAATTGGAAAGGAGTGATTGGCACAGAGAGTTTTAGTTTTAGTTTTCGACATACAGCACTGAAACAGGCCCTTCGGCCCACCGAGTCTGTGCCGACCATCAACCAACCATTTTATACTGATCAAACAGTGATCCCATATTCCTGCCACATCCCCACCTGTCGCTATATTTCCCTACCACCTACCTATACCATTGGCAATTTATAATGGCCAATTTACCGACCAACCTGCAAGTCTTTTCGCTTGTGGGAGGAAACCGGAGCACCCGGAGAAAACCCACGCAGACACAGGGAGAACTTCCAAACTCCGCACAGGCAGTACCCAGAATTGAACCCGGGTCGCTGGAGCTGTCAGGCTGTGGTGCTAACCACTGCGAAACTGTGCCGCCCTAAAGAGAGAGAGGTAAGCTCTGGTAAACTATCTTGCTGGTAATCTCTCTCCATGTCTATCTCTCGCTTCCCCTCTCTTCGACAATCTGAAAACCAATTTCTTCTCTCTGTTAATCACTTTCCAAGTCTATCTCTCTCTTTTTGATCTCTATCTCCCTCTGCACACTATCTCAATCTCTCCCTCTTGCTCTCAGGATGGGAAGAGGGAGAAAGAGAGGCAGAGAAAGGGCGTCGTGGGCAGTGAGAGATGAGGAGAAAGAGACAGAGGAACAGTGAGTCTGGCATTGGTAGATAGATCTTTACTCTGTATCTAACCCCGTGCATACCTGCCCTGTGAGTATTCGATGGGGAGATTCTCGGACGGGGGGGGATAGTCTGAAAATCAAACATTAGTTGAAAGCCCTTTCAAAGATGAAATTCAGAAACACTTCTACATACAAAGGGTGGTAGAAGTTTGGAACTGTCTTCCACAAATGCCCCCTCCCTATCTCTGCTATCTCCTCCAGCTCCGCAATCCGCCAATATCTGCGATCCACTAATTCTGGCCTCTTGACCATCCCCAATTTGAATTGTTCCAACATTGGTGGCCGTGCCTTCAAGCTGCCAGCACCCTAACTCTAGAATTCCTTTCCTAAACCTCTCCGTCTCACTAATTCTCTTTCCTATTTGAAGACGCTCCCTCAAACCAACCTCTTTGACCAGGTTTTTGTTCGTCTCATCTAATATCTCCTTAAGTGACTCGGTGTCAACTTTTTATTTTCTTTATTTATTTGTTGGATGTGTGCATTACTGGCCAGGCCAGCATTTATTGCCCATCCCAAATTGCCCTTGAGAAGGTGGTGTTGAGCCTCCTTCTTGAACCGCTGCAGTCCATGTGGGGTAGGTACACCCACAGTGCAGTTAGGAAGGGAGTTCCAGGATTTAGACCCAGTAACAGTGAAGGAATGGTGATATAGTTTCAATTTAGGATGGTGTGTCACTTTAGTTGTTGTGTGCGGACAGTATTTTCAGTGCGCAGTCCATTTATATTTTTAATTCTTTATATTTTTCATGTGGTTAGGTGTAAAGTTTCTCCTACAATCTGCCTGTCTCCCCGTATCTCCTCACTCTTTCTGTTCCTCTCTCCCTCCTTCTCTAAATCCACTGCTTTACTCTGTATCTAAACTCACTCTGTACCTGCCCTGGGAGGTCTCATTCTGGTGCTTAAGCAATGAGTTATACAGTTCCAGCATAACCTCCCTGCTCATAAATACTTTAACAGCCTTGTTGGGAATGGCACTGCAGTTTGAAAATATGAAACACAGATCCAACATTCACCCCTAAAACACTCATACTAACCTCCAAAAACAGGACTGGGCAGATAATGCGGATTGTTAATGATTGTTACAACTTGTCTCATCCTCTCTCTGTCTCTCCCTCTCATGTCTGTTGCTTCCCATCTTTCTGTCTCTCTCTCTCTCCCTCGCCCTCTCCCTCCTTCTCTGCCTCTTTCCATGACTCTGTCTCAAGCACCATCTCTCTCTCTCCTTGGACAGAAATGTTTTTATCCAATTCTTGCTTTATTTTGAACCTGTCAATCTTGCCCTTGCTGGGAATGTCACTGCAGTTTGAAAATATCAAACACTGTTCAACACTCGTCCCCTAAACTCTCACACTAAACCCCCAATACAGGACTGTGCAGATAATGGGGATTATTACTGAGGTTCTGTCAATGTCCCCTCTCACACTGTATCCCATTTACCCTGCTTCTAAAGTTTGTCAGTGTTTAATAATATTTTTTGCAATAATATTAAATGTCACTTCAGTTTGAAAATATGATCCAACACATGCCCCCAAAACACTCACACTAAAACCCTGATCTTTCCTTTCAAAATTAGTTCTTGCACACAGCCAGTTTTACTTTTTAATTCCGTCTTTTTTCAACATTATTAGATGAAAATTTTTTCCTATCATCTCGCCCTCCCTCTCTCTCTGTCTGCCTCTCCCTCTGTCTCTTTTTCTCCCTCTGTTTGTCTCTCTCCCTCTCTCTCTCTGTCCCTTTCTACATATGCATCTGTCTCTCTCCCTCTGTATTTGTCTCACTCGCTTTCTCCCTGCCTCTCTCCCTCTGCATTTGCTTGCCTCCCTTTCTGTCTGTCCCCCTCTGTCTCTGTTTCTCATTTTTTCTCTATCATTCTAGCTCTGTCTCTCTCTACCTCTGTCTCTGTCCCACTCTGTCTGTGTCTCTCTCCGTCTGTGTCTCACTCCCTCCATCTCTCCGTCCCTCTGTACATGGACAGCAATGCTTTGAGCCATTTGTTTGGTCAATTTTGAATCTTTAACTCTTGCTTTTGTTGGGAATATCAATGCAGTTTGAAAATATCAAACAGGCATCTAACACCCAGCCCCAAAACTCTCACATTAAACCCCAAATACCGGCTGGGCAGACAAAGGGGATTGTTACTGGGGTTCTGTCAACGTCTCATTTCGCTGTCTCTTCTGTCTCTCACTGTCTTCCACTTTGTCCCTCTCTCTTCATTTCCCCATTTGTTTCCGTTTCCCTCTCTCCTCTTTCCTTCATCGCCCCCAACTTTATAAATAGAGAGGGTGCTCCTTCCACTTTATAAATAAAGAGGGAGCTCCCTCCACTTTATACATAGAGAGGGCGCTCTCTCCACTTTATACACTGAGAGTGTACTCCCTCCATTTTATACGTAGAGGCGGAGCTCCCTCGACTTTTTGCATGGAAAGGGAGCTCCCTCTGTTTTATTTTGCTGCCGCGTTGGGATTTGAACCCCTGTCCCCAAGCCATTAGATTGGGCCTCTGGATTACGTGACCATTGATATTATCACTACCCAACTGCCTCCCAAATGGATGCGTACAGTGTCTGTCCCATAATATCAATCACAGTAGTTTCTGGGCTGTAACCCTGAACATGGTCCCGAATCAGAGACTCAAAGTTCATATTTTAACTGGGAAAAGGCAGGAACAGAGTGAAACGGGATTGCTTATTCCCTGGATTCAGTGTCCACTGCAGACAGATCAGTTACATTTACAACAGAAATGCCAGGAGTGAACAAGGTCAATACAATAATATGGAAAATGTAAATGACGCCTCTCATAATTGTAGGATCCGTCCAGTATGAGTACAGATTTCAGGTTTATTGCGAGAGAGGTCTTACTCAGAAAATGTCATTGACATTGAAATGATTGTGTTTTATCCACCACATTATTTACATCAGATTCAAAGCTGCTGATGTAATGTGTTTGTTCAGGTGAGTGTAACTAATAGCAATGATCAGGGGTATAACCGTGTCAGTGGAGACTTATACCCCGTATAAATCAGGACCCATTGGAATGGATCAGCTCAGAGTGCCTGGTAGAGCTGTGGATTCCAGGCTAATAGAAGTCTCTGCTTCTCACAGAAATGGGACATTCAGTATTCATTCAGTTCATATTCATTTATTATCCTGTACTTGCAGCAATTGGAGTTCCTGGTAAGCAGTATCTCAGCTGTTAATGGTGTAAATCGATATTAACTGTGCTGCTGTACTGGGTATTATTTCCCTCTGTGTGTGTTACACAGCCACCTGTTCTTTTCCAGCAATTTACTGATGGAATCTCCTCATTGTCTACTCTTTCATTCTTGTAGGAATTGTATTATGTATTTAATGGTATTGTTTTAAGTAACTGTGGCATTATTACTGGATTATTCTGTGTATTGAATGTATTGGAATGAGATGTTTCAGTGAGGATCAATAATCAGACCATTAGGAGTTTTTAACATTTTCATGATGTGGATCTAACCGGTCCTGGAATATTTTTATGATTTTTCTTCAGTGATTGTTAATGAGACATCTCACAGTCTCAGTGTTACAAGGGGACAGAACAATGTCCTCCCTCGCCAATAACATGACTCAGTTTAACTGGGATTTCAATGTATTTATTGGTTATCACTGTTATCAAATATTATTTCATTCTGTGTGTGTCTGACGCTGCTTCAGAAGTCTGGCTACTGAACTGAGTTTGCTGCTGACACTTTCACTTCTCCTTCTCTGCTTCACTGTGGACCTTCACTGTCACTGGACTACATTGTAAAATAGAAAGTATTGATCTGATGTTTTACTGGTTTTCACTCTGTCAGTTGGTATCAAGAGTCTTTCCATTTATCTGTAGATTATCAGCTGCAGTGCTGATGTTGGTGTTTTATTAATTAAACAATCCCACATTCTAACAGATTACTTTATAATTCCAGGAGAAGGAATTTCAATGATTGTGAGGTTTGTCTGGAAGTAGCTTCCGATCCTGTTTATTCCATGTATTGTAGATGAAGTGAAAAGTGCAGGTGAACAGGTGAACTTGAGTGTTCTGTAGATACATTAAATTATTCACAGAGGTTTCACCATTGAACAATCTGACTCTGAGAATAGAATCATTGAACCTGGGGCTGGTGAACAGAACACAGACGCAGAATGTTAGGAATAAATCATATGTGAAAAGTAGCATTAAGTAACAATTTACAGGGTGTGAGTACTTCAGAGAGATAGGGAAGGAGAAAAGGAGCAGGGAGAACGAAACCGAGGGAAAGAGATAAGCAGAAGTAAAGAGAAAGAGAAAGAAACAGCAGTGTAAATAATTCACTATCATAAAGTGCTGGAATGTCCTGAACAATTAGTGAGAGAAACTGTGAGTTGAAGTTGTCTGTTGTCAGATTGTGTTCATTTTGCTGTTGGACTTGATCCTCTGTGTTGATTTCTGTCAGGTCCTCATTTTGTTTTTTAGTAAGTTCCTATTCCTTACTTAGTGACTGAATAAACAGAATAGAATCAGTTCTTCACTGATGGTAATTCATTATTTAAATACTGCAATTGATGCTGAGACACTTGTTAATTTTTAAATCTGAGTTTGATAGATTTTTGTTAACCAAAGGTATTAAGGGGCAAAGAAAGGTACATGGAGTTAGATCATACATCAGCCATGAGCTCATTGAATGACAGAACAGGGTTGAGGGGCCAAATGGCCTCCCCCTCTTCTGTCCAGTGACAAATATCTTGCTAGCACTGCCTGTATCTTGGTCTCTGTCTCTCTCTTTGTCTCTCTTTCTGTCTGTCTGTCTCTCCTCTCTCAAATATCTGTGGAAATCCACAAACATTACTCAGCCATTTTAGGCTGGTTCTCGGTGGCAATTTTATGTTACCACAACACTGGGACATTTATTCCAGAGACCGACCACTCACCAATGTAATGGTAGTGCTTAAAATGTGACAGAGACATAGACATGGAGACACTGAGACACACAGGACTAGAAAGGAATTAATCATTCCCTTGTGCCCAATAATTTTCCCTCCACTGTGATTAGGCTGGGTGGCCTGTAATTACTCAGTCTATTACTTTCACCCTTGTTGATCAACAGTGCAACATACGCAGTCCTCCAGTCCTCTGGCAGCACGACTATAACCAGAGAGGATTGGAAAATGATGGTCAGAGCCTCTGCTATTTCCTCCCTTGCACCTCTTAACAGTCTGAGCCTTGTGAATTATCAGCTTTCAAAGATGCTAAACCCCTGAATATTTCCTCGCTCACTATTATCCCAATCAATACTTCAAATCCCTCATCATTGACTACAATGTCTGTGTCGTCCCCTCTTTTGTGAAGACAGCCGATATGTATTCATCAAGAACCATGCCCGCATCTTCCGCCTCCACGATTAGGAAAAAGGAGGAGAGACGATATAAAGTAAAGGATAGAAATCTAAAGGAGGTGCCGGAGCAGAAACATCTGGGGGGTATTTGAGCAACAATCACTGAAGGTGGCAGGGCAGGTTCAGAAAGTGGTTAAACGGCATAAGGGGTCCTGAAATTATAAATGGAGACATTGAATACAAAAGCAAGGAAAATATGACCTTTGTAAAACGCTGGTTTGCCTTCAACTGGAGCAGTGTCCAGTTCTGGACACCATACTTTAGGAAGAATGTGGGGGCTTTAGAGAGGGTGCAGAAAAGATTCACAAGAATGGTTCCAGGGATGAGGGACTTCAGTTACGTGGATAGATTGGGCGGCACAGTGGCGCAGTGGTTAGCACCGCAGACTCACAGCTCCAGGTGGGGTACTGGGCACTGCCTGTGTGGAGTTTGCAAGTTCTACCTGTTTCTGCGGGCGCTCCGGTTTCCTCCCACATGCCAAAGACTTGCAGGTTGATAGGTTAATTGGCCATTATAAAATTGCCCCTAGTATAGGTAGGTGGTAGGGAAGTAGAGGGACAGGTGGGGATGTAGTAGGAATGTGGGATTAGTGTAGGATTAGTATAAATGGGTGGTTGATGGTCGGCACAGACTCGGTGGGCCGAAGGGCCTGTTTCTTTGCTGTATCTCTAAATTGAACGAAACTAAAGCTGGGGTTGTTCTCTGTGTCTCTCTCTGCCTCTCCCTCCTGCTATTTCTGACACTAAGAGGGAGACAGAGGGAGAGAGGCTTAGATATGCAGGCAGAGAGAGGGCTGTTGAGAGGGACAAGGTTGGAGACAGAGAGATTGTTGGGGTGGATTGAAAGGGAGAATGTAAGATATATTCATTTGATGCAATCCTTCACTGCTGTGTACGGAAACAGAGAAAGATAGCAATGTAGAGTGAAATATTGGTCGAGTGGGAGAAATGTGGATGAAGTTGAGGCCCAGGCGGCCAGTTTTGATGATCAGGAAGGAAAACGCTCCATTGTAAATATCCAGCAAGGTATTCCACCATGGATGCCATCACACCCTCATGATATTGGTGTGGAAATCTTGTGATCTATGCCCGTGGTTATTGACCCCTCTGTTAAGGGAAATGGGTCCTTCCAATCCACTCGATCAAGGCCCGTCATTATTTTATACACCTCAATTAAATCTTCCCTTCAACCTTCACTGTTCCGAAGAAAACAATTCCAGCCTATCCAATCTTTACTCATAGTTAAACTTCTCCATTCCTGACAACATCCTCTGTAAATATTCTCTGTACCCTCTCTGGTGTGATCACATCCTTCCTGTAATGTGGTGACCAGAATTGTACACAGTACTCTAGCTGTGGTCTAACTAGTATTTTATACAGTTCTAGCATAACCTCCCTGCTCTTATATACTATACATCGGCCAATAAAGGGAAGTATTCCGTAAGCCTTCTTAACCACCTTATCCACCTGTCCTGTTACCCTCAGGAATCAGCGGACAGTCACTCCAAGGCCCCTCTGTTCCCAGACAGAGCGATTGTTCGCTGAGATTGAAAGAGCAAATGTAAAACATAATTTGATGTAATCCTTCACTGCAGTATACGCAGACATACGAGCGAGAGGCATGGAGTGTGAAACATCGGGTTCGAGGGAGAAAAATAGATGGAGATGGTAACAAATTGGAAAGGAGTGATAGGGACTGAGAGAGAGGTAATGTCTGGTGAACTCTCTTGCTGGTAAACTCTCTCCATCTCTATCTCTCTCTTCCCCTCTCTTCGACTCTCTGAAACCCTATTTCTCCTCTCTGTTACTCACTTTCCAAGTCTATCTCTCCCATTTCTCTCTATCTCCGTCTGCACATCATCTCAATGTCTCCCTCTTGCTCTCAGGATAGGAAGAGTGAGAAAGAGAGGCAGAGAAAGGGTGTTGCAGGCAGTGAGAGATGAGGAGAAAGAGATAGAGGAACAGTGAGTCTGGCATTGGTAGATGGATCTTTACTCTGTATCTAACCCCGTGCGTACTGCCCTGTGAGTATTCGATGGGGGCAGTCTCGGACGGGAGGGAATGTCTAAAAATCAAACATTAGTCGAAAGCCCTTTCAAAGATGAAATTTCGAAACACTTCTGCATACAAGTGTGATTGAAGTTTGGAACTGTCTTCCACAAATGACCCCTCCCTATCCCTGCTATCTCCAATTTGAATTGTTCCAACATTGGTGGCCGTCCCTTCAAGCTGCCAAGGCCCTAACTCTGGAATTCCTTTCCGAAACCTCTCCGTCTCACTAATTCCCTTAACTACTTGAAGACGCTCCCTCAAACCAACCTCTTTGACCACATTTTTGTTCGTCTCATGTTATATCTCCTTACGTGACTCGGTGACAACTTTTTCTTTGCCTTATTTATTTGTTGGATGTGTGTGTTACTGGCCAGACCAGCATTTATTACCCATTCCTAATTGCCCTTGAGACGGTGGTGATGAGCCTCCTTCTTGAACCGCTGCAGTCCATGTGAGGTAGGTACACCCACAGTGCTGTTAGGAAGGGAGTTCCAGGATTTTGACCCAGTAACAGTGAAGGAATGGTGATATAGTTTCAAGTTAGGATGGTGTGTGACTTTAGTTGTTGTGTGCGGACAGTATTTTCAGTGCGCAGTCCATTTATATTTTTAATTATTTATTTTTTTCATGTGGGTAGATGTAAAGTTTCTCCTACAATCTGCCTGCCTCCCCGTATCTGCTCACTCTTTCTGCCCATCTCCCCCTCCTTCTCTCAAGCCACTGCTTTACTCTGTATCTAAACTCACACTGTACCTGCCCTGGGAGGTCTCATTATGGTGCTTAAGCAATGAGTAATACACTTCCAGCAATACCTCCCTGCTCTTATATACTTTAATAGCCTTGTTGGGAATGGCACTGCAGTTTGAAAATATGAAACACTGATCCAACATTTAGCCCTAACACACTCACACAAACCTCCAAAAACAGGACTGGGCAGATAATGAGGATTGTTAATGATTGTTACAACTTGTCTCATCCTCTCTCTGTCTCTCCCTCTCTTGTCTGTTTCTTCCCATCTTTCTCTCTCTTTCTCCCTCTCACCCTCTCCCTCTTTCTCTGCCTCTTTCCATGACTCTTTCTCTAACACCATCTCTCTCTCCTTGGACAGAAATGTTTTTATCCATTTCTAGCTTAATTTCGAAACTTTAAATCTTGATCTTGCAGGGAATGTCACTGCAGTTTGAAAATATCAAACACTGATCAACACTCGCCCCCTAAACTGTCACACTAAACCCCCAATACAGGACTGTGCAGATAATGGGGATTGTTACTGAGTTTCTGTCAAGGTCCCCTCACACACTATATCCCATTTCTCCTGCTTCTAAAATTTGTCAGTGTTAAACAATATTTTTTTCAATAATATTAAATGTTACTTCAGTTTGAAAATATCAATCACTGATCCAACATTTGCCCCCAAAACACTCACACTAAATCCCTGATCTTTCCTTTCAAAATTAGTTCTTGCACACAGTCAGTTTGACTTTTTAATTCTATCTTCTTTCAACATTATTAGATGTAATGTTTTTCCTATAATCTCGCCCTCCCCCTCTCGCTCTCTCTCTGTCTCTCCCGTTGTTTCTGTTTCTCCCTCTGGTTGTCTCTCTCCCTCTCTCTCGCTCTGTCCCTTTCTCCCTCTGCATCTGTCTCTCTCTCTCTGCATCTGCTTGCCGCCCTTTCTGTCTGTCTCACTCTGCATTTGCCTGCCTCCCTTTCTGTCTCTCCCCCTCTGTCTCTGTTCCTCCTTTTTCCTCTATCATTCTACCTCTGTCTCTCTCTCTCTCCCTCTGTCTCTGTCCCACTCTGTCTGTGTCTCTCTCCGTCTGTGTCTCACTCCCTCCAACTCTCTATCCCTCTGTACATGAACGGCAATGCTTTGAGCCATTTGTTTGGTTAATTTTGAATCTTTAACTCTTGCTTTTGTTGGGAATGTCAATGCAGTTTAAAAATATCAAACACTCATCTAACACTCATCCCTAAAACCATTACATTAAACCCCAAATACCGACTGGGCAGACAATGGGGATTGTTACTGGGGTTTCGTCAAGGTCTCATTTCACTATCTCTTCTGTCTCTCACTGTCTTCCACTTTTTCCCTCTACCTCCATTTCCCCATTTGTTTTCATTTCCCTCTCTCCTCTTTCCTTCATTGCCCCCAACTTTATAAATAAAGAGGGAGCTCCCTCCACTTTATACACAGAGAGGGAGCTTCCTCCACTTTATACATAGAGAGGGCGCTTCCTCCACTTTATAAATAGAGAGGGAGCTCCTTCCACTTTATAGCTGGAGAACGAACTCCCTCTGCTTTATACACAGAAAGGGAGCTCCCTCTGTTTTATATAGCTGCCGTGGTGGGATTTGAACCCCTGTCCCCAGGCCATCAGGTTGGGCCTCTTGATTACGTGACCAGTGATATTTTCACTACCCAACTGCCTCCCAAATGGATGCGTACAGTGTCTGTCCCGTAATATCACTCACAATAGTTTCTGGGCTGTAACCCTGAACATTTTCCTGAATCAGAGACTCAAAGTTCACATTTTAGCTGGGAAAAGGCAGGAACAGAGTGAAACGGGATTGCCTTTGTCCCTGGATTCAGTGTCCACTGCAGACAGATCAGTTACATTTACAATAGAAATGCCAGGAGTGAACAAGATCAATACAATAATATGGAAAATGTAAATGACGCCTCTCATAATTGCCATCCATGCAGTATGAGTACAGATTTCAGGTTTACTCCCGAGAGAGGTCTTAGCAGGAAAATGTCATTGACATTGAAATTATTGTGTTTTATCCACCACATTATTTACATCAGATTCAAAGCTGCTGATGTAATGTGTTTGTTCAGGTGAGTGTAATTAATAGAAATGATCAGGGGTATAACCGTGTCAGTGGAGATTTATCCCCTGCATAAATCAGGACCCATTGGAATGGATCAGCTCAGAGTGCCAGGTGGAGCTGTGGATTCCAGGCTAATAGAAGACTCTGCTTCTCACAGGAATAGGATATCCAGTAATGTATCAGATAGAAGACATTTACTATCCGGTGCCAGCAGCAATTGGAGTTCCTGGTAAGCAGTATCTCAGCGGTTAATGGTTTAAATCGATGTTAACTGAGCTGCTGTACTTGGTATATTTTCCCTCTGTGTGTGTTACACAGCCGCCTGTTCTTTTTCAGCAATTGACTGATGGAGTCTCCTCATTGTCCACTCTTTCATTCTTGCAGGAACTGCATGATGTATTTAATTGTATTGTTTTAAATAACTGTGGCATTATTACTGGATTATTCTGTGTATTGAATGTATTGGAATGGACCAATTTCCCAATTCATTATTAATAGTTGTGTTTTCAAACATTTCACTTTGACAAAGCACCATCCGGGTCAATGAATCAGTTTTCACTGCTCGATGCAGCAACAAATCTGGACATCTCAGCCCAGATCCTGTCAAACTTCTGCTTTGTCTCCAGGTCAGATCAGTAATTTCTCTGCTTCCTTTTCACTCTGTCTTCCAGTTAACTTGGTGGCGATTGTGATCCTGTCCCGAGCAAAGTGCGGTCTCTCCAAATGTATCAGTGTCTACCTGGTGGGAATGGCAGTGTCTGATCTCCTGGTCGTTATCACTGATCCCATATTGTACTGGATTGTTGGAATTTATTTCCCATATTCATTCCTGAACGTTACTCCTGTGTGCTCTCTCAATCTCTTTCTGCTTTCTGCATCCACAGTTGTTTCTGTCTGGCTCACAGTCACTTTCACCTTTGATCGATTTGTGGCCATTTGTTGTGAGAAGCTGAAAACAAAATATTGCAGCGAGAAAAGGGCGGCTGTGGTTGTGGGAACAGTGAGTGTGCTGGGCTGTTTAGAGTCTCTCGCCTGGTACTTTACACTGGAACAAGAATACATTATTGATAATGTTCCCATGGGTTGTGTTAATAAACTGAGCTTCTTGACTTCCCCCATATGGGGGGCATTTGAACTGTTTGACCTCATTTTAACCCCTTGTGTCCCGGTCTTTCTGATTTTGCTGCTCAATGTTCTGACTGTCAGACGGATTTTATTCTCCAGTAAAGTCCGGAGGGGATTCCGGCGCCACAGCAATGCAAAGAATCACAAGGACCCCGAGATGGAGAATCGCAGGAAATCAATTATTTTACTCTTCAGTATATCCGGCAGTTTTATCCTGTTATGGGTGACCCAGGTTGTGTTTATCATTTACAGTCGAATTACAGATAATTATTATTATTCCTCCTACACTGACCCTCTCTATATCACAGCTCAAACATCAAAGATGCTGCAGATTCTCAGTTCCTGCACCAACACATGTATTTACATTGTGACCCAGACTAAATTCAGACAGGAGCTGAAGAAGGGGGTGAAATACCCTCTCAATCTCATTGTTAAATTAGTGAAATTATAGAAAGAGCTGAAGGGTTTCAAACACTGGAACTAAATCCCATTCCCCCTCCTCCCCCCCCAGACCCCCAGCTCCACCTCCCACCCTCCACCCGCCTCTGTGATTATTTGACCTGCGCCATCTTTAGTCCTGGCAGCTGCCTGAGCGTGGGCAGACCCTGACGTTCAACTGGAATAGTGTACTTTTGCGCATGTGCGAGTACAGCGCCACCTAGCGGGTGCTTTGTCAACAACCGTATCCCGTGGACAAAGCTGCAAATCGCAGTGATTGTGATGTGTTGAGAGGGGCAGTAACTGCAGTGAGGCAGGGACACCAGCAGATGGAGATGGTGAGAGAGGGACAGTAACTGCAGTGAGGCAGGGACACCAGCAGATGGAGATGGTGAGAGAGGGTCAGTAACTGCAGTGAGGCAGCGACACCAGCAGATGGAGATGGTGAGAGAGGGACAGTAACTGCAGTGAGGCAGGGACACCAACAGATGGAGATG
The DNA here is from genome assembly GCF_036365525.1 of Heterodontus francisci. Lineage (NCBI taxonomy): Eukaryota > Metazoa > Chordata > Chondrichthyes > Heterodontiformes > Heterodontidae > Heterodontus > Heterodontus francisci. Next base: position 89,888,481 of record NC_090391.1, on the reverse strand, counting down.
GTGAGAGGGGACAGTAACTGCAGTGAGACAGGGACACCAGAAGATGGAGATGGTGAGAGGGGGACAGTAGCTGCAATTAGACAGGGACACCAGCAGATGGAGATTGAGAGAGGGGCATTAACTGCAGTGAGACAGGGACACCAGGAGATGGAGATGGTGAGGAAGGGACAGTAACTGTAGTGAGACAGGGACACCAGCTGATGGAGATGGTGAGAGAGGGACATTAACTGCAGTGAGACAGGGACACCAGCAGATGGAGATGGTGAGAGAGGGACATTAACTGCTGTGAGACAGGGATACCAGGAGATGGAGATGGTGAGGAAGGGTAGTAACTGCAGTGAGACAGGAACACCAGCAGATGGAGATGGTGAGAGAGGGACATTACCTGCAGTGAGACAGGCACACCAGGAGATGGAGATGGTGAGGAAGTGACAGTAACTGCAGTGAGACAGGGACACCAGCAGATGGAGATGGTGACAGAGGGACATTAACTGCAGTGAGACAGGGACACCAGCAGATGGAGATGCTGAGCCATTACTGATGGGAGAATCCCTTGCTGAGTTTGAAAGTTTCCACAAGTCTGAAGAATTTACTTTATTGTAAACTTGAGATGCTGAATAAAATAATTTCAATGCAACTTTTGTAAAATGGCTATTTTTCTACTGTGTGAACACTTGTAACATGAAACACGTTCCTGTTTGGAAAGTTATATTAAGTGCTTAAAGGTAATGTATAAATAACACAACAGGATCAAATAAAACTGAAACAGTTATTTAGAAATAAAAACTCTCAATATAAGTTGTGTTGAGTTCTTGATCACCTACGTTATGACATCTCTCTCTCACACACTTCTCTTTCTATGCTGGTTTCTTCTCTACTATAACTACGAGTAGTTGAAATTTTACTCCAATTGACCTTTGAAAGTTAATATTGAATCTGCTTTCAGAAACCTGTCAGACAGTGAATTCCAGACCATAATAACTCCCTGCCTATTTGTTTCAACCCTCTACTAGTGTAAACAGTCTCTCCTCATATCTCCAAAATGAGGGAAAGATTTTGAATGCAATGCAATTAATTTCTGCAGGACAGCAGCTGCAGAGGAGCTGGAACCTCCTGAATGTGGACAAACAATGAACAAAAATCCCTCTGAATCCCCCGGGAGAACAGAGGATAGAAACAGTCAGGAAGCAAAGGGAAACACGTGACACTTTATTGCAGCAGTAAAAAGTCTTTGTCAGAATGTTTACGTCTTTATTGCTGAACTTTATATAAACTGGAGGTGAAAAGTGGAAGATGTTTAATACCATTTGTGATAAATGGCCATTTCCCAGCTTTGTAAACCCTTGTAACATTAAACTGGTGAATGTTAAGAAGGTTTTATTGATTGATTACAGTTAATACATAAATACAGCAGCATCAAATACAGGGCAAAGAATCATTGACGAATACAACTGTAAATATGGGTAAGAATTGTTGTGTGAAATGTCACTGGTTATAAAAGTTCTCTTCGCTGCCTCATTAACCTGGCTCTAGTTTCAGTCTTTGTCACACAGTGGAAATGAAAAACCGAATAAAAACCGCATGTTTGTACTGCATTCAAACAGGCCTCTCCAACAATAACACTTTGTCAGAATTTCAAGGTAATTGCAATGAGTCATTTTCTGAACTTTCTGTTAAGAGGAGGTGAATAGTGAAAGACATTTAGTACAATCAGTGTTAAATGGTTATTATCCAAACCAGCCCCTCCAGGTTTAAAATTACAGAAGTTTTTCTGCTCTGTTAATGAGGTTTTTGGGGGAGGGAGAGAGAGACAGACAGGTTTCTGTCTGGAATGGTCCATTTGGGATATGTCTGGAATATCCCTCTCTCCTCCATTCGCTGTTTACACAGAGACTCACCTTGGACTGTCCCATACCTGGGAGGGAGTGTCCAGATGGAGGAAGCTGAGAGCTGGTTGGTTAAGCTGCACTTTGGGTAGACTGTCTGTTTTGAGTGACAGGTTCTGGGATATATTAGGACAACATCAGACCACATTCTTTCCTTCCATGCAGCTGGTTTCTGAAGGTGAGTTTCTGTGTCTCAATCTCTCGGGCCAGGTGAATTGGAACTGATTACAGTGTGTGTGTGTGAGAGAGTCCAGTCTGAATCACCCGCTCTCTCTGTCCCAGTCCTGACGCTTTTCTCCAAATCGCACCACAATGCCCCTCTCCAGGATCTTTTCCCCATGGATGAGCTGATGGAGGGAAGGTGTCAGAGTCCAACGATGGAAAGCAGACAGTGTGGGATGGTGAGTATCACATCTTTATTGTCTGTTTCTGCTTTTCTCCCTTCTTCTGACTCAGTCTCTTTCACTAAGTCTCTCTCACTGAATCTCTCTCTCACTCAATGTCTCTCTCATTGAATCCCTCTCTCACTGAATCTCACTCTCACTGAATCTCTCTCTCACTCAATCTCTCTCTCATTGAATCTCTCTCTCACTGAATCTCTCTCTCACTCAGTCTCTCTCTCACTGAATCTCTCTCTCACTCAATCTCTCTCTTACTGAATCTCTCTCCCACTGAATCTCTCTCACTCAATCTCTCTCCCACTGAATCTCTCTCTCACTCAATTTCTCTCTCACTCAATCTCTCTCTCACTGAATCTGTCTCTCACTCAATCTCTCTCTCACTCAATCTCTCTCTCACTCAATCTCTCACTCATTGAATCTCTCTCTGAATCACTCTCTCACTCAATATCTCTCCCAGTGAATCTCTCTCCCACTGAATCTCTCTCCCACTGAATCTCTCTCTCACTGAATCTCTCTCCCACTGAATCTCTCTCTCACTCAATCTCTCTCTCACTGAATCTCTCTCTCACTCAATCTCTCTCTCACTCAATCTTTCTCTCACTCAATCTCTCTCTCACTGTATCTCTCTCCCACTGAATCTCTCTCCCACTGAATCTCTCTCCCACTGAATCTCTCTCTCACTCAATCTGCCTCTCACTCGCTCTCTCTCTCATTGAATCTCTCTCTCACTCAATCACTCTCTCACTCAATCTCTCTCTCACTCAATCTCTCTCTCATTGAATCTCTCTCCCCCACTGAATCTCTCTCCCCCACTGAATCTCTCTCCCTCACTCAATCTCTCTCTCACTCAATCTCTCTCTCTCTCAATCTCTCTCTCACTCAATCTCTCTCTCACTCAATCTCTCTCGCACTCAATCTCTCTCGCACTCAATCTGTCTCGCACTCAATCTATCTTGCACTCAATCTATCTCTCTCACTCAATCTATCTCTCTCACAGTCTCTCTCACTCACAGTCTCTCCCTCACAGTCTCTCTCGCACAGTCTCTCTCGCACTGAATCTCCCTCGAACTGAATCTCCCTCGAACTGAACCTCCCTCGAACTGAATGTCCCTCACACTGAATCTCCCGCGCACAGAATCTCCCTCTCACTCAATCTCCCTCTCACAGACTCTCCCTCTCACAGACTCTGCCTCGCACACAATCTCCCTCGCACTCAATCTCTCCTCACTCAATCTCTCCTCACTCAATCTCTCTCCCACTCAATCACTCTCCCACTCAATCTCTCTCCCACTCAATCTCTCTCTCACTGACTCTCTCTCACTGAATCTTTCCCACTCAATCTCTCTCTCACTGACTCTCTCTCACTGAATCTCTCTCTCTCTCTCAATCTCTCTCTCTCTCAATCTCTCTCGCACTGAATCTCTCTCTCGCACTGAATCTCTCTCTCACTCTCTCTATTTCTGAATCTCTCCCACACCTTGTATTTCTGTCTCTGTTTTTCTCTCGATCTCTCTGTTCCTCCATCTCTCTCTCTCTCCCTCACATTGTGTTTCTCTCTCTCTCTCAGTGATTGTGCGTCTTTCTGTCTCAATGGCTTTCTCTGTACTCTCTCTCAATCTCTCTGTGATTCTCTGTCCTCTCTCTCAATCTCTCTGTGATTCTCTGTCCTCTCTCTCAATGTCTCTGTGATTCTCTGTCCTCTCTCTCAATCTCTCTGTGATTCTCTGTGTCTTTCTCACTGGCTTTCTGTCTGTCTCTTTGGTGCCTTCAATTTCTTTGTGTCTCTGTTATTTCCCTCCACTTTTTTCCCTTCTCTCTTGCATTGTATCTTTCTGTCTTCTCTAATTCTCTTTCTATCATTTCTCTCTCTCTTTCCAAATTTTTCTGTCTTTTCCTGACCCTATCCACCGCCCTCAATTTATCCACCGCCCTCAATTTATCCACCGCCCGCAATTTATCCACCGCCCTCAATTTATCCACCGCCTGCAATTTTTATCCACCACTCAAAACTTTTTCCTGCAATTCCCCCACCAGAAAACATCCCCCCCTTGTACAGACACCCCCGATCTAAATAATCCTCATCTGCAGACAACTGTCAGATATCCCCTGTTAAATGACCCCCATCTAATACCCTCATTATCAACAGACCCCCATCTAATTATCCCCTTCCCCTTGTTCCAAGACAACCCATCAAACTACCACCCGCCCAGGACAGATTCCCATCTAAATAGACCCCGGGAACAAACACCCATTTAAATTCCCCCCCAGGAACACACTCCTATCTGAATAACACCCCCCAGGAACAGACCCCCATCTAAATACCCCGCGGGAGCAAACTCCCATCTAAATACCCCCCCAGGAACAAACTACCATCTAAATACCCCCCAGGAACAAACTACCATCTAAGTACCCGCCGGGAACAAACTCCCATCGAAATTCCCCCCGGGAACAAACTCCCATCTAAATACCCCCCCAGGAACAAACTCCCATCTAAATACCCGCCGGGAACAAACTACCATCTAAGTACCCCCCGGGAACAAACTCCCATCTAAATACCCCACCAGGAACAAACTCCCATCTAAATACCCCCCAGGAACAAACTACCATCTAAATACCCCCCGGGAACAAACTCCCATCTAAATACCCCGCCAGGAACAAACTACCATCTAAATACCCCCAGGAACAAACTCCCATCTAAATACCACCCCCCCAGGAACAAACTACCATCTAAATACCCCCCCAGGAACAAACTGCCATCTCAATACTCCTCGGGAACAAACTACCATCTAAATACCCCCCGGGAAAAAACTGCCATCTCAATACCCCCGGGAACAAACTACCATCTCAATACCACCCGGGAACAAACTACCATCTCAATACCCCCGGGAACAAACTACCATCTCAATACCACCCGGGAACAAACTCCCATCTAAATACCCTCCCAGGAACAAACTACCATCTAAATACCCCCCGGGAACAAACTACCATCTAAATACCACCCGGGAACAAACTACCATCTAAATACCACCCGGGAACAAACAACCATCTCAATACCACCCGGGAACAAACTACCATCTAAATACCACCCGGGAATAAACTACCATCTCAATGCCACCCGGGAACAAACTACCATCTCAATACCACCCGGGAACAAACTACCATCTAAATACCACCCGGGAACAAACTACCATCTAAATACCACCCGGGAACAAACTACCATCTCAATACCACCCGGGAACAAACTACCATCCCAATACCACCCGGGAACAAACTACCATCTCAATACCACCCGGGAACAAACTACCATCTAAATACCACCCGGGAACAAACTACCATCTCAATACCACCCGGGAACAAACTACCATCTAAATACCACCCGGGAACAAACTACCATCTCAATACCACCCGGGAACAAACTACCATCCCAATACCACCCGGGAACAAACTACCATCTCAATACCACCCGGGAACAAACTCCCATCTAAATACCCTCCCAGGAACAAACTACCATCTAAATACCCCCCGGGATCAAACTACCATCTAAATACCACCCGGGAACAAACTACCATCTAAATACCACCCGGGAACAAACTACCATCTCAATACCACCCGGGAACAAACTACCATCTAAATACCACCCGGGAACAAACTACCATCTCAATACCACCCGGGAACAAACTACCATCTAAATACCCCCCGGGAACAAACTACCATCTAAATACACCCCCAGCAACAAATTACCATCTAAATACCCCCCCAGGAACAAACTACCATCTAAATACCCCCCGGGAACAAACTACCATCTCAATACCCCCCCAGGAACAAACTACCATCTAAATACCACCCGGGAACAAACTACCATCTAAATACCCCCCGGGAACAAACTACCATCTAAATACCCCCCCAGGAACAAACTACCATCTAAATACCCCCCCAGGAACAAACTACCATCTCAATACCCCCCGGGAACAAACTCCCATCTAAATACCCCCCGGGAACAAACTACCATCTAAATACCCCCCCAGGAACAAACTCCCATCTAAATACCCCCCGGGAACAAACTACCATCTAAATACCCCCCCAGGAACAAACTACCATCTAAATACCCCCCCAGGAACAAACTACCATCTCAATACCCCCCGGGAACAAACTCCCATCTAAATACCCGCCGGGAACAAACTACCATCTAAATACCCCCCAGGAACAAACTCCCATCTAAATACCCCCCGGGAACAAACTACCATCTAAATACCCCCCGGGAACAAACTCCCATCTAAATACCCCCCGGGAACAAACTACCATCTAAATACCCCCCCAGGAACAAACTTCTATCTAAATACCCCCTGGGAAAAAACTACCATCTCAATACCCCCCGGGAACAAACTACCGTCTAAATACCCCCCGGAAACAAACTACCATCTAAATACCCCCCCAGGAACAAACTACCATCTCAATACCCCCCGGGAACAAACTGCCATCTCAATACCCCCCGGGAACAAACTCCCATCTAAATACCCGCCGGGAACAAACTACAATCTAAATACCCCCCGGGAACAAACTCCCATCTAAATACCCCCCGGGAACAAACTACCATCTAAATACCCCCCCAGGAACAAACTCCTATCTAAATACCCCCTGGGAAAAAACTACCATCTCAATACCCCCCGGGAACAAACTACCATCGAAATACCCCCGGGAACAAACTACCATCTAAATACCCCCCCAGGAACAAACTCCCATCTAAATACCCCCCAGGAACAAACACCCATGTAAATACCCCCCGGGAACAAACTCCTATCTAAATACCCCCCGGGAACAAACTACCATCTAAATACCCCCCCCAGGAACAAACTCCTATCTAAATACCCCCTGGGAAAAAACTACCATCTCAATACCCCCCGGGAACAAACTACCATCTAAATACCCCCCCAGGAACAAACTCCCATCTAAATACCCCCCAGGAACAAACTCCCATCTAAATACCCCCCGGGAACAAACTACCATCTAAATACCCCCCGGGAACAAACTCCCATCTAAATACCCCCCGGGAACAAACTACCATCTAAATACCCCCCCAGGAACAAACTCCTATCTAAATACCCCCTGGGAAAAAACTACCATCTCAATACCCCCCGGGAACAAACTACCGTCTAAATACCCCCCGGAAACAAACTACCATCTAAATACCCCCCCAGGAACAAACTACCATCTCAATACCCCCCGGGAACAAACTGCCATCTCAATACCCCCCGGGAACAAACTCCCATCTAAATACCCGCCGGGAACAAACTACCATCTAAATACGCCCCCAGGAACAAACTCCCATCTAAATACCCCCCGGGAACAAACTACCATCTAAATACCCCCCAGGAACAAACACCCATGTAAATACCCCCCGGGAACAAACTCCTATCTAAATACCCCCCGGGAACAAACTACCATCTAAATACCCCCCCCAGGAACAAACTCCTATCTAAATACCCCCTGGGAAAAAACTACCATCTCAATACCCCCCGGGAACAAACTACCATCTAAATACCCCCGGGAACAAACTACCATCTAAATACCCCCCCAGGAACAAACTCCCATCTAAATACCCCCCAGGAACACACTCCCATCTAAATACCCCCCGGGAACAAACTACCATCTAAATACCCCCCGGGAACAAACTCCCATCTAAATACCCCCCGGGAACAAACTACCATCTAAATACCCCCCCAGGAACAAACTCCTATCTAAATACCCCCCGGAAACAAACTACCATCTAAATGCCCCCCCAGGAACAAACTACCATCTCAATACCCCCCGGGAACAAACTGCCATCTCAATACCCCCCGGGAACAAACTCCCATCTAAATACCCGCCGGGAACAAACTACCATCTAAATACGCCCCCAGGAACAAACTCCCATCTAAATACCCCCCGGGAACAAACTACCATCTAAATACCCCCCGGGAACATACTCCCATCTAAATACCCCCCGGGAACAAACTACCATCTAAATACCTCCCCCCCAGGAACAAACTCCTATCTAAATACCCCCTGGGAAAAAACTACCATCTCAATACCCCCCGGGAACAAACTACCATCTAAATACCCCCGGGAACAAACTACCATCTAAATACCCCCCCAGGAACAAACTCACATCAAAATACCCCCAGGAACAAACACCCATGTAAATACCCCCCGGGATCAAACTCCCATCTCAATATCCCCGGGAACAAACTCCCATCTCAATACCCCCGGGAACAAACTCCCATCTAAATACCCCCGGGAACAAACTCCCATCTAAATACCCTCCCAGGAACAAACTCCCATCTAAATACCCTCCCAGGAACAAACTCCCATCTAAATACCCCCGGGAACAAACTCCCATCTCAATACCCCCGGGAACAAACTCCCATCTAAATACCCCCGGGAACAAACTCCCATCTAAATACCCTCCCAGGAACAAACTCCCATCTAAATACCCTCCCAGGAACAAAGTCCTATCTAAATACCCTCCCAGGAACAAACTCCCATCTAAATACCCCCCGGGAACAAACTGCCATCTCAATATCCCCCGGGAACAAACTCCCATCTCAATACTCCCGGGGAACAAACGCCCAACTGAATACACCCCCAGGAACAAACTCCCATCTAAATACCTGCCCATGAACAAACTACCATCTAAATACACCCCGGGAACAAACTCCCCTCTGAATAACCCCCCAGGAACAAACTCCCATCTCAATAACCACCTGGAACAAACTCCCCTCTGAATAACCCCCCAGGAACAAACTCCCATCTCAATACCCTCCTGGAACAAACTCCCCTCTGAATAACCCCCCAGGAATAAACTCCCATCTAAATAGCTCCCCATGAACAAACTACCATCTAAATACCCCCCCTCCCCCCCGGGAACAAACTCCCCTCTGAATAACCCCCCATGAACAAACTCCCATCTCAATACCGTCCTGGAACAAACTCCCCTCTGAACAACCCCCCAGGAACAAACTCCCATCTAAATACCTCCCCATGAACAAACTGCCATCTAAATACCACCCCCCCGGGAACAAACTCCCCTCTGAATAACCCCCCAGGAACAAACTCCCATCTCAATACCCCCCTGCAACAAACTCCCCTCTGAATATCCCCCGGGAACAGACTCCCATCTCGCGACCCGCCCGCAACAGATCCCCATCTAAATACCCACCGTTCTGTGAACAGACTCCCATCTAAATACTCCCCACCCCCCATTAACTGAATCCAATCTAATTCTCCCCCCGCTCTCCACTGTAAACTCTCCCGGTTTCTAAATACCCTCCCTGTCCTGTAAAAGCCCCCTCTACTAATTCCCACCCTGTATCATCACCCCCGTGAACAGCCCCCTACCCCCCTCACCTCCCACCGTGTTATTCCCACCTCCATCACTTTCCTGGGTATGGCTCCGTCTCCCGACAATCTTCCGTTCATTTTAATTCCAGATCTGGATAAGCCACTGGAATTCCAACAACTTGCTCCCAGATCCCCGGCACCTTTAACTCCTGTCCGGCCAAAATCAGGGCCGGGCATCGAGCAAGGACCTTCAGAGGCTAACTGGCATTCTGAGCCTTTAACGCACAGGACACAGCCATCTCTGCAGAAAGGTGTTTCACCTGCTCTCCCCATCGGCTTCAGGGAATCAAACAGAGGGAGACACACACACACACTCACACATTGACTGGCACAGGGACGGGAAGAGGCCATTCAGCCCTTTGATCCTGTCCCACCCATGTTAGATAATGGCTGACTTACCCCTTCCCCCACTGAACCACAAGGAGACAGGCAGAGACACTCGGGGAGCAGATACAGAGAGTCAAAGAAACACTGGGCTGGACTCGGACTTGGTGCCAATGGTGCAAACCAGGGTGGAGGGGAGGAGGGTGGTTGTGTATCGGCTGTCGGTTCAGAATCTCTACCCTGTTTTTACCTCAATTGGAGCAAAACTGGGCAGAGATGGAAAGCAGGATCCCACTTCACAATCACCCTGGACAACACCAAGGCTGTGAGTTCAAATCCACCACCTGACAGAGGGACAGAAACACAGAAAACAGATCCCGGGATTAGGACAGAACAGAGAGAGAGAAAAATAAATGGAAAGGGAGATGGAGAATGAGATGCAGGGAGTCCGACACCAGTGAGAGAAACTGGGAACAGAGGGTCGGAAATACTGAGAAGGGCAGAGAGAGAGAGAGAAATGGAGATATTGAGAAAGATCCCAGACCAAGAGAGAGACGCAGAGACAGAAAGATATGGAGGGGCAGAGATACAAAGTGAGATGCGTTTACAGAATAGAGAGGGATGCTGCGGGACGGGGGAAATGCAGAGATAATCTTGCAGGAAAGGAGGAGCAGAGATGGAAAGATTCAGGGATTTGGAAGTGAGTGAGAGAAGAAATGGAGTGAGAGAGAGACAGATAAAGATGCAGAGAGTCGCAGAAAGAGAATGACAATGGAAACCTGTGAGACTCTAGAGAGAGGCAGAGATAGAAAGGATGTTGAGAGCTACAGAGATAGGGATTTAAAGATGTGAAGAAACAGAGTTAGGAACAAGGAGGAAGGTGCAGGGAACAAGTAGCAGCAAGAGATGGAGAGAGGGAAATCTATGGGATTACATTGACTTCCGGAGCAGCGATTCCCAAATTATTCCCTTCGGAGCACCCTCCAGCCCCCTCCCTTGTGATAAAAAAAATCCACAGACCCCCGAAAACACAACATCAAAATACTGAGGATGCTGGAAATCTGAAATAAAAACTGTTCTGGAAATACTGAGCATTTCCAGCACTTTGTTTTTCTATCAGCCCCGAAATCACAAACAGTTTTCTTTTCTGTCTTTAGAAATGAATTTGACAATGACAAATATATATGTATTATTATTTTCCCTCCCTGGTTAAAGCTCTTGTCTGTGAATTCCACATGGCTAAAAGATTCTCCCTCTGCATCATCACAGCTGCAGCTTCCGAAAAGATTCTCCTTGGGAATAAGAGAAATAAAATTGATTCAAACAAAAATAAAGCATTTTTGCACAGAAACAAAACACAGCAAGAGCCCAGGGCTCTTTCTCTCAATCTCACTGACATAAAACAATCTCTCAGTGACTTACAAACACATCCCCTGACACAGAGCCAGAGACTGGGAAGTGTGGATGTGTTTACCCTGTCATTTCCTGCTGTCTCTCTACTTTAAACAAAGAGAGGGCGCTCCCTCCACTATATACATGGAGAGGGCACTCCCTCTACTTTATACATAGAGAGGGAGCTTCCTCCACTTTATAAATAGAGAGGGAGCTCCTTCCACTTTATAGCTGGAGAGGGAGCTCCCTCTACTTGAGACACAGAAAGGGAGCTCCCTCTGGTTTATATAGCTGCCGTGGTGGGATATGAACCCTTGTCCCCAGGCCATCAGGTTGGGCCTCTGGATTCCGTGACCAGTGATATTATCACTACCCAACTGCCTCCCAATTGGATGCGAACAGTGTGTGTCCCAGAATATCACTCACAGTAGTTTCTGGGCTGTAAGCCTGAACATGGTCCCGAATCAGAGATTCAAAGTTCACATTTTAACTGGGAAAAGGCAGGAACAGAGTGAAACGGGATTGCTTTTGTCCCTGGATTCAGTGTCCACTGCAGACAGATCAGTTACATTTACAATAGAAATGCCAGGAGTGAACAAGGTCAATACAATAATATGGAAAATGTAAATGACGCCTCGCATAATTGCAATCCATCCAATATGAGTACAGATTTCAGGTTTATTCCCGAGAGAGGTCTTACTCAGAAAATGTCATTGACATTGAAATGATTGTGTTTTATCCACCATATTATTACATCACAGTCAAAGCTGCTGATGTAATGTGTTTGTTCAGGTGAGTGCAACTAATAGCAGGGGTATAACCGTGTCAGTGGAGACTTATCCCCTGTATAAATCAGGACCCATTGGAATGGATCAGCTCAGAGTGCCTGGTGGAGCTGTGGATTCCAGGCTAATAGACGTGTCTGCTTCTCATAGAAATGGGATATCCAGTAATGTATCATATAGACAGCATTTATTATCCTGTACTTGCAGCAAGTGGAGTTGCTGGGAATCAGTATCTCAGCTGTTAATGGTGTAAATCGATGTTAACTGTGCTGCTGTACTCGGTATTATTTCCCTCTGTGTGTGTTACACAGCCACCTGTTCTTTTCCAGCAATTTACTGATGGAATCCCCTAATTGTCCACTCTTTCATTCTTCTAGGAGTTGTGTTATGTATTTAATGGTATTGTTTTAAGTAACTGTGGCTTTTTTATTGGATTATTCTGTGTATTGAATGTATTGGAATGAGATGTTTCAGTGAGGATCAATAATCAGACCATTAGGACTTTTTAATATTTTCGTGATGTGGATCTAACCGGTCCTGGAATATTTTTATGTTTTTTTTTCATTGATAATGAGACATCTCACAGTCTCAGTGTTACAAGGGGACAGAACAATGTCCTCCCTCCCCAATAACATGGCTCAGTTTAACTGGGATTTCAATGTATTTATTGATTATCACTGTCATCAAATATTATTTCACTCTGTGTGTGTCTGACGCTGCTTCAGAAGTCTGGCTACTGAACTGAGTTTGCTGCTGACACTTTCACTTCTCCTTCTCTGCTTCACTGTGGACCTTCACTGTCACTGGACTACATTGTAAAATAGAAAGTATTGATGTGATGTTTTATTGGTTTTCACTCTATCAGTTGGAATCAAGAGTCTTTCCATTTATCTGTAGATTATCAGCTGCAGTGCTGATGTTGGTGTTTTATTAATTAAACAATCCCACATTCTAACAGATTACTTTATAATTCCAGGAGAAGGAATTACAATGATTGTGAGGTTTGTCTGGAAGTAGCTTTCGATCCTGTTTATTCCATGTATTGTAGATGAAGTGAAGAGTGCAGGTGAACAGGTGGAGACTTGAGTTTTCTGTAGATACATTAAATTATTCACAGAGGTTTCACCATTGAACAAACTGACTCTGAGAATAGAATCATTGAACCTGGGGCTGGTGAACAGAACACAGAAGCAGAATGTTAGGAATAAATCATATGTGAAAAGCAGCATTAAGTAGCAATTTACAGGGTGTGAGTACTCCAGAGAGATAGGGAAGGAGAAAATGAGCTGGGAGAACGAAACCGATTGGAAAAGAAAAGCAGAAGTAAAGAGAAAGAAGCAGCAGTGTAAATAATTCACTATCATAAAGTGCTGGCATGTCCAGAACAATTATTGGATAGATTGGAGAAGCTGGGGTTGTTCTCTGTGTCTCTCTGTGTCTTCCTCTCTCTATCTCTCCCTCCTGCTATCTCTGACACTAAGAGGGAGACAAAGGGAGAAAGGCTTAGATATGCAGGCAGAGAGAGGCCTGTCGAGAGGTATAAGGTTGGAGAGAGAGAGAGATTGTTGGGGTGGATTGAAAGGGAGAATGTAAGATATATTCATTTGATGTAATCCTTCACTACTGTGTATGCAAACAGAGAAAGATAGGTATGGAGAATGAAGTATTGGTGGAGTAGGAGAAATGTGGATGAGGTTGGGGCCCAGGTGGCACGTTTTAATGATCAGGACGGATAACGCACAATTGTAAACATACGGCAAGATATTCCACCATGGAAGCCATCACACACTCATGATATTGGTGTGGAAATCTTGTAATCTATGCCCATGGTTATTGACCCCTCTGTTAAGGGAAATGGGTCCTTCCCAGCCACTCTATCTAGGCCCGTCATTATTTTATACACCTCAATTAAATCTTCCCTTCAACCTTCTCTGTTCCAAATAAAACAATTCCAGCCTATCCAATCTTTGCTCACAGTTAAAATTCTCCATTCCTGACAACATCCTCTGTAAATCTCCTCTGTATCCTCTCTGGTATGATCACATCCTTCCTGTAATGTGGTGACCAGAACTGTACACAGTACTCTAGCTGTGGTCGAACTAGTGTTTTATACAGTTCTAGCATAACCTCCCTGCTCTTATGTTCTCCACATCGGCCAATAAATGGAAGTATTCCGTAAGCCTTCTTAACCACCTTATCCACCTGTCCTGTTACCCTCAGCAATCAGTGGACAGTCACTCCAAGGCCCCTCTGTTCACAGTCTGAGATGTTGTTCAGTTAGATTGAAAGAGCAAACGTAAAACATAATAATATGATGTAATCCTTCACTGCAGTATACACAGACAATCGAGCGAGAGGCATGGAGTGTGAGGGAGAGGGAGGAAAATAGATGGAGGTGGTAACAAATTGGAAAGGAGTGATAGGGACTGAGAGAGAGGTAATCTCTGGTAAACTCTCTTGCTGGTAATCTCTCTCCATCTCTATCTCTCTCTTCCCCTCTCTTCTACTCTCTGAAACCATATTTCTTCTCTCTGTTACTCACTTTCCAACTTTATCTCTCTACTTTTCTCCCTCCATCTCTATCTCACTCTGCACACTATCTCAATCTCTCCCACTTGCTCTCAGGATGGGAAGAGGGAGAAAGAGAGGCAGAGAAAGGGTGTTGCAGGCAGTGAGAGATGAGGAGAAAGAGACAGAGGAACAGTGATTCTGGCATTGGTAGGTAGATCTTTACTCTGTATCTAACCCCGTGCATACCTGTCCTGTGAGTATACGATGGGGACAGTCTCGGACGGGGGAGACTGTCTAAAAATCAAACATTAGTCGAAAGCCCTTTCAAAGATGAAATTTAGAAACACTTCTACATACAAAGGGTGGTAGAAATTTGGAACTGTCTTCCACAAATGACCCCTCCCTATCTCTGCAATCACCTCCAGCTCCACAATCCACCAATATCTGCAATCCTCTAATTCTGGCCTCTTGAGCATCCTCAATTTGAATCGTCCCACCATTGGTGGCCGTGCCTTCAATCTGCCAAGACCCTAACTCTGGAATTCTTTTCCTAAGCCTCTCCGTCTCACTAACTCTCTTTCCTCTTTGAAGACGCTCCCTCAAACCAACCTCTCTGACCAAGTTTTTGTTCGTCTCGTGTAAGATCTCCTTAAGTGACTCGGTGTCAACTTTTTATTTGCCTTATTTATTTGTTGGATGTGTGCATTCCTGGCCAGGCCAGCATTTATTGCCCATTCCTAATTGCCCTAGAGAATGTGGTGTTGAGCCTCCTTCTTGAACCGCTGCAGTCCATGTGGGGTAGGTATACCCACAGTGCTGTTCGGAAGGCAGTTCCAGGATTTTGACCCAGTTACAGTGAAGGAATGGTGATCTAGTTTCAAGTTGGGATGGTGTGTGACTTTCGTTGTTGTGTGGACAGTATTTTCAGTGCGCAGTCCATTCATATTTTTAATTATTTATTTTTTCACGTGGTTAGAAGCAAAGTTTCTCCGACAATTTGACTGCCTCCCCGTATCTCCTCACTCTTTCTGCCCGTCTTTCCCTCCTTCTCTAAATCCACTGCTTTACTCTGTATCTAAACTCACACTGTACCTGCCCTGGGAGGTCTCATTATGTTGCTTAAGCAATGAGTTATACAGTTCCAGCATAACCTCCCTGCTCTGATATACTTTAACAGCCTTGTTGGGAATGTCACTGCAGTTTGAAAATATGAAACACTGATCCAACATTCACCCCTAAAATACTCACACTAACCTCCTAAAACAGGACTGGGCAGATAATGAGGATTGTTCATGATTGTTCCAACTTGTCTCATCCTCTCTCTGTCTCTCCCTCTCATGTCTGTTTCTTCCCATCTTTCTCTCTCTCTCTCCCTCGCCCTCTCCCTCTTTCTCTGCCTCTTTCCATGACGCTGTCTCAAGCACCATCTCTCTCTCTCCTTGGACAGAAATGTTTTTATCCATTTCTTTGTTAATTTTGAACCTGCAAATCTTTCCCCTTGCTTGGGACGTCACTGCAGTTTGAAAATATCAAACACTGTTCAACAGTCGCCTCCGAAACTCTCTCACTAAACCCCCAATACAGGACTGTGCAGATAATGGGGATTGTTACTGAGGTTCTGTCAAGGTCCCCAAACACACTGTATCCCATTTCCCCTGCTTCTAAAGTTTGTCAGTGTTAAACAATATTTTTTTAAATAATATTAAATGTTACTTCAGTCTGAAAATATCAATCACTGATCCAACATTTGCCCCCAAAACACTCACACTAAACCCCTGATCTTTCCTTTCAAAATTAGTTCTTGCACACAAAGGTTTGCTTTTTAATGTTATCTTTTTTCAACATTATTAGATGTAATGTTTTTCCTATAATCTCACCCTCCCTCTCTCTCTCTCTGTCCCTTTCTCCCTCTGCATTTGTCTCTCTCCCTCTGTATCTGCCTGCCTCCCTTTCTGTCTGTCTCACTCTGCATTTACCTGCCTCCCTTTCTGTCTCGATCCCTCTGTCTCTATTTCTCCTTTTTCCTCTATCATTTTACCCCTGTCTCTCTCTCTCCCTCTGTCTCTGTCCCACTCTGTCAGTGTCTCTCTCCATCTGTGTCTCACTCCCTCCATCTCTCCGTCCCTCTGGACATGGACAGCAATGCTTTGAGCCATTTGTTTGGTTAATTTTGAATCTTTAACTCTTGCTTTTGTTGGGAATGGCAATGCAGTTTGAAAATATCAAACACTCATCTAACACTCATCCCTGAAACACTCACATTGAACCCCAAATACCGGACTGGGCAGACAATGGGGATTGTTACTGGGGTTCCGTCAAGGTCTCATTTCACTATCTCTTCTGTCTCTCACTGTCTTCCACTTTGTCCACTTTCTCTCCATTTCCCCATTTGTTTTCGTTTCCCTCTCTCCTCTTTCCTTCATCTCCCCCAACTTTATAAATAGAGAGGGAGCTCCCTCTACTTTATACATAGAGAGGGAGCTCCCTCTACTTTATACACAGAAAGGGAGCTCCCTCTGTTTTATATAGCTTCCGTTGTGGGATTTGAACCCCTGTCCCCAGGCCATCAGGTTGGGCCTCTGGATTACGTGACCAGTGATATTATCACTACCCAACTGCCTCCCAAATGGATGCGGACAGTGTCTGTCCCGTAATATCACTCACAGTAGTTTCTGGGCTGCAACCCTGAACATGGTCCCGAATCAGAGATTCAAAGTTCGCATTTTAACTGGGAAAAGGCAGGAACAGAGTGAAACGGGATTGCTTTTGTCCCTGGATTCAGTGTCCACTGCAGACAGATCAGTTACATTTACAATAGAAATACCAGGAGTGAACAAGGTCTATGCAATAATATGGAAAATGTAAATGACGCTTCTCATAATTGCCATCCGTCCAGTATGAGTACAGATTACAAGTTTATTCCCGAGAGAGGTCTTACTCAGAAAATGTCATTGAAATTGAATTGATTTTGTTTTATCCAACACATTATTTACATCAGAGTCAAAGCTGCTGATGTAATGTGTTTGTTCAGGTGAGTGTAACTAATAGCAATGATCAGGGGTTTAACCGTGTCAGTGGAGACTTATCCCCTGTATAAATCAGGACCCATTGGAATGGATCAGCTCAGAGTGCCTGCTGGAGCTGTGGATTCCAGGCTAACAGAAGTCTCTGCTTTGCATAGAAATGTGATATCCAGTAATGTATCACACAGAACGCATTTATTATCCTGTACTTGCAGCAATTGGAGTTCCTGGTAAGCCAGTACCTCAGCTGTTAATGGTGTAAATCGATGTTAACTGTGCTGCTGTACTCGGTATTATTTCCCTCTGTGTGTGTTACACAGCCACCTGTTCTTTTCCAGCAATTTACTGATGGAATCCCCTCATTGTCCACTCTTTCATTCTTGTAGGAGTTGTGTTATGTATTTAATGGTATTGTTTTAAGTAACTGTGGCTTTGTTATTGGATTATTCTGTGTATTGAATGTATTGGAATGAGATGTTTCAGTTTGGATCAATAATCAGGCCAGTAGGACATTTAATATTTTCGTGATGTGGATCTAACCGGTCGTGGAATATTTTTATGCTTTTTTTTTGATTGATAATGAGACATCTCACGGTCTCAGTGTTACAAGCGGACAGAACAATGTCCTCCCTCCCCAACAACATGGCTCAGTTTAACTGTGATTTCAATGTATTTATTGATTATCACTGTTATCAAATATTATTTCACTCTGTGTGTGTCTGACGCTGCTTCAGAGGTCTGGCGACTGAACTGAGTTTGCTGCTGACACTTTCACTTCTCCTTCTCTGCTTCACTGTGGACCTTCACTGTCACTGGACTACATTGTAAAATAGAAAGTATTGATGTGATGTTTTACTGGTTTTCACTCTGACACTTGGAATCAAGAGTCTTTCCATTTATCTGTAGATTATCAGCTGCAGTGCTGATGTTGGTGTTTTATTAATTAAACAATCCCACATTCTAACAGATTACTTTATAATTCCAGGAGAAGGAATTTCAATGATTGTGAGGTTTGTCTGGAAGTAGCTTTCGATCCTGTTTATTCCATGTATTGTAGATGAAGTGAAGAGTGTAGGTGAACAGGTGGAGACTTGAGTGTTCTGTAGATACATTAAATTATTCACAGAGGTTTCACCATTGAACAGACTGACTCTGAGAATAGAATCATTGAACCTGGGGCTGGTGAACAGAACACAGAAGCAGAATGTTAGGAATAAATCATATGTGAAAAGCAGCATTAAGTAACAATTTACAGGGTGTGAGTACTCCAGAGAGATAGGGAAGGAGAAAAGGAGGAGGGAGAACGAAACCGATGGACAAAGAAAAGCAGAAGTAAAAAGAAAGAGAAAGAAGCAGCAGTGTAAATAATTCTCTGTCAAAAGTGCTGGAATGTCCAGAACAATTAGTGAGAGAAACTGTGAGTTGAAGTTGTCTGTTGTCAGATTGTGTTCATTTTCCTGTTGGACTTGATCCTCTGTGTTGATTTCTGTCAGGTCCTCATTTTGTTTTGTTGAAAGTTCCTATTCCTTACTTAGTGACTGAATAAACAGAATAGAATCAGTTCATCACTGTTGGTAATTCATTTTTTAAATAGTGCACTTTAAAATCTCTGTGACTGCTGAATTCAATAAAGAGTGAGGCTGATATCAGAAATATATTTACATTTATATTTAATAGCCTGTACAAACTAAATATATTGACTATATTGTATAAACAATGAACTGTTCTCCAACACCAATAACCACAGGGATTATTGTTTGAATGTATTAATTGAGTTGTATTACTGGGATCTATAGATTAGATTTCCTCTAACACTCTGCTGCAGTCTCTCCCTGTGATTCTCAGCCTCTCCTCTCACTGTATTGAATCCTCAGTCTCCTCATCCATTGCTTCAGTTTATCCACTTCCACAAACCATCTGCTCCAGTATCCCCTCCTGCTCCAACATGTCCTTTCCCTGGAATTTAGAAGGTTGTGGGGTGATTTGATGAATGTTTTAAAGATAATAACATTTTTGGTAACCAAACATATATAAGGGGGAAAGATAGGTGCATGGAGTTAGATCACACATCAGCCATGAGCTCATTGAATGACAGAAGAGGTTTGATGGGCCAAATAGCCTCCTCCTCTTCCTCTGTCCAATGACAAATATCTTGCTATCACTCTCTGTGTCTTGGGCTGTGTCTCTCTCTTTCTCTCTCTTTCTGTCTGTCTGTCTGTCTCTCTCTCCTCTCTCAAACATCTGAGGAAATCCACAAACATTAGTCAGCCATTTTAAGATGGTTCTCGGTGGCCATTTTATGTTTCCACAGCACTGGGACATTTATTCCAGTGACCGACTCCTCACCAATGTGAGGGTAGTGCTCAAATTGTGGCAGAGGCACAGACATGGAGACACTGAGACACACAATACTAGAAAGGAATTAATCATCCCCTTGTGCCCAATGATTTGCCTTCTGCTGTGATTAGGCTGGGTGGCCTGTAATTACTCAGTCTATTACTTTCTCCCTTGTTAATCAATAGTACAACACGCGCAGTCCTCCAGTCCTCTGGCAGCACGACTGTAACCAGAGAGGATTTGGAAAATGATGGTCAGTGCCTCTGCTATTTCCTCCATTGCACCTCTAAACAGTCTGAGCCTGGTGAATTATCAGCTTTCAAAGATGCTAAACCCCTTAATATTTCCGCTCCCACTATTTATCCCATTCAATATTTCAAGCCCCTCCTCATTGACTACAATGTCTGTGTCATCCCCGATTTTTTGAAGACAGTCGCAATGTATTCATTAAGAAACATGCCCACATCTTCCGCCTCCACAGTTCGGAAAAAGGAGGAGAGATGACAGAAAGTAAAGGATACAATTCTAAAGGAGGTGCAGGAACAGACACATCTGGGGAGTATTTGTGCACCAATATCTGAAGGAGTCAGGACAGGTTCAGAAAGTGGTTAAACGGCAGAAGGGGCCCTGAGATTATAAAAAGAGACATTGAATACAAAAGCAAGGAAAATATGACCTTTGTAAAACGCTGGTTTGCCTTCAACTGGAGCATTGTCCAATTCTGGACACCGTACTTTGGGAACAATGTGGGGACATTAGAGAGGGTGCAGAAAAGATTCACAAGAATGGTTCCAGGGATGAGTTGCTTCAGTTACGGGGTTATATTGGAGAAGCTGGGGTTGTTCTCTGTGTCTCTCTCTGCCTTCCTCTTTCTGTCTCTCCCTCCTGCTCTCTCTGACACTCAGAGGGAGACAGAGGGAGAGAGGCTTAGATGTGCAGGCAGAGAGAGGGCTGTGGATAAGGATAAGGATGGAGATAGTGAGATTGTTGGGGTGGATTGAAAGGGAGAATGTAAGATATATTCATTTGATGTAATCCTTCACTGCTGTGTACGCAAACAGAGAAAGATCGGCATGTGGAGTTAAATATTGGTCGAGTGGGAGAAATGTGGATGAAGTTGGGGCTCAGGCGGCGAGTTGTAATGATCAGGAAGGAAAACGCTCCATTGTAAACATCCAGCAAGGTATTCGACCATGGAAGCCATCACACCCTCATGATATTGGTGTGGAAATCTTGTAATCTATGCCCACGGTTATTGACTCCTCTGTTAAGGGAAATGGGTCCTTCTTATCCACTCTATCCAGTCCCGTCATTATTTTCTACACTTCAATTAAATCTTCCCTTCAACCATCTGTGCTCCAAAGAAAACAATTCCAGCCGATTCAATCTTTGCTCATAGTTAAAATTCTCCATTCCTGACAACATCCTCTGTAAATATCCTCTGATCCCCTCTCGAGTGTGATCACATCCTTCCTGTAATGTGGTGACCAGAACTGTACACAGTACTCTGGCTGAGGTCGAACAAGTGTTTTAGACAGTTCCAGCATAACCCCCCTGCTCTGACATTGTCTGCATCGTCTAATAAAGGAAAGTATTCCGTCAGCCTTCTTAACCATCTTATCCATCTGTCCTGTTACCCTCAGGAATCAGTGGAAGTCACTCCAAGGCCCCTCTGTTCTCAGTCTGAGAGATTGTTCAGTTAGATTGAAAGAGCAAATGTAAAACATAATAATTTGATGTAACCCTTCACTGCAGTATACACAGACATACGAGCGAGATGCATGGAGTTTGAAACATCCGGGTAGAGGGAGAAAAATAGATGGAGATGGCAACAAATTGGAAAGGAGTGATAGGGACTGAGAGAGAATAATCTTTGGTGAAGTCTCTGGCTGGCAATCTCTCTCCATCTCTATCTCTCTCTTCCCCTCCCTTCTACTCTCTGAAACCCTATTACTTCTCTCTGTTACTCACTTTCCAAGTCTATCTCTCTGCTTATCTCCCTCTATCTCTATCTCCCTTTGTACACTATCTCAATCTCTCCCTCTTGCCCTCAGGATGGGAAGAGGGAGAAAGAGATACAGAGAAAGGGTGTCGCAGGCAGTGTGAGATGAGGAGAAAGAGACAGAGGAACAGTGAGTCTGGCGTTGGTAGATAGATCTTTACTCCGTATCTAACCCCGTGCGTACCTGCCCTGCGAGTATTCGATGGGGACAGTCTCGGACGGGGGGGACTGTCTAAAAATCAAAAATTAGTCGAAAGCCCTTTCAAAGATGAAATTTAGAAACAATTCTACATACAAAGAGTGGTAGAAGTTTGGAACTGACTTCCACAAATGGCCCCTCCCCATCTCTGCAATCTCCTCCAGCTCCACAATCCATCTGCGATCCTCGAATTCTGGCATCTTTAGGATCCCCAGTTTGAATCGGCCCACCATTGGTGGCCGTGCTTTCAAGCTGCCAAGACCCTAATTCTGGAATTCCTTTCCTAAACCTCTCCGTCTCACTCACTCTCTTTCCTCTTTGAAGATGCTCCCTCAAACCAACCTCTTTTTGTTCGTCCAGTGTAATATCTCCTTCAGTGACTCGGTGTCAACGTTTTATTTGCCTTATTTATTTGTTGGATCTGTGGGTTACTGGCCAGGCCAGCATTTATTGCCCATCCCAAATTGCCCTTGAGAAGGTGGTGTTGAGCCTCCTTCTTGAACCGCTGCAGTCCATGTGGTGTAGGTACACCCACAGTGCTGTTAGGAAGGGAGTTCCAGGATTTTGACCCAGTAACAGTGAAGGAATGGTGATATAGTTTCAAGTTAGGATGGTGTGTGACTTTAGTTGTTTTGTGCGGACAGTATTTTCAGTGCGCAGTCCATTTATATTGTTAATTATTTATTTTTTTCACGTGGTTAGATGTAAAGTTTCTCCTACGAACTGCCTGTCTCCCCGTATCTCCTCACTCTTTCTGCTCCTCTCTCCCTCCTTCTCTAAATCCACTGCTTTACTCTGTATCTAAACTCACTCTGTACCTGCCCTGGGAGGTCTCATTATGGTGCTTAAGCAATGAGTTATACACTTCCAGCATAACCTGCCTTCTCTTATATACTTTAACAGCCTTGTTGGGAATGTCACTGCAGTTTGAAAATATGAAACACTGATCCAACATTCACCCCTAAAACACTTACACAAACCTCCAAAAACAGGACTGGGCAGATAATGAGGATTGTTAATGATTGTTGCAACATGTCTCATCCTCTCGCTGTCTCTCCCTCTCTTGTCTGTTTCTTCCCATCTTTCTCTCTCTCTGTCTCTCCCTCACCCTCTCCCTCTTTCTCTGCCTCTTTCCATGACTCTGTCTCAAGCACCATCTCTCTCTCCGTGGACAGAAATGTTTTTATCCATTTCTTGGTTAATTTTGAACCTGTAAATCTGGCCCTTGCTGGGAACGTCACTGCTGTTTGAAAATATCAAACACTTTTCAACACTCGCCCCCTAAACTCTCACACTAAGCCACCAATACAGGACTGTTAGAACTAGAACATTACAGCGCAGTACAGGCCCTTCGGCCCTCGATGTTGCGCCAACCTGTGAAACCATCTGACCTACACTATTCCATTTTCATCCATATGTCTATCCAATGACCACTTAAATGCCCTTAAAGTTGGCGAGTCTACCACTGTTGCAGGCAGGGCGTTCCACGCCACTACTACTCTCTGAGTAAAGAAACTACCTCTAACATCTCTCCTTTCTCTATCACCCCTCATCTGAAAGCTATGTCCTCCCGTGTTTGCCATCACCATCCGAGGAAAAAGACTCTCACTATCCACCCTATCTAACACTCTGATTATCTTATATGTCTCTATTAAGTCCACCTCTCCTCCTCCTTCTCTCCAACGAAAACAACCTCAAGTCCCTCAGCCTTTCCTGTGTAGATGATGGGGATTGTTACTGATGTTCTGTCAAGGTCCCCTCACACTCTGTATCCCATTTTCCCTGCTTCTAAAGTTTGTCAGTGTTTAATAATATTTTTTCAACAATATTAAATCTCACTTAAGTTAGAAAATATCAATCACTGATCCAACACTTGCCCCCAAAACACTCACACTAAACCTCTGATATTTGCTTTCAAAATTAGTTCTTGCACACAGCCAGTTTTACTTTTTAATTCTCTCTTATTTCAACATTATTAGATGTAAAGTTTTTCCTATAATCTCGCCCTCGCTCTCTCTCTCTGTCTGTCTCTTCCTCTGTCTCTGTTTCGCCCTCTGTTTGTCTCTCTCTCCACATCTCTCTCTGTCCCTTTCTCCCTCTGCGTCTGACTCTCTCCCTCTATATCTGCCTCCCTCGCTTTCTCCCTGTCTCTCTCACTCTGCATTTGCCTCCCTCCCTTTCTGTCTGTTCCCCTCTGTTTCTCCTTTTTCCTCTATCATTCTAGCTCTGTCTCTCTCTCGACCTCTGTCTCTGTCCCACTCTGTCTGTCTCTCTCTCCGGCTGTGTCTCACTCCCTCCATCTCTCCGTCCCTCTGTACATGGACAGCAATGCTTTGAGCCATTTGTTTGGTTAATTTTGATTCTTTAACTCTTGCTTTTGTTGGGAATGTCAATGCAGTTTGAAAATATCAAACACTCATCTAACACTGATCCCTAAAACACTCACATTAAACCCCAAATACCGGACTGGGCAGACAATGGGGATTGTTACTGGGGTTCCGTCAATGTCTCATTTCGCGATCTCTTCTGTCTCTCACTGTCTTCCACTTCGTCCCTCTCTCTCCATTTCCACATTTGTTTTCGTTTCCCTCTTCTCCTCTTTCCTTCATCGCCCCCAACTTTATACATAGAGAGGGTGCTCCTTCCACTTTATAAATAGATTGGGAGCTCCCTCCACTTTATACATAGAGAGGGAGCTCCCTCTGTTTTCTATAGCTGCAGTGGTGGGATTTGAACCCCTGGCCCCAGGCCATCAGGTTGGGCCTCTGGATTATGTGACCAGTGATATTATCACTACCCAACCGCCTCCCAAATAGATGCGTACAATGTCTGTCCCGTAATATCACTCACAGTAGTTCTGGGCTGTCACCCTGAACATGGTCCCGAATCAGAGACTCAAAGTTTACATTTGAACTGGGAAAAGGCAGGAACAGAGTGAAACGGGATTGCTTTTTACTTTTTTTTCTTTTTTCATGGGATGTGGGCATCGCTGGCCAGGCCAGCATTTATTGCCCATCCCTAATTGCCCTTGACAAGGTGGTGGTGAGCTGCCTTCTTGAACTGCAGCAGTCCATTTGGGGTAGGTACACCCACAGTGCTGTTGGGAAGTGAGTTCCAGGATTTTTACCCAGCGACAGTGAGGGAACGCCGATATAGTTCCAAGTCAGGATGGTGTGTGACTTGGAGGGGAACTTGTAGGTGGTGGTATTCCCATGTCTGTGCTGCCCTTGTCCTTCTAGTTGGTCGTGGTCGCGGGATTGGAATGTGCTATCTAAGGAGCCTTGGTGCATTGCTGCAGTGCATCTTGTGGATGGCACACACTGCTGCCACCAGGCGTCGGTGGTGGAGGGAGTGAATGTTTGCGGTTGGTGTGCCAATCAAACGGGCTGCTTTGTCCTGGATGGTGTTGAGCTTCTTGAGTGTTGTTGGAGCTGCACCCATCCAGGAAAGTGGAGAGTATTCCATCACACTCCTGACTTGTGCCTTGTAGATGGTGGACAGGCTTTGGGGAGTCAGGAGGTGAGTTACTCGCCTCAGGATTCCTAGTCTCTGACCTGCTCTTGTAGCCATGGTATTTATGTGGCGACTCCAGTTCAGTTTCTGGTCAATGGTAGCCCCTAGGATGTTGATAGTGGGGGTTTCAGCGATGGTAATGCCGTTGAATGTCAAGGGGAGATGGTTACATTCTCTCTTGTTGAGATGGTCATTGCCTGGCACTTGTGTGGCGCGAATGTTACTTGCCACTTATCGGCCCAAGCCTGGATTTTGTCCAGGTCTTGCTGCATTTCTACACAGACTGCTTCAGTATCTGAGGAGTCACGAATGGTGCTGAACATTGTGCAATCATCAGCGAACATCCCCACTTCTGACCTTATGATTGAAGGAAGGTCATTGATGAAGCTGCCGAAGATGGTTGGACCTAGGATACTACCCTGAGGATCTCCTGCAGTGATGACCTGGAGCTCAGATGATTGAGCTCGAACAACCACAGCCATCTTCCTTTGTGCTAGGTATGACTCCAGCCAGCGGAGGGCTTTCCCCCTGATTCCCATTGACCTCAGTTTTGCTGGGGCTCCTTGATGCCACACTCGGTCGAATGCTGCCTTGATGTCAAGGGCAGTCACTCTCACCTCACCTCTTGAGTTCAGCTCTTTTGTCCATGTTTGAACCAAGGCTGTAATGAGGTCAGGAGCTGAGTGGCCCTGGCGGAACCCAAACTGAGCGTTACTGAGCAGGTTGTTGCTAAGCAAGTCCCAGGATTCAGTGTCCACTGCAGACAGATCATTTACATTTACTACAGAAATGCCAGGAGTGAACAAGGTCAATGCAATAATATGGAAAACGTAAATGAAGCCACTCATAATTGCCATCCATTCAGTTTGAGTACCGATTTCAGTTTTATTTCGAGAGAGGTCTTACTCAGAAAATGTCATTGACATTGAAATAATTGTGTTTTATCCACCACATTATTTACATCGGAGTCAAAGCTGCTGATGTAATGTGTTTGTTCAGGAGAGTTTAACTAATACCAATGATCAGGGGGAGAACCATGTCAGTAGAGACCAATCCCCTGTATAAATCAGGACCCATTGGAATGGATCAGCTCAGAGTGCCTGCTGGAGCTGTGGATTTCAGGATAATAGAAGTCTCTGCTTCCCACAGAAATGGGATATCTAGTAATGCATCAGATAGAAGACATTTATTACCCTGTACTTGCAGCAATTGGAGTTCCCGGTAAGCAGTATCTCAGCTGTTAATAGTGTAAATCGATGTTAACTGTGCTGTTGTATTTGGTATATTTTCCCTCTGTGTGTGTTACACAGCCACCTGCTCTTTTCCAGCAATTTACTGATGGAATCTCCTCAATGTCTACTCTTTCATTCTTGCAGGAACTGCATTATGTATTTAATGGTATTGTTTTAAGTAACTGTGGCATAGTTGCTGGATTATTCTGTGTATTGTATGTATTGGAATGAGATGTTTCAGTTCGGATCAATAACCAGACAATTAGGGGTTTTTAAGATTTTCATGATGTGGATCTAACATTTCCTGGAATATTTTTATGATTTTTTTTCAGTGATTGATAATGAGACATCTCACAGTATCAGTGTTACAAGGGGACAGAACAATGTCCTCCCTCCCCAATAACATGGCTCAGTCTAACTGTGATTTCAATGTGTTTATTGATTATCACTGTTATCAAATATTATTTCATTCTGTGTGTGTGTGACGCTGCTTCAGAAGTCTGGCTACTGAACTGAGTTTGCTGCTGACACTATCACTTCTCCTTCTCTGCTTCACTGTGGAACCTTCACTGTCACTGGGCTACGTTGTAAAATAGAAAGTATTGATGTGATGTTTTATTGGTTTTCACTCTATCAGTTGGAATCAAGAGACTTTCCATTTATCTGTAGATTATCAGCTGCAGCGCTGATGTTGGTGTTTTATTAATTAAACAATCCAACATTCAAACAGATTACTTTATAATTCTAGGAGAAGGAATTTCAATGATTGTGAGGTTTGTCTGGAAGTAGCTTTCGATCCTGTTTATTCCATGTATTGTAGATGAAGTGAAGAGTATAGGTGAACAAGTGGAGACTTGGGTGTTCTGTAGATACATTAAATTATTCACAGAAGTTTGACCATTGAAGAAACTGACTCTGAGAATAAAATCATTGAACCTGGGGCTGGTGAACAGAACACAGACACAGAATGTTAGGAATAAGTCACAAGTGAAAAGCAGCATTAAGTAACAATTTACAGGGTGTGAGTACTCCAGAGACATCGGGAATTTGAAAAGGAGCAGGGAGAACGAAACCAATGGACAAAGAAAAGCAGAAGTAAGGAGAAAGAGAAAGAAGCAGCAGTGTAAATAATTCACTATCATAAAGTGCTGGAATGTCCAGAACAATTAGTGAGAGAAAGTGTGAGTTGAAATTGTCTGATTTCTGTCAGGTCCTCATTTTGTTTTGTTGAAAGTTCCTATTCCTTACTTAGTGACTGAATAAACAGAATAGAATCAGTTCTTCACTGATGGTAATTCATTATTTAAATACTGCACTTTAAAATCTCTGTGACTGCTGAATTCAATAAAGAGCGAGGCTGATATCAGAAATATATTTACATTTATATTTAATAGCCTGTACAAACTAAATATATTGACTATATTGTATAAACAATGAACTGTTCTCCAACACCAATAACCACAGTGATTATTGTTTGAATGTATTAATTGAGTTGTATTACTGGGATCTATAGATTAAATTTCCTCTAACACTCTGCTGCAGTCTCTCCCTGTGAATCTCAGCCTCTCCTCTCACTGTATTGAATCCTCAGTCTCCTCATCCATTGCTTCAGTTTATCCACTTTCACAAACCATCTGCTCCAGACTCCCCTCCTGCTCCAACATGTCCTTTCCCTGGAATTTAGAAGGTTATGGGGTTATTTGATGAATGTTTTCAAGATAATAAGGGAAACTGAACGGGTTGACAGAGCGTAACAATTCCCACTAGCTGCGGAGTCAGGAATTTGGGGGCAAAGTTTGAAAGACAGTGGAATTGAAAATCTGAATATAAACTGCCTGTTTATACTGCAGTCAAACAGGCCTCTCCAGCAAAAACTGATTGCCAGAATTTCAAGGTAACTGCAGTGAGACATTTTCAGTCATTTTCTGAACTTTCTGTTAACTGGAGGTGAATAGTGGAAGACATTTAATACAATTAGTGTTAAAAGGCCATCATCCAAACCAGCCTCTCCAGGTTTTAAATGACAGCAGTTTATCTGTTCTGTTAATGAGGTTTTTGGGGGAGGGAGAGAGAGAGAGAGAGAGAGAGAGGCAGACAGGTTTCTGTGTGGAATGGTCCATTTGGGATATGGCTGGAATATCCCTCTCTCCCCCATTCCCTGTTTACAGAACGACTCACCTTGGACTGTCCCATACCTGGGAGGCAGTGTCCAGATGAAGGAAGCTGATAGCTGGTTGGGTGAGCTGTGTTTGGGGTGGACTGTCAGTTTTGAGTGACAGGTTCTGGGATATATTAGGACAACATCAGCCTCCATTCTTTCTTTCCATGCGGCTGGTTTGTTCAGGTGAGTTTCTGTATCTCAGTCTCTGTGTCTCTGTGCCCAGGTGAATTGCAAGCTGATTACAGTGTGTGTGTGTGTGAGTGAGAGAGTCCAGTCTGAATCCCCCGCTCTCTCTCTGTCCCAGTCCTGACCCATGTCTCCAATTCCCACCCCAATCTCCCTCTCCAGGATCTTTTCCCCATGGATGAGCTGATGGAGGCAAGGTGCTAGAGTCCAATGATGGAGCGCAGACCGTGTTGGATGGTGAGTATCACATCTTTATTGTCCCTCTCTGCCTTTCTCTCTCCTTTTAACTCAATCTCTCTCTTTCAATCTCTTTTTCAATCTCTCTGTGTCTATTTCTCTCTGTTTCTCTCTCTGTTTATCTCTCTCTGTTCCTCAATCTCTCTCTGTTTCTCTGTCTGTGTGTTTCTCTCTCTCTCAATCTCTCTGTGTGTTTCTCTCTCTCTCTGTGTTTCTCTCTCTCTCTGTGTTTCTCTCTCTGTGTGTTTCTCTCTCTCTGTTCCTCAATCTCTCTCGCTCAGTTTCTCTCTCTGTGTTTCTCTTTCTCTCTGTTTCTCTCTCTCTGTTCCTCAAGCTCTCTCTCTCTCAGTTTCTCTCTCTGTGCGTTTCTCTCTCTCTCTGTGTTTCTCTCTCTGTGTGTTTCTCTCTCTCTGTGTTTCTCTCTCTTTCGATTCTCGCTCTCTGTTTCTCACTCTCAGTTTCTCTCTCTCTCGCTCTCTTTTCTCTCTCTCTCTCTGGTTCTCTCTCCCTCTGTGTTACTCCATCTCTCCCTCTCTCACTCTCTGTTTCTCTCTGAATGATTGTGTGTCTTTCTGTCTCAATGGATTTCTTTGTCCTTCTCTCTCTCAATCTCTCTGTGATTCTCTGTGTGCCTTTCTCACTGGCTTTCGGTCTGTCTCTTTGCTGCCTGCAATCTCGTTGTGTCTCAGTTCTTTCACTCCACTTTTTTCCCTCTTTTATGTGTCTCTTTCGGCCTTTTCTCTATTCCTATGAATTTCTTTCTACTGTATTTCTGACTTTGTCTTTTCTGTGTTTCTGACTTTCTGTCTTTTTCTGACTTTGTCTTTTTTCTATTTCTCTGAGTTTGTCTTTTCTCTATTTCTCTGAGTTTGTCTTTTCTGTATATCTCTGACTTTGTCTTTTCTGTATTTCTGACTTTGTCTTTTCTGTATTTCTCTGAGTTTGTCTTTTCTGTATTTCTCTGACTTTGTCTTTTCTGTATTTCTGACTTTGTCTTTTCTCTATTTCTCTGAGTTTGTCTTTTCTGTATTTCACTGAGTTTGTCTTTTCTGTATTTCTCTGACTTTGTCTTTTCTCTATTTCTGACTTTGTCTTTTCTCTATTTCTGACTTTCTCTTTTCTCTATTTCTGACATTGTCTTCTGTCTATTTCTGAGTTTCTGTCTTTTTCTGACTTTGTCTTTTCTCTATTTCTGAGCTTCTCTCTTTTTCCGACTTTGTCTTTTCTCTATTTCTGAGCTTCTGTCGTTTTCCGACTTTGTCTTTTCTCTATTTCTTACTTTCTGTCTTTTTCTGACTTTGTCTTTTCTGTGTTTCTGACTTTCTGTCTTTTTCTGACTTCGTCTTTTCTCTATTTCTCTGAGTTTGTCTTTTCTGTATTTCTCTGAGTTTGTCTTTTCTGTATTTCACTGAGTTTGTCTTTTCCGTATTTCTCTGACTTTGTCTTTTCTCTATTTCTGACTTTGTCTTTTCTCTATTTCTGACTTTCTCTTTTCTCTATTTCTGACTTTGTCTTCTGTCTATTTCTGAGTTTCTGTCTTTTTCTGACTTTGTCTTTTCTCTATTTCTGAGCTTCTCTCTTTTTCCGACTTTGTCTTTTCTCGATTTCTGAGCTTCTGTCGTTTTCCGACTTTGTCTTTTCTCTATTTCTTACTTTCAGTCTTTTTCTGACTTTGTCTTTTCTGTGTTTCTGACTTTCTGTCTTTTTCTGACTTTGTCTTTTCTCTATTTCTCTGAGTTTGTCTTTTCTGTATTTCTCTCAGTTTGTCTTTTCTGTATTTCTCTGACTTTGTCTTTTCTCTATTTCTCTGAGTTTGTCTTTTCTGTATTTCTCGGAGTTTGTCTTTTCTGTATTTCTCTGAGTTTGTCTTTTCTGTATTTCTCTGATTTGTCTTTTCTCTATTTCTGACTTTGTCTTTTCTCTATTTCTGACTTTCTCTTTTCTCTATTTCTGAGTTTCTGTCTTTTTCTGACTTTGTCTTTTCTGTGTTTCTGACTTTCTGTCGTTTCTCTATTTCTGACTGTCTGTTTCTATCTTTTCTCTCATTCTTTTTCTCTCCCTTCTTTGTATCTTTCTTATTCTCTCTCCTTTCGCTCTTTCTTTCTCCATCTATCGTTTTGCTCCTTCTTTCTCTCTCTTTCTATCTTTTCTCTCTTGCTTTTTCTAACACCCCCCTGCAATTATCCCCCCCGCAATTATCCACCGGGCAATTAACCCCCCCCGCAATTATCCATCCCCGCAATTATCCCCCCCGCAATTATCCCCCCCCGCAATTATCCATCCCCGCAATTATCCCCCCCGCAATTATCACCCCCGCAATTATCCCCCCGCAATTATCCACCCCCGCAATTATCCCCCCGCAATTATCCACCCCCGCAATTATCCCCCCCCCCCCGCAATTATCCATCCCCGCAATTATCGCCCCCCGCAATTATCCCCCCCGCGCAATTATCCACCCGGCAATTATCCCCCCCGCAATTATCCATCCCCGCAATTTACCCCCCCGTAATTTATCCCTCCCGCAATTCTATCCCCCCCGCAATTCTATCCCCCCCCGCAAATTATCCCCCCCGCAAATTCCCCCCCCCGCAATTTATTCCCCCCCGCAATGTATCCCCCCAGCAAATTTATCCCCCCTCCCCTGCAATTTTTCCCCGCCTCAATTTCACGCCACCCGGCTGCAAAATTTCCTCCAACAGCAATTTATATCCACGATGCAAATTTTATCCCCTGCAATATTTCCCCCCCTCCCCCGGATAACATTCCCCCCTTGTACAGACCCCCACCCAATCTAAATAATCCTCATCTACAGACCCATATCTGATATCTCCTGTTCACTGACCCCCATCTAATACCCTCACTATCTCCAGACCCAGGAACAGACCCCCATCGAAGTATCCCCTTCCCCCTGTTACAAGACAACCCATCTAGACACCCCCCCAGGACGGAGTCCCAACGAAATACCCCCCCCAGGAGCAGACTCCCATCGAAATACCCCGCCAATAACAGACTCCCATCTAGATACCCCGCCGGGGACAGACTCCCATCTGAAAACATCCCCGGGGACAGACTCCCATCTAAAAACATCCCCGGGGACAGACCCCCATCTAAATACATCCCCGGGGACAGACCCTCATCTGAATACATCCCCAGGGACAGACCCCGATCTAAATACATCCCCGGGGACAGACCCCCATCTGAATACATCCCCAGGGACAGACCCCCATCTAAATACATCCCCAGGGACAGACCCCCATCTAAATACCTCCCCGGGGACAGACCCCTATTTAGATAGCCCACCCGGGGACAGACCCCCATCTAATTATACCCTTATAATATCCCTGTTACAAATACCTGACGTGAACAGACCCCCATCTAAATACTAACCCCGGGGACAGACCCCCATCGAAATACCCCCCCGGGAACAGACCCCCATCTAAATACTAACCCCGGGGACAGACCCCCAACTAAATACCCCCCCCAGGACAGACCCCATCTAAATACGCCACCTGGGACAGACCCCCATCTAAATACTAATCCCTGGAACAGACCTCCATCTAAATACCCGCCCCCCGGGACAGACCCCCATCTAAATACTAACCCCAGGGACAGACCCCCATCTAAATACCCGCCCCCGAGACAGACCCCCATCTAAATACTAACCCCAGGGACAGACGCCCATCTAAATACCCCCCCTGGGGACAGACCGCCATCTAAATATAACCCTGGGGACAGACCCCGATCTAAATAGATCCCCGGGGACAGGCCCCCATTTCGATAGCCCAAACGGAAACAGAACCCCATCTATCTATCCCCCCCGGGGACAGACCCCCATCTAAATACTAACCCTGGGGACAGACACCCATATAATTACTAACCCCGGGGACAGATTCCCATCTAAATACTAACCCCGGGGACACACCCCCATCTAAATACGAACCCCGGGGACAGATCCCGATCTAAATACTAACCCCGGGGACAGACCCCCATCTTAGTACCCCTCTGGGGACAGACCCCCATCTAAATACCATCTGAATATGCAGAGACAGAAAGAGGTGGAGGGGCAGAGATACAAAGTAAGATGTGTTCACAGAATAGAGAGGGGTGTCCCGGGACAGGTGGGAGGGAAATGCAGAGATAATCTTCCAGGAAAGGAGGAGCAGAGATGGAAAGATTCAGGGAGTTGGAAGTCAGTGAGAGAAGAAATGGACTGAGAGAGACAGATAAAGATACAAAGAGTCGCAGAAAGAGAGTGACAATGGAAACTTGTGAGACTCCAGAGAGAGGCAAAGATAGAAAGGATGTTGAGAAAAACAGAGATAGGGATTTAAAGATGTGAAGAAACAGAGCTAGGAACAAAGAGGAAGGTGCAGGGAACAAGTTGCAGCAAGAGATGGAGAGAGGGAAATCTACGGGATTACATTGACTGTTCTGGAGCAGCGATTCCCAAACTATTCTCTTTGGAGCACCATCCAGCCCCCTCCCTTGTGGTTAAAATAAAATCCACAGACCCCCGAAAACACAAAATCAAAATACTGAGGATGCTGGAAATCTGAAATAAAAACTGTTCTGGAAATACTGAGCATTTCCAGCACTTTTTTTTTCTATCAGCCCCGAAATCACACAGTCTTCTTTTCTGGATTTAGAAATTAATTTGACAATGACAGATATATTTTTATTATTACTTTCCCTCTCCGGTTAAAGCTCTTGTCGGAGGATTCCACGTGGACAAAAGATTCTCCCTCTGCATCACCACAGCTGCAGCTTCCGAAAAGATTCTCCTTGGGAATAAGAGAAATGAAATTGATTCAAACAAAGCAAAGCATTTCTGCACAGAAATGAAACACAGCGAGAGCCCAGGACTCTCTCTCAAACTCACTGACATAAAACAATCTCTCAGTGACTTACAAACACATCCCCTGACACAGAGCCAGAGACTGGGAAGTGTGGATGTGTTTACCCTGTCATTTCCTGCTCTCTCTCTCTCTCTCTCTCCCTCTCTCTCTATCTATTTCTCTCTGTGTCTCTCGACATCTGTTTCTGCCTCATTGTAAAAGCACACAAGCACTGGAGACCCCCATGCCCTCTCCTGTAGAAGGATAGAGAGAGAAATCCACATTCCCAGCCCTGAACATCTGAATTCAAATGGTCCCCCGGTGTTTCATTTCACTGTCAAATTCAGCCCACAGCCTCAAACACCAGCAATATTCGGGAATGAGAACAAGCCTTTACAAACCTTCACATTTCACCCATTTCATTGCTGATTCACAGAAGTATTTGACACTCAATGAATTAATTTTTAAAGTGGTCGTCACTGTTGCAACGTTGGAAATGCTGTCGGCCATTGATGCACAGCAAGATCCCACAAGCAGCAGTGTGCTTGCAGCCGGCTACCCCTCTCTCCCCCTCTGATTCCCTCACTCTCCTGCATCTCTCTCCCTCCTGTTACTCTCATTCAGAGAGACAGATGGAGAGAGAGAGAGAAATTCATGGCACTGCCCAAAACACCAGCATTATTTGGGAATTATACCGGCTTCAAGCTCCGGACTTAAATTCCAGGCCTTCAGGAGAGCTTGACACACACTGAATTCACTTCTAAAATGCACTCACTGTCACAATGCAGGGAATTCTGCAGGCAAGCTGGGCACAGCAAGATCCCAGCAATGGTGACACTTCAAAATTCAGTTTACCAAGATTTTGAGTGTGGATTTCTCTCTATCTCTGTCTTTCTCCATCTTTCTCTGCCTTTCCTCCCTCATCCACACTCCTCCTGTCTCTCTCTCTCTCTCTCTCTGTTTAACCTGCCCCCTCCAGCTGTTTCTCTCTCTCCCTCTTTTTCTCTCCATCTGTTTCTGCCTCAGTGTTGTAATGTAAGAACTGATGCAGGGAATGTATGCACAGCAGGATCCCACAATGTGATCATAGCCAGATATCCTATCACAGTCCTCTGAAAATGCTGAACTCCATCTTTAAACTTTTCACAAGTCTTTATACAGCTTCACGTTCAGCTCTTGTAATTATTGGCCCTCAGGAGCAGTTGAGAATCAATGAACTAATTTTTAAAGTGGTCCTCACTGTTGCAATGCAGGAAACATGTAGGCAATCTGTGCACAGCAAGATCCCAAAGGCAACAATATGCTAATATGCAGATAATCTGTTTTCAGTGACGTAAGTTTCGAGATCCCAGAGGGAGGGACATTCCTGCAGTTTGAAAATCTCAAACACCCCTCTCCCTGTCTTTCTCCTGCTCCCTCCCCCCTGCACCCCGTCCACATCTGTTTCTTTTTCTCTCGATCTGGGATTTAATCTAGATTGAAAATCCGCTGAAATGTTTCTGTCACCGTTTAAAATAACCACACATCACATTCGATTCATCGAGAGATACAGCACTAAAACAGGCCCTTCGGCCCAACGCTGACCATCAGCCATCCATTTATGCTAATCCTACATTCATGCCATTTTTCTCCCTCTCACATCCCCACCATCCCTCAATTCTCCGACCACCTACCTACACGAGGGGCAATTTTTATAATGGCCAATTTACCTATCAACCCGCAAGTCTTTGGCATGTGGCAGAAAACCAGAGCACCCGGAGGAAACCCACACGGAGAACTTGCAAACTCTGCACAGGCAGTACCCAGAACCCAACCTGGGTTGCTGGAGCTGTGAGGCTGCGGTACGAACCACTTAGCCACTGCAGGAAAGTCCCTCCCTCTGCGATCCCGAAATTTACATCACTGAAAACACATTATCTGCATATTATCATATTGCTGCCTGTGGGATCTTGCTGTGCACACATTGTGGCACCTATTGATTAATGGTTAAAATAGAGAAAGTGCGGGGGGGAGAAAAGCAGAGGAAGATGGAGAGAAAACACAGAGAAATCTACAATCTGACCCTCAGGATGCTGAATTTTAAAGTGTCCTCATTGTTGTGCAGAAAAATGCTTAAGGGCACGAGATGCACAGCAAGATCCCACAAGCTGCAATGTGATAATTGCTAGATTTCAGTCCCCAGAAAGGGCAAAACTCCCTCTTTAAACTGGGAACAAGCTGCTGATTCTGTCTCACCATTTCAAATAACGACAAATCACATTGCTGTGTGTGGCATGTTTTTTTTATTTATTAAAGGTTTAATTGGAGAAGGAGAGTGTGAAACACAGACAGAGAAGAGAAAGCATGGGGGGAGATAGAGACACAGGGAAAGAATGTGGAGACATAGAGAAAGCTAACCTCAGAACTACAGTAAGATGAATTAAAATGGGCACCGTGCATCTCATTGCACTTTCAGCTTCCTAGCATTGACCAAAACACCAGCAAACCTCACAGACAGGGCTGGAAGGAGCAAGGGGCAAATGGGACTCCCTCCTGGGGCTGCTCCTTTAACCCCAGGCTTTCAATCTGTATAAAACACCAGGAGCACCAATCCAACATGAAATGCTTAACCCAGGGCCCCAGAGAGGAAATTAAACCTCAGGCTAATAAACAGACGCAACTCACGTGGGCCCTTTGGGTGCAGCCTGTGGACAAGGCCTCAGTCCATCCCCTCTGGAGGAAGCTCCTGTCCAAGGATTCCTCGTCCCAAACTTTCCCTCTTTTCACCTTCACCGTGCAGTTTTCAGAATGAAAATTCCTCAGGGGAAAGAAGGAGAAAAAAATTGGATTAAAATACAAAGCGAGGACATTTTCAAACAAAATTGCACATCAAGAGCCCAGTGTTTCCTCTCTCAGTTACACAGACAAACAGCAATATTCAAATACAATCAAATCACAGTTATAAACCAGATTGAGACAGAGAGAGCACACACACAGATACACAGACACACACACTGAATCAGACTGGGGAATGTGTCCACTGTCTCCAGAGAGAGAGTGAAAGATGGGTTTTGTGATTGGAACTGAGATCTTCAAACCCAGTTTATATCCTGAGTGAGCTGTTTGCAAACTCCACCACTTGAGCCTCTGACATGTTGGGCTGTCTCTCAATCTCCTGCCTCGGGGGCGGGGGAGGGGGCCTGTCCATTGATATGTTAATCCCAGGACAGGACCTTCCTGACTCTTCCTGTCCATTGATATGTTAATCCCAGGACAGGACCTTTCTGACTTTTACAGTCCATTGATATGTTAATCCCAGCACAGCAATGCTTTCAGACATCTCTTAGTTCATTTTAAACCTTTAATTCTTTGCCTGCTGTTTCAAAATATCAAACACTGATCCAACCCTCCCCCCTCAAACCCTCACACTAAACCCACAAAAAAGACAGAGGCGCAAGGGAAGAGCCAACTGTGTAACAGCCCCGACAATCACATTTCTCTGCAGCACCTTTGGAAGAGCTTGTCACTCTAGAATTGGCCTTTATAGCCACTCCAGGCGCTGCTTCACAAACCACTGACCACCTCCAGGCACTTACCCATTGTCTCTCGAGATAAGGAGGCCAAAGAAGAAACCCACAATACAGGACTGGGCAGATAATGGGGATTGTTACTGAGGTTGTGTTTGGGGATTTTTACTGACATCAGTGTGGATTTTAAAGTGTGTCTCCCCTTCCCACACATCTAAAGTCTCTCAGTGTTGTTGTTGTGTGTTGACAGCTTTTCCAGTGTCCAGTCCCTTTCAACTTTTAATAAAATCTGTGGAACACAAATAAATGTAAAGTTTCTCCGACAAGCTGTTTTAGATTAGATATACAGCACTGAAACAGGCCCTTCGGCCCACCGAGTCTGTGCCGACCATCAACCACCCATTTATACTCATCCTACACTAATCCCATATTCCTACCAAACATCCCCACCTGCCCCCTGTATTTCCCGACCACCTACCTATACTAGTGACAATTTATAATGGCCAATTTACCTACCAACCTGCAAGTCTTTTGGCTTGTGGGACGAAACCGGAGCACCCGTAGAAAACCCACGCAGACACAGGGAGAACTTGCAAACTCCACACAGGCAGTACCCAGAATTGAACCCAGGTCCCTGGAGCTGTGAGGCTGCGGTGCTAACCACTGCACCACTGTGCCGCCCTGTTTCACTGTCTTTCTCTGTCACTGCCCTATCTCTCTCTCTGTCTCTCTACAGGACTGGGCAGACACTGGGGATTGTTACTGAGGTTCTGTTGGTCATTTTTACTGACATCAGTGTGGATTGTAAAATCTGTCTGTGTGCCTGTGTGTGTGTGTGTGTCTGTGTGTGTGTCTGTGTGTGTCT
Source organism: Heterodontus francisci (assembly GCF_036365525.1). Lineage (NCBI taxonomy): Eukaryota > Metazoa > Chordata > Chondrichthyes > Heterodontiformes > Heterodontidae > Heterodontus > Heterodontus francisci. The sequence goes on along the minus strand of NC_090391.1, from coordinate 89,849,709 downwards.
GGATATGTGTGTGAGAGAGAGAGAGAGAATATCAGGGTCACGTCGCTCCATCTCTATCTCTCCTTGTCTCTCTGTTTCTCCTCTCTCTATCTCTCCCTCTCTCAATCCACCTCACTCATAGAAACATAGAAAATAGGATCAGGAGTAGGCCATTCGGCCCTTTGGGACTGCTCCGTCATTCAATAAAGATCATGACCGATATATCACATGACCGCCTTCTACGGTAGAGAATTCCACAGGTTCACCACCCTCTACCCCATCCATCTCTCCCCATCTATCACCGTCTCCACCCTCTATCTCCCTCTCCCCCTCTATCTCCCAATCCCCCTCTATATCCCGCTCTCTCTCGCTCTCTGCTCTCTCTCCCTCTCCCCCCTCTATCTCCGTCTCCCCCCTCTATCTCCCTCTGCCCCTCTATCTCCCTCTCCCCCGCTCACACATCCCCTCGATCTCAATCTTCCCCTCTCTCAGTCTCCCCCTCAATCTGTCTCTCCCCCTCTATCTGTCTCTCCCCCTCTATCTGTCTCTCCCCCTCTATCTCACTCTCTCCCTCTATCTCACTCTCTCCCTCTATCTCACTCTCTCCCTCTATCTGTCTCTCCCCCCTCCATCTCACACACCCCCTCTATTTCCCTCTCCCGCTCTCTCTCCCTCTCCCCCCCATCTCCCTCTCCTGCTCTCTCTCACCCCCCTATCTCCGTCTCCCCCCTCTATCTCCCTCTGCCCCTCTCACACATCCCCTCGATCTCACTCTTCCCATCTCTCACTCTTCCCCTCTCTCACTCTCCCCCTCTATCTGTCTCTCCCCCTCTATCTCACTCTCTCACTCTATCTGTCTCTCCCCCCTCTATCTCACACACCCCCTCTATCTCACACACCCCCTCTATCTCACACACCCCTTCTATCTCACACACCCCTTCTATCTCACACACCTCCTCTATCTCACACACCCCCTCTATCTCATACACCCCCTCTATCTCACACACCCCCTCTATCTCACACACCCCATCTATCTCACACACCCCCTCTATCTCACTCTTCCCCTCTATCTCACTCTTCCCCTCTATCTCACACACCCCCTCTATCTAAATACCCCCTCTATCTCACACACCCCCTCTATCTCACTCTCCCCCTCTATCTCACCTCCCCCCTCTATCTCATTCTCTCCCCTCTATCTCACTCTCTCCCCTCTATCTCACTCTACCCCCTCTATCTGTCTCACCCGTCTATCTCCCTCTCCCCCTCACACTCCCTCTCTCTCTCTCCCTCTCTCTCTCTCTCCCTCTCTCTCTCCCCCCTCTCTCTCTCTCCCCCCCTCTCTCTCTCTCACCCCTCTCTCTCTCCCCCCCTCTCTCTCTCTCCACGTCTATCTCTCTCCCCCCTCTATCTCTCTGTACCCCCCTCGATCTCTCTTTACCCCCTCTATCTCTCTATACCCCCTCTATCTCTCTTTACCCCCTCTCTCTCTCTCGCCATCTCTCTCTCACGTTGTCTTTCGCTATCATTGTCTCTGTCTCTCTCTCTCTTTCACTGCCGCTCCCTCTCTCTCTGTTTCTCTCTCTGTGTCTCTATCTCTCTCCCCCGTCTAACTCTCTCTCCCCCCTCTATCTCTCTCTCCCCATCTCTCTCTCTCGTTGTCTTTCGCTACCATTGTCTCTGTCTAACTCTCTCTCACTGCCTCTCCCTCTCTCTCTGTTTCTCTCTCTGTGTCTCTATCTCTCTCTCCCCCTCTATCTCTCTCTCCTCATCTCTCTCTCGTTGTCTTTCACTGTCATTGTCTCTGTCTCTCTCTCTCTCTCACTGCCGCTTCCACTCTCTCTGTTTCTCTCTCTGTGTCTCTATCTCTCTCTTTCTGTCTGTCTCTCTCTCTTTCTGTCTGTCTGTCTCTCTCTCTGTTACTCTCTCTCTCTCTGTGCCTCTGTCCATGACTCTACTGTGTCTCTCTCACACACTCTCTGCCTTTCCCTCACTCTGTATCTCTGTCTCTCTCACTGTCCCTCCATCTGTCTTTCCCTCTCTGTCACTCCCTCTCTCCTTCTCTCTGTCTCTCCCTCTCTCTCCTTCTCTCTCTCTGTCCCTCCATCTATCATTCCCTCCCTGTCACCGTCTCTCTCTAATTCTATCTCTCTCTCTCGCTCTCTTTCTCTGCCTCTGCCCATAACTCTGTCTGTGTCTCGATGACAGCATCTCTCCCTTCCTCCCTCGCTCCCAGGATAGCAATGGTTTCAAACATTTTTCCTTCTTTCTTTATCCCTCCCTCTCTGTCCCACTCTCTCCTTCTTTCTCTGTCTCCCTCTGTCCCTCCATCTGTCATTCCCTCTCTCTCCTTCCGTCTCTCTCCTTCTATCTCTGTCTCTCCATCTGTCTTTCCCTCTCTCTCCGATCTCTCTCTGCCTCTCCATCTGTCTTTCCCTCCCTGTCACTCGCTCTCTCTCCGTCCATCTCTGTCTCTCTGTCTCTCCATCTGTCTTTCGATCTGTGTCGCTCCCACTCTCTCCTTCTCTCTCTTTCTCTCTCTCTCTCTCTCTCTCTGTCTCTCCATCAGTCTACCCCCGATCATTCTCTCTCTCTCCTTCTATCTCTGTCTCTGCATCTCTCTCTGTCTCTCTCTCTGTCCCTCCATCTGTATTTCCCTCTCTGTCACTCACACTCTCTCCTTCTTTCTCTGTCTCTCTCTCTCTCTCTCTCTCTCTCTCTCTCTCTATCCATCCATCTGTCATTCCCTACCTGTCACTCCCTCTCTCTCGGTCTCTCTGTCTCTCTCTCTGTCCCTCCATCTGTCTTTCTCTCCATGACACTCTCCCTCTCTCTCCTTCTATCTCTGTCTCTGCCTCTCTCTCTGTCTCTCTCTCTGTCTCTCCATCTGTCGTTCCCTCCCTGTCACTCCCTCTATCTCCTTCTATCTCTCTCTCTCGTTCTATCCCTCCATCTATCCTTCCCTCCCTGTCACTTCATCTCTCTCCTTCTCTCTTTGTCTCTATCTCTGTCTCTCCATCTGTCTTTCCCTCCCTGTCACTCCCTCTCTCTCCTTCTATCTCTCTCTCTCGTTCTATCCCTCCATCTATCCTTCCCTCCCCGTCACTTCATCTCTCTCCTTCTCTCTTTGACTCTATCTCTGTCTCTCCATCTATCCTTCCCTCCCTGTCACTCCATCTCTCGCCTTCTATCTCTGTCTCTCTCTCTCTGTCTCTCCATCTGTCATTCCCTCCCTGACTCACCCTCTCTCTCCTTCTCTCTCTACCTCTCTCTCTGTCCCTCCATCTGTAAAAGAACAAAGAACAGTACAGCACAGGAACAGGCCATTCGGCCCTCTAAGCCTGCGCCGATCTTGCTGCCTGCCTAAACTAAAACCTTCTGCACTTCCGGGGTCCGTATCCCTCTATTCCCATCCTATTCATGTATTTGTCAAGATGTCTCTTAAACGTCTCTATAGTACCTGTTTCCACCACCTCCCCCGGCAACAAGTTCCAGGCACTCACCACCCTCTGTGTAAAGAACTTGCCTCGCACATCCCCTCTAAACTTTGCCCCTCTCACCTTAAACCTCTGTCCCCTCGTAACTGACTCTTCCACCCTGGGAAAAGCTTCTGACTATCCACTCTGTCCATGCCACTTATAACTGTGTAAACTTCTATCATGTCGCCCCTACATCTCCGTCGTTCCAGTGAAAACAATCCGAGTTTATCCAACCTCTCCTCATAGCTAATGCCCTCCAGACCAGGCAACATCCTGGTAATCTCTTCTGTACCCTCTCCAAAGCTTCCACGTCCTTCTGGTAGTGTGGCGACCAGAATTACACGCAATATTCTAAGTGTGGCCTAACTAAAGTTCTGTACAGCTGCAACATGACTCGCCAATTTTTATACTCTCTGCCCCGACCGATGAAGGCAAGCATGCCGTATGCCTTCTTGACTACATTATCCACCTGCGTTGCCACTTTCAGTGACCTGTGGACCTGTACGCCCAGATCTCTCTGCCTGTCAATACTCCTAAGGGTTCTGCCATTTACTGGATACTTCCCACCTGCATTAGACCTTCCAAAATGCATTACCTCACATTTGTCCGAATTAAACTCCATCTGCCACTTCTACGCCCAAGTCTCCAACCGATCTATATCCTGCTGTATCCTCTGACACTCTTCATCACTATCTGCAACTCCACCAACCTTTGTGTCGTCCGCAAACTTACTAATCAGACCAGCTACATTTTCCTCCAAATCATTTATATATCCTACAAACAGCAAAGGTCCCAGCACTGATCCCTGCGGAACACCACTAGTCACATCCCTCCATTCAGAAAAACACCCTTCCACTGCTACCCTCAGTCTTCTATGACTGAGCCAGTTCTGTATCCATCTTGCAGCCAGTTCTGTATCCATTTTGTCTTTCCCTCTCGTGTCACTCCCTCTCTCTCCTTCTATCTCTGTCTCTCTCTCTGTCTCTCCATCTGTCTTTCCCTCCCTGTCACTCCCTCTCTTTCCTTCCATCTCTGCCTCTCTCTCTGTCTCTCCATCTCTATTGCCCTCTCTGTCTCTTCCTCTCTCTACTTCTATCTCTGTCTTTCTCTCTGTCTCTCCATCTGTCCTTCCCTCTCTGTCACTCCATCTCTCCCTCTCTCCTTGTCTCCCTCTCGCTCCTTCTCTCTCTCTCTGTCCCTCCATCTGTCCTTCTCCCCCTGTCACTCCCTCTCTCTCCTTCAAACTCTCTCCCACTCCATCTATCCCCAGATCTGTCTGTCCCTCCCTGACACTCCCACTCTCTCCTTCCATCTCTGTCTTTCTCTCAGTCCCTCCATCTGTCTTTCCCTCCCTGTCACTCCCTCTCTTTGCTTCCAAATCTGCCTCTCTCTCTGTCCCTCCATCTGTATTTCCCTCTCTGTCACACCCTCTCTCTCCTTCTCTCTCTGTCTCTCTCTCTGTCCCACCATCTGTTCTTCCCTCTGTCACTCCCTCTCTCTCCTTCTATCGCTGTCTCTCTCTCTCTGTCTCTCCATCTGTATATCCCTCCCTGCCACTCCATCTCTCTCCATCTCTCTCTTTCTCTCTCTCTCTGTCCCTCCATCTGTCTATCCCCCCTGACACTACCCCTCTCTCTCCTTCTGTCTCTGTCTTTCTCTCTGTCCCTCCATCTGTCTTTCCCTCCCTGACACTCCCTCACTCTCCTTGTATCTCTGTCTCTCTCTCTGTCCCTCCATTTGTCTTTCCCTCTCTGTCACTACCACTCTCTCCTTCTATCTCTGTCTCTTCCTCTCTATCCCTCCATCTGTCCTTCCCTCCCTGTCGCTCCATCTCTCGCCTTCTCTCTCTGTCTCTCACTCTGTCCCTCCATCTGTCTTTGTCTCCCTGTCACTCCCTCTCTCTCCTTCCATCTCTGGCTCTCTCTTTCTCTGTCTTTCCATCTGTCTTTCCCTTCCTGTCAGTCCCTCTCTGCTTCCATCTCTGTCTCTCTCCCTGTCTCTCTCTCTCTGTCTTTCCCTCTCTGTCTCTCCCACTCTCTCCTTCTCTCTCTGTCTCTCCCTCTCCCTCCTTCTCTCTCTCTCTCTGTCCCTCCATCTGTATTCCGCCCCCCCCCCCGTCACTCCCCCTCTCTCCTTCTATCCCTGTCTCTGCCTCTCTCGCTGTCTCTCTCTCTCTGTCCCTCCATTTGTCTTTCCCTCTCTGTCATGCCCTCTCTCTCCTTCCATCTCTGTCTCTCTCTCTCTCTATCCCTCCATTTGTCTTTCCCTCTCTGTCACACCCTCTCTCTCCTTCTATCTCTGTCTCTCTCTCTCTATCCCTCCATCAGTCTTTCCTCCCTGACACCCTCTCTCTCCTACTATCTCTCTCTCTGTCTCTCCATCTGTCTTTCCCTCCGAGTCACTCCCTCTCTCCCCTTCCATCTCTGTCTCTCTCCCTGTCTCTCCAAATGTCTTTCCCTCTCTGTCTCTCCCTCTCTCTCCTTCTATCTCGTTCCATCTGACTCTCTCTCTCTCACTCTGCCCCTCCATCTGTCTTTTCCTCCCTGACACTCCCTCTCCTACTGTCTCTCTCTGTCTCTCTCTCTCTCTGTCCCTCCATCTGTCCTTCCCTCCCTGTCACTCCCTCTCTCTCCGTCCACCTCTGCCTCTCTCTCCCTCTGTCTCTCCATCTGTATTTCCCTCTCTGTCACTCCCTCTCTGTCCTTCTCTCTCTGTTTCTCTCTCTATCCCTCCATCTGTCCTTCCCTCCGTCACTCCCTCTCTGTCCTTCTCTCTCTGTTTCTCTCTCTATACCTCCATCTGTCCTTCCCTCTGTCACTCCATCTCTCTCCTTCTTTCTCTGTCTCTCTCTCTGTCCCTCCATCTGTCTTTCTCTCCTTGTCACTCCCTCTCTCTCCTTCCATCTCTGCTTCTTTCTCTCTGTCTCTCCAACTGCCTTTGCCTTTGTTTCTCTCCCACTCCCTCCTTCTCTGCCTCTCTCTCTGTCACACCCTCTCTCTCCTTCTATCGCTGTCCCTCTCTCTATCCCTCTATCCCTCCATCTGTCCTTCCCTCCCTGTCTCTCCATCTCTCTCCTTCTCTCTCTGTCTCTTACTCTGTCCCTCGATCTGTCTTTGGCTCCCTGTCACTCCCTCGCTCTCCTTCTCTCTCTGTCTCTCTCACTCTGTCCCTCCATCTGTCTTTTCCTCCCTGACTCTCACTCTCTCTCCTTCTCTCTCTGTCTCTCTCTCTGTCCCTTCATCTGTCTTTCCCTCTCTGTCACTCCCTCTCTCTCCTACTTTCTCTGTCTCTCCATCTGTCTTTCCCTCTCTGTCAATCCCTCTCGGTCCTTCTCTATCTGTTTCTCTCTCTATCCCTCCATCTGTCCTTCCTACCGTCACTCCATAGAGAGGGCTGTGGAGAGGGACAAACTTGGAGAGAGAAAGAGATTGTTGAGTTGGATGAAGAGGATAATGTAAGATATATTAATCTGATTTAATCCTTCACTGCTGTGTGCACAAACATATTTGAGATAGGTATGGAGAGAAAACAAAACATCGGGAGAGGGAGGAATGTAGATGAGGTTGGGGCCCAGGCGGACACTTTTGATGATCCAGAAGAAATAGCCTCCATTTTAAATATTCAGCAAGCTATTCCACTGTGGGAACCATCACACCCTCATGATATAGTTTGTGGAAATTTCATGCTGGCTTATTGGTTAATTTTTAAACCTGTGATTGATAGATTCTTGTTAACCAAAGGTATTAAGAGATAAGGGGCAAAGGCAGGTATATGTTGTAAGATTGATCACAGATCAGCCATGATCTCATTGAATGCCGGAAAAGATTTGTGGGATTAAATTGCATCCTCCTCTTCCAATATCCCCTGTTAAATATCCTTCTTTCTCTGTCAGTCACCCTGTCAGTCTATGTCTCTCTGTTTCTCTTTATCTCTCTCTCTCTCTATCTCTGTGTTTCGGCCAGTATCTAGTGAGATTCACTCTGTATCCACCCCATGATGTTCCTGCCCTCGGAGTGTATGATGTGACAGCGTGGAGGGAAATTTACTCTGTGTCAAATCCAACATTGTGCTTGGCTTGGAAATGTTTAATGGGACAGTGTAGCTGGAGATTTACTGTGTATCCCTGGAATTTAGAAGGTTATGGGGTGATTTGATGAAAGTTTATAAAATAATAAGGAAAACTGATAGGGTGGACTGAGAGTAAATATTCTCACTGGCTGCGGAGTCAGGAATTTGGGGCATAGTCTGAAAATACAAACAGTGGCCACTTTGACTTCATCCCATCATGTCGTATATACATTCTCACATATAGCAGGTATAGCAGCACATATATAACAGGATAGCAGGTATAACTGTAGTCATAGTATTCAGCTGAAAATTGATCAGTTACATTGTTATTTCAGTCCATATTTACAGTACACACGGTACCTTACTGTTGTAATCATGTCATATAGTATCTATTCATCCCACTGGGGCAAAATGTCACTGGGTCAACATTCTCACCAAATACTAAAACATTCCACAATGCAAGACTCTCAAATTCAACACAAGTTTCCTTTTCTGAGTCTTGCTGGTCTGTTCTGAATCTCTGAGGGATTACTGATGCTTATCCTCCACATGAGCAGTCGTCCTAATCCCGTGTGCCTGTCCCACTCCCAAACCCGGCATCCACTTACATTAATGCAAGTGATACAGGAGCGTCTCAGTGACTGAGGCAGGTGAGTCTTGAGGTTGAGCAGGGGACAGTGAGTGACCCGGGTTAATCCGACACTCCAGGGAATGTTTAAACTGAACTGTACTCTGTATCTAACCTGTGCTGTACCTTCTCTGAGATTGTTCGATGGGGCAGTGCAGACAAGGAGACTCTGATAGGGTAGACAGAGAATAACTAGTCCCACTGGCTGCGGAGTCAGGAAATTGTGGGCCGAGTCTAAAAATCTAAATGTAGTCTCAAAACCTTTCAGGAGTGAAATGAAGAAACACTTCAACATACCAGGTGTGGTATCAGTTTGGAACTCTCTTCCACAATCAGCAATAGATGCTGAGAAACCTGTAAATTTTTAAATCTGAGATTGATAGATTGTTGTTAACCAAAGGTATTAAGAGAAAAGGGGCAAAGGTGGGATATATGGTGTTAGTTAGATCACAGATCAGCCCTGATCTCACTGAATGAAGGAACAGGGTCGAGGGGTTAAATTGCCTCATCATCTTCCTTTGTCTGATGTTAAATATCCTTCTTTCTCTCTCAGTCACCCTGTCAGTCTGTTTCTCTCTTTCTGTCTCTCACTGTGTCTACTTCGGACAGTGTAGAGTGAGATTCACTCTGTATCCACCCCATGATGTTCCTGTCCTGGGAGTGTTGGATGGGACAGTGTAGAAGGAGCATTACTCTGTATCTAATCCATGCTGTACCTGTCTGGGGAATGTTGATGGGAGAGTGGAAACAGAGAGGTCTGGGACCAGTGTCCTCATGGGGAGGACTTAATGGTGCCTCCTAATTGACCAGTTAGCAATATTGGTGCTCCAGGGATGAAAGGGACATTGGCTGAGTGGATACGACATTGGCTGAGAGAGTGGACAATGGTTGTTTCAGACTGGAGGGAGGTATACAGTGGAGGTTTATATTAGGACCACTGATCTTTTTGATATATACTAATGACTTGGACTTGTGTTTACAGGGCATAACTTCAATGTTTGCCAATGTTTGTGACATCTGCAATGTAATAAACAGGGAAGGGACTAGTAGCAGACTTCAGGAGGAGCGAGGCAGTCTGGTGAAATGGAACACACACGAACAAATGAATGAGGAGCAGGAGTAGGCCATTCGGCCCCTCGTGCCTGCTCTGTCATTCAATGGCTGATCTGATTGTGAACTCAACTCCACTTTCCTGTCTGCGTTCCATAACCCTTGACTCCCTAACTGACCAAAAATCTATCTAACTCAGCCTTGAATATATTCAATGATCCAGCCTCCACTGCTCTCTGGGGAAGAGAATTCCACAGACTGACCCCCCTCTGAGAGAAACACATTTCTCCTCATCTCAGTTTTAAATGGGATATCCCTAATTTTTAAACTGTGTCCCCTAGTTCTAGTCTCCCCAACAAGGGGAAACATCCTCTCAGCATCCACCCTGTCCAGTCCCCTCGGGACCTGAGATGTTTCACTCAGATCACCTCTCATTCCTCTAAACTCCAGTGGGTATAGACCCAACCTGTTCAACCTTTCCTCATAAGATAACCCCTTCATCCCAGGAATCAGCCCAGTGAACCTTCTCTGAACTACTTCGAATGCAATTATATAATTTCTGCAGTAAGGAGACCAAAAGTGTCCACAATCCTGCAGACGTCGTCTAACTTATACCCTGTACAGCTGTAACAACACTTCCCTACTTTGATATTCTATTCACCTTGCAATAAACAACAACATTCCATTTGCCTTCCTAATCACTCGCTGTAGCTACACGGTAACATTTTGTGATTCATGTACCAGGACACCCAGATCCCTCTGTACCGTACAGTTCTGCAGTCTCTCTCCATTTCAATAATATACTGATTTTTATTCTTCCTGCTAAAGTGGACAAGCTCACATTTTCCCACATTGTACTCCATCTCCCAATTTTTTCCTCACTCAATTAACCTATGGAAATCTCTTTATAGACACTTTATGTCCTCTTGACAGCTTACTATCCAACCTATCATTGGACAGACACAGGGCAGGTTAACTTCAATGCTGAGAAATGTGAAGTGATGCATTTTGGAAGGAAGACTGAGTGATATAAACTAAATGGTACAATGTTAAAATGGGTGACAGGACAGAGAGATCTGGGATTTCATCAATGTTCCCTGTTCTACCCAAAAGCTCAATTTGGCGCTTGGAATCTGTGAGTTGAATTTAGCTTCATCCTGAAAAGTGTTAGCAAACGTGTTGGGAAATGTGTCAAAAGCTGTTTCCATTCAGACATTCCTGCATTGTGGAAGTGCGAGCTATCTTTGCAGAGACAGGAAATAGAGTTGTTTGAATGGACCTGCAGGTTTTAGTTGATGCAATAAGGTGAGAATTTGAATTGTGTCCCTTCCAGATACACAGAATTGAAGGTATTTACAGAACACCACATAAAGTAGTTTACCAATGTCTGACAAACTTCAAAGACTTCAAACACATGGAAGAAGAGGAGAAGGGAACAATATACAAAACCTCAGTCAGTCACACAACTGCAGTAGGAAAATGAATCTCTTTTTATGGGTTTTAATTTGAAGGCCTGAGCTGATGATTGAAAAAGCCGGAGTTCAAATCCCACGCTGGGCTGTTGTGAATTTGAATTTTGTTTTTTCTAAAAATAAACATAAATCTGGAATTGAAAAACCTCAAGGATGGAATGATTCACTCCTGTCTACTAGTGCAAAGCCCGTGTGTGTCTCAGTTTTGCTGTATTTATTAACGATTTAAGATGATGTGGTAGAATGCAACATACCCAAGTTTACCAATGACACAAAAATAGGCAGCATTGTAAGCAATGTAGCTGGAAGCAGAACATTGCAAAGAGATATCTGAAGTAAATGGTTAAAACTGTGGTAGATAGATTTTAATGTCAGTAAAAAAGACTAGAACAGAGTACTTTATAAATGGTGGAAAGATAGAAACAGTGGAGGTTCAAAGAGACTTGCGGGGTCCATGTCCATTTGAGTGCAGTGTAGATTTACCAGAATGATAACTGGACTCCAAGGGTTAAATTAAGAGGTGATATTACACAAACTGGGGATTTATTCCCTGGAATTTAGGAGGTTCAAGGTGATTTGATCAAAGATGTTGAGATATTAAGGGGAACTGATGGGCTAGTTTGCGAGAAACTATTTTGGCAGCTTTGGAATATAGGGACAGGATTAGGCCATTCAGCCCATCGAGCCTGCTCTGCCATTCAAGACGATCGTGGCTGATCATCCACTTCAATGTGTTTTTCCCAGACTATCCTCATACCCTTTATGTCATTGGTATTCAGCAATCTGTCATTCTCTGCTTTAAACATACTCAATGACTGAGCTTCCACAGCCCTCTGGGATAGAGAATTCCGAAGATTCACAACCCTCTGAGTAATGACATTTCTCCTCATCTCTGTCCCAAGTGGCTTCCCTATTATTTTGAAATTGTGTCCCCTGGTTCTAGACTCCCCAACCAGGAGAAACATCTTACCTACATCTACCCTGTCTATCTGTAACTTTACCCCAGGGTCCCCACACAGCCTGTCTCCCCGTCCCCCTGCTTCTAAAGTGTCTCAGGGTCTCCTGGCACTTTCTATCTCTCTGCTTATGTCTCTATTCCTCACTATCTCTCTGTTCTCCCTCCATTTCTATCTCTCCCTATCTCTCTGTTACTCTACCTCTGTTCCTCTCTCTCTGTCTATCACTCTCTCCCACCATGTTGGTTATCATTAGGGGTCGAGTTAAATCACAGACAAAATAAACACTTCACCTGTCTGCCCCGAAATAAATATCAAAATCTGTGGATATTTTATGTCTGTATTCAGACAATATAGACAGGAGTGTATATTATATGATGGGATGCTGCAAATCGATTTACACTCGTACTGTCGGAAAAACAACTTTAAAAGAATTATTCACAAGTCTAGTCCAACTTAATGACAGATTTGACCCGATAAGGTAATAAATGCCAAATGTCTGGAGTTTTTTGGAGTCCGTTAAGCTTTACTCTGTCTGGCTTTCAGAAATTAAACATTACACATGCACTGCAAGATTAAAGATTATACATAGGTTAGGTTACATAGAATTTTGGAAGGACTAACAAGGCTAGGGAATATCCAATGAATGGTAGGATCATAGGAAGTACCGAGTGTCAGAGGGATCTTGGTGTACTTGTCCATAGATCACTGAAGGCTGCAGCGCAGGTAGAAAAGGTGGTTAGGAAGGTATATGGGATACTTGCCTTTATTAGTTGAGGCATAGAATATAAGAACAGGGAGGTTATGATGGAGCTATATAAAATACTGGTTAGGCCACAGATGGAGTACTGTGTACAGTTCTGGGCACCACATTATAGGAAGGATGTGATTGCACTGGAGAGGATGGAGAGGAGATTCACCAGGATGTTGCCTGGGCTGGAGCATTTCAGCTATGAAGAGAGACTGAAAAGGCTGGAGTTGTTTTCCTTAGAGCAGAGAAGGCTGAGGGGTGACCTTATTGAGGTGTACAAAATTATGAGGGGCATAGCTAGGTTAGATAGGAAGAAACTTTTTCCCTTAGTGGAGGGGTCAAGAACCAGGGGGCATAGATTGAAGGCAAGGGGCAGGAGGTTTGGAAGGGATTTGAGGAAAAGATTTTTCACCCGGAAGGTTATTGGGTGATTTGATGAAGGTTTACAAAATAATAAGGGAAACTGATAGGGTGGACTGAGAGTAAATATTCCCACTGGCTGCGGAGTCAGGAATTTGGGGCATAGTCTAAAAATATAAAGAGTGGCCACTTTGACTTCATCCCCTCGTGTCGTATGTACATTCTCACATATAGCAGGTATAGCAGCACATATATAACAGGATAGCAGGTAGAACTGTAGTGATAGTATTCAGCTGAAAATTGATCAGTTACATTGTTATTTCAGTCCATATTTACAGTACACACGGTACCTTACTGTTGTAATAAAGTCAGATAGTATCTATTCATCCCACTGGGGCAAAATGTCACTGGCTCAACATTCTCACCAAATACTAAAGCATTCCACAATGCAAGACTCACAAATTCAACACAAGTTTCCTTTTCTGAGTCTCGCTGGTCTGTTCTGATTCTCTGAGGGATTACTGATGCTTATCCTCCACATGAGCAGTCGTCCTAATCCCGTGTGCCTGTCCTGCTCCCAAACCCGGCATCAGCTTACATTAAGGCAAGTGATACAGGAGCGTCTCAGTGACTGAGGCAGGTGAGTCTTGAGGCTGAGCCGGGCACAGTGAGTGACCCGGGTTAATCCGACACTCCAGGGAATGTTTAAACTGAACTGTACTCTGTATCTAATCCGTGCTGTACCTTCTCTGAGAGTGTTTGGGGCAGTGCAGACGAGGAGAGTTATTCCTTACCCATTTTAAATATAGAGAAGTGAATATCCAAGAGATTGTTTGAAATGTGATGAGGGTTTCTGCCTCTACCATCCTTTAGAGTCATCGAGAGATACAGCACTTATACAGGCCCTTCGGCCCGCACAGTCTGTGCCGGCCATCAACCACCCATTTTATACTAATCCTTTCAGGCAGTGAGTTCCAGACACCCACCAGCCACTGGGTGAAGAAACTATTGATGTGTTTCATTCAGTTAAGTTTGATGTCAATGTTTCCCCAGGATGTTGACGCTGGGGGATTCAGCGATGGGATAATGCTTTGAATGCCAAGGGGAGGTGGTTGGATTCTCTCTTGTTGCAGATGGTCATTGCCTGGCACTTGTGTGACATGAATGTTACTTGTCACTGGTCGGCCCATACCTGAATGTTGTCTGGGTCTTGGTGCATGTGGCTCTGGATTGCTTCATTATCTGAGGCAAAATACTGTGGATGCTGGAAATCTGGAAAGCATCGAGCTGAGCTGAATCACTAACTCTGTTTTTCTCTCCACAGATGCTGCTTGACCTGCTCAGTATTTCCAGCATTCTCTCCTGGGATCTCAGCTGAAGATGGTTGGGCCCCGGACACTACCCTGAAGAACTCCTGCAGTGATGTCCTGGGACTGAGATGATGGACCTCCAACAACCACAACCATCTTCCTTTGTGCTCGGTTTGATTCCAACCAGTGGAGAGATTTCCCCCGATTCCCACTGACTTCAGTTTTACTCGGGCTCCTCGATGTCACACTCTGTCAAACGCTGCCTTGATGTTAAGGTCAGTCTCTCTTCCCAGGAGCAGACAGGAGTGAATCGTTCACTTTGACCCGTTGTACACTGAACAAGCTGTGCTTCTTCACAGCCTGATACAGGACTGTACACGGCCGATTAATGTAGCCCATCAAACACTCCCAGAGCAGGTTCAGCACAGCTTAGGAATAGAGTATAGTTCCTTCAACATTCTGTCTCTGTCTCTCACTCCTGCTATCTCTGATATTAGGAGAGAGACAGAGGGAGAGAGGATTAGATATGAAGGCAGAGAGAGGGCTGTAGAGAGGGACAAAATTGAAGAGAGAGAGATTGTTGAGGTGGATGAAAAGGATAATGTAAGATATATTAATTTGATGTAATCCTTCACTGCTGTGTACACAAACATATAAGAGATAGATATGGAGAGAAAAAAACATCGGGAGATGTGGAATTGCAGTTGAAATTGGGGCCCAGGCAGATACGTTTGATGATCCAGAAGGAACAGTCTCCATTTTAAATATCCAGCAAGCTAGTCCACTGTGGGAGCCATCGCACCCTCATGATAATTGTTGCGCAAATTTCTTGCTGGCATATTGGTTAATTTTTAAATCTGTGATTGATAGATTCTTGTTAACCAAAGGTATTAAGAGGCAAAGGCAGGATATATGGTGTAAGTTACATCACAGATCAGCCAAGATCACATTGGATGCCGGAACAGGATTGTGTGGTTGAATTGCAACCTCCTCTTCCAATATCCCCTGTGAAGTATCCTTCTATCTCTTTTAGTCACCCTGTCAGTCCATGTCTCTCTGTTTCTCTTTTTCGGTCTCTCTCTCTGTCTCTGTCGGACAGTGTAGAGTGAGATTCACTTTGTATCCACCCCATGATGTTCCTGCCCTGGGAGTGTGTGATGGGACACTGCAGAGGGAAATTTACTCTGTGTCAAACCCAACCTTGTGCTTGGCTTGGGAATATTTAATGGGACAGTGTAGCTGGAGCTTTACTGTGTATCCCTGGAATTTTGAAGCCTCAGGTGTGATTTGATGATTGTTTTCAAGATAATAAGGGAAACTGATGGGGTGGACAGAGAGTAACAATTCCCACTGGCTGCAGAGTCTAGAACATGGGGGCATAATCTAAAAATATAAACCTCGTCTAAAAACCTTTCAGGAGTGAAATGAAGAAACACTTCAACACACCAGGTATGGTATCAGTTTGAAACTCTCTTCCACAATCAGCAATTGATGCTGAGACACTTGTTAATTTTTAAATCTGAGTTTGATAGATTTTTGTTAACCAAAGGTATTAAGGGGCAAAGATAGGTACATGGAGTGAGATCACACATCAGCCATGAGCTCATTGAATGACAGAACAGGGTTGAGGGGCCAAATGGCCTCCTCCTCTTCCTCTGTCCTACGACAAATATCCTGCGATCACTCACTGTGTCTTGGTCTCTGTCTCCCTCTTTGTCTCTCTTTCTGTCTGTCAGTCTGTCTGTCTCTCTCTCCTCTCATCTGTGGAAATCCACACTCATCAGTCAGCCATTTTAGGTTCATTTTCAGTGGCCATTTTATGTCACCACAACACTGGGACATTTATCGCTGTCTATCCCAAACCATCTCTCTTTGTCGTCTATTTGTGTTCTCCTCACAGCTTATTGGCACACCTAACCTAGTATCTCTCTCCTTTGCTCCGTCTCACTCACGCACTCTCCCCCTCTCTCTCCCCCCCATTTCTCTCTCCCCACATTTCTCTCCCCCCCCCCACCCACTGCAATCTCTCTTTAAGTGTCCTGTTATCACATCCTTTATTGTAGATTCGAGCATTTTCCCTTTGACTGATGTTAGACTAACAGGTCTTTAGTTCCCCATTTTCTCTCTCCTTCCTTTTGTAAATAGTGGGGTTACATTTGCTACCTTCTAATCTGCCTCTCTCACACTGCCTCTGTCCCTCGCTATCTGTCTCTCTCTCTCGCTCTCCCTCTCTCTCTTTTTCTCTCTCTCGCTCGATCTCTCCCTCTCTCTCTACCTCTGTCCACGTCTCAATTTGTGCCTCCCTCACACCATCTCTCCCTCTCTCTGTCTCTCTCTAGCTCTCTGTCTGCCTCTCTATGTCTGCCTCTCTGTGTCGTCTTCTCTCTCTGTGCCTCTCTCACTCTCTATCTGTCTCTCCCCCAGCACTCTCTCTGTGTCTCTCCCTCTCTCTCTTTCTCAACCTCTATCCATGTCTCAATTTGTGCCTCCCTCACACCATCGCTCCCTCTCTCTCTGTCTCTCTCTAGCTCTCTGTCTGCCTCTCTCTCCCTCTCTCTGCCTCCCTCTCTCTGCCTCCCTCTCTCTGCCTCCCTCTCTCTGCCTCTCCCTCTCTGTCTCTCTCTCTCTGCCTCTCTCTCTCTGCCTCTCTCTCTCCGTCTCTCCCTCTCTCTCTCTTTCGCTGCCTCTGTCCATCTCTCAGTTTGTGTCTCCCCCCACACCATCTCTCCCTCCCTCTCTCTCTGTCTCTCTCTGCCTCTCTCTCTCTGCCTCTCTCTCTCCGTCTCTCCCCCTCTCTCTCTTTCGCTGCCTCTGTCCTCGTCTCAGTTTGTGCCTCCCCCACACCATCTCTCCCTCCCTCTCACTCTCTCTTTCTCTCTCTCTCTCCCTCCCTCTCTGTCTCTGTCTCTGTCTCAGAGTTACAGCTCAGATCATTAACCTCTTTATCCATATGTTATGAACACGGGACTTTGTCTCTCTCCCGTTTTCTAGGATGTTGCCAGGACTGGAGAATTGTAGCTATGAGGATAGGCAGGGGTTGTTGTCCTTGGAACAGAGAAGGCAGAGGGGAGATCTGATTGAAATGTACAAAATTTTGAGGGTCCTGGATAGAGTGGAGGTGAAGAGCAGAGAACCATAGCAGAAAGGTCAGTGACGAGGGGGCATAGATTTAAAGTGATTGGTAGAAAAATTAGAGGTGAGTTGAGGAAAATCTTTTTCACCCAGAGGGTCGTGATGGTCTGGAACTCACTGCCTGAAAGGGTAGTTGAGGCAGAGACCCTCAACTCATTCAGAAGGAGTCTGTATCAGCACCTCAAGTGCGGTAAGCTGCAGAGCTCAGACCAAATGCTGGAAGGTGGGATGAGAATAGGTTGATCGTTTTTCGGCTGGCACAGAGAGGATGGGCCAAGTGGCCGCTTTCTGTGCCTTAAAATTTCTATGTTGCCCTCGCCAAATCTATTTTTCCCTTTGTTACCCTCTGAATCCCAGTCTCTCCCTCTCTGTTACCCTCTGAATCCCAGTCTCTCCCTCTCCGTTACCCTCTGAATCCCAGACTCTCCCTCTCTGTTACCCCCTGAATTGCAGTCTCTCCCTCTCTGTTACCCTCTGAAACCCAGTCTCTCCCTCTCCGTTACCCTCTGAATCCCAGACTCTCCCTCTCTGTTACCCCCTGAATTGCAGTCTCTCCCTCTCTGTTACCCTCTGAATCCCAGACTCTCCCTCTCTGTTACCCTCTGAATCCCAGTCTCTCCCCTCTGTTACTCTCTGAATCCCAGTCTCTCCCCCTCTGTTACCCTCTGAATTCCAGTCTCTCGCCCTCTGTTACTCCCTGAATCCCAGTCTCTCCCTCTCCGTTAACCTCTGAATCCCAGTCTCTCCCCCTCTGTTACCCTCTGAATCCCAGTCTCTCCCTCTCTGTTACCCTCAGAATCCCAGTCTCTCCCCCTCTGTTAGTCTCTGAATCCCAGTCTCTCCCTCTATGTTTCCCTCTGAATCCCAGACTCTCCCTGTCTGTTACCCTGTGAATCCCAGTCTCTCCCTCTCCGTTACCCTCTGAATCCCAGACTCTCCCTCTTTCTTACCCTCTGAGTCCCCATCTCTCCCTCTCCGTTACCCTCTGAATCCCAGACTCTCCCTCTCTCTTACCCTCTGAGTCCCCATCTCTCCCTCTCCGTTACCCTCTGAATCCCAGACTCTCCCTCTCTCTTACCCTCTGAGTCCCAATCTCTCCCTCTCTGTTACCCTCTGAATCCCAGTCTCTCCCTCTCTGTTACCCTCTGAATTCCAGACTCTCCCCTCTGTTACCCTCTGAATCCCAGACTCTCCCCTCTGTGACCCTCTGAATCCCAGACTCTCCCTCTCTCTTACCCTCTGAGTCCCAGTCTCTCCCTCTCTGTTACCCTCTGAATCCCAGACTCTCCCTCTCTGTTAACTGACCAGAGCTTTATAAATGTTCAGCGCACCCTCTTGGCTTTTGCACTCAGTGTATACAGTGTAAATTGTGGTATTCTCCAGGGCGTTTGATTCGGACCACTGATCTTATTGATGTATGAATGACTTAGAATTTTTTTAGAACATTACAGCGCAGTACAGGCCCTTCGGCCCTCGATGTTGCGCCGACCTGTGAAACCATCTGACCTACACTATTCCATTTTCATCCATATGTCTATCCAATGACCACTTAAATGCCCTTAAAGTTGGCGAGTCTACTACTGTTGCAGGCAGGGCGTTCAACGCCCCTACTACTCTCTGAGTGAAGAAACTACCTCTGACATCTGTCCTATATCTATCACCCCTCAACTTAAAGCTATGTCCCCTCGTGTTTGCCATCACCATCCGAGGAAAAAGACTCTCACTATCCACCCTATCTAACCCTCTGATTATCTTACTTAGACATGGGTATACAGGGCATAACTTCAACATTGTGCCATTTGCAATGTAATAACCAGTGAAGGGAATAGGAGTAGACTTCAGGAGGATAGAGGCAGTCTGGTGAAATGGTCAGACACATAGCAGGTTAACTTCAATGCTGAGAAATGTCAAATGATGCATTCAGGAAGGAAGGCTGAGGAGAAGCGATATAAACTAAATGGTACAATGTTAAAATGGATGCAGGGACAGAGAGATCTGGGATTTCATTTGTGTCACTTTTTACATCTAAAAGATTCAATTTGGGGCTTGCAATCTCTAAATTGAATTTAGCTTCCTCCTGAAAAGTGTTGGCAAACATGTTGGGAAATGTGTCAAAAGCTGTTTCCATTCAGACATTCCTGCATTGTGGAAGTGTGAGCGATCTTTGCAGAGGCAGGAAATAGAGTTGTTTGAATGGACCTGCAGGTTTTAGTTGATGCAATAAGGTGAGAATTTGAATTGTGTCCCTTGCAGATACACAGAATTGAAGGTATTTACAGAACACCACATGAAGTAGTTTACCAATGTCTGTCAAACTTCAAAGACTTCAGACACATGCAAGAAGAGGCGAAGGGAACAATATACAAAACCTGAGACAGTCAGACAACAGCAGTAGGAAAATGAATCTCTTTTTATGGGTTTTAATTTGAAGGCCTGAGCTGATGATTGAAAAAGCCGGAGTTCAAATCCCACACAGGTTTGTTGTGAATTTGAATTCTAGTTTTTCTTTCAAAAAACATAAATCTGGAGTTAAAAAGCCTCTTGGTTGGAATGATTCACTCCTGTCTACTAGTGCAAAGCCCGTGTGTGTCTCAGTTTTGCTGTATTTATTCACGATTTAAGATGATGAGGTAGAATGCAACATACCCAAGTTTACCAATGACACAAAAATAGGCATCATTGTAAGCAGTGTAGCTGGAAGCATCAAATTACAAAGAGATATTAATATCTTAAATAAATGGGCAAAACTGTGGTCGTTAGATTTCAATGTCAGCAAAAAAAGACTAGAACAGAGTACTTTATAAATGGTGAAAAGATAGAAACACTGGAGGTTCAAAGAGACTTTGGGGGGTCCATGTCCATTTGAGTGCAGTGTAGATTTACCAGAATGATAACTGGACTCCAAGGGTTAAATTACGAGGTGATATTACACAAACTAGGGATTTATTGCCTGGAATTTAGGAGGATCAAGGTGATTTGTTCAAAGATGTAGAGATATCAAGGGGAACTGATTGGCATAGTTTGGGAGAAACTATTTCAGCAGCTTGGGAACATAGGAACAGGAGTAGGCCATTCAGCCCATCGAGCCTGTTCCGCCATTCAATACGATCATGGCTGATCATCCACTTCAATGCCTTTTTCCCAGACTGAGTTTCCACAGCCCACTGGGGTAGAGAATTCCAAAGATTCACAACACTCTGAGCAAAGAAATTTCTCCCCATCTCTGACTTAAGTGGCTTCCCCCTGGTTTTTAAATTGTGTCCCCTGGTTCTAGACTCCCGAACCAAAGGAGACATCTTACCTGCATCTAACCTGTCTATCCCTTTAAGTATTTAGTATGTTTCAATCAGATCACCTCTCATTCTTCTAAAGTCCAATGAGTATAGGCCCAACCTGTTCAACCATTCCTCATAAGACAACCCCTTCATCCCATGAATCAGCCGAGTGAACCTTCTCTGAACTGGTTCCAATGCATCCAGGCCTGACCATTTATCCACTTTCTAAGTTGCCAAACACCTTAATATTTCCCTCTCACTCTGTTTATCGCATCCAATATTTCGCACTCCTCCTCTTTAACTACAATATCTGCATCATTCCCCCTCTTTTATAAAGAGGGAGACAAAGTATTCATTAAGAACCATGCCCACATCTCCCACTTCCATACACACATTCCCTTTTTGGTCCCTAATACTCTATCCTTATTTATCCTCTTGCTCTTCATGTATTTATAAAACATCTTTGTGATTTCTTTGCTTTTAATGGTAATATTATTTTCCGGCCATTTCTTTGCTCTCCTAATTTGCTTTTTCATTTCACCCTTGAACTTTCTACACTCCTCTCAGCTTTCTGTTGTATTGAGCTCTCGGTATCCGACATAAGCTTCCCTCTTGTGCCTTATCGTACCCGGTTTGATCCTTGACATCCAAGGAGCTCTAGATTTGGGAGTACCACCCTGTTTGTCTTTGTGTGAACATATTTGATATCAACCCTCAGTAACTCTCACTGCTCTGACACTGATTGACCTTCAAGTAGCTGTTTCAAGTCCACTTTGCTAAAATCCCCCATCCCTGGATCCACCATCCCCTCTGCTCCCTACAAAGGACTCTCACATCCTTCCTAAAGTGTGGTCACCAGAATTGGATGCACTGTTCTGGTCGTGGCCTAACCAGAAGTTTATAAACATTCAGCATAACCTTCATGCTTTTGTACTCAAAATCTCTATTTATGAAGCCCAAGATCCCAAATGCTTTGCTGACTACTTTCTCAATATGTCCTGCCACCTTCAAAGATGTATGTACATGTATCCCATGTCTCTCTGTCCCTGCACACTCCCTAGAACTGGGCCATTATGTTTGTATTCCCTCTCCCTATCCCTTCTGCCCATCTCACATTTCCCTGTATTAAATTCCTTCTGCCACTTGTCTGCCCATTCTGCTCACCTATCTATGTCCTGTTGTAGTCGATTGATGTCATCAACACTGTTTGCATCTCCTCCAAGTTTGTTATCTTCCCCTCTATCTCCCTCTCTCCCCTCTATCTCCCTCTCTCCCCTCTATCTCCCTCTCTCCCCTCTATCTCCCTCTGCCCCTCTATCTCCCTCTCCCCCTCTATCTCCCTCTCTCCCCTCTATCTCCCTCTCCCCCTCTATCTCCCTCTCCCCCCTCTATCTCCCGCTCCCCCCTCTATCTCCCTCTCCCCCCCTCTATGTCCCTCTCCCCCCCCTCTACCTCCCTCACCGCCCCGCTCTATCCCTCTCGCCCCCCTCTATCTCTCTCGCCCCCTCTATCTCTCTCGCCCCTCTCTATCGCTCCCTCCCCCCTCTATCGCTCCCTCCCCCCTCTTTCGCTCCCTCCCCCCTCTTTCGCTCTCTAACCCCTCTATCTCTCTCTAACCACTCCATCTCTCTCTCCCCCCTCTATCAATCTTCCCCCTCTCTGTCCCTCCACCTGTCTTTCCCTCTCTGTCACTCCCTCTCTCTCCTTCTATCTCTGTCTCTCTCTCTCTATCCCTCCATCTGTCCTTCCCTCCCTGTCGCTCCATCTCTCTCCTGCTCTCTCTGTCTCTCACTTTGTCCCTCCATCTGTCTTTCCCACTCTGTCTCTCCCTCTCTCTACTTCCATCTCTGCCTCTCTCTCTCTGTCCCTCCACCTGTCTACCCCACCACCCCCCACCACACCATCACTCCATCTCTCTCCTTCTATCTCTGTCTCTCTCTCTCTCTCTCTCACTGTCTCTCTCTCTATCCCGCCATCTGTCTTTCCCTCCCTGTCACTCCCTATCTCTCCTTCCATCTCTGCCACTCTCCCTCTGTCCCCACATCTGTCTACCCCCCCCCACCCCACTCCCCGTCACTCGATCTCTCTCCTTCGATCTCTGTCTCTGCCTCTCTATATCCCTCCATCTTTCCTTCAGTCCCTGTCACTCCATCTCTCTCCCTGTCTCTCTCTCTCTCTCTGTCCCTCCATCTGTCTTTCCCTCCCTGACACTCCCTCTCTCTCCTTCTCTCTCTGTCTCACTCTCTGCCCCTCCATGTGTCTTTCCCTCGCTGTCTCTCTCTTTCTCTCTTTCCATCTGTCTTTCCCTCCCTGTCACACCCTCTCTCTCCTTCCATCTCTGTCTCTCTCTCTGTCTCTCCAACTGCCTTTCCCTCTCTGTTTCTCCCTCTCTCTCCTTCTTTCACTGTTTCTCTCTCTCAATCCCTCCATCTGTCCTTCCCTCCCTGTCTCTCCATCTCTCTCCTTCTCTCTGTCTCACTCTGTCCCTCCATCTGTCTTTCCCTCCCTGTCACTCCCTCTCTCTCATCTCTCTGTCTCTCTCTCTCTCTCTGTCCCTCCATCTGTCTTTCCCTCTCTGTCTCTCCCTCTCTCTCCTTCTCTCTATGTCTCTCTCTTTATCCCTCCATCTGTCCTTCCCTCTATGTCACTCCACGCTCTATCTCTATCTCTGCCTCTCTCTCTGTCTCTCTCTCTGTCCCTCCATCTGTCCTTCACTCCTTGTCATTCCATCTCTCTCCTTCTCTGTCTGTCTCTCTCTCTCTGTCCCTCCATCTGTCTTTCCCTCACTGACACTCCCTCTCTCTCCTTCTCTCTCTGTCTCCCTCTCCATCCCTCCATCTGTCTTTCCCATACTGTCTCTCCCTCTCTCTCCTTCTATCTCTGTCTATCTCTCTCTCTCTTTCCATCTGTCTTTCCCTCCGTGTCACTCCCTCTCTCTCCTTCTCTCTCTGTCTCTCTGTCCCTCCATCTGCCTTTCCCTCTCTGTCATTCCCTATCTCTCCTTCTGTCTCTGTCTCTCTCTCTCCCTGCCCCTCCATCTGTCTTTCCCTCTCTGTCACTCCCTCTCTGACCAAGTATCTCTGTTTCCCTCTCTCTATCCCTCCATCTGACCTTCCATCTATGTCACTGCATCTCTCTCCTTTTCTCTCTGTCTCTCACTCTGTCCCTCCATCTGTCTTTCCCTCCCTGTCACTCCCTCTCTCTCCTTCTATCTCTGTCTCTCTCTCTCTGTCTTTCCATCTGTCTTTCCCTCCCTGTCACTGCCTCCCCCTCCTTCCATCTCTGCCTCTCTCTCTCTCAGTCTTTCCATCTGTCTTTCCCTCCCTGTCACTCCCTCTCTCTCCTTCTATCTCTGTCTTTCACTCTCTGTCTCTCCATCTGTCCTTCCCTCCCTGTTACTCCATCTCTCTCCTCTGTCTCTCACTCTGTCCCTCCATCTGCCTTTCCCTCCCTGTCACTCCATCTCTCTCCTTCCATCTCTGCGTCTCTCTCTCTCTCTGTCTCTCCAACTGCCTTTCCCTCTCTGGTTGACTAACAGGAAGCAGAGAGTGGGGATAAATGAGTGCTATTCTGGTTGGCAATCAGTCACTAGTGGTGTGCCTCAGGGATCGGTGTTGGGACCGCAATTATTTACAATTTATATCGATGATTTGGAGTTGGGGACCATGTGTAGGTTGTTAAAGTTTGCAGATGACACTAAGATGAGTGGCAGAGCAAAGTGTGCAGATGACTGTGAAACTTTGCAGAGGAACATAGATACATTGAGTGAGTGGGCAAAGGTCTGGCAGATGGAATACAATGTTAATAAATGTGAAGTTATACATTTCGGTAGGAGTAACAGTAAAAAGGATTATAACTGGAATGGTAAAAAGTTGCAGCATGCTGCTATGCAGAGGGACCTGGGTGTCCTTGTGCATGAATCGCAAAAGGTTGGTCTGCAGGTACAGCAAGTAATTAGGAAGGCAAATGGAATTTTGTCCTTCATTGCTAAAGGGATTGAGTTTAAAAGCAGAGAGGTTATGTTGCAGCTGTATAAGGTACTGGTGAGGCCGCATCTGGAGGACTGTGTGCAGTTTTGGTCTCCTTACTTGAGAAAGGATGTACTGGCACTGGAGAGGGTGCAGAGGAGGTTCACTCGGTTGATTCCGGAGTTGAGGGGGTTGGCTTATGAGGAGAGACTGAGTAGATTGGGATTATATTCATTGGAATTCAGAAGAATGAGGGGGGATCTTATAGAAACTGAAATTGAAATATTATAGAAATTGAAATATTCTTCTGTCACTCTCTGTCCCTTGGGCAGTCTGTTTGTGTGTGTGTCTGTGCATGTCGGTCTCTGTCTGTGTGTGTCTGTGTGTCTGTGGATGTCGGTCTGTGTGTGTGGTTCTGTGTGTGTTTCTCTGTGTGCCTGTGTGTTTCTCTGTGTGTGGGTGTGTGTGTGGCTGTCTGTGTCTATGCCTGTTTCTCTCTCCTCTCTCAGAACCTCAGTAAAACTCCACATACATCAATTTGCTATTTTAATTTGGCTGCTTTTGGTGATGCCACAACTGCAGAGGGTGCACTTCCTTCTGCAGGCTGGTAGGAAACCCATATCCCGCTCTTTAACGGCATATTCTGTCTGCTTTGTATACTAAATTGATTAATCCCTAATAATTGATCAAATCTGACATTGATTACTGTTTGAAAGTCTCCAGGTTTACTTTCCTCCCAGGGCTGATTAAAAGTTCGAGTTTCCCTCAGTGTTTTGGAAATATCAAACCCTGATCCCACACCCAGTAAAGTATTTTACATGATGGGACGCTGCAAATGTTGTTATACTCAGTGCGCACGGTACCTTCATGTTGTAATAAGATGTTATAATCTCTATTCAGATAACTCTCATGCCACAGGGGCAAAATTTCACTGGGTCAACATTCTGACCAAACACTAAAACATGACAGAAAGCGAGGCTCACAAATTCAACACAAGTTTCCTTTTCTGTGTCTCGCTGGTCTGTTCTGATTTTCTGTTGGGTGACATCAGCCTAGATTTTGTGTTCGGACCTGAACCCACAAACGTATAACTCAGAGGCAGGATTATTATCCACTGAGCTACAGCTGGCTCCAATGTTCCCAGAAAATTTAGTTGTTGTGCACGGCAAGTTTTTTTTGACCCATGTGCAGTCCCTTTAAATTTTTAAGAATCTTCGAAGACGTGTGTTATTTATCACGGAACAGGACCTGCGTGGTACCTTCCAGGCTGCTGCACACAGCTTTGCAGGAACACTGACCGACACTCTCCATCCCAATCTCTTCCTCTCTGGTAATCTCTCCCCATTGCTATCCTTCCCTCTCTCTGTTATTCTCTCTCTATATCTATCCCTGTCTTTCTCACTGTTACTCTCTCCATCTGGATGGAGGAGGAGAAAGAGAGGCATATATAGAGGCAGCTTTACTCGGTATCTAACCCCACACTGTACCTGTCCTGCGAGTGTTTTATAGAACAGAGAGGACAGAGATTTGCTCTGTCGATAACTCCATTCTGTACTTGGCTTGGCAGCATTTGAAGGGACAGTTTAGACGGAGCTTTACTCTGTATCCCTGGAATTTTGAAGTGTAAGGGGTGTTTAGTTTAGTTTAGTTTCGAGATTCAGCACTGAAACAGGCCCTTCGGCCCACCGAGTCTGTGCCGACCATCAACCACCCATTTATACTCATCCTACACTAATTCCATATTCCTACCACATCCCCACCTGTCCCCATATTTCCCTGCCACCTACCTATACTAGGGGCAATTGCTAATGGCCAATTTACCGATCAACCTGCAAGTCTTTGGCATGTGGGAGGAAACCGGAGCACCCGGAGGAAACCCACGCAGACAAAGGGAGAACTTGCAAACTCCACACAGGCAGTACCCAGAATTGAACCCGGGTCACTGGAGCTGTGAGGCTGCGGTGCTAACCACTGCGCCACTGTGCTGGGTGAATTGATCAAAGTTTACAAGACAATACTGGAAACTGATGGGGTAGATAGAGAGAAACTCTTCTCTCTGGTTGGAGGAGTCTCGGACGAGGGGCACAGCCGAAAAATCGAACATTAGTCGAAGACCCTTTCAAGGGTGAAATTTATTAACACTTCTACACACAAAGGATGGTGGAATTTTGGAATTGTCTTCCACAAATGACTCCTCCCTATCTCTGCAATCTCCTCCAGCTCCACAATCCACCAATATCTGCCATCCTCTAATTCTGGCCTCTTGAACATCCCCAATTTGAATCGTTCCACCATTGGTGGCCGTGCCTTCAAGCTGCCAAGGCCCTAACTCTGGAATTCCTTTCCCAAACCTCTCCGTCTCACTAACTCTCTTTCCTCTTTGAAGATTCTCCCTCAAACCAACCTCTGACCAAGTTTTTGGTCATCTGGTCTAATATCTCAAAAGAACAAAAGAACAAAGAACAAAGATAATTACAGCACAGGAACAGGCCCTTCGGCCCTCCAAGCCTGCGCCGATCCAGATCCTCTCTCTAAACATGTCGCCTATTTTCTAAGGTTCTGTATCTCTTTTCTTCCTGCCCATTCATGTATCTGTCTAGATACATCTTAAAAGACTCCATCGTGCCCGCATCTACCACCTCCGCTGGCAATGCGTTCCAGGTGCCCACCACCCTCTGCATAAAGAACTTTCCACGCATATCCCCCCTAAACTTTTCCCCTTTCACTTTGAACTCGTGTCCTCTAGTAATCGAAACCCCCACTCTGGGAAAAAGAATCTTGCTATCCACCCTGTCTATACCTCTCATGATTTTGTACACCTCAATCAGGTCCCCCCTCAACCTCCGTCTTTCTAATGAAAATAATCCTAATCTACTCAACCTCTCTTCATAGCTAGCGCCCTCCATACCAGGCAACATCCTGGTGAACCTCCTCTGCACCCTCTCCAAAGCATCCACATCCTTTTGATAATGTGGCGACCAGAACTGTACGCAGTATTCCAAATGTGGCCGAACCAAAGTCCTATACAACTGTAACATGACCTGCCAACTCTTGTACTCAATGCCCCGTCCGATGAAGGAAAGCATGCCGTATGCCTTCTTGACCACTCTATTTACCTGCGTTGCCACCTTCAGGGAACAGTGGACCTGAACACCCAAATCTCTCTGGACATCAATTTTCCCCAGGACTTTTCCATTTACTGTATAGTTCACTCTTGAATTGGATCTTCCAAAATGCATCACCTCGCATTTGCCCTTATTGAACTCCATCTGCCACTTCTCTGCCCAACTCTCCAATCTATCTATATTCTGCTGTATTCTCTGACAGTCCCCTTCACTATCTGCTACTCCACCAATCTTAGTGTCGTCTGCAAATTTGCTAATCAGTCCACCTATACTTTCCTCCAAATCATTAATGTATATCACAAACAACAGTGGTCCCAGCACGGATCCCTGTGGAACACCACTGGTCACACGCCTCCATTTTGAGAAACTCCCTTCTACTGCTACTCTCTGTCTCCTGTTGCCCAGCCAGTTCTTTATCCATCTCGCTAGTACACCTTGGACCCCAAGCGCCTTCACTTTCTCCATCAGCCTGCCATGGGGAACCTTATCAAACGCCTTACTGAAGTCCATGTATATGACATCGACAGCCCTTCCCTCATCAATCAACTTTGTCACTTCCTCAAAGAATTCTATTAAGTTGGTAAGACATGACCTTCCCTGCACAAAACCATGTTGCCTATCACTGATGAGCCCATTTTCTTCCAAATGGGAATAGATCCTATCCCTCAGTATCTTCTCCAGCAGCTTCCCTACCACTGACGTCAGGCTCACCGGTCTATAATTACCTGGATTATCCCTGCTACCCTTCTTAAACAAGGGGACAACATTAGCAATTCTCCAGTCCTCCGGGACCTCACCCGTGTTTAAGGATGCTGCAAAGATATCTGTTAAGGCCCCAGCTATTTCCTCTCTCGCTTCCCTCAGTAACCTGGGATAGATCCCATCCGGACCTGGGGACTTGTCCACCTTAATGCCCTTTAGAATACCCAACACTTCCTCCCTCCTTATGCCGACTTGACCTAGAGTAATCAAACATCTGTTCCTAACCTCAACATCCGTCATGTCCCTCTCCTCGGTGAATACCGATGCAAAGTACTCATTTAGAATCTCACCCATTTTCTCTGAGTCCAAGCATAACATTCCTCCTTTGTCCTTTAGTGGGCCAATCCTTTCTCTAGTTACCCTCTATCTCCTTATATATGAATAAAAGGCTTTGGGATTTTCTTTAACCCTGTTTGCTAAAGATATTTCATGACCCCTTTTAGCCCTCTTAATTCCTCGTTTCAGATTGGTCCTACATTCCCGATATTCTTTCAAAGCTTCGTCTTTCATCAGCCGCCTTGACCTTATGTATGCTTCCTTTTTCCTCCTAGCTAGTCTCACAATTTCACCTGTCATCCATGGTTCCCTAATCTTGCCATTTCTATCCCCCATTTTCACAGGAACATGTCTCTCCTGCACGCTAATCAACCTCTCTTTAAAAGCCTCCCACATATCACATGTGGATTTACCTTCAAACAGCTGCTCACAATCTACATTCCCCAGCTCCTGCCGAATTTTGGTATAGTTGGCCTTCCCCCAATTTAGCACTCTTCCTTTAGGACCACTCTCGTCTTTGTCCATGAGTATTTTAAAGCTTACGGAATTGTGATCACTATTCCCAAAGTAGTCCCCTACTGAAACTTCAACAACCTGGCCGGGCTCATTCCCCAACACCAGGTCCAGTATGGCCCCTTCCCGAGTTGGACTATTTACATACTGCTCTAGAAAACCCTCCTGGATGCTCCTTACAAATTCTGCTCCATCTGGACCTCTAACACTAAGCGAATCCCAGTCAATGTTGGGAAAATTAAAATCTCCTATCACCACCACCCTGTTGCTCCTACATCTTTCCATAATCTGTTTACATATTTGTACCTCTATCTCACGCTCGCTGTTGGGAGGCCTGTAGTACAGCCCCAACATTGTTACTGCACCCTTCCTATTTCTGAGTTCTGTCCATATTGCCTCACTGCTCGAGTCCTCCATAGTGCCCTCCTTCAGCACAGCTGTGATATCCTCTTTGACCAGTAATGCAACTCCTCCACCCCTTTTACCTCCCTCTCTATCCCGCCTGAAGTATCGATATCCTGGGATATTTAGTTGCCAATCATGCCCTTCCCTCAACCAAGTCTCAGTAATAGCAATAACATCATACTCCCAGGTACTAATCCAAGCCCTAAGTTCATCTGCCTTACCTACTACACTTCTTGCATTAAAACAAATGCACCTCAGACCACCAGTCCCTTTATATTCATCATCTGCTCCCTGCGTGCTCTTCCCCTTAGTCACACTGACTTCATTATCTAGTTCCTTATAGGCTTTTGTTACTACCTCCTTACTGTCAACTGACCTCAATTGGTTCCCATCCCCCTGCCACATTAGTTTAAACCCTCCCCAACAGCGTTAGCAAAAGCACCTCCAAGGACATTGGTTCCAGTCCGGCCCAGGTGCAGACCGTCCAATTTGTAATAGTCCCACCTCCCCCAGAACCGGTCCCAATGTCCCAAAAATCTGAACCCCTCCTTCCTGCACCATCTCTCAAGCCACGCATTCATCCTGACTATTCTTTCATTTTTACTCTGACTATCACGTGGCACTGGTAGTAATCCTGAGATTACTACCTCTGAGGTCCTACTTTTTAACTTGGCTCCTAACTCCCTAAACTCTGCTTGTCGGACCTCATCCCGTTTTTTACCTATATCATTAGTGCCTATGTTCACAATGACAACTGGCTGTTCACCCTCCCCCTTTAGAATGTTCTGCAGCCGATCTGAGACATCCCTGACCCGAGCACCTGGGAGGCAACATACCATTCGGGACCCTCGTTTTCGACCACAGAACCGCCTATCTACTCCCCTTACAATCGAATCCCCTACGACTATAGCCCTTCCACTCTTTTTCCCGCCCTTCTGAACAGCAGAGCCAGCCACGGTGCCATGGACCTGGCTACTGCTGCCTTCCCCTCGTGAACCATCTCCCTCAACAGTATCCAAAACGGTATACTTGTTTTGGAGGGAGATGACCGCAGGGGACTCCTGCGCTGCCTTCCTGCTCTTTCTCTGCCTTTT
Source organism: Heterodontus francisci (assembly GCF_036365525.1). Classification (NCBI taxonomy): domain Eukaryota; kingdom Metazoa; phylum Chordata; class Chondrichthyes; order Heterodontiformes; family Heterodontidae; genus Heterodontus; species Heterodontus francisci. The sequence goes on along the minus strand of NC_090391.1, from coordinate 89,819,109 downwards.
GGTCACACATTCCCTTTCTCCCTCAGCAATCCTAATCTGCGGTGTGACAAATTCACTAAACGTGCTATCCACGACCTCCTCAGCATCGCGCATGCTCCAAAGTGAGTCCATCCGCAGCTCGAGAGCCGTCATGCGGTCTAACAAGAGCTGCAGTTGGACACACTTCCTGCACGTGAAGGAGTCAGGGACATCAGCCATGTCCCTGAGCTCCCACATTGAGCAAGAGGAGCATGACACGGGTCTGAGATCTCCTGCCATTTTTAATCTTAAGCTTAACTTAGTTAAATGAAAAAGGAACGAAAAGTTTTTACCAATCACAATAAAACCAGAGAAATCGAAAAAGCCTTACCTTATAAACACCCCACCGAGTCCTTTTTTTTTGGTTAGAGGAGGAGGGCGGTTGGGAGACACCACAAGTGTGGTGTCTCGGGTTCAGAAACCGCCCAAATATATAGTGTTTTACTTACCCAGCAGCCCCCTGGCCTCCGCCGAAAAACAAAAGGAAATTAAATTTACTTTCAAACTGACCTTCCCAGCTGCTCACTCGCTCACACTCTGCTCCCGAAAAAGCTGCTGCAATGAAAGGAAAGTTATTTTAAACCGCCCAAATATATAGTGTTTTACTTACCCAGCAGCCCCCTGGCCTCCGCCGAAAAACAAAAGGAAATTAAATTTACTTTCAAACTGACCTTCCCAGCTGCTCACTCGCTCACACACTGCTCCCGAAAAAGCTGCTGCAATGAAAGGAAAGTTATTTTAAACCGCCCAAATATATAGTGTTTTACTTACCCAGCAGCCCCCTGGCCTCCGCCGAAAAACAAAAGGAAATTAAATTTACTTTCAAACTGACCTTCCCAGCTGCTCACTCGCTCACACTCTGCTCCCGAAAAAGCTGCTGCAATGAAAGGAAAGTTATTTTAAACCGCCCAAATATATAGTGTTTTACTTACCCAGCAGCCCCCTGGCCTCCGCCGAAAAACAAAAGGAAATTAAATTTACTTTCAAACTGACCTTCCCAGCTGCTCACTCGCTCACACTCTGCTCCCGAAAAAGCTGCTGCAATGAAAGTGACTCAGTGTCAAATTTTTATTTTCTTGATTCATTTGTTGGATGTGTGCGTTAGTGGCCAGGACAGCATTTATTGCCCATTCACAATTGCCCTTGAGAAGGTGGTGTTCAGCCTCCTTCTTGAACCGCTGCAGTCCATGTGGGGTAGGTACACCCACAGTGCTGTTAGGAAGGGAGATCCAGGATTTTGACCCAGTCACGGTGAAGGAGCAGTGATATAGTTCCAAGTCAGGATGGTGAGTGACTTCAGGGAAACTTGCAGGTGGTGGTGTTCCCATACGTGTTTCCTGTTTGTTTGCTCTCTCTCCCCCTCCTTCTTTCTAGACCACACTGTCCTCCTGTCCCTCTGTGTTATGAGAACCGAAGAACAGAAGGAAGTGGGTGCAGGAACAGAGAGACCTGGGGATGTCTGTGCACAAATTGAAGGTGGCAGAGCTAGTTGAGAAAGTGGTTAAAAGGCATATGGGATCTTCGGCTTTGTAAATAGAGGCTTAGAGTATAAAAGCAAGGAGGTTATGATGAAGCTTTATAAAACACTGCTTCATCCTCAACTAGTATTGTGTCCAATTCTGGAAACCGTACTTTCGGAAGGATGTGGGGGCTTTAGAGAGGATGCATAAAAGATTCACGAGCAAGGTTCCAGGGATGAGGGACTTCAGTTACGTGGATAGATTGGAGAAACTGGTGTTGTTCTCCATAGAGAAGAGAAACTTGAGATGAGATTTGATAGAGGTGTTCAAAATCATGAGGGGTGATGACAGAGTAGATGTAGGAGTAGGAATGCAGCACATAGGACATTCCAGACCCATTTCTGTTGAGTACTTAAACAAGCGAATTGACCATTTAATATTTTTAACTTACTTAACCCTTGTGTTCCCACAAAGATCAAGCTAGCAAATTCAACAGTGGCCACTTTGACTTCATCCCATCGTGTCGTATGTACATTCTGACAGGATTGCAGGTATAACTGTAGTCATAAACTTCAGCTGAAAATTGATCAGTTACATTGTTATTTCAGTCCATATTGACAGTACACACGGTACCTTACTGTTGTAATCAAGTCATATAGTGTCTATTCATCCCACTGGGGCAAAATGTCACTGGTTCAACATTCTCACCAAATACTAAAGCATTCCACACTGCAAGACTCTCAAATTCAACACAAGTTTCCTTATCTGAGTCTCACTGGCCTGTTCTGATTCTCTGAGGGATTACTGATGCTTATCCTCCATATAAGCAGTCGTCCTAATCCCGTGTGCCTGTCCTGCTCCCAAACCCAGCATCCACTTATGTAAAGGCAAGTGATACAGGAGCATCTCAGTGACCGAGGCAGGTGAGTCTTGAGGCTGAGCCGGGCACAGTGAGTGACCCGGGTTAATCCGACACTCCAGGGAATGTTTAAACGGAACTTTACTCTGTATCTAATCCGTGCTGTACCTTCTCTGAGATTGTTCGATGAGGCAGTGTAGACGAGGAGAGTTATTCCTTACCCATTTTAAATATGGAGAAGTGAATATCCAAGAGATTGTTTTAAATATGATGAGGGTTTCTGCCTCGACCATCCTTTCAGGCAGTGAGTTCCAAACACCCACCAGCCACTGGGTGAAGAAACTATTGATGTGTTTCGTTCAGTTAAGTTTGATGTCAATGTTACCCCAGGATGTTGACGCTGGGGGATTCAGCGATGGGATAATGCTTTGAATGCCAAGGGGAGGTGGTTGGATCCTCTCTTGTTGCAGATGGTCATTGCCGGGCACTTGTGTGACGTGAATGTTACTTCCCACTGGTCGGCCCAAACCTGAATGTTGTCTGGGTCTTGGTGCATGTGGCTATGGATTGCTTCATTATCTGAGGCAAAATACTGTGGATGCTGGAAATCTGGAAAGCATCGAGCTGAATCACTAACTCTGTTTCTCTCTCCACAGATGCTGCCTGACCTGCTCAGTATTTAAAGCACTTTCTGCTGGGATCTCAGCTGAAGATGGCTGGGCTGAGGACACTACCCTGAGAATCTCCTGCAGTGAAGGCCTGGGACTGAGATGATTGACTTCCAACAACCACAACCATCTTCCTTTGTGCTCGGTATTGTTCCAACCAGTGGAGAGATTTCCCACGATTCCCACTGACTTCAGTTTTACTCGGGCTCCTCGATGTCACACTCGGTCAAACGCTGCCTTGATGTTAAGATCTGTCTCTCTTCCCAGTAGCAGACAGGAGTGAATCGTTCCCTTTGACCCGTTGTACACTGAACAAGCTGTGCTTCTTCACAGCCTGATACAGGACTGTACACGGCCCATTAATGTAGCCCATCAAACACTCCCAGAGCAGGTTCAGCACAGCTTAGGAACAGAGTACAGTTCCTTCAACATTCTCTCTCTGTCTCTCTCTCCTGCTATCTCTGACATTAGGAGAGAGACAGGGGGAGAGAGGGTTAGATATGAAGGCAGCGAGAGGGCTGTAGAGAGGGACAAAATTGGAGAGAGAGAGATTGTTGAGGTGGATGAAAAGGATAATGTAAGATATATTAATTTGATGTAATCCTTCAGTGCTGTGTACACAAACATATACGAGATAGATATGGAGAGGAAAAAACATCGGGAGATGGGGAAATGTAGTTGAAGTTGGAGCCCAGGCAGATACGTTTGATGATCCAGAAGGAACAGTCTCCATTTTAAACATCCAGCAAGCTATTCCACTGTGGGATCCATCGCACCCTCATGATATTGGTTGTGCAAATTTCCTGCTGGCATATTGGTTAATTTTTAAATCTGTGATTGATAGATTCTTGTTAACCAAAGGTATTAAGAGATAAGGGGCAAAGGCAGGATATATGGTGTAAGTTACATCACAGATCAGCCAAGATCTCATTTGATGCCGGAACAGGATTGTGGGGTTGAATTGCATCCGCCTCTTGCAGTATCCCCTGTGAAGTATCCTTCTATCTCTTTTAGTCACCCTGTCAGTCCATGTCTCTCTGTTTCACTCTTTCTGTCTCTCTCTCTGTCTCTATCGGACAGTGCAGAGTGAGATTCACTCTGTATCCACCCCATGATGTTCCTGCCCTGGGAGTGTGTGATGGGACAGTATAGAGGGAAATTTACTCTGTGTCAAACCCAACCTTGTGCTTGGCTTGGGAATGTTTAATGGGACAGTGCAGCTGGAGATTTACGGTGTATCCCTGGAATTTTGAAGGCTCAGGTGTGATTTGATGATTGTTTTCAAGATAATAAGGGAAACTGATAGGGTAGACAGAGAGTAACAATTCCCACTGGCTGCAGTGTCTAGAACATGGGGGCATAGTCTAAAAATATAAACCTCATCTAAAAACCTTTCAGGTGTGAAATGAAGAAACACTTCAACACACCAGGTGTGGTATCAGTTTGGAACTCTCTTCCACAATCAGCAATTGATGCTGAGACACTTGTTAATTTTTAAATCTGAGTTTGATAGATTTTTATGAAACCTCTCTGTCACTCCCTCTCTTCTCCCATCTCTGCCTCTTTCTCTCTCTGTCTCTCCATCTGTCTTTCCATCTCTGTCACTCCCACTCTCTCCTTCACTCTCTGTCTCTCTCTCTCTCTCTGTCTCTCCATCAGTCACCCCACCCATCACTCTCTCTCTCTCCTTCTATCTCTGCCTCTCTCTCTATCCCTCCATCTGTCCGTCCCTCCCGGTCACTCCCTCTCTCTCCTTCTCTCTCTATCTCTCTCTCTGTCCTTCCATCTGTCTTTCCCTCTCTGTCTCTCCCTCTCTCTCCTTCTCTCTCTGTCTCTCTCTCTGTCCCTCCATCTGTCAAAGAACAAAGAACAGCACAGCACAGGAACAGGCCATTCGGCCCTCCAGCTCTGCGCCGATGTTGATGCCTGCCTAAACGAAAACCTTCTGCACTTCCGGGGTCCGTATCCCTCTATTCCCATCCTATTCATGTATTTGTCAAGATGTCTCTTAAACGTCTCTGTGGTACCTGCTTCCACCACCTCCCCCGGCAACAAGTACCAGGCACTCACCACCCTCTGTGTAAGGAACTTGCCTCGCACATCCCCTCTAAACTTTGCCCCTCGCACCTTAAACCTATGTCCCCTGGTAACTGACTCTTCCACCCTGGGAAAAAGCTTCTGACTATCCACTCTGTCCATGCCGCTCATAAATTTGTAAACCTCTATCATGTCGCCCCTCCACCTCCGTCGTTCCAGTGAAAACAATCCGAGTTTTTCCAACCTCTCCTCATAGCTAATGCCCTCCAGACCAGGCAACATCCTGGTAAACCTCTTCTGTACCCTCTCCAAAGCTTCCACGTCCTTCTGGTAGTGTGGCGACCAGAATTACACGCAATATTCTAAGTGTGGCCTAACTAAAGTTCTGTACAGCTGCAGCATAACCTGCCTATTTTTATACTCTATGCCCCGACCGATGAAAGCAAGCATGCCGTATGCCTTCTTGACTACCTTATCCACCTGCGTTGCCACTTTCAGTGACCTGTGGACCTGTACGCCCAGATCTCTCTGCCTGTCAATACTCCTAAGGGTTCTGCCATTTACTGTATACTTCCCAGCTCCATTAGACCCTCCAAAATGCATTACCTCACATTTGTCCGAATTAAACTCCATCTGCCATTTCTACGCCCAAGTCTCCAACCGATCTATATCCTGCTGTATCCTCTGACAATCTTCATCACTATCCGCAACTCCACCAACCTTTGTGTCGTCCGCAAACTGACTAATCAGACCAGCGACATTTTCCTCCAAATCATTTATATATCCTACAAACAGCAAAGGTCCCAGCACTGATCCCCGCGGAACACCACTAGTCACATCCCTCCATTCAGAAAAACACCCTTCCACTGCTACCCTCTGTCTTCTATGACTTAGCCAGTTCTGTATCCATCTTGCAGCCAGTTCTGTATCCATTTTGTCTTTCCCTCTCGTGTCACTCCCTCTCTCTCCTTCTATCTCTGTCTCTCTCTCTGTCACTCCATCTGTCTTTCCCTCCATGTCACTCCATCTCTCTCCTTCCATCTCTGACTCTCTCTCTCTGGCTCACCATCTGTCTTTCCCTCTCTGTCTCTCCATCTCTCTCCTTCTATCTCCGTCTCTGCCTCTCTCTGTGTCCCTCCATCTGTCCTTCCCTTTCTGTCTCTCCCTCTCTCTCCTTCTATCTCTGTCTCTGCCTCTCTCTCTGTCTCGCTCTCTCTCTCTCCAATTGCCTTTCCCTCTCTGTCTCTCCCTCTCTCTCCTTCTCTCCCTGACACTCCCTCTCTCTCCTTCTCTCTATGTCTCTCTCTCTGTCCCTCCAACTGTCTTTCCCTCCCTGTCACTTCCTCTCTCTCCTTCTTTCTCTGTCTCTCTCTCTCTCTATCCCTCCATCTATCCTTCCCTTTCTGTCTCTCCCTCTCTCTCCTTCTATCTCTGTCTCTGCCTCTCTCTCTGTCTCGCTCTCTCTCTCTCCAATTGCCTTTCCCTCTCTGTCTCTCCCTCTCTCTCCTTCTCTCCCTGACACTCCCTCTCTCTCCTTCTCTCTCTGTCTCTCTCTCTGTCCCTCCAACTGTCTTTCCCTCCCTGTCACTTCCTCTCTCTCCTTCTTTCTCTGTCTCTCTCTCTCTCTATCCCTCCATCTATCCTTCCCTCCCTGTCACACCATCTCTCTCCTTCTCTCTCTGTCTCTCTCTCTGTCGCTCCATCTGTCTTTACCTCTCTGTCTCTCTCTCTCTCTCTCTATCCCTCCATCTGTCCTTCCCTCCATGTCTCTCTCTCTCTGTCCCTCATCTGTCTTTCCCTCCCTAACAGTCCCTCTCTCTCCTTCCATCTTCCCCTGTCTCTCTCTGTCTCTCCGTCTGTCTTTCCCTCTCTGTCTCTCCCTCTCTCTCCTTCTATCTCTGTCTCTCTCTCTGTCCCTCCAACTGTCTTTCCCTCCCTGTCACTCCCTCTCTCTCCTTCCATCTCTGTCTCTCTGTTCCTCCATCTGTCTTTCCCTCTCTGTCTTTCCCTATCTCTCCTATCTCTGTCCCTCTCTCTCTGTCTCCATTTTAAATATTCAGCAAGCTATTCCACTGTGGGAGCCATCACACCCTCATGATATTGTTTGTGGAAATTTCATGCTGGCTTATTGGTTAATTTTTAAACCTGTGAATGATAGATTCTTGTTAACCAAAGGTATTAAGAGATCAGGGGCAAAGGCAGGATCTGTGGTGGAAGATAGATCACAGATCAGCCATGATCTCATTGAATGCAGGAACAGAGTTGTGGGGTTAAATTGCATCCTCCTCTTCCAATATCCCCTGTTAAATATCCTTCTTTCTCTTTCAGTCACCCTGTTAGTCTCTGTCTCTCTGTTTCTCTCTTTCTCTCTGTCTCTCCATCTCTGTGTTTCGGACAGTGGAGAGTGAGCTTCACTCTGTATCCACACCATGATGTTCCTGCCCTGGGAGAGTGTGATGTGACAGCGTGGAGGGAAATTTACTCTGTGTCAAATCCAACATTGTGCTTGGCTTGGAAATGTTTAATGGGACAGTGTAGCTGGAGATTTACTGCGTATCCCTGGAATTTAGAAGGTTATGGGGTGATTTGATGAAAGTTTATAAAATAATATGGGAAACTGATAGGGTGGACTGAGAGTAAATATTCCCACTGGCTGCGGAGTCAGGAACTTGGGATAGTCAGAAAATATAAACAGTGGCCACTTTGACTTCATCCCATTGTGTCGTTTGCACATTCTCAAATATAGCAGGTATAGCAGCACATATATAACAGGATAGCAGGTAGAACTGTAGTCATAGTATTCAGCTGAAAATTGATCAGTTACATTGTTATTTCAGTCCATATTTACAGTACACACGGTACCTTACTGTTGTAATCAAGTCATATAGTATCTATTCATCCCACTGGGGCAAAATGTCACTGGCTCAACATTCTCACCAAATACTAAAGCATTCCACAATGCAAGACTCAAATTCAACACAAGTTTCCTTTTCTGAATCTCGCTGGTCTGTTCTGATTCTCTGAGGGATTACTGATGCTTATCCGCCACAGGAGCAGTCGTCCTAATCCCGTGTGCCTGTCCCGCTCCCAAACCCGGCATTCACTTACATTAAGGCAAGTGATACAGGAGCGTCTCAGTGACTGAGACAGGTGAGTCTTGAGGCTGAGCCGGGCACAGTGAGTGACCCGGGTTAATCCGACACTCCAGGGAATGTTTAAACTGAACTGTACTCTGTATCTAACCCGTGCTGTACCTTCTCTGAGATTGTTCGATGGGGCAGTGCAGACAAGGAGACTCTGCTAAGGTAGACAGATAATAACTATTCCCACTGGCTGCGGAGTCAGGAACTTGTGGGCCGAGTCTAAAAATCTAAATGTAGTCTCAAAACCTTTCAGGAGTGAAATGAAGAAACACTTCAACACACCAAGTGTGGTATCAGTTTGGAACTCTCTTCCACAATCAGCAATTGATGCTGAGACACTTGTAAATTTTTAAATCTGAGATTGATAGATTGTTGTTAACCAAAGGTATTAAGAGATAAGGGGCAAAGGTGGGATATATGGTGTTAGTTAGACCACAGATCAGCCCTGATCTCACTGAATGCTGGAACAGGGTCGAGGGGTTAAATTGCCTCCTCATCTTCCTAAGTCTGACGTTAAATATCCTTCTTTCTCTCTCGGTCGCCCTGTCTGTCTGTGTCTCTCTCTATTTCTCTCATTCTCTCTCTCTCTCTCTGTCTGTTTCAGACAGTGCAGAGTGAGATTCACTCTGTATCCATCCCATGATGTTCCTGTCCTGGGACTGTTGGATGGGACAGTGTGGAAGGAGCATTACTCTGTATCTAATCCATGCTGTACCTGTCTGGGGAATGTTGATGGGACAGTGGAAACAGAGAGGTCTGGGACCAGGGTCCTCATGGGGAGGACTTAATGGTGCCTCCTAATTTTTTTTTTATAGAACATTACAGCGCAGTACAGGCCCTTCGGCCCTCGATGTTGCGCCGACCTGTGAAACCATCTGACCTACACTATTCCATTTTCATCCATGTGTCTATCCAATGTCCACTTAAATGCCCTTAAAGTTGGCGAATCTACTACTGCTGCAGGCAGGGCGTTCCATGCCCTTACTACTCTCTGAGTAAAGAAACTACCTCTCACATCTGTCCGATATCTATCACCCCTCAACTTGAAGCTATGTCCCCTCGTGTTTGCCATCACCATCCGAGGAAAAAGACGCTCACTATCCACCCTATCTAACCCACTGATTATCTTATATGTCTCTATTAAGTCACCTCTCCTCCTCCTTCTCTCCAACGAAAACAACCTCAAGTCCCTCAGCCTTTCCTCGTAAGACCTTCCCTCCATACCAGGCAACATCCTAGTAAATCTCCTCTGCACCCTTTCCATAGCTTCCACATCCTTCCTATAATGCGGTGACCAGAACTGCACGCAATACTCCAGGTGCGGTCTCACAAGAGTTTTGTACAGCTGCAGCATGACCTCGTGGCTCCGAAACTCGACCCCCCTACTAATAAAAGCTAACACACCATATGCCTTCTTAACAGCCCTATTAACCTGGTTAGCAACCTTCAGGGATTTATGCACCTGGACACCAAGATCTCTCTGTTCATCTACAGTACCAAGAATCCTCCCATTAGCCCAGTACTCTGCATTCCTGTTGCTCCTTCCAAAGTGAATCACCTCACACTTTTCCGCATTAAACTCCATTTGCCATCTCTCAGCCCAGCTCTGCAGCCTATCTATGTCCCTCTGTACCCGACAACATCCTTCGGCACGATCCACAACTCCACCGACCTTAGTGTCATCTGCAAATTTACTAACCCACCCTTCTACACCCTCTTCCAGGTCATTTATAAAAATGACAAACAGCAGTGGCCCCAAAACAGATCCTTGCGGTACACCACTAGTAACTAAACTCCAGGATGAACATTTGCCATCAACCACCACCCTCTGTCTTCTTTCAGCTAGCCAATTTCTGACCCAAAGCTCTAAATCACCGTCAGCCCCATACTTGTGTATTTTCTGCAATAGCCTACCGTGGGGAACCTTATCAAACGCCTTACTGAAATCCATATACACCACATCCACTGCTTTACCCTCATCCACCTGTTTGGTCACCTTCTCGAAAAACTCAATAAGGTTTGTGAGGCACGACCTACCCGTCACAAAACCGTGCTGACTATCTCTAATGTACTTATTCTTTTCAAGATGATTATAAATCCTGTCTCTTATAACCTTTTCCAACATTTTACCCACAACCAAAGTAAGGCTCACAGGTCTATAATTACCAGGGCTGTCTCTACTCCCCTTCTTGAACAAGGGGACAACATTTGCAATCCTCCAGTCTTCCGGCACTATTCCTGTCGACAATGACGACATAAAGATCAAGGACAAAGGCTCTGCAATCTCCTCCCTAGCTTCCCAGAGAATCCTAGGATAAATCCCATCTGGCCCAGGGGACTTATCTATTTTCACACTTTCCAAAATTGCTAACACCTCCTCCTTGTGAACCTCAATCCCATCTAGCCTCGTAGCCTGAATCTCAGTATTCTCAACAACATTTTCTTTCTCTACTGTAAATACTGACGCAAAATATTCATTTAACACTTCCCCTATCTCCTCTGATTCCACACACAACTTCCCACTACTATCCTTGATTGGCCCTAATCTAACTCTAGTCATTCTTTTATTCCTGATATACCTATAGAAAGCCTTAGGGTTTTCCCTGATCCGATCCACCAATGACTTCTCGTGTCCTCTCCTTGCTCTTCTTCGCTCTCCCTTTAGATCCTTCCTGGCTAGCTTGTCGCTCTCAAGCGCCCTAACTGAGCCTTCACGTCTCATCCTAACATAAGCCTTCTTCTTCCTCTTGACAAGCACTTCAACTTCTTTAGTAAACCACGGCTCCCTCGCACGACAACTTCCTCCCTGCCTCACAGGTACATACTTATCAAGGACACGCAGTAGCTGCTCCTTCAATAAGCTCCACATTTCGATTGTTCCCATCCCCTGCAGTTTCCTTCCCCATCCTACGCATCCTAAATCTTGCCTAATCGCATCATAATTTCCTTTCCCCCAGTTATAATTCTTGCCCTGCGGTATATACCTGTCCCTGCCCATCGCTAAGGTAAACCTAACCGAATTGTGATCACTATCACCAAAGTGCTCACCTACATCTAAATCTAACACCTGGCCGGGTTCATTTCCCAGTACCAAATCCAATGTGGCATCGCCCCTGGTTGGCCTGTCTACATACTGTGTCAGAAAACCCTCCTGCACACACTGGACAAAAACTGACCCATCTAAAGTACTCGAACTATAGTATTTCCAGTTGATATTTGGAACGTTAAAGTCCCCCATAACAACTACCCTGTTACTCTCACCCCTGTCGAGAATCATCTTCGCTATCCTTTCCTCTACATCTCTGGAACTATTCGGAGGTCTATAAAAGACTCCCAACAGGGTAACCTCACCTCTCCTGTTTCTAACCTCAGCCCATACTACCTCAGTAGCCGAGTCCTTTCTGTCGCTGTAATACTCTCCTTGATTAACAATGCCACACCCACCCCCCCTCTTTTACCATCTTCTCTGTTCTTACTGAAACATCTAAATCCCGGAATCTGCAACATCCATTCCTGCCCCTGCTCTACCCATGTCTCCGAAATGGCCACTACATCGAGATCCCAGGTACCAACCCATGCTGCAAGCTCACCCACCTTATTCCGGATGCTCCTGGCGTTGAAATAGACACACTTTAAACCAGGTTCTTGCTTGCCAGTGCCCTCTTGCGTCCTTGTAACCATATCCCTGACCTCACTACTCTCAACATCCTGTACACTGGCACTACAATTTAGGTTCCCATTCCCCTGCTGAATTAGTTTAAACCCCCCCCGAAGAGCACTAGCAAACCTCCCCCCCAGGATATTGGTACCCCTCTGGTTCAGGTGAAGACCATCCTGTTTGTAGAGGTCCCACCTACCCCAGAAAGAGCCCCAATTATCCAGGAAACCAAAACCCTCCCTCCTGCACCATCCCTGACCAGTTAGCAATATTGGTGCTCCAGGGATGAAAGGGACATTGGCTGAGTGGATACGACATTGGCTCTCCAGTGCCTCCGGCCCACTGGATTTAGTTCCAGTGTTTGAAACCCTTCAGCTCTTTCTATGATTTCACTAATTTAACAATGAGATTGAGAGGGTATTTCACCCCCTTCTTCAGCTCCTGTCTGAATTTAGTCAGGGTCACAATGTAAATACATGTGTTGGTGCAGGAACTGAGAATCTGCAGCATCTTTGATGTTTGATCTGTGATAAAGAGAGGGTCAGTGTAGGAGGAATAATAATAAATATCTGTAATTCGACTATAAATGTTATACACAACCCGGGTCACCCATAACAGGATAAAACTGCCGGATATACTGAAGAGTAAAATAATTGATTTCCTGCGATTCTCCATCTCTGGGTCCTTGTGATTCTCTGCGTTGCTGTGGCGCCGGAATCCCCTGCGGACTTTACTGGAGAATAAAATCCGTCTGACAGTCAGAACATTGAGCAGCAACATCAGAAAGACCGGGACACAAGGGGTTAAAATGCGGTTGAACAATTCAAAAGCCCCCCATATGGGGGAAGTAAAGAAGCTCAGTTTATTAACACAACCCATGGGAACATTATCAATAATGTATTTTTGTTCCTGTGTAAAGTACCAGGGGAGAGACTCTAAACAGCCCAGCACACTCACTGTTCCCACAACCACAGCTGCCCTTTTCTCGCTGCAATATTTTGTTTTCAGCTTCTCACAACAAATGGCCACAAATCGATCAAAGGTGAAAGTGACTGTGAGCCAGACAGAAACAACTGTGGATGCAGAAAGCAGAACGGTAATGAGAGAACACACAGGAGTAATTCTCAGGAATGAATATGGAAAATAAATTACAACAATCCAGCTAACCATGGGCATAGATTACAAGATTTCCACACCAATATCATGTGGGTGTGATGGCACAACAATCCAGCTAACCATGGGCATAGATTACAAGATTTCCACACCAATATCATGTGGGTGTGATGGCTTCCATGGTGGAATAACTGGCTAGATGTTTACAATGGAGCGTTTTCCTTCTTGATCATCAAAACTGGCCGCCTGGGCCCCAACTTCATACACATTTCTCCCACTCCACCAATATTTCACTCGACATACCTATCTTTCTCTGTTTGCATACACAACAGTAAAGGATTCCATTAAATGAATATATCTTACATTCTGCCTTTCAATCCACCTCAACAATCTCTCTCTCTCCAATTTTGTCCCTCTCAACAGCACTCTCTCTATCTGCATATCTAAGCCTCTCTCCCTCTGTCTCCCTCTTAGTGTCAGAGATAGCAGGAGCCAGAGACAGTGAGAGACACAGAGAACAATCCCAGCTTCTCCAATCTATCCACGGAACTGAAGACCCTCATCCCTGGAACCATTCTTGTGAATCTTTTTTGCACCCTCTCTAATGCCCCCACATTCTTCCTAAACTACGGTGTCCAAAATTGGACAATGCTCCAGTTGAAGGCAAACCAGCGTTTTACAAAGGTCATAATTTCCTTGTTTTTGTATTCAATGTCTCTATTTATAATCTCAGGAGCCCTTCTGCCGTTTAACCACTTTCTGAACCTGCCCTGCCACCTTCAGTGATTAGTGCACAAATACTCCCCAGATGTTTCTGTTCCGGCACCTCCTTCAGAATTCTATCCCTTACTTTATATCGTCTCTCCTCCTTTTTCCTAACCGTGGAGGCGGATGATGCGGGCATGGTTCAGAATGAATACATGGCGACTGTCTTCACAATAGAGGGGACGACATGGACATTGTAGTCAATGAGGAGGGATTTGAAATATTGAATGGGATAAACAGTGAGAGAGGAAATATTCAGGGATTAGCATCTTTGAAAGCTGATAATTTACCAGGCTCAGACTGTTTACAGGTGCAAAGGAGGAAATAGCAGAGGCTCTGACCATCATTTTCCAATCCTCACTGGTTATAGTCGTGCTGCCAGATCACTGGAGGACTGTGTATGCTGTCCTGTTGATTAACAAGGGTGAAAGTAATAGACGGAGTAATTACAGGCCACCAAGCCTAATCACAGTGGAGTGCACTTTATTGGGCACAAGGGAATGAATAATTATTTTCTAGTACTGTGTGTCTCAGTGTCTCCATGTGTGTGTCTCTGACACAATTTGAGCACTATCCTTACATTGATGAGGAGTCGGTCTCTGGAATAAATGTCCCAGTGTTGTGGTAAGATAAAATGGCCACCGAGAACAAGCCGAAAATGGCTGACTAATGTTTGTGGATTTCCACAGATATTTGAGAAAGGAGAGAGAGAGAGAGACAGACAGACAGAAAGAGAGACAAAGAGAGAGACACAGACCAAGACACAGATAATGATAGCAAGATATTTGTCATTGGACAGAGGAAGAGGAGGAGGCCATTTGGCCCCTCAACCCTCTTCTGTCATTCAATGAGCTCATGGCTGATGTGTGATCTAACGCCATGTACCTATCTTTGCCCATTAATACCTTTGGTTAACAAAAATCTATTAAACTCAGATTTAAAAACAACAAGTGTCTCAGCATCAATTGCTGTTTGTGGAAGAGAGTTTCAAACTGATACCACACCTTGTTTCATCATTTTACTCCTGAAAGGTTTTTAGACTGCGTTTAGATTTTTAGACTATGCCCCCAAGTTCCTGACTCCGCAGCCAGTGGGAATTGTTACTCTCTGTCGACCCGTTCAGTTTCCCTTCTTATCTTGAAAACATTCATCAAATCACCCCATAACCTTCTAAATTCCAGGGAAAGGACATGTTGGAGCAGGAGGGGAGATTGGAGCAGATGGTTTGGGAAAGTGGATAAACTGAAGCAATGGATGAAGAGACTGAGGATTCAATACAGTGAGAGGAGAGGCTGAGAATCACAGGGAGAGACTGCAGCAGAGTGTTAGAGGAAATATAATCTATAGATCCCAGTAATACAACTCAATTAATACATTCAAACAATAATCCCTGTGGTTATTGGTGTTGGAGAACAGTTCATTGTTTATAAAATATAGTCAATATATTTAGTTTGTACAGGCTATTAAATATAAATTTTAATATATTTCTTATATCAGCCTCCTCTTTATTGAATTCAGCAGTCACAGAGATTTTAAAGTGCAGTATTTAAATAATGAATTACCATCAGTGATGAACTGATTCTGTTCTGTTTATTCAGTCACTAAGTGAGGAATATGAATTCTCTGCAAAACAAAATGAGGACCAGACAGAAATCAACACAGAGGATCAAGTCCAACAGGAAAATGAACACAATCTGACAACAGACAACTTCAACTCACAGTTTCTCTCACTAATTGTTCTGGAAATTCCAGCACTTTATGATAGTGAATTATTTACACTGCTGCTTCTTTCTCTTTCTCTTTCCTTCTGCTTTTCCTTTTCCATCGGTTTCGTTCTCCCTGCTCCTTTTCTCCTTCCCTATCTCTCTGGAGGACACACACCCGGTAAATTGTTCATTAATGCTACTTTTCACATATGATTTATTCCTAACATTCTGCGTCTGTGTTCTGTTCACCTGCCCCAGGTTCAATGATTCTATTCTCAGAGTCAGTTTGTTCAATGGTGAAACCTCTGTGAATAATTTACTGTATCTACAGAACACTCAAGTCTCCACCTGTTCACCTACACTCTTCACTTCATCTACAATACATGGAATAAACAGGATCGAAAGCTACTTGCAGACAAACCTCACAATCATTGAAATTCCTTCTCCTGGAATTATAAAGTAATCTGTTAGAATGTGGGATTGTTTAATTAATAAAACACTAACATCAGCACTGCAGCTGATAATCTACAGATAAATGGAAAGTCTCCTGATTCCAACTGACAGAGTGAAAACCAGTAAAACATCACATCAATACTTTCTATTTTACAATGTAGTGCAGTGACAGTGAAGGTCCACAGTGAAGCAGAGAAGGAGAAGTGAAAGTGTCAGCAGCAAACTCAGTTCAGTAGCCAGACTTCTGAAGCAGACACACGCAGAATGAAATAATATTTGATAACAGTGATAATCAATAAATACATTGAAATCCCAGTTAAACTGAGCCATGTTATTGGGGAGGGAGGACATTGTTCTGTCCCCTTGCAACACTGAGACCGTGAGATGTCTCATTATCAATCACTGAAAAAAATCATAAAAATATTCCAGGACTGGTTAGATCCACATCATGAAAATGTTAAAAACTCCTAATGGTCTGGTTATTGATCCTAACTGAAACATCTCATTCCAATACATTCAATACACAGAATAATCCAGTAATGATGCCACAGTTACTTAAAACAATACCATTAAATACATAATACAACACCTGCAAGAATGTAAAGAGTAGACAATGAGAAGATTCCATCAATAGATTGCTGGAAAAGAACAGGTGGCTGTGTAACACACACAGAGGGAAATAATACCCAGTACAGCAGCTCAGTTAACATTGATTTAGACCATTAACAGCTGAGATACTGCTTACCAGCAACTCCAATTGCTGCAAGTACAGGATAGTAAATGAATATGAACTGAACGAATACTGGATATCCCATTTCTGTGAGAAGCAGAGACTTCTATTAGCCTGGAATCCACAGCTCCACCAGGCACTCTGAGCTGATCCATTCCAATGGGTCCTGATTTATACAGTGGATAAGTCTCCACTGACACGGTTATACCCCTGATCATTGCTATTAGTTACACTCACCTGAACAAACACATTACATCAGCAGCTTTGACTCTGATGTAAATAATGTGGTGGATAAAACACCATCATTTCAATGTCAATGACATTTTCTTAGTAAGGCCTCTCTCGGGAATAAACCTGAAAAAGGTCCTCATACTGGACGGATGGCAATTATGAGAGGCATCACTTACATTTTCCATATTATTGCATAGACCTTGTTCACTCCTGGCATTTCTATTGTAAATGTAACTGATCTGTCTGCAGTGGTCACTGAATCCAGGGACAAAAGCAATCCCGTTTCACTCTGTTCCTGCCTTTTCCCAGTTAAAATGAGAACTTTGAGTCTCTGATTCGGGACCATGTTCAGGGTTACAGCCCAGAAACTACTGTGATTGATATTACAGACACTGTACGCATCCATTTTGGAGGCAGTTGGGTCGTGATAATATCACTGGTCACGGAATCCAGAGGCCCAATCTGATGGCCTGGGGACAGGGGTTCAAATCCCACCACGGCAGCTATATAAACCAGAGGGAGCTCCCTTTCAGTGTATAAAGTGGAGGGAGCTCCGCCGCTACGTATAAAGTGGAGGGAGCTCCATCTTTATTTATAAAGTAGAAGGAGCTCCCTCTCCATTTATAAAGTTGGGGGCGATGAAGGAAAGAGGAGAGAGGGAAACGGAAACAAATGGGGAAATGGAGAGAGAGGGAAAATGTTGGAAGACAGTGAGAGACCATTTATAAAGTACTCTGTTCCAGTCTTTTTTACTGACATTGAAATCAATCTACCACAGTTTTAACCATTCACTTCAGATATCTCTTTGCATTGTTCTGCTTCCAGCTACACTGCTTACAATGCTGCCTATTTTAGTGTCATTGATAAACTTGGGTATGTTGCATTCTACCACATCATCTTAAATCGTTATTAAATACAGCTAAACTGAGACACACACGGGCTTTGCACTAGTAGACAGGAGTGAATCATTCCATCCGAGAGGTTTTCTAATTCCAGATTTATGTTTATTTTTTAGAAAAAACAAAATTCAAATTCACAACAGCCCTGTGTGGGATTTGAAATCCTACTTTTTCAATCATCAGCTCAGGCCTTCAAATTAAAACCCATAAAAAGAGATTCATTTTCCTACTGCTGTTCTGTGACTGTCTCAAGTTTTGTACATTGTTCCCTTCTCCTCTTCTTCCATGTGTTTGAAGTCTTTGAAGTTTGTCAGACATTGGTAAACTACTTCATGTGGTGTTCTGTAAATACCTTCAATTCTGTGTATCGGGAAGGGACACAATTCAAATTCTCACCTTATTGCATCAACCAAAACCTGCAGGTCCATTCATACAACTCTATTTCCTGTCTCTGCAAAGACAGCTCACACTTCCACCATGCAGAAATGTCTGAATGGAAACAGCTTTTGACACATTTCCCAACACGTTTGCTAACACTTTTCAGGATGAAGCTCAATTCAACTCACAGATTCCAAGCGCCAAATTGAGCTTTTGGGTAGAGCAGGTAACATTGATGAAATCCCAGATCTCTCTGTCCTGTCACCCATTTTAACATTGTACCATTTAGTTTATATCACTCAGTCTTCCTTCCAAAATGCATCACTTCTCATTTCTCAGCATTGAAGTTAACCTGCCCTGTGTCTGTCCAATGATAGTTTGGATAGTAAGCTGTCAAGAGGACATAAAGTGTCTATAAAGAGATTTCCATAGGTTAAGTGAGTGAGGAAAAAATTGGGAAATGGAGTACAATGTGGGAAAATGTGAGCTTGTCCACTTTAGCAGGAAGAATAAAAATCAGTATATTATTGAAATGGAGAGAGACTGCAGAACTGTACGGTACAGAGGGGTCTGGGTGTCCTGGTACATGAATCACAAAATGTTACCGTGTAGCTACAGCGAGTGATTAGGAAGGCAAATGGAATGTTGTTGTTTATTGCAAGGTGAATAGGATATCAAAGTAGGGAAGTGTTGCTACAGCTGTACAGGGCATAAGTTAGACGACGTCTGCAGGATTGTGGACACTTTTGGTCTCCTTACTGAAGAAATTATATAATTGCATTCGAAGTAGTTCAGAGAAGGTTCACTGGGCTGATTCCTGGGATGAAGGGGTTATCTTATGAGGAAAGGTTGAACAGGTTGGGTCTATACCCACTGGAGTTTTGAGGAATGAGAGGTGATCTGAGTGAAACATCTCAGGTCCCGAGGGGAATGGACAGGGTGGATGCTGAGAGGATGTTTCCCCTTGTTGGGGAGACTAGAACTAGGGTACACAGTTTAAAAATTAGGGGCATCCCATTTAAAACTGAGATGAGGAGAAATGTGTTTCTCTCAGAGGGGGGTCAGTCTGTGGAATTCTCTTCCCCAGAGAGCAGTGGAGGCTGGATCATTGAATATATTCAAGGCTGAGTTAGATAGATTTTTGATCAGTTAGGGAGTCAAGGGTTATGGAACGCAGACAGGAAAGTGGAGTTGAGTTCACAATCAGATCAGCCATTGAATGACAGAGCAGGCACGAGGGGCCGAATGGCCTACTCCTGCTCCTAATTCATTTGTCCGTGTGTGTTCCATTTCACCAGACTGCCTCGCTCCTCCTGAAGTCTGCTACTAGTCCCTTCCCTGTTAATTACATTGCAGATGTCACAAACATTGGCAAACATTGAAGTTATGCCCTGTAAACACAAGTCCAAGTCATTAGTATATATCAAAAAGATCAGTGGTCCTAATATAAACCTCCACTGTATACCTCCCTCCAGTCTGAAACAACCATTGTCCACTCTCTCAGCCAATGTCGTATCCACTCAGCCAATGTCCCTTTCATCCCTGGAGCACCAATATTGCTAACTGGTCAATTAGGAGGCACCATTAAGTCCTCCCCATGAGGACCCTGGTCCCAGACCTCTCTGTTTGCTCTCTCCCATCAACATTCCCCAGACAGGTTCAGCATGGATTAGATACAGAGTAATGCTCCTTCTACACTGTCCCATCCAACAGTCCCAGGACAGGAACATCATGGGGTGGTGACAGAGTGAATCTCACTCTACACTGTCCGAAACAGAGAGAGAGAGATAATGAGAGAAATAGAGAGAGACACAGACAGACAGGGTGACTGAGAGTGAAAGAAGGATATTTAACATCAGACATCGGAAGATGAGGAGGCAATTTAACCCCTCGACCCTGTTCCAGCATTCAGTGAGATCAGGGCTGATCTGTGATCTAACTAACACCATATATCCCACCTTTGCCCCTTATCTCTTAATACCTTTGGTTAACAACAATCTATCAATCACAGGTTTAAAAATTAACCAATAAGCCAGCATGAAAATTCCACAAACAACATCATGAGGGTGTGCTGGCTCCCACAGTGGAATAGCTTGCTGAATATTTAAAATGGAGACAGAGAGAGAGAGAGACAGAGATAGGAGAGAGAGGGAAAGACAGATGGAGGAACAGAGAGACAGAGATGGAAGGAGAGAGAGGGAGTGACGGGGAGGGAAAGACAGACGGAGAGACAGAGAGGGAGAGACGGAGATAGAAGGAGAGAGAGGGATAGACAGAGAGGGAAAGATAGGCGGAGAGACAGAGAGAGAGAGGGGAACATGGAAGGAGAGAGATGGAGTGTTAGGGAGGGAAAGACTGATGGAGGGACAGAGAGAGAGAGAGACAGGGAGAGAGATGGAGTGACAGGGAGGGAAGGACAGATGGAGGGATAGAGAGAGAGGGGCAGAGATGGAAGGAGAGAGAGAGAGAGACAGAGAGGTAAAGACAGATGGAGGGACAAAGTGAGAGACAGAGATAGAAGGAGAGAGATGGTGTGACAGGGATGGAATGATAGATGGAGGGATAGACAGAGAGAGACAGAGATAGAAGGACCGAGAGGGAGTGACAGACAGGGAAAGACAGTTGGAGGGACAGAGAGAGAGACAGAGAGAGAAGGAGAGAGAGGGAGTGTCAGGGAGAGAAGGAGAGAGAGGGAGAGACAGAGAGGGAAAGGCAATTGGAGAGAGAGAGAGAGCGAGACAGAGAGAGAGGCAGAGACATAGATAGAAGGAGAGAGAGGGAGAGACAGAAAGGGAAAGACAGATGGAGGGACAGAGAGAGAGACAGAGAGAGTGGCAGAGACAGAGATCGAAGGAGAGAGAGGGAGTGACAGAGAGGGAGGCAGAGACAGAGAGAGAAGGAGAGAGAGGGAGAGACGGAAAGGGAAAGGCTGTTGGAGAGACAGAGAGAGCGAGACAGAGGGAGAGGCAGAGACAGAGATCGAAGGAGAGAGAGGAAGTGACAGGGAGAGAAAGACAGATGGAGGGACAGAGTGAGAGACAGAGAGAGAATGAGAGAGATGGAGTGACAGGGAGGGAAGGACAGATGGATGGATAGATGGAGAGAGACAGAGATAGAAGGAGAGAGAGGGAGTGACATGAGGGAAGGACAGATGGAGGGACAGTGAGAGAGGCAGAGATGGAAGGAGAGAGAGGGAGTGACATGAGGGAAGGACAGATGGAGGGACAGAGAGAGAGGCAGAGATGGAAGGAGAGAGAGGGAGTGTCAGGGAGGGAAAGACAGATGGAGGGACAAAGTGAGAGACAGAGAGAGAAGAAGAGAGATGGAGTGACAGGGAAGGAAGGACAGATGGAGGGATAGATGGAGAGAGACAGAGATCGGAGAGAGAGGGAGTGACAGAGAGGGAAGGACAGATGGAGGGACAAAGTGAGAGACAGAGAGAGAAGGAGAGAGAGGGAGAGTCAGGGAGGCAAAGACAGATGGAGGGACAAAGTGAGAGACAGAGAGAGAAGGAGAGAGATGGAGTGACAGGGAAGGAAGGACAGATGGAGGGATAGATGGAGAGAGACAGAGATAGGAGAGAGAGGGAGTGACAGAGAGGGAAAGGTAAAATGGATACAGAACTGGCTGCAAGATGGATAGAGAACTGGCTCAGTCACAGAAGACAGAGGGTAGCAGTGGAAGGGTGTTTTACTGAATGGAGGGATGTGACTAGTGGTGTTCCGCAGGGATCAGTGCTGGGACCTTTCCTGTTTGTAGGATATCTAAATGATTTGGAGGAAAATGTAGCTGGTCTGATTAGTAAGTTTGCGGACGACACAAAGGTTGGTGGAGTTGCGGATAGTGATGAAGATTGTCAGAGGATACAGCAGGATATAGATCGGTTGGAGACTTGGGCGTAGAAATGGCAGATGGAGTTTAATTAGGACAAATGAGAGGTAATGTATTTTGGAAGGTCTAATGCAGGTGGGAAGTATACAGTAAATGGCAGAACCCTTTGGACTATTGACAGGCAGAGAGATCTGGGCGTACAGGTCCACAGGTCACTGAAAGTGGCAACGCAGGTGGATAAGGTAGTCAAGAAGGCATACGGCATGCTTGCCTTCATCGACCGGGGCATAGAGTATAAAATTAGGCAGGTCATGCTGCAGCTGTACTGAACTTTAGTTAGGCCACACTTAGAATATTGCGTGTAATTCTGGTCGCCACACTACCAGAAGGACGTGGAAGCTTTGGAGAGGGTACAGAAGAGGTTTACCAGGATGTTGCCTGGTCTGGAGGGCATGAGCTATGAGGAGAGGTTGGATAAACTCGGATTGTTTTCACTGGAATGACGGAGGTGGAGGGGCGACATGATAGAGGTTTACAAAGTTATAAGCGGCATGGACAGAGTGGATAGTCAGAAGCTTTTTCCCAGGGTGGAAGAGTCAGTTACTAGGGGACAGAGGTTTAAGGTGAGAGGGTCAAAGTTTAGAGGGCATGTGCGAGGCAAGTTCCTTACACAGAGGGTGGTGAGTGCCTGGAACCTGTTGCCGGGGGAGGTGGTGGAAACAGGTACCATCGAGACGTTTAACAGGCATCTTGACAAATACATGAATAGGATGGGAATAGAGGGATACGGACCCCGGAAGTGCAGAAGGTTTTAGTTTAGGCAGGCATCAAGATCGGCGCACGCTTGGAGGGCCGAATAGCCTGTTCCTGTGCTGTACTGTTCTTTGTTCTTTGACAGATGGAGGGACAGAGAGAGAGACAGAGAGAGAAGGAGAGAGAGGGAGAGACAGAGAGGGAAAGACAGATGGAGGGACAGAGAGAGAGGGAGAGACAGAGACAGACGGAGAGATGGGGAGAGTCAGGGAGGGAAAGACAGATGGAGAGACAGAGTGAGAAGGAGAGAGGGAGAGACAGAGAGGGAAAGACAGATGGAGTGACAGAGAGCGAGGCAGAGAGAGAGGCAGAGACAGAGATAGAAGGAGAGAGATGGAGAGATAGAGAGGGAAAGACAGATGGAGGGAAAGAGTGAGAGTCAGAGAGAGAAGGAGAGAGATGGAATTCAGAGGGTAACAGAGAGGGAGAGACTGGGATTCAGAGGGTATCAGAGAGCGAGAGACTGGAATTCATAGGGTAACAGAGAGGGAAAGACTGGGATTCAGAGGGTAACAGAGAGGGAGAGACTGGAATTCACAGGGTAACGGAGAGGGAGAGACTGGGATTCAGAGGGTAACAGAGAGGGAGAGACTGGGATTCAGAGGGTAACAGAGAGGGATAGACTGGAATTCAGAAGGGAACAGAGAGGGAGAGACTGGAATTCAGAGGGTAACAGAGAGGGAGAGACTGGGATTCAGAGGGTAACAAAGAGGGAGAGACTGGGATTCAGATGGTAACAGAGAGGGAGAGTCTGGGATTCAGAGGGAAACAGAGAGGGAGAGACTGGGATTCAGATGGTAACAGAGAGGGAGAGTCTGGGATTCACAGGGTAACAGAGAGGGAGAGACTGGGATTCAGAGGGTAACAGAGAGGGAGAGTCTGGGACTCAGAGGGTAAGAGAGAGGGAGAGACTGGGATTCACAGGGTAACAGAGAGGGAGAATCTGGGATTCAGAGGGAAACATGGAGGGAGAGACTGGGATTCAGAGAGTAACAGAGGGGGAGAGAATGGGATTCAGAGGGTAACAGAGAGGGAGAGACTGGGATTCAGAGGGTAACAGAGAGGGAGAGTCTGGGATTCAGAAGGTAACAGAGAGGGAGAGACTGGAATTCAGAGAGTAACAGAGAGGGAGAGTTTGGGATTCAGAGGGTAACAGAGAGGGAGAGTCTGGGATTCAGAAGGTAACAGAGAGGAAGAGACTGGAATTCAGAGGGTAACAGAGAGGGAGAATCTGGGATTCAGAGGGTAACAGAGAGGGAGAGACTGGGATTCAGAGGGTAACAGAGAGGGAGAGTCTGGGATTCAGAAGGTAACAGAGAGGGAGAGACTGGAATTCAGAGAGTAACAGAGAGGGAGAGTCTGGGATTCAGAGGGTAACAGAGAGGGAGAGTCTGGGATTATGAAGGTAACAGAGAGGGAGCGACTGGAATTCAGAGGGTAACAGAGAGGGAGAGTCTGGGATTCAGAGGGTAACAGAGAGGGAGAGACTGGGATTCAGAGAGTAACAGAGAGGGAGAGACTCGGATTCAGAGAGTAACAGAGAGGGAAAGACTGGGATTCAGAGAGTAACAGAGGGAAAAATAGAGTTGGCGTGGGCGACATAGAAATTTTAAGGCACTGAAAGCGGCCACTTGGCCCATTCTCTCTGTGCCAGCCGAAAAACGATCAACCTATTCTAATCCCACCTCCCAGCATTTGGTCCGAGCTCTGCAGCTTCCAGCACTTGAGGTGCCTATCCAGACTCCTTCTGAATGAGTTGAGGGTCTCTGCCTCAACTACCCTTTCAGGCAGTGAGTTCCAGACCATCGCGACCCTCTGGGTGAAAAAGATTTTCCTCAACTCCCCTCTACTTTTTCGACCAATCACTTTAAAGCTATGCCCCCTCATCACTGACCTTTCTGCTATGGTTCTCTGCCCTTCACCTCCACTCCATCCAGGACCCTCAACATTTTGTACATTTCAATCAGATCTCCCCTCAGCCTTCTCTGTTCCAAGGACAACAACCTCTGCCTATCCTCATAGCTACAATTCTCCAGTCCTGGCAACATCCTAGACAAAGTCCCGTGTTCATAACACATGGATAAAGAAGTTAATCATCTGAGCTGTTACTCTGAGACAGAGACAGAGAGGGAAAGAGAGGGAGAAAGAGAGAGAGAGAGGGAGAGAGAGAGGGAGGGAGGGAGGGAGGGAGAGAGGGAGGGAGAGATGGTGTGGGGGAGACACAAACTGAGACGTGGACAGAGGCAGCGAGAGTGAGAAAGGGAGAGATAGAGAGGGAGAGGCAGAGAGAGAGAGAGAGGCAGAGAGAGAGAGAGGCAGAGAGAGAGATAGAGAGAGACAGAGAGAGGGAGCGATGGTGAGAGGGAGGCACAAATTGAGACATGGACAGAGGTTGATAAAGAGTGAGAGGGAGAGACAGAGAGAGAGAGCTGGGGGAGAGACAGATAGAGAGTGAGAGAGGCACAGAGAGAGAAGGAGACACAGAGAGGCAGACATAGAGAGGCAGACAGAGAGCTAGAGAGAGACAGAGAGAGAGGGAGAAATGGTGTGAGGGAGGCACAAATTGAGACATGGACAGAGGTAGAGAGAGAGAGGGAGAGATAGAGCGAGAGAGAGAGAAAAAGACAGAGAGGGAGAGATAGCGAGAGAGAGAGGGGGGTAAGACAGATAGCGAGGGACAGAGGCAGTGTGAGAGAGGCAGAGTGAGAGAGGCAGATTAGAAGGTAGCAAATGTAACCCCACTATTTACAAAAGGAAGGAGAGAGAAAATGGGGAACTAAAGACCTGTTCGTCTAACATCAGTCATTGGGAAAATGCTCGAATCTATAATAAAGGATGTGATAACAGGACACTTAAAGAGAGAGTGCAGGGAGTGGGGGGAGAGAGAAATGGGGGGGGAGAGAAATGGGGGGGAGAGAGATGGGGGAGAGTGTGTGAGTGAGACGGAGCAAAGGAGAGAGATACTAGGTTAGGTGGGACAATAAGCTGTGAGGAGAACACAAATAGACTACAAAGAGAGATGGTTTGGGATAGACAGCGATAAATGTCCTCGTGTTGTGGTAACATAAAATGGCCACTGAAAATGAACCTAAAATGGCTGACTGATGTGTGTGGATTTCCACAGATGAGAGGAGAGAGAGAGACAGACAGACAGACAGAAAGAAAGACAAAGAGGGAGACAGGGACCAAGACACAGAGAGTGATAGCAGGATATTTGTCGTAGGACAGAGGAAGAGGAGGAGGCCATTTAGCCCCTCAACCTTGTTCTGTCATTCAATGAGGTCATGGCTGATGTGTGATCTAACTCCATGTACCTATCTTTGCCCCTTAATGCCTTTGGTTAACAAAAATCTATCAAACTCATATTTAAAAATTAACAAGTGTCTCAGCATCAATTGCTGATTGTGGAAGAGAGTTTCAAACTGATACCACACCTGGTGTGTTGAAGTGTTTCTTCAATTCACTCCTGAAAGGATTTTAGACTAGGTTTATATTTTTAGACTATGCCCCCATGTTCTAGACTCTGCAGCCAGTGGGAATTGTTACTCTCTGTCTACCCTATCAGTTTCCCTTATTATCTTGAAAACAATCATCAAATCACACCTGAGCCTTCAAAATTCCAGGGATACAGAATAAAGCTCCAGCTACACTGTCCCATTAAACATTCCCAAGCCAAGCACAAGGTTGTGTTTGACACAGAGTAAGTTTCCCTCTACACTGTCCCATCACACACTCCCAGGGCAGGAACATCATCGGGTGGATACAGAGTGAATCTCACTCTACACTGTCTGATAGAGACAGAGAGAGAGAGAGACAGAAAAAGAGAAACAGAGAGATATGGACTGACAGGGTGACTAAAAGAGATAGAAGTATACTTCACAGGGGATATTGGAAGAGGAAGATGCAATTCAACCCCACAATCCTGTTCCAGCATCCAATGTGATCTTGGCTGATCTGTGATGTAACTTACACCATATATCCTGCCTTTGCCCCTTATCACTTAATACCTTTGGTTAACAAGAATCTATCAATCACAGATTTAAAAATTAACCAATATGCCAGCAAGAAATTTGCACAACCAATGTCATGAGGGTGCGATGGCTCCCACAGTGGAATAGCTTGCTGGATGTTTAAAATGGAGACTGTTCCTTCTGGATCATCAAACGTATCTGCCTGGGCCGCAACTTCAACTACATTTCCCCATCTCCCGATGTTTTTTTATCTCCATATCTATCTCTTCTCTGTTTGTGTACACAGCAGTGAAGGATTACATCAAATTAATATATCTTACATTATCCTTTTCATCCACCTCAACAATCTCTCTCTCTCCAATTTTGCCCCTCTCTACAGCCCTCTCTCTGCCTTCATATCTAACCCTCTCTCCCTCTGTCTCTCTCCTAATGTCAGAGATAGCAGGAGGGAGAGACAGAGAGAGAATGTTGAAGGAACTATACTCTGTTCCTCAGCTGTGCTGAAGCTGCTCTGGGAGTGTTTGATGGGCTACATTAATCGGCCGTGTACAGTCCTGTATCAGGCTATGAAGAAGCACAGCTTGTTCAGTGCACAACGGGTCAAAGGGAACGATTCACACCTGTCTGCTACTGGGAAGAGAGACTGACCTTAACATCAAGGCAGCGTTTGACCGAGTGTGACATCGAGGAACCCGAGGAATACTGAAGTCAGTAGGAATCTGCTGGTTGGACTCATACCGAGCACAAAGGAAGATGGTTGTGGTTGTTGGAGGTCAATCATCTCAGTCCGAGGACATCACTGCAGGAGTTCCTCAGGGTAGTGTCCGAGGCCCAACCATCTTCAGCTGAGATCCCTGGAGAGAATGCTGGAAATACTGAGCAGGTCAAGCAGCATCTGTGGAGAGATAAACAGAGTTAGTGATTCAGCTCGATGCTTTCCAGATTTCCAGCATCCACACTATTTTGCCTCAGATAATGAAGCAATCCATAGCCACATGCACCGAGACCCGGACAACATTCAGGTTTGGGCCGACCAGTGACAAGTAACATTCACATCTCACAAGTGCCAGGCAATGACCATCTGCAACATGAGAGAATCCAACCACCTCCCCTTGGCATTCAAAGCATTATCACATCGCTGAATCCCCCAGCGTCAACATCCTGGGGAAACATTGACATCAAGCTTAACTGAACGAAACACATCAACAGTTTCTTCACCATCTCTCTGGGACAGAGAGATCCAGATAAAGAATGTGAGTAAGCCTTGACAGAACGTCAGTGAATTGTTCCAACCATTGTTAATGATAGAAATCAAGGATTATATTAGATCAAAGGAAGAGGCAGAGAATGTTAGCCCCTTTATAACTATATCCTTTAGTTTAGATTGCCTCTCCTCCTTCTTCCTACCTGTGGAGGTGGGAGATGTGGGCATGGTTCTTAATGAATTCTCTGTGTCCGTCTTTATAAAAGAGTGGGAACGATACAGAGATTGTGGTTAAAGAGGAGGAGTGTGAAATATTGGATGGGATAAACAGAGTGAGAGGGGAAATATGAAGGTGTTTGGCAGCTTTGAAAGTGGATAAATGGTCAGGCCTGGATGCATTGGAATCAGTTCAGAGAAGGTTCACTCGGCTGATTCCTGGGATGAAGGGGTTATCTTATGAGGAATAGTTGAACAGGTTTGGCCGATACTCATTGGAGTTCAGAAGAATGAGAGGTGATCTTATTGAAACATACAAGATTCTGAGGGGACTTTACAGGGCGGATGCTGGGAGGATGTTCCCCTTGTGCGGAAGTCTAGATCGAGGGGGCAGGTACACTGTGGGGTTTGATACAGAGTAAAGCTGCCTCTGTATATGCCTCTCTTTCTCCTCCTCCATCCAGATGGAGAGAGTAACAGTGAGAAAGAACAGGGATAGATATGGAGAATAAGAGAGAGAGGGAAGGATTGCAATGGGGAGAGAGTACCAGAGAGAAAGAGGAAGAGATTGGGATGGAGAGTGTTGGTCAATGTTCCTGCAAATCTGCGTGCAGCAGCCTCAAAGGTCCCACGCAGATCCTGTTCCACAATAAATAGCACATGTCTTCAAAGATTCTTCAAAGATTTCAAGGGACAGCTCATGTTAAAAAAACTGGGCACGCACAACATCTAAATTTTCACGGGAACATTGGAGCCAACTGCGGAATACATGTTTCTTACCAGCCTGCATAAGGAAGTGCAACCTCTGCAGATGCGGTGAAACCAAAAGCAGCTGACTTCAAATGGCAAACTGATGTATGTGGAGTTTTACAAAGGGTCTGAGAGAGGAGAGAGAAACAGACATAGACACACACAGACACACACACACAGAAACACACACACACACACACACAGAAACGCACACACACACACACACACAGAAACGCACACACACACACACAGAAACACACACACACACACACACACACAGAAGCACACACACAGAAACACACACACACGCACACACACAGAAACACACACACAGAAACACACACACACAGAAACAGACACACACAGAAACACACACACACACAGAAACACACACACAGAAACACACACACAGAAACACACATACACACACAGAAACAGACACACACACAGAAACACACACACAGAAACACACACACAGAAACACACAGAAACACACAGAAACACACACACGGAAACAGACACACACACAGAAACACACACACAAAAACACACACACAGAAACACATACACAGAAACACACAGAAACACACACACAGAAACACACACACAGAAACACACAGAAACACACACACAGAAACACACACACAGAAACACACACACAGAAACACACACACACACACACAGAAACAGAGTGACTCAGGGACAGAGCGTGAAAGAAGAATATTTCAATTTTCAAAAGGCATTTGATGAGATCAACCTTCGATTTAAAAATAACAATTGATTTTGCATCAATGTTTGCGTGCAGAAGACACGTTCCAAACTACTACCACCTTTAGCCTGGAGTGGCGGATTTTTACTCAGAGTGTTGTGAATATTTGGAATTCTCTACCCCAGTGGGCTGTGGAAGCTCAGTCTGGGAAAAAGGCATTGAAGTGGATGATCAGCCATGATCGTATTGAATGGCGGAACAGGCTCGATGGGCTGAATGTCCTACTCCTGTTCCTATGTTCCCAAGCTGCTGAAATAGTTTCTCCCAAACTACCCCACCAGTTCCCCTTAATATCTCTGCATCTTTGAACAAATCACCTTGATCCTCCTAAATTCCTGGCAATAAATCCCTAGTTTGTGTAATATCACCTCGTAATTTAACCCTTGGAGCCCAGTTATCATTCTGGTAAATCTACACTGCACTCAAATGCACATGGAGCCCCCCAAAGTCTCTTTGAACCTCCAGTGTTTCTAGCTTTACACCATTTATGAAGTACTCTGTTCTACTCTTTTTTAATGACATGGAAATCTATCTACCACAGTTTTGCCCATTTATTTAAGATATTAATATCTCTTTGTAATTTGATGCTTCCGGTTACACTGCTTCCAATGCTGCCTATTTTTGTGTCATTGGTAAACTTGGGTATGTTGCATTCTACCTCATCATCTTAAATCGTTAATAAATACAGCAAAACTGAGACACACACGGGCTTTGCACGAGTAGACAGGAGTGAATCATTCCAACCTAGAGGCTTTTTAACTCCAGATTTATGTTTTTTTAAAGAAAAGATGAAAGTCAAATTCGCAACAGCCCAGTGTGGGATTTGAACTCCTGCTTTTTCAATCATCAGCTCAGGCCTTCAAATTAAAACCCATAAAAAGAGATTCATTTTCCTACTGCTGTTGTCTGACTGTCTCAGGTTTTGTATATTGTTCCCTTCTCCTCGTCTTCCATGTGTTTGAAGTCTTTGAAGTTTATCAGACATTGGTAAACTACTTCATGTGGTGTTGTGTAAATACCTTCAATTCTGTGTATCTGGAAGGGACACAATTCAAATTCTCACCTTATTGCATCAACCAAAACCTGCAGGTCCATTGAAACAACTCTATTTCCTGTCTCTGCAAAGATCGCTCACACTTCCACAATGCAGGAATGTCTGAATGGAAACAGCTTTTGACACATTTCCAAACATGTTTGCTAACACTTTTCAGGATGAAGCTAAATTCAACTGACAAGATGGCAAGCCCCAAATTGAATCTTTCAGATTTAAAAAGTGACACAAATGAAATCCCAGATCTCTCTGCACCAGCACCCATTTTAACATTGGACTATTTAGTTTATATCGCTTCTCCTCAGCCTTCCTTCCTAAATGCATCATTTTACATTTCTCAGCATTGAAGTTAACCTGCCCTGTGTCTGACCATTTCACCAGCTGTCAAGACGACATAAAGTTTACAAAGAGATTTCTTTCCATAGGTTAAGTGAGTGAGCAAAAAATTGGCAGATGGAGTACAATGTGGGAAAATGTGAGCTTGTCCACTTTAGCAGGAAGAATCAAAATCAGTATATTATTGAAATGGAGAGAGACTGCAGAACTGTACGGCACAGAGGGACCTGGGTGTCACAAAATGTTACCGTGTAGCTACAGCGAGTGATTAGGAAGGCAAATGGAATGTTGTTGTTTATTGCAAGGTGAATAGAATATAAAAGTCGGAAAGTGTTGCTACAGCTGTACAGGGCATACGTTAGACGACGTCTTCAGGATTATGGACACTTTTGGTCTCCTTACTGAAGAAATTATATAATTGCATTCGAAGTAGTTCAGAGAAGGTTCACTGGGCTGATTCCTGGGATGAAGGGGTTATCTTATGAGGAAAGGTTGAACAGGTTGGGTCTATACCCACTGGAGTTTAGAAGAATGAGAGGTGATCTGAGTGAAACATCTCAGGTCCCGAGGGGACTGGATAGGGTGGATGCTGAGAGGATGTTTCCCCTTGTTGGGGAGACTAGAACTAGGGGACACAGTTTAAAAATTAGGGACATCCCATTTAAAACTGAGATGAGGAGAAATGTGTTTCTCTCAGAGGGGGGTCAGTCTGTGGAATTCTCTTCCCCAGAGAGCAGTGGAGGCTGGATCATTGAATATATTCAAGGCTGAGTTAGATAGATTTTTGATCAATTAGGGAGTCAAGGGTTATGGAACGCAGACAGGAAAGTGGAGTTGAGCTCACAATCAGATCAGCCATTGAATGACAGAGCAGGCTCAAGGGGCCGAATGGCCTACTCCTGCTCCTAATTCATTTGTTCTTGTGACAGGTAGGGAAGGACAGATGGATGGATAGGGAGAGCGAGAGAGAGACAGAGAAAGAAGGAGAGAGTGTGAGTGACAGAGAGGGAAAGACAGATGGAGGGACAGAGAGAGACAGAGAGAGAGAGGCAGAGACAGAGATAGAAGGAGAGAGAGGGAGTGTCAGGGGGTGGGGAAGACAGATGAAGAGACAGAGAGAGAGAGACAGAGAGAGAAGGAGAGAGAGGGAGCGACAAGGAGGGAAAGACAGATGGAGAGACAGAGATAGAGACAAAGAGAGAAGGAGAGAGATGGAGTGACAGGGAGGGAAGGATAGATGGAGGGATAGAAGGAGAGAGAGAGATAGAAGGAGAGAGAGGGATTGATCCGCGGGAGACTGATGGAGAGATAGAGAGAGAGAGAAAGAGAGAGAAGGAAAGAGTGGAGCGACATAGATCGAAAGAGAGATGGAGAGACAGAGATGGACGGAGAGAGAGCGAGTGACAGGGAGGGAAAGACAGATGGAAAGACTGAGAGAGAGAGACAGAGAAAGAAGGAGTGAGAGGGATTGACAGGGAGGGAAAGACAGATCGAGGGACAGAGTGAGAGACAGAAAGAGAAGGACATTGGCTGAGAGAGTGGACAATGGTTGTTTCAGACTGGAGGGAGGTATACAGTGGAGGTTTATATTAGGACCACTGATCTTTTTGATATATACTAATGACTTGGACTTGTGTTTACAGGGCATAACTTCAATGTTTGCCAATGTTTGTGTCATCTGCAATGTAATAAACAGGGAAGGGACTAGTAGCAGGCTTCAGGAGGATAGAGGCAGTCTGGTGAAATGGAACACACAAGAACATATGAATTAGGAGCAGGAGTAGGCCATTCGGCCCCTTGAGCCTGCTCTGTCATTCAATGGCTGATCTGATTGTGAGCTCAACTCCACTTTCCTGTCTGCGTTCCATAACCCTTGACTCCCTAATTGATCAAAAATCTATCTAACTCAGCCTTGAATATATTCAATGATCCAGCCTCCACTGCTCTCTGGGGAAGAGAATTCCACAGACTGACCCCCCTCTGAGAGAAACACATTTCTCCTCATCTCAGTTTTAAATGGGATGTCCCTAATTTTTAAACTGTGTCCCCTAGTTCTAGTCTCCCCAACAAGTGGAAACATCCTCTCAGCATCCACCCTGTCCAGTCCCCTCGGGACCTGAGATGTTTCACTCAGATCACCTCTCATTCTTCTAAACTCCAGTGGGTATAGACCCAACCTGTTCAACCATTCCTCGTAAGATAACCCCTTCATCCCAGGAATCAGCCCAGTGAACCTTCTCTGAACTACTTCGAATGCAATTATATAATTTCTTCAGTAAGGAGACCAAAAGTGTTCACAATCCTGCAGACGTCGTCTAACTTATGCCCTGTACAGCTGTAGCAACACTTCCCTACTTTGATATCCTATTCACCTTGAAATAAACAACAACATTCCATTTGCCTTCCTAATCACTCGCAGAAGCTACACGGTAACATTTTGTGATTCATGTACCAGGACACCCAGATCCCTCTGTACCGTACAGTTCTGCAGTCTCTCTCCATTTCAATAATATACTGATTTTTATTCTTCCTGCTAAAGTGGACAAGCTCACATTTTCCCACATTACACTCTGTCTCCCAATTTTTTCCTCACTCACTTAACCTATGGAAATCTCTTTGTCGACACTTTATGGCCTCTTGACAGCTTACTATCCAACCTATCATTGGACAGACACAGGGCAGGTTAACTTCAATGCTGAGAAATGTGAAGTGATGCATTTTGGAAGGAAGACTGAGTGATATAAACTAAATGGTACAATGTTAGAATGGGTGACAGGACAGAGAGATCTGGGATTTCATCAATGTTACCTGTTCTACCCAAAAGCTCAATTTGGGGCTTGGAATCTGTGAGTTGAATTTAGCTTCTTCCTGAAAAGTGTTAGCAAACGTGTTGGGAAATGTGTCAAAAGCTGTTTCCATTCAGACATTCCTTCATTGTGGAAGTGTGAGCTGTCTTTGCAGAGACAGGAAATAGAGTTGTTTGAATGGACCTGCAGGTTTTAGTTGATGCAATAAGGTGAGAATTTGAATTGTGTCCCTTGCAGATACACAGAATTGAAGGTATTTACACAACACCACATGAAGTAGTTTACCAATGTCTGACAAACTTCAAAGACTTCAAACACATTGAAGAAGAGGAGAAGGGAACAATATACAAAACCTGAGACAGTCAGACAACAGCAGTAGGAAAATGAATCTCTTTTTATGGGTTTTAATTTGAAGGCCTGAGCTGGTGATTGAAAAAGTAGGAGTTCAAATCCCACACAGGGCCGTTGTGAATTTGAATTTTGTTTTTTCTAAAAATAAACATAAATCTGGAATTAAAAAACCTCTGGGATGGAATGATTCACTCCTGTCTACTCGTGCAAAGCCCGTGTGTGTCTCAGTTTTGCTGTATTTATTAACGATTTAAGATGATGTGGTAGAATGCAACATACCCAAGTTTACCAATGACCCAAAAATAGGCAGCATTGTAAGCAGTGTAGCTGGAAGCAGAACAATGCAAAGAGATATCTGAAGTGAATGGTTAAAACTGTGGTAGATAGATTTCAATGTCAGTAAAAAAGTCCAGAACAGAGTACTTTATAAATGGTGAAAAGATAGAAATACTGGAGGTCCAAAGAGACTTGAGGGGTCCATGTCCATTTGAGTGCAGTGTAGATTTACCAGAATGATAACTGGACTCCAATGGTTAAATTACCAGGTGATATTACACAAACTGGGAATAATTCCCTGGAATTTAGGAGGATCAAGGTGATTTGATCAAAGTTGTTGAGATATTAAGGGGAACCGATGGTGTAGTTTGAGAGAAACTATTTCGGCAGCTTTGGAATATAGGAACAGGAGTAGGCCATTCAGCCCATCGAGCCTGCTCCGCCATTCAAGACGATCATGGCTGATCATCCACTTCAATGTGTTTTTCACAGACTATCCTCATACCCTTTATGTCATTGGTATTCAGCAATCTGTCAATCTCTGCTTTAAACATACTCAATGACTGAGCTTCCACAGCCCTCTGGGATAGAGAATTCCTAAGATTCACAACCCTCTGAGTAATTACATTTCTCCTCATCTCTGTCCCAAGTGGCTTCCCCCTGATATTGAAATTGTGTCCCCTGATTCTAGACTCCTCAGCTAGGAGAAACATCTAACCTACATCGACCCTGTCTATCTGTAACGTTACCCCAGGGTCCCCACACATCCTGTATCCCCGTCCCCCTGCTTCTAAAGTGTCTCAGGGTCTCCTGGCACTTTCTATCTCTCTGCTTCTGTCTCTATCCCTCACAAACTCTCTGTTCTCTCTCCATTTCTATCTCTCCCTATATCTCTGTTACTCTACCTCTGTTCCTCTCTCTCTGTCTATCACTCTCTCCCACCATGTTGGGGGTCGTGTTAAATCGCAGGCAAAATAAACACTTCACCTGTCTGCCCCGAAATAAATAGCCAAATGTGTGTCTATTTTATGTCTGTATTCAGACTTGATCACAGTGATGTTGACAGCAAAGTATATTATATGATGGGATGCTGCAAATTGATTTACACTGGTACTGTTGGAAAAACAAGTTAAAAAGAATTATTCACAAGTCTAGTCCAACTTAACGACAGATATGATCCGATAAGGTAATAAATGCCAAAAGTCTGGAGTTTTTTGGAGTTCGTTAAGCTTTACTCTGTCTGGCTTTCAGAAATTAAACATTACACATGCACTGCAAGATTAAAGATTATACATAGGTTAGGTTACATAGAATTTTGGAAGGATTAACAAGGCTAGGGAATATCCAATGAATGGTAGGATCATAGGAATTACCGAGTGTCAGAGGGATCTTTGTGTACTTGCCCATAGATCACTGAAGGCTGCAGCGCAGGTAGACAAGGTGGTTAGGAAGGTATGAAGGATACTTGCCTTGTTTAGTTGAGGCATAGAATATAAGAACATGGGGGTTATGATGGATCTGGATAAAACACTGGTTAGGCCACAGCTGGAGTACTGTGTACAGTTCTGGGCACCACACTATAGGAAGGATGTGATTGCACTGGAGAGGATGCAGAGGAGATTCACCAGGATGTTGCCTGGGCTGGAGCATTTTAGCTATGAAGAGAGACTGAAAAGGCTGGAGTTGTTTTCCTTAGAGCAGAGAAGGCTGAGGGGGGACCTGATTGAGGTATACAAAATTATGAGGGGCATTGCTAGGTGAGATCGGAAGAAACTATTGCCCTTAGCGGAGGGGTCAATAACCAGGGGGCATAGATTGAAGGTAAGGGGCAGGAGGTGTCGAGGGGATTGAGGAAAAGGTTTTTCACGCAGAGGGTGTTTGGAATCTGGAACGCTCTGCCTGAAGAGGTGGTAGAGGCAGGGATCCTCACAACATTTAAGAAGTATTCAGATGAGCACTTGAAATGCCGTAGCATACAAGGCTACGGGCCAAGTGCTGGAAAATGGGACTAGAACAGTTAGTTGCTTGATGGTGGACACAGTCACGATGGGCCGAACGGCCTGTTTCTGTGCGGTAGAACTCTATGACTCTAACTGTCGTCATAGAATTCAGCTGAAAATTGATCAGTTACATTGCTATTTCAGTCCATATTTACAGTACACACAAGTTTCCTTTTCTGAGTCTCACTGGCCTGTTCTGATTCTCTGAGGGATTACTGATGCTTATCCTCCACATGAGCAGTCGTCCTAATCCCGTGTGCCTGTCCTGCTCCCAAACCCGGCATCCACTTATGTTTCAGGCAAGTGATACAGGAGCGTCTCAGTGACTGAGGCAGGTGAGTCTTGAGGCTGAGCCGGGCACAGTGAGTGACCCGGGTTAATCCAACACTCCAGGGAATGTTTAAACGGAGCTTTACTCTGTATCTAATCCATGCTGTACCTTCTCTGAGAGTGTTTGATGGGGCAGTGCAGACGAGGGGAGTTATTCCTTACCCATTTTAAATATAGAGAAGTGAATATCCAAGAGATTGTTTTAAATGTGATGAGGGTCTCTGCCTCTACCATCCTTCAGAGTCACAGAGAGATACAGCATTTATACAGGCCCTTCGGCCCGCCCAGTCTGTGCCAGCCATCAACCACCCATTTTATACTAATCCTTTCAGGCAGTGAGTTCCAGACACCCACCAGCCACTGGGTGAAGAAACTATTGATGTGTTTCGTTCAGTTAAGTTTGATGTCATTGTTTCCCCAGGATGTCGATGCTGGGTGATTCAGCGATGGGATAATGCTTTGAATGCCAAGGGGAGGTGGTTGGATTCTCTCTTGTTGCAGATGGTCATTGCCCGGCACTTGTGTGACGTGAATGTTACTTCCCACTGGTCGGCCCAAGCCTGAATGTTGTCTGGGTCTTGGTGCATGTGGCTCTGGATTGCTTCATTATCCGAGGCAAAATACTGTGGATGCTTGAAATCTGGAAAGCATCGAGCTGAATCACTAACTCTGTTTCTGTCTCCACAGATGCTGCTTGACCTGCTCAGTATTTCCAGCATTCTCTCCTGGGATCTCAGCTGAAGATGGTTGAGTCTCGGACACTACCCTGAGGAACTCCTGCAGTGATGTCCTGGGACTGAGATGATTGACCTCCAACAACCACAACCATCTTCCTTTGCACTCGGTATGAGTCCAACCAGCAGATTCCTACTGACTTCAGTTTTCCTCGGGTTCCTCGATGTCACACTCGGTCAAACGCTGCCTTGATGTTCAGGTCAGTCTCTCTTTGTGCACTGAACAAGCTGTGCTTCTTCACAGCCTGATACAGGACTGTACACGGCCGATTAATGTAGCCCATCAAACACTCCCAGAGCAGCTTCAGCACAGCTTAGGAATAGAGTATAGTACAGAGAGAGGGCTGGAGAGAGGGACAAAGTTGGAGAGAGAGTGATTCTTGAGGTGGATGAAAATGATAATGTAAGATATATTAATTTGATGTAATCCTTTACTGCTGTGTACACAAACAGAAAGAGATAGATATGGAGAGAAAAAAACATGGGCAGAGGGGGAAATGTAGATGAAGTTGTGGCCCAGGCAGATACGTTTGATAATCCAGAAGGAACAGCCTCCATTTTAAACATCCAGCAAGCTATTCCACTGTGGGAGCCATCACACCCTCATGACATTTGTTGTGCAAATTTCATGCTGGTTTATTGGTTAATTTTTATATCTGTGATTGATAGATTCTTGTTAACCATAGGTATTAAGAGATAAGGGGCAAAGACAGGAAATATGGTGTAAGTTACATCACAGATCAGCCAAGATCACATTGAATGCCGGAACAGGATTGTGGGGTTGAATTGCATCCTCCTCTTCCAGTATCCCCTGTGAAGTATCCTTCTTTCTCTTTTAGTCACCCTGTCAGTCTATGTCTCTCTGTTTCTCTCTTTCTGTCACTCTCTCTATCTCTATCGGACAGTGTAGAGTGAGATTCACTCTGTATCCACCCCATGATGTTCCTGCCCTGGGATTGTGTGATGGGACAGCGCAGAGGGAAATTTACTCTGTGTCAAACCCAACATTGTGCTTGGCTTGGGAATGTTTAATGGGACAGTGTAGCTGGAGATTTACTCTGTATCCCTGGAATTTTGAAGGCTCAGGTGTGATTTGATGATTGTTTTCAAGGTAATAAGGGAAACTGATAGGGTAGACAGAGAGTAAAAATTCCCACTGGCTGCAGAGTCTAGAACATGGGGGCATAGTCTAAAAATATAAACCTGGTCTAAAAACCTTTCAGGAGTGAAATGAAGAAACACCTCAACACACCAGGTGTGGTATCAGTTTGGAACTCTCTTCCACAATCAGCAATTGATGCTGAGCCACTTGTTAATTTTTAAATCTGAGTTTGATAGATTTTTATGAAACCTCTCTGTCACTCCCTCTCTCTTCTCCCATCTCTGCCTCTCTCTCTCTCTGTCTCTCCATCTCTGTCGCTCTCACACTCTTCTTCTCTCTCTCTCTCTCTCTCTCTCTCCATCAGTCTCCCCACCCATCACTCCCTCTCTCTCCTTCTATCTCTGCCTCTCTCTCTATCCCTCCATATGTCCGTCCCTCCCTGTCACTCCATCTCTCTCCATCTCTCTCTGTCTTTGACTCTGTCCCTCCATCTGTTTTTCCCTCCCTCTGTCACTCCCTCGCTCTACTTCTATCTCTCTCTCTCTGTCGCTCTATCCCTCCATCAATCCTTCCCTCCCTGTCACTCCAGTTCTGTCCTTCTCTCTTTGTCTCTATCTCTGCCTCTCCATCTGTCTTTCCCTTCCTGTCGCTCCCTCTCTCTCCTTCTATCTCTGCCTCTCTCTCTCTGTCTCTTCATCTGCCTTCCCCACCCCCTGACAATCCCTCTCTCTCCTTCCATCTCTGTCTCTGCCGCTCTCTCTGTCTCTCTCTCTTTCCCTCCATCTGCCTTTCCCTCTCTGTCACTCCCATTCTCTCCGTCTTACTCTGTCTCTCTCTCTGTCCCTCCATCTGTCTTTCCCTTCCTGTTGCTCCCTCTCTCTCCTTCCATCTCTGTCTCTGCCGCTCTCTCTGTCTCTCTCTCTTTCCCTCCATCTGCCTTTCCCTCTCTGTCACTCCCATTCTCTCCGTCTTACTCTGTCTCTCTCTCTTTCCCTCCATCTGTCCTTCCCTCCCTGTCACTCCTCATCTCACTGTCTCTCTCTCTGTCCCTCCATCTGCCTTTCCCTCTCTGTCACTCCCATTCTCTCCGTCTTTCTCTGTCTCTCTCTCTCTCTCTTATCCATCCATCTGTCCTTCCCTCCCTGTCACTCTCTCCTTCTCTCTCTGTCTCTCTCTCTGTCCCTCCATCTGTCTTTCCCTTCCTGTCGCTCCCTCTCTCTCCTTCCATCTCTGCCTCTTTATCTCTGTCTCTCCATCTGTCTTTCCCTCTCTGTCTCTCCATCTCTCTCCTTCTATCTCTGTCTCTGCCTCTCTCTCCTTCTATCTCTGCCTCTGCCTCTCTCTCTGTCTCTCTCTCTGTCCCTCCATCTATCCTTCCCTCCCTGTCACTCCATCTCTCTCCTTCTCTCTCTGTCTCTCACTCTCTCCCTCCATCTGTCTTTCCCTCTCTGTCTCTCCGTCTCTCTTCTTCTATCTCTGTCTATGCTCTTTCTGTGTATCTCTCTCTGTCCCTCCATCTGTCTTTCCCTCTCTGTCTCTCCCTCTCTCTCCTTCTCTCTCTGTCTCTTTCTCTGTCCCTCCATCTGTCAAAGAACAAAGAACAGTACAGCACAGGAACAGGCCATTCGGCCCTGCAAGACTGCGCCGATCTTGATGCCTTTCTCAACTAAAACCTTCTGAACTTCCGGGGTCCGTATCCCTCTATTCCCATCCTATTCATGTTTTTGTCAAGATGCCTCTTAAACATCTCGATGGTACCTGCTTCCACCACCTCCCCTGGCAACAACTTCCAGGCACTCACCACCCTCTGTGTAAGGAACTTGCATCGCACATCCCCTCTAAACTTTGCCCCCCTCACCTTAAACCTCTGTCCCCCAGTAACTGACTCTTCCACCCTGGGAAAAAGCTTCTGACTATCCACTCTGTCCATGCCACTTATAACTTTGTAAACCTCTATCATGTCGCCCCTCCACCTCCGTCGTTCCAGTGAAAACAATCCGAGTTTATCCAACCTCTCCTCATCGCTAATGCCCTCCAGACCAGGCAACATCCTGGTAAACCTCTTCTGTACCCTCTCCAAAGTCTCCACGTCCTTCTGGTAGTGTGGCAACCAGAATTCTAAGTGTGGCCTAACTAAGGTTCTGTACAGCTGCAACATGACTTGCCTATTTATATACGCTATGCCCCGATCGATGAAGGCAAGCATGCTGTATGCCTTCTTGACTACCTTATCCACCTGTGTTGCACTTTCAGTGACCTGTGGACCTGTATGCCCAGATCTCTCAGCCTGTCAATACCCCTAAGG
Source organism: Heterodontus francisci (assembly GCF_036365525.1). Lineage (NCBI taxonomy): Eukaryota > Metazoa > Chordata > Chondrichthyes > Heterodontiformes > Heterodontidae > Heterodontus > Heterodontus francisci. Next base: position 89,778,145 of record NC_090391.1, on the reverse strand, counting down.
GTTCTGCCATTTACTGTATACTTCCCACCTGCATTAGACCTTCAGAAATGAATTACCTCACATTTGTCTGAATTAAACTCCATCTGCCATTTCTCCGCCCAAGTCTCCAACCGATCTATATCCTGCTATATCCTCTGACAATCCTCATCACTATCCGCAACTCCACCAACCTTTGTGTCGTCCGCAAACTTACTAATCAGACCAGCTACATTTTCCTCCAAATCATTTAGATATCCTACAAACAGGAAAGGTCCCAGCACTGATCCCTGCGGAACACCACTAGTCACATCCCTCCATTCAGAAAAACACCCTTCCACTGCTACCCTCTGTCTTCTATGACTGAGCCAGTTCTGTATCCATCTTGCAGCCAGTTCTGTATCCATTTTACCATTCCCTCTCTGTCACTCACTCTCTCTCCGTCTATCTCTGTCTCTCTCTCTGTTCCTCCATCTGTCCTTCCCTCTCTGTCACTCCATCTCTGTCACTCCATCTCTCCCTCTCTACTTCTCACTGCCTCTCCCTCTCGCTCCTTCCCTCTCTCTGTCCCTCCATCTGTCTTTCTCCCCCTGTCACTCCCTCTCTCTCTGTCGATCTCAGTCTCTGCCTCTTTCTCTGTCCCTCCATTTGTCTTTCCCTCTCTGTCACTCCCTCTCTCTCCTTCTATCTCTGTCTCTCTCCATCTATCCCTCCATCTGTCCTTCCCTCCCTGTCACCCCTTCTCTCCCATTCTCTCTCTGTCTCTTACTTTGTCCCTCCATCTGTTTTTCCTCCCTGACACTCCCTCTCTCTACTTCCATCTCTGTCTTTCTCGCTGTCTCTCCATCTGTCTTTCCCTCCCTGTCACTCCCTCTCTTTCCTTCCATCTCTGCCTCTCTCTCTGTTTCTCCATCTGTATTGCCCTCTCTGTCTCTCCCTCTCTCTCGTTCTATCTCTGTCTTTCTCTCTCTCGCCATCTGTCTTTCCCTCCCTGACACTCCCTCTCTCTCCTTCTGACTCTGTCTTTCTCTCTGTCCCTCCATCTGTCTTTCCCTCCCTGACACTCCCTCTCTCTCCTTCTTTCTCTGTCCCTCTCTCTGTCCCTCCATTTGTCTTTCCCTCACTGTCACTACCACTCTCTCCTTCTATCTCTGTCTCTCTCCCTCTATCCTACATCTGTCCTTCCCTCCCTGTCACTCCATCTCTCTCCTTCTCTCTCTGTCTCTCACTCTGTCCCTCCATCTGTATTTATCTCCCTGTCACGCCCTCTCTCTAGTTCCATCTGACTCTCTCTCTCTCTGTCTCACCATCTGTCTTTCCCTCTCTGTCTCTCCCTCTCTCTCCTTCTCTCTCTGACTCTGCCTCTCTCTCTGTCTCTCTCTCTGTCCCTCCATCTGTCTTTCCCTATCTGTCACTCCCTCTCTCTCCTTCTCTCTCTGTCCCTCCATCTGTCTTTCCGTCTCTGTCATTCACTCTCTCTCCTTCTCTCTCTGTCTCTGCCACTCTCTCTGTCTCTCTCTCTGTCCCTCCATTTGTCATTCCCTCTCTGTCCCTCTGTCTCTCTCCTTCTATCTCTGTCTCTCTCTCTATCTCTCCATCTGTCCTTCCCTCCCTGTCACTCCCTCTCTCTCCTTCTCTCTCTGACTCTCTCTTTGTCGCTCCATCTGTCTTTCCCTCTCTATCACTCCCTCTCTCTCTCCTTCTCTCTCTGTCCCACCATCTATCTTTCCGTCTCTGTCACTCCTTCTCTCTCTGTCTCTCACACTCTATCCCTCCATCTGTCATTCCCTCCCTGTCACTCCGTCTTTCTCTGTCTCTCCATCTGTCTTTCCCTCTCTGTCTCTCCCTCTCTCTCCTTCCATCTCTGCCTCTCTCTCTCCGTCTCTCCATAATTCTTTCCCTCTCTGCCTCTCCCTCTCTCTCCTTCTGTCACCGTCTCTCTCTATCCCTCCATCTGTCCTTCCCTCCCTGTCTCTCCCTCTCTCTCCTTCTATCTCTCTCTTTCTCTCTGTCTCTCCATCTGTCTTTCCCTCCCTGACACTCCCGGTCTCTCCTTCTAACTCTGTCTCTCTCTCTATCCCTCCATCTGTCCTTCACTCCCTGTCACTCCATTTCTCTCCCTGTCTCTCTCTCATTATCCCTCCATCTGTCTTTCCCTCCCGAACGCTCCCTCTCTCTCCTTCTATCTCTGTCTCTCTCTCTGTTCCACCATTTGTCTTTCCCTCTCTGTCACTCCCACTCTCCTTCTCTCTGTCTCTCCCTCTCTCTCCTTCTATCTCTCTCTTTCTCTCTGTCTCTCCATCTGTCTTTCCCTCCCTGACACTCCCGGTCTCTCCTTCTAACTCTGTCTCTCTCTCTATCCCTCCATCTACCCTTCCCTCCCTGTCAGTCCATTTCTCTCCCTGTCTCTCTCTCTCTGTCCCTCCATCTGTCTTTCCGTCCCTGACACTCCCACTCTCTCCTTCTCTCTCTGTCTCTCTCTCTGTCCCTCCATCTGTCTTTCCCTCTCAGTCTCTCCCTCTCTGTTACCCTCTGAATCCCAGATTCTCCCTCTCTGTTACCCTCTGAATCCCAGACTCTCCCTCTCTGTTACCCTATGAATTCCAGTCTCTCCCTCTCTGTTACCCTCTGAATCCCAGACTCTCCCTCTCTGTTACCCTCTGAATCCCAGTCTCCCCCTCTCCATTACCCTCTGAATCCCAGTCTCTCCCTCTCTGTTACCTGACCAGAGATTTATAAATGTTCAGCACACCCTCTCGGCTTTTGTACTCACTGTACACAGTGTAAATTGTGGTATTCCCCTGGGGTTTTGATTAGGACCACTGATCTTATTGATATATGAAATACTTAGACTTGGGTATACAGGGAATAACTTCAACATTGTGCCATTTGCAATGTAATAAACAGTGAAGGGAATAGGAGTAGACTTCAGGAGGATAGAGGCAGTCTGGTGAAATGGTCAGACACATAGCAGGTTAACTTCAATGCTGAGAAATGTAAAATGATGCATTTAGGAAGGAAGGCTGAGGAGAAGCGATATAAACTAAATGGTACAATGTTAAAATGGGTGCAGGGACAGAGAGATCTGGAATTTCATTTGTGTCACTTTTTACATCTAAAAGATTCAATTTGGGGCTTGCAATCTCTAAGTTGAATTTAGCTTCATCCTGAAAAGTGTTCGCAAACATGTTGGGAAATGTGTCAAAAGCTGTTTCCATTCAGACATTCCTGCATTGTGGAAGTGTGAGCTATCTTTGCAGAGACAGGAAATAGAGTTGTTTGAATGGACCTGCAGGTTTTGGTTGATGCAATAAGGTGAGAATTTGAATTGTGTCCCTTGCAGATACACAGAATTGAAGGTATTTACAGAACACCACATGAAGTAGTTCACCAATGTCTGACAAACTTCAAAGACTTCAAACACATGGACGAAGAGGCGAAGGGAACAATATACAAAACCTCAGTCAGTCAGACAACAGCAGTAGGAAAATGAATCTCTTTTTATGGGTTTTAATTTGAAGGCCTGAGCTGATGATTGAAAAAGCAGGAGTTCAAATCCCACACAGGGCTGTTGTGAATTTGAATTTTTTTTTAAACATTAATGTGGATTTAAAAAGCCTCGAGGTTGGAATGATTCACTCCTGTCTTCTCGTGCAAAGCCCGTGTGTGTCTCAGTTTTGCTGTATTTATTAATGATTTAAGATGATGAGGTAGAATGCAACATACCCAAGTTTACCAATGACACAAAAATAGGCAGCATTGGAAGCTGTGTAGCTGGAAGCCGAACAATGCAAAGAGATATCTGAAGTGAATGGTTAAAACTGTGGTAGATAGATTAGAGATACAGCACTGAAACAGGCCCTTCGGCCCACCGAGTCTGTGCCGAACATCAACCACCCATTTATACTAATCCTACACTAATCCCATATTCCTACCAAACATCCCCACCTGTCCCTATATTTCCCTACCACCTACCTATACTGGTGACAATTTATAATGGCCAATTTACCTACCAACCTGCAAGTCTTTGGCATGTGGGAGGAAACCGGAGCACCCGGAGAAAACCCACGCAGACACAGGGAGAACTTGCAAACTCCACACAGGCAGTACCCGGAATCGAACCCGGGTCCCTGGAGCTGTGAGGCTGCGGTGCTAACCACTGCGCCACTGTGCCGCCCTGCTGAGATTTCCATGTCAGTAAAAAAGACTAGAACAGAGTACTTTATAAATGGTGAAAAGATAGAAACACTGGAGGTTCAAAGAGACTTTGGGGGGGTCCATGTCCATTTGAGTGCAGTGTAGATTTACTAGAATGATAACTGGACTTCAAGGGTTAAATTACGAGGTGATATTACACAAACTAGGGATTTATTGCCTGGAATTTAGGAGGATCAAGGTGATTTGTTCAAATATGTTGAGATATTAAGGGGAACTGATGGGGTCGTTTGGGAGAAACTATTTCAGCAGCTTGGGAACATAGGAACAGGAGTAGGCCATTCAGCCCATCGAGCCTGTTCCGCCATTCAATACGATCATGGCTGATCATCCACTTCAATGCCTTTTTCCCAACCTGAGTTTCCACAGCCCACTGGAGTAGAGAATTCCAAAGATTCACAACCCTCTGAGCAAAGACATTTCTCCCCATCTCTGACCTAAGTGGCTTCCCCCTTATTTTGAAATTGTGTCCCCTGGTTCTAGACTCCTGAACCAAAGGAGACATCTTACCTGCATCAGGGGAACAGATAGGAGGTTCTGTGGGAACGAGAGAGACTCACGGTTGGTGTGTTGCCTCCCAGGTGCCAGGGTTCGTGATGTCTCGGATCGTGTTTTTGGGATCCTTAAGTGGGAGGGGGAGCACCCCCAAGTCGTGGTCCACATAGGCACCAATGACATAGTTAGGAAGAGAGATGGGGATTTAAGACAGAAATTCAGGGAGCTAGGGTGGAAGCTTAGAGCGAGAACAAACAGAGTTGTTATCTCTGGGTTGTTGCCCGTGCCACGTGATAGCGAAGCGAGGAATAGGGAGAGACAGGAGTGGAACACGTGGCTGCAGGGATGGTGTAGGAGGGAGGGTTTTGGTTTCCTGGATAATTGGGGCTCTTTCTGGGGTAGGTGGGACCTCTACAAACAGGATGGTCTTCACCTGAACCAGAGGGGTACCAATATCCTGGGGGGGAGATTTCCTAGTGCTCTTCGGGGGGGTTTAAACTAATCCAGCAGGGGAATAGGAACCTAAATTGTAGTGCCAGTGTACAGGATGTTGAAAGTAGTGAGGTCAGGGATATGGTTACAAGGACGCAAGAGGGCACTGGCAAGCAAGAACTTGGTTTAAAGTGTGTCTACCTCAACGCCAGGAGCATCCGGAATAAGGTGGGTGAGCTTGCAGCATGGGTTGGTACCTGGGATCTCGATGTAGTGGCCATTTCGGAGACATGGGCAGAGCAGGGGCAGGAATGGATGTTGCAGATTCCGGGATTTAGATGTTTCAGTAAGAACAGAGAAGATGGTAAAAGAGGGGGGGGGGGTGTGGCATTGTTAATCAAGGAGAGTATTACAGCGACAGAAAGGACGTTCGAGGACTCGTCGACTGAGGTAGTATGGGCCGAGGTTAGAAACAGGAGATTTGAGGTCACCCTGTTGGGAGTCTTTTATAGACCTCCGAATAGTTCCAGAGATGTAGAGGAAAGGATAGCGAAGATGATTCTCGACAGGGGCGAGAGTAACAGGGTAGTTGTTATGGGGGACTTTAACTTTCCAAATATCGACTGGAAATACTATAGTTCGAGTACTTTAGATGGGTCAGTTTTTGTCCAGTGTGTGCAGGAGGGTTTTCTGACACAGTATGTGGACAGGCCAACCAGGGGCGATGCCACATTGGATTTGGTACTGGGAAATGAACCCGGCCAGGTGTTAGATTTAGATGTAGGTGAGCACTTTGGTGATAGTGATCACAATTCGGTTAGGTTTACCTTAGCGATGGGCAGGGACAGGTATATACCGCAGGGCAAGAATTATAGCTGGGGGAAAGGAAATTACGATGCGATTAGGCAAGATTTAGGATGCGTAGGATGGGGAAGGAAAATGCAGGGGATGGGAACAATCGAAATGTGGAGCTTATTCAAGGAGCAGCTACTGTGTGTCCTTGATAAGTATGTACCTGTGAGGCAGGGAGGAAGTTGTCGAGCGAGGGAGCCATGGTTTACTAAAGAAGTTGAAGCGCTTGTCAAGAGGAAGAAGGCGGCTTATGTTAGGATGAGACGTGAAGGCTCAGTTAGGGCGCTTGAGAGCGACAAGCTAGCCAGGAAGGATCTAAAGGGAGAGCGAAGAAGAGCAAGGAGAGGACACGAGAAGTCATTGGTGGATATGATCAGGAAAAACCCTCAGGCTTTCTATAGGTATATCAGGAATAAAAGAATGACTAGAGTTAGATTAGGGCCAATTAAGGATAGTAGTGGGAAGTTGTGTGTGGAATCAGAGGAGATAGGGAAAGTGTTAAATGAATATTTTGCGTCAGTATTTACAGTAGAGAAAGAAAATGTTGTTGAGAATACTGAGATTCAGGCTACTAGGCTAGATGGGATTGAGGTTCACAAGGAGGAGGTGTTATCAATTTTGGAAAGTGTGAAAATAGATAAGTCCCCTGGGCCAGATGGGGTTTATCCTAGGATTCTCTGGGAAGCTAGGGAGGAGATTGCAGAGCCTTTGTCCTTGATCTTTATGTCGTCATTGTCGACAGGAATAGTGCCGGAAGACTGGAGGATAGCAAATGTTGTCCCCTTGTTCAAGAAGGGGAGTAGAGACAGCCCTGGTAATTATAGACCTGTGAGCCTTACTTCGGTTGTGGGTAAAATGTTGGAAAAGGTTATAAGAGACAGGATTTATAATCATCTTGAAAAGAATAAGTTCATTAGCGATGGTCAGCACGGTTTTGTGAAGGGTAGGTCGTGCCTCACAATCCTTATTGAGTTTTTTGAGAAGGTGACCAAACAGGTAGATGAGGGTAAAGCAGTGGATGTGGTGTATATGGATTTCAGTAAGGCGTTTGATAAGGTTCCCCACGGTAGGCTATTGCAGAAAATTCGGAAGTATAGGGTTGAAGGTGATTTAGAGCTTTGGATCAGAAATTGGCTAGCTGAAAGAAGACAGATCGTGGTCGTTGATGGCAAATGTTCATCCTGGAGTTTAGTTACTAGTGGTGCACCGCAAGGATCTGTTTTGGGGCCACTGCTGTTTGTTATTATTTTTATAAATGACCTGGAAGAGGGTGTAGAAGGGTTGGTTAGTAAATTTGCAGATGACACTAAGGTCGGTGGAGTTGTGGATAGTGCCGAAGGATGTTGTAGGGTACAGAGGGACATAGATAGGCTGCAGAGCTGGGCTGAGAGATGGCAAATGGAGTTTAATGCGGAAAAGTGTGAGGTGATTCACTTTGGAAGGAGTAACAGGAATGCAGAGAACTGGGCTAATGGGAAGATTCTTGGTAGTGTAGATGAACAGAGAGATCTTGGTGTCCAGGTGCATAAATCCCTCAAGGTTGCTACCCAGGTTAATAGGGCTGTTAAGAAGGCATATGGTGTGTTAGCTTTTATTAGTAGGGGGATCGAGTTTCGGAGCCACGATGTCATGCTGCAGCTGTAAAAAACTCTGGTGAGACCGCACCTGGAGTATTGCGTGCAGTTCTGGTCACCGCATTATAGGAAGGATGTGGAAGCTATGGAAAGGATGCAGATGAGATTTACTAGGATGTTGCCTGGTATGGAGGGAAGGTCTTACGAGGAAAGGCTGAGGGTCTTGAGGTTGTTTTCGTTGGAGAGAAGGAGGAGGAGAGGTGACTTAATAGAGACATACAAGATAATCAGAGGGTTAGATAGGGTGGATAGTGAGCGTCTTTTTCCTCGGATGGTGATGGCAAACACGAGGGGACATAGCTTCAAGTTGAGGGGTGATAGATATAGGACAGATGTGAGAGGTAGTTTCTTTACTCAGAGAGTAGTAGGGGCGTGAAACGCCCTGCCTGCAGCAGTAGTAGAATCGCCAACTTTAAGGGCATTTAAGTGGACATTGGATAGACACATGGATGAAAATGGAATAGTGTAGGTCAGATGGTTTCACAGGTCGGCGCAACATCGCGGGCCGAAGGGCCTGTACTGCGCTGTAATGTTCTAAATTCTAAATTCTAATAAGAGCATGGGAGAGAGACAGACAGACACCGACAGAAAGTCAGACAGATGGATCTGAATTGGTTCATCGTGAGTTTTGAGCTGAGGTTGGAATTGACATGTGTCACTGACTCCCGAACATTTTCCAATCCCTGTGTGGGGCCTGAAAGGGGGATCAGACATTTTCAAACTGCAGTAATGTTCCCGACAAGGGCTTTGAGTTAAATATTTTACATCAACAAAACAGGTCCCAATGGTCAAACGGGTTCTGTCCTCATTGTGCTGAATTAACATGTCAATGGACAGGACCCCAAGGAACATATTGAACAACATCACAACGAGTAACATTTTTAAAAATTCTTTCATAGGATGTGGGCGTCGCAGGCCAGGCCAGCATTTATTGCCCATCCCTAATTGCCCTTGAACTGAGTGGCTTGCGAGTCCATTTCGAGAGCATGTAAGAGTTAACCACATTGCTGTGGATCTGGAGTCACACGTCGGCCAGACCAGGAAAAGACAGCAGATTTCCTTCCCTAAAGGAATTAGTGAACCAGATGGGTTTTTACAACAATTAACAATGGTTTCATGGCCATCATTAGACTAGCTTTAAATTAAAACATATTCACTGGTGAAGCAAACTGCTGAGCTGGGTTGTGTCTAGGTGGAAAGGAGTCCCAGTTCAATTCCCAAACCCTCTCCCTCCCTCTCTCTCCAGTGGAAGGGATATTTCTCTCAGTCTGGTGTGTGTTTGTTGTGTGCTCGCATTGTGAGCTCAATCGATATCACTTTTGATCCTTTGCTTTCTAACCAGCATTTGTTTGAATTGGGATGTTACTGAGAGATTGTCAGAACAACTGAAAGAAAACAGTTTTGGGATCTTGCTGCACCTATTGCTGAGAATCGTTTGCTTTGATTTATCCAATTTAATTTATTTTACTGCTCTGCTCCTGGGGGCATCTGTTTTACTTTGAAAACTATAATGACAATAAATGAAGAGAGTGAGAGAGTTTTGTGATGAGGAATGTTATTGGACAGGCTGTCCATCCGCCTTGGACAGTGTCCTTCACCCAAAGGCAGGATTCGATGTGTCTTCCTGCATTTGTGTCTGGCTTTTGATCTCTCATTTCAACATGCGCCTGTTGGGTGGGGGTACTTGTGTTTTAAAATGGATTAAAGTTTTGGTTAATTTAGGCCTAGCCTATCATTACGACATGGACATGTCAATCCTCGATGCAGTCGTTTAGGAAGGATAGGCGGAGGGGAGAAGGAGGTGTGATAGTGCTGTTAATGAAGGACGAGACAGTACATTAGTGAGACAGTATCTTAGATCGATGGAACAAGATGTCGAATCAGTTTGGGTGGAGCTAAGAAACAGGAAGGGGCAACAAACATTGGTGAGAGATGTTTTGTCGACCACCAAACTACAGTGGTAATGTTGAACACGGTAAACATCAGGAAATTACAGCTGCATGTAACATGGGCAATACAGTAACAATGGACATCTTCAATTTACAGATAGATTGTCTCATCCTAATTAGCACTAATTCTCTGGAGGATGAATTCCCAGTATGTGTATGAGATGGATGACTGGAGCAGTATGTTGAAGAACCAACTAGGGATTGAACTATTTCAGATTTAGTATTTTGTAATGAGAAAGGGCTAATTAATAACCTTGTTGTAAAGGGGCCATGATGAAATCATGACCACAATATGATCGAATTTTCCATTTGAAAAAAATATATAGTTCATTCTGAAACTAGGCTTTTAAATCTGAACAAAGGAAACTATGAAGATATGAATGGCAAGTTGCCTATGGTGTATTGGGAAAATCCATTAAACGATTTGACAGTAGCCAGACAATGGCTAGTAGTTAAAGAAGTTATTTCATGCTTGACAGCAAATGTACATTCCTCGAAGAAACAAAAACCCAACAGAAAATGTGAATCAATCGTGGCGAACAAAATGAGTTTGTTATCATTAGGGGTCGAGTCAAATCACAGGCAAAACAAACACTTCACCTGTCTGCCCCGGAATGAATAGCAAAATGTGTGGATATTTTATGTCTGTATTCAGACAATATAGACAGCAAAGTACATTATATGGTGGGATGCTGCAGGACGGTGGGAAAAGCAACTTAAAAACAATTATTCACAAGTCTAGTCCAACTTAACTACAGATTAGACCCCGAAAGGTAATAAATGCCAACACTCCTGAGTTTGTTGGAGTATCTTAAGCTTTACTCTGTATGGCTTTCAGAAATTAAATATTACACATACACTACAAGATTAAAGGTTACACGTAGGTTAGGTTACATAGAATTCCAGTAAATTAGCACTAAAATCCCAGTGAATATTCCTGGAAAAATCAATGCTGCAAAGGTTCCCCACAGACTCTCCCCTAATCTGTGTCTTCAATTTCACCAAGGCCCACTGACCAATGATCAGTCGTTCAGGAGGGATCTTCTTCCAATAGCTGGCCCGGCTATCTGGACTGCAGTGTCAGATAAAGGAAAGGGACCCCCTTATATCCAGGACTGACCTTCACTCTCCCCTCGTGCACCATGTTACTGGGCTCAGTGTTCGGGCCTTTCCCTGCATGATCAATCCCTGTGTGTGATCAATATATTTTCCTATACTGCCTGGACCACCCCACACACACATTGCATTTACTTCTACATTCCAAACCTCACCCGTACCTGATTTCTTGTCATTAAAAGACTCCATTTTATTCTCCATATCCTGCCTTCTTGTAATTCCAGTCCTTTGGTCATTTACTGTCCATATCTTGTCTTAGGAATGCAGCACGTAGGACATTCCAGACCCATTTCTGTTGAGTGTTTACTTGTACAAGTGAATTGCCCATTTGATATTTTTAACTTACTTAACCCTTGTGTTCCCACAAAGATCAAGATCGCAAATTCAACAGTGTCCACTATGACTTCATCCCATCGTGTCTGATGTACATTCTCACAGGATAGCAGGTATAACTGACCAGTGGTGTACTGCAGGGATCGGTGCTGGGACCCTTGCTGTTTGTGGTGTACATTAATGATTTGATGTGAATATAGGAGGCATGATCATTAATTTTGCAGATGACACGAAAATTGGTGGCATTGTAAATAGTGAGGAGGGAAGCTTTCGATTGCAGGACGATATAGATGGGCTGGTAGGATGAGCGGAGCAGTGGCAAATGGAATTTAAATCTTAGAAGTGTGAGGTGATGCACTTTGGAAGGACTAACAAGGCAAGGGAATATATAATGGTGGTAGGACCATAGGAAGTACAGAGTGTCAGAAGGACCTTGGTGTACTTGTCCATAGATCACTGAAGGCAGCAGCACAGGTAGATAAGGTGGTTAGGAAGGCATATGTGATAATTGCCTTTATTAGCCGAGGTATAGAGTATAAGAGCAAGGAGGTTATGATGGAGCTGTGTAAAACACTAGTTCGGCCACAGCAGGAGTACTGTGTACAGTTCTGGGCGCCACTCTTTAGGAAGGATGTGATTGCACTGGAGAGGGTGCAGAGGAGATTCACCAGGATGTTGCACGGGCTGCAGCATTTCAGCTATGAAGTTAGGCTGAATAAGCTGGGGTTGTTTTCCTTGGAGCAGAGAAGGCTGAGGGGGGAAATGATTGAGGTATACAAAATTATGAGGGGAATTGATAAGTGAGATAGCAAGAAACTTTATCCATTAGCGGAGGGGTCTATCACAAGTGGGCATAGATTTAAGGGTAAGGGGCAGGGGTTTTAGAGGGGATTTGAGGAAAAGATTTTTAACCCAGAGGTTGGTTGGAATCTGGAACACTCTGCCTGAAGGGGTGGTAGAGGCAGGGACCCTCACAACATTTAAGAAGTATTTAGATGAGCACTTGAAATGCCGTAGCATACAAGGCTACGGGCCAAGTGCTGGAAAATGGAACTAGAATAGGTAGGTGCTTGATGGTGGGCAAGGACACGATGGGCCGAACGGCCTATTTCTGTGCTGTATAACTCTATGACTCTAACTCTCGTCATAGTATTCAGCTGAAAATTGATCAGTTACATTGTTATTTCAGTCCATATTTACAGTGCACACGGTACCTTACTGTTGTAATAAAGTCATATAGTGTCTATTCATCCCACTGGGGCAAAATGTCACTGGCTCAACATTCTCACCAAATACGAAAGCATTCCACAATGCAAGACTCTCAAATTCAACACAAGTTTCCTTCTCTGAGTCTCGCTGGTCTGTTCTGATTCTCTGAGGGATTACTGATGCTTATCCTCCACATGAGCAGTCGTCCTAATCCCGTGTGCCTGTCCTGCTCCCAAACCCGGCATCCACTTACATTAAGGCAAGTGATACAGGAGCGTCTCAGTGACTGAGGCATGTGAGTCTTGAGGCTGAGCCGGGGACAGTGAGTGACCCGGGTTAATCCGACACTCCAGGGAATGTTTCAACGGAGCTTCACTCTGGATCTAACCCGTGCTGTACCTTCTCTGAGATTGTTCGATGGGGCAGTGCAGACGAGGAGAGTTATTCCTTACCCACTTTAAATATGGAGAAGTTATTCCTTCAAGTTATATCCAAGAGATTGTTTGAAATGTGATGAGGGTTTCTGCCTCAACCATCCTTTCGAGTCACAGAGGCAGAGAGAGATACAGCACTGAAACAGGCCCATCGGCCCACCCAGTCTGTGCCAGCCATCAACCACCCATTTTAAACTAACACTTTCAGGCAGTGAGTTCCAAACACCCACCAGCCACTGGGTGAAGAAACTATTGATGTGTTTCGTTCAGTTAAGTTTGATGTCAATGTTTCCCCAGGATGCTGATGCTGGGGGATTCAGCGATGGGATAATGCTTTGAATGCCAAGGGGAGGTGGTGGGATTCTCTCTTGTTGCAGATGGTCATTGCCTGGCACTTGTGTGACATGAATGTTACTTCCCACTGGTCGGCCCAAGCCTGAATGTTGTCTGGGTCTTGGTGCATGTGGCTATGGATTGCTTCATTATCTGAGGCAAAATACTGTGGATGCTGGAAATCTGGAAAGCATCGAACTGAATCACTAACTTTGTTTCTCTCTCCACAGATGCTGCTTGACCTGCTCAGTATTTCCAGCATTCTCTCCTGGGATCTCAGCTGAAGATGGTTGGGCCTCGGACACTACCCTGATGAACTCCTGCAGTGATGTCCTGGGACTGAGATGATTGACCTCCAACAACCACAACCAACATCCTTTGTGCTCGGTATGAGTCCAACCAGCGGATTCCTACTGACTTCAGTTTTACTCGGGCTCCTCGATGTCACACTCGGTCAAACGCTGCCTTGATGTTAAGGTCAGTCTCTCTTCCCAGTAGCAGACAGGAGTGAATCGTTCCCTTTGACCCGTTGTACACTGAACAAGCTGTGCTTCTTCACAGCCTGATACAGGACTGTACACAGCCGATTAATGTAGCCCATCAAACACTCCCAGAGCAGGTTCAGCACAGCTTAGGAACAGAGTACAGTTCCTTCAACATTCTCTCTCTGTCTCTCCCTCCTGCTATCTCTGACATTAGGAGAGAGACAGAGGGAGAGAGGGTTAGATATGAAGGCAGAGAGAGGGCTGTAGAGAGGGACAAAGTTGGAGAGAGAGAGGTCGTTGCGGTGGATGAAAAGGATAATGTAAGATATATTAATTTGATGTAATCCTTCACTGCTGTGTACACAAACATATAAGAGATAGATATGGAGATAAAAAAACATCAGGAGAGGGGGAAATGTAGATGAAGTTGGGGCCCAGGCAGATACGTTTGATGATCCAGAAGGAACAGTCTCCATTTTAAACGTCCAGCAAGCTATTCCACTGTGGGAGCCATCACACTCTCATGACATTGGTTGTGCAAATTTCTTGCTGGCTTATTGGTTAATTTTTAAATCTGTGATTGATAGATTCTTGTTAACCAAAGGTATTAAGAGATAAGGGGCAAAGGCAGGATATATGGTGTAAGTTACATCACAGATCAGCCAAGATCTCATTTGATGCCGGAACAGGGTTGTTGGGTTAAATTGCATCTTCCTCTTCCAATATCCCCTGTGGAGTATCCTACTATCTCTTTTATTCACCCTGTCAGTCCATATCTCTCTGTTTCTCTCTTTCTGTCTCTCTCTCTCTCTGTCTGTTTCGGACAGTGTAGAGTGAGATTCACTCTGTATCCACCCCATGATGTTCCTGCCCTGGGAGTGTGTGATGGGACAGTGTAGATGGAAATCTACTCTGTGTCAAACCCAACCTTGTGTTTGGCTTGGGAATATTTAATGGGACAGTGTAGCTGGAGCTTTACTCTGTATCCCTGGAATTTAGAAGGCTCAGGTGTGATTTGATGATTGTTTTCAAGATAATAAGGGAAACTGATAGGGTAGACAGAGAGTAACAATTCCCACTGGCTGCAGAGTCTAGAACATGGGGGCATAGTCTAAAAATATAAACCTCGTCTAAAAACCTTTCAGGAGTGAAATGAAGAAACACTTCAACACACCAGGTGTGGTATCAGTTTGGAACTCTCTTCCACAATCAGCAATTGATGCTGAGACACTTGTTAATTTTTACATCTGAGTTTGATAGATTTTTATGAAACATCTCTGTCTCTCCCTCTCTCTCCTCCCATCTCTGCCTCTCTGTCTCTCTGTCTCTGCATCTGTCTTTCCAACTCTGTCACTCCCACTCTCTCCTTCTCTCTCTGCCTCTTTCTCTCTCTGTCTCTCCATCTGTCTTTCCAACTCTGTCACTCCCACTCTCTCCTTCCCTCTCTGCCTCTTTCTCTCTCTGTCTCTCCATCTGTCTTTCCAACTCTGTCACTCCCACTCTCACCTTCTATCTCTGCCTCTCTCTCTCTATCCCTCCATCTGTCCTTCCCTCCCTGTCACTCCCTCTCTCTCCTTCTCTCTCTCTCTCTGTGTCCCTCCATCTGTCTTTCCCTCCCTGTCTCTCCCTCTCTCTCCTTCTCTCTCTGTCTCTCTCTCTGTCCCTCCATCTGTCAAAGAACAAAGAACAGTACAGCACAGGACCCGGCCATTCGGCCCTCCAAGCCTGCGCCAATCTTGATGCCTGCCTAAACTAAAACCTTCTGCACTTCCGGGGTCCGTATCCCTCTATTCCCTTCCTTTTCATGTATTTGTCAAGATGTCTCTTAAACGTCTCTATGGTACCTGTTTCCACCACCTCCCCCAACAACAAGTTCCAGGCACTCACCACCCTCTGTGTAAGGAACTTGCCTCGCACATCCCCTCTAAACTTTGCCCCTCTCACCTTAAACCTCTGTCCCCTAGTAACTGACTCTTCCACCCTGGGAAAAAGCTTCTGACTATCCACTCTGTCCATGCCGCTTTTAACTTTGTAAACCTCTATCATGTCGCCCCTCCACCTCCGTCGTTCCAGTGAAAACAATCCGAGTTTATCCAACCTCTCCTCATAGCTAATGCCCTCCAGACCAGGCAACATCCTGGTAAACCTCTTCTGTACCCTCTCCAAAGCCTCCACGTCCTTCTGGTAGTGTGGCATCCAGAATTGCACGCAATATTCTAAGTGTGGCCTAACTAAAGTTCTGTACAGCTGCAGCATGACCTGCCTATTTTTATACTCTATGCCCCGATCGATGAAAGCAAGCATGCCGTTTGCCTTCTTGACTACGTTATCCACCTGCGTTGCCACTTTCAGTGACCTGTGGACCTGTACGCCCAGATCTCTCTGCCTGTCAATACTCCTAAGGGTTCTGCCATTTACTGTATACTTCCCACCTGCATTAGACCTTCAGAAATGCATTACCTCACATTTGTCCAGATTAAACTCCATCTGCCATTTCTACGCCCAAGTCTCCAACCGATCTATATCCTGCTGTATCCTCTGACAATCTTCATCACTATCCGCAACTCCACCAACCTTTGTGTCGTCCGCAAACTTACTAATCAGACCAGTTACATTTTCCTCCAAATCATTTATATATACTACAAACAGCAAAGGTCCCAGCACTGATCCCTGCGGAACACCACTAGTCACATCCCTCCATTCAGAAAAACACCCTTCCACTGCTACCCTCTGTCTTCTATGACTGAGCCAGTTCTGTATCCATCTTGCAGCCAGTTCTGTACCCATTTTGTCTTTCCCTCTCGTGTCACTCCCTCTCTCTCCTTCTATCTCTGTCTCTCTCTCTGTCTCTCCATCTGTCTTTCCCTCCCTGTCACTCCCTCTCTTTCCTTCCATCTCTGCCTCTCTCTCTGTCTCTCCATCTCTATTGCCCTCTCTGTCTCTCCCTCTCTCTACTTCTATCTCTGTCTTTCTCCCTGTCTCTCCATCTGTCCTTCCCTCTCTGTCACTCCATCTCTCCCTCTCTCCTTCTCTCCCTCTCGCTCCTTCTCTCTCTCTCTGTCCCTCCATCTGTCTTTCTCCCCCTGTCACTCCCTCTCTCTCCTTCTAACTCTCTCCCACTCCATCTATCCCCAGATCTGTCTGTCCCTCCCTGACATTCCCACTCTCTCCTTCCATCTCTATCTTTCTCTCAGTCCCTCCATCTGTCTTTCCCTCCCTGTCACTCCCTCTCTTTCCTTCCATCTCTGCCTCTCTCTCTGTCCCTCCATCTGTCTTTCCCTCTCTGTCACACCCTCTCTCTCCTTCTCTCTCTGTCTCTCTCTCTGTCCCACCATCTGTTTTTCCCTCTGTCACTCCCTCTCTCTCCTTCTATCGCTGTCTCTCTCTCTCTCTGTGTCTCTCCATCTGTATATCCCTCCCTGCCACTCCATCTCTCTCCTTCTCTCTCTTTCTCTCTCTCTCTGTCCCTCCATCTGTCCATCCCCCCTGACACTACCCCTCTCTCTCCTTCTGTCTCTGTCTTTCTCTCTGTCCCTCCATCTGTCTTTCCCTCCCTGACACTCCCTCTCTCTCCTTGTATCTCTGTCTCTCTCTCTGTCCCTCCATTTGTCTTTCCCTCTCTGTCACTACCACTCTCTCCTTCTATCTCTGTCTCTTCCTCTCTATCCCTCCATCTGTCCTTCCCTCCCTGTCACTCCATCTCTCTCCTTCTCTCTCTGTCTCTCACTCTGTCCCTCCATCTGTCTTTGTCTCCCTGTCACTCCCTCTCTCTCCTTCCATCTCTGGCTCTCTCTTTCTCTGTCTTTCCATCTGTCTTTCCCATCCTGTCAGTCCCTCTCTTTGCTTCCATCTCTGTCTCTCTCCCTGTCTCTCTCTCTGTCTTTCCCTCTCTGTCTCTCCCACTCTCTCCTTCTCTCTCTGTCTCTCCCTCTCCCTCCTTCTCTCTCTCTCTGTCGCTCCATCTGTATTCCCCCCCCCGTCACTCCCCCTCTCTCCTTCTATCCCTGTCTCTGCCTCTCTCGCTGTCTCTCTCTCTCTGTCCCTCCATTTGTCTTTCCCTCTCTGTCACGCCCTCTCTCTCCTTCTATCTCTGTCTCTCTCTCTCTCTCTCTCTCTCTATCCCTCCATTTATCTTTCCCTCTCTGTCACTCCCTCTCTCTCCTTCTATCTCTGTCTCTCTCTCTCTGTCTCTCCATCTGTCTTTCCCTCCGAGTCACTCCCTCTCTCCCCTTCCATCTCTGTCTCTCTCCCTGTCTCTCCAAATGTCTTTCCCTCTCTGTCTCTCCCTCTCTCTCCTTCTATCACGTTCCATCTGACTCTCTCTCTCACTCTGTCCCTCCATCTGTCTTTTCCTCCCTGACACTCCCTCTCTGTCTGTCTCTCTCTGTCTCTCTCTCTCTGTCCTTCCATCTGTCTTTCCCCCTCTGTCTCTCCCTCTCTCTCCTTCTATCTCTCTCTCTCTCGCTCTATCCCTCCATCTGTCCTTCCCTCCCTGTCACTCCCTCTCTCTCCGTCCACCTCTGCCTCTCTCTCCCTCTGTATCTCCATCTGTCTTTCCAACTCTGTCACTTCCACTCTCTCCTTCCCTCTCTGCCTCTTTCTCTCTCTGTCTCTCCATCTGTCTTTCCAACTCTGTCACTCCCACTCTCACCTTCTATCTCTGCCTCTCTCTCTCTATCCCTCCATCTGTCCTTCCCTCCCTGTCACTCCCTCTCTCTCCTTCTCTCTCTCTCTCTGTCCCTCCATCTGTCTTTCCCTCCCTGTCTCTCCCTCTCTCTCCTTCTCTCTCTGTCTCTCTCTCTGTCCCTCCATCTGTCAAAGAACAAAGAACAGTACAGCACAGGACCCGGCCATTCGGCCCTCCAAGCCTGCGCCAATCTTGATGCCTGCCTAAACTAAAACCTTCTGCACTTCCGGGGTCCGTATCCCTCTATTCCCTTCCTTTTCATGTATTTGTCAAGATGTCTCTTAAACGTCTCTATGGTACCTGTTTCCACCACCTCCCCCAACAACAAGTTCCAGGCACTCACCACCCTCTGTGTAAGGAACTTGCCTCGCACATCCCCTCTAAACTTTGCCCCTCTCACCTTAAACCTCTGTCCCCTAGTAACTGACTCTTCCACCCTGGGAAAAAGCTTCTGACTATCCACTCTGTCCATGCCGCTTTTAACTTTGTAAACCTCTATCATGTCGCCCCTCCACCTCCGTCGTTCCAGTGAAAACAATCCGAGTTTATCCAACCTCTCCTCATAGCTAATGCCCTCCAGACCAGGCAACATCCTGGTAAACCTCTTCTGTACCCTCTCCAAAGCCTCCACGTCCTTCTGGTAGTGTGGCATCCAGAATTGCACGCAATATTCTAAGTGTGGCCTAACTAAAGTTCTGTACAGCTGCAGCATGACCTGCCTATTTTTATACTCTATGCCCCGATCGATGAAAGCAAGCATGCCGTTTGCCTTCTTGACTACGTTATCCACCTGCGTTGCCACTTTCAGTGACCTGTGGACCTGTACGCCCAGATCTCTCTGCCTGTCAATACTCCTAAGGGTTCTGCCATTTACTGTATACTTCCCACCTGCATTAGACCTTCAGAAATGCATTACCTCACATTTGTCCAGATTAAACTCCATCTGCCATTTCTACGCCCAAGTCTCCAACCGATCTATATCCTGCTGTATCCTCTGACAATCTTCATCACTATCCGCAACTCCACCAACCTTTGTGTCGTCCGCAAACTTACTAATCAGACCAGCTACATTTTCCTCCAAATCATTTATATATACTACAAACAGCAAAGGTCCCAGCACTGATCCCTGCGGAACACCACTAGTCACATCCCTCCATTCAGAAAAACACCCTTCCACTGCTACCCTCTGTCTTCTATGACTGAGCCAGTTCTGTATCCATCTTGCAGCCAGTTCTGTACCCATTTTGTCTTTCCCTCTCGTGTCACTCCCTCTCTCTCCTTCTATCTCTGTCTCTCTCTCTGTCTCTCCATCTGTCTTTCCCTCCCTGTCACTCCCTCTCTTTCCTTCCATCTCTGCCTCTCTCTCTGTCTCTCCATCTCTATTGCCCTCTCTGTCTCTCCCTCTCTCTACTTCTATCTCTGTCTTTCTCCCTGTCTCTCCATCTGTCCTTCCCTCTCTGTCACTCCATCTCTCCCTCTCTCCTTCTCTCCCTCTCGCTCCTTCTCTCTCTCTCTGTCCCTCCATCTGTCTTTCTCCCCCTGTCACTCCCTCTCTCTCCTTCTAACTCTCTCCCACTCCATCTATCCCCAGATCTGTCTGTCCCTCCCTGACATTCCCACTCTCTCCTTCCATCTCTATCTTTCTCTCAGTCCCTCCATCTGTCTTTCCCTCCCTGTCACTCCCTCTCTTTCCTTCCATCTCTGCCTCTCTCTCTGTCCCTCCATCTGTCTTTCCCTCTCTGTCACACCCTCTCTCTCCTTCTCTCTCTGTCTCTCTCTCTGTCCCACCATCTGTTTTTCCCTCTGTCACTCCCTCTCTCTCCTTCTATCGCTGTCTCTCTCTCTCTCTCTGTGTCTCTCCATCTGTATATCCCTCCCTGCCACTCCATCTCTCTCCTTCTCTCTCTTTCTCTCTCTCTCTGTCCCTCCATCTGTCCATCCCCCCTGACACTACCCCTCTCTCTCCTTCTGTCTCTGTCTTTCTCTCTGTCCCTCCATCTGTCTTTCCCTCCCTGACACTCCCTCTCTCTCCTTGTATCTCTGTCTCTCTCTCTGTCCCTCCATTTGTCTTTCCCTCTCTGTCACTACCACTCTCTCCTTCTATCTCTGTCTCTTCCTCTCTATCCCTCCATCTGTCCTTCCCTCCCTGTCACTCCATCTCTCTCCTTCTCTCTCTGTCTCTCACTCTGTCCCTCCATCTGTCTTTGTCTCCCTGTCACTCCCTCTCTCTCCTTCCATCTCTGGCTCTCTCTTTCTCTGTCTTTCCATCTGTCTTTCCCATCCTGTCAGTCCCTCTCTTTGCTTCCATCTCTGTCTCTCTCCCTGTCTCTCTCTCTGTCTTTCCCTCTCTGTCTCTCCCACTCTCTCCTTCTCTCTCTGTCTCTCCCTCTCCCTCCTTCTCTCTCTCTCTGTCGCTCCATCTGTATTCCCCCCCCCCGTCACTCCCCCTCTCTCCTTCTATCCCTGTCTCTGCCTCTCTCGCTGTCTCTCTCTCTCTCTGTCCCTCCATTTGTCTTTCCCTCTCTGTCACGCCCTCTCTCTCCTTCTATCTCTGTCTCTCTCTCTCTCTCTCTCTCTCTATCCCTCCATTTATCTTTCCCTCTCTGTCACTCCCTCTCTCTCCTTCTATCTCTGTCTCTCTCTCTCTGTCTCTCCATCTGTCTTTCCCTCCGAGTCACTCCCTCTCTCCCCTTCCATCTCTGTCTCTCTCCCTGTCTCTCCAAATGTCTTTCCCTCTCTGTCTCTCCCTCTCTCTCCTTCTATCACGTTCCATCTGACTCTCTCTCTCACTCTGTCCCTCCATCTGTCTTTTCCTCCCTGACACTCCCTCTCTGTCTGTCTCTCTCTGTCTCTCTCTCTCTGTCCCTCCATCTGTCTTTCCCCCTCTGTCTCTCCCTCTCTCTCCTTCTATCTCTCTCTCTCTCGCTCTATCCCTCCATCTGTCCTTCCCTCCCTGTCACTCCCTCTCTCTCCGTCCACCTCTGCCTCTCTCTCCCTCTGTCTCTCCATCTGTATTTCCCTCTCTGTCACTCCCTCTCTGTCCTTCTCTCTCTGTTTCTCTCTCTATCCCTCCATCTGTCCTTCCCTCCGTCACTCCCTCTCTGTCCTTCTCTCTCTGTTTCTCTCTCTATCCCTCCATCTGTCCTTCCCTCCGTCACTCCATCTCTCTCCATCTTTCTCTGTCTCTCTCTCTGTCCCTCCATCTGTCTTTCTCTCCTTGTCACTCCCTCTCTCTCCTTCCATCTCTGCTTCTCTCTCTCTGTCTCTCCAACTGCCTTTGCCTTTGTTTCTCTCCCACTCCCTCCTTCTCTTCCTCTCTCTCTGTCACTCCCTCTCTCTCCTTCTATCGCTGTCTCTCTCTCTATCCCTCTATCCCTCCATCTGTCCTTCCCTCCCTGTCTCTCCATCTCTCTCCTTCTCTCTCTGTCTCTCACTCTGTCCCTCGATCTGTCTTTGGCTCCCTGTCACTCCCTCGCTCTCCTTCTCTCTCTGTCTCTCTCACTCTGTCCCTCCATCTGTCTTTTCCTCCCTGACTCTCACCCTCTCTCCTTCTCTCTCTGTCTCTCTCTCTGTCCCTCCATCTGTCTTTCCCTCTCTGTCACTCCCTCTCTCTCCTTCTTTCTCTGTCTCTCCATCTGTCTTTCCCTCTCTGTCAATCCCTCTCGGTCCTTCTCTATCTGTTTCTCTCTCTATCCCTCCATCTGTCCTTCCTGCCGTCATTCCATAGAGAGGGCTGTGGAGAGGGACAAACTTGGAGAGAGAAAGAGATTGTTGAGTTGGATGAAGAGGATAATGTAAGATATATTAACTTGATTAAATCCTTCACTGCTGTGTGCACAAACATATTTGAGATAGGTATGGAGAGAAAATAAAACATCGGGAGAGGGAGGAATGTAGATGAGGTTGGGGCCCAGGCGGACACTTTTGATGATCTGGAAGAAATAGCCTCCATTTTAAATATTCAGCCAGCTATTCCACTGTGGGAACCATCACACCCTCATGCTATTGTTTGTGGAAATTTCATGCTGGCTTATTGGTTAATTTTTAAACCTGTGATTGATAGATTCTTGTTAACCAAAGGTATTAAGAGATAAGGGGCAAAGGCAGGATATATGGTGTAAGTTTGATCACAGATCAGCCAAGATCTCATTGAATGCAGGAACAGAGTTTTGGAGTTAAATTACATCCTCCTCTTCCAATATCCCTTGTTAAATATCCTTCTTTCTCTGTCAGTCACCCTCTCAGTCTATGTCTCTCTGTTTCTCTTTTTCTCTCTCTCCCTCTATCTCTGTGTTTCGGACAGTGTCTTGTGAGATTCACTCTGTATCCACCCCATGATGTTCAGCCCTCGGAGTGTGTGATGTGACAGTGTAGAGGGAAATGTACTCTGTGTCAAACCCAACATTGTGCTTGGCTTGGAAATGTTGAATGGGACAGTGTAGCTGGAGATTTACTGTGTATCCCTGGAATTTAGAAGGTTATGTGGTGATTTGATGTAGGTTTACAAAATAATAAGGGAAACTGATAGGGTGGACTGAGAGTAAATATTCCCACTGGCTGTGGAGTCAGGAACTTGGGATAGTCTGAAAATATAAAGAGTGGCAACTTTGACTTCATCCCATCGTGTCGTATGTACATTCTCACATATAGCAGGGATAGCAGCACATATATAACAGGGTAGCAGGTATAACTGTAGTCATAGTATTCAGCTGAAAATTGATCAGTTACATTGTTATTTCAGTCCATATTTACAGTACACACGGTACCTTACTGTTGTAATCAAGTCATATAGTATCTATTCATCCCACTGGGGCAAAATGTCACTGGCTCAACATTCTCACCAAATACTAAAGCATTCCACAATGCAACACTCTCAAATTCAACACAAGTTTCCTTTTCTGAGTCTCGCTGGTCTGTTCTGATTCTCTGAGGGATTACTGATGCTTATCCTCCACATGAGCAGTCGTCCTAATCCCGTGTGCCTGTCCCGCTCCCAAACCCGGCATCCGCTTACATTACGGCAAGTGATACAGGAGCGTCTCAGTGACTGAGGCAGGTGAGTCTTGAGGCTGAGCAGGGGACAGTGAGTGACCCGGGTTAATCCGACACTCCAGGGAATGTTTAAACTGAACTGTACTCTGTATCTAACCCGTGTTGTACCTTCTCTGAGATTGTTCGATGGGGCAGTGCAGACAAGGAGACTCTGCTGAGGTAGACAGAGAATAACTATTCCCACTGGCTGCGGAGTCAGGAACTTGTGGGCCGAGTCTAAAGATCTAAACGTAGTCTCAAAACCTTTCAGGAGTGAAATGAAGAAACACTTCAACACACCAGGTGTGGTATCAGTTTGGAACTCTCTTCTACAAACAGCAATTGATGTTGAGAAACTTGTAAATTTTTAAATCTGAGATTGATAGATTGTTGTTAACCAAAGGTATTAAGAGATCAGGGGCAAAGGTGGGATATATAGTGTTAGATGGATCACAGATCAGCCCAGATCTCATTGAATGAAGGAACAGGGTCGAGGGGTTAAACTGCCTCCTCATCTTCCAATGTCTGATGTTAAATATCCTTCTTTCTCTCTCGGTCACCCTGTCAGTCTGTTTCTCTCTTTCTGTCTCTCACTGTGTCTACTTCGGACAGTGTAGAGTGAGATTCACTCTGTGTCCACCCCATGATGTTCCTGTCCTGGGAGTGTTGGATGGGACAGTGTAGAAGGAGCATTACTCTGTATCTAATCCATGCTGTACCTGTCTGGGGAATGTAGATAGGAGAGTGGAAACAGAGAGGTCTGGGACCAGTGTCCTCATGGGGAGGACTTAATGGTGCCTTCTAATTAACCAGTTAGCAATATTGGTGCTCCAGGGATGAAAGGGACATTGGCTGAGTGGATACGACATTGGCTGAGTGGATACGACATTGGCTGAGAGAGTGGACAATGGTTGTTTCAGACTGGAGGGAGGTATACAGTGGAGGTTTATATTAGGACCACTGATCTTTTTGATATATACTAATGACTTGGACTTGTGTTTACAGGGCATAACTTCACGTTTTGCCTATGTTTGTGACATCTGCAATGTAATAAACAGGGAAGGGACCAGTAGCAGACTTCAGGAGGAGAGAGGCAATCTGGTGAAATGGAACACACACGAACAAATGAATTAGGAGCAGGAGTAGGCCATTCGGCCCCTCGAGCCTGCTCTGTCATTCAATGGCTGATCTGATTGCGAACTCAACTCCACTTTCCTGTATGCGTCCCATAACCCTTGACTCCCTAACTGATAAAAAAATCTATCGAACTCAGCCTTGAATATATTCAATGATCCAGCCTCCACTGCTCTCTGGGGAAGAGAATTCTACAGACTGACCCCCTCTGAGAGAAACACATTTCTCCTCATCTCAGTTTTAAATGGGACGTCCCTAATTTCTAAACTGTGTCCCCTAGTACTAGTCTCCCCAACAAGTGGAAACATCCTCTCAGCATCCACCCTATCCAGTCCCATCGGGACCTGAGATGTTTCACTCAGATCACCTCTCATTCCTCTAAACCCCAGTGGGTATAGACCCAACCTGTTCAACCTTTCCTCATAAGATAACCCCTTCATCCCAGGAATCAGCCCAGTGAACCTTCTCTGAACTACTTCGAATGCAATTATATAACTTCTTCAGTAAGGAGACCAAAAGTGTCCACAATCCTGCAGACGTCGTCTAACCTATGCCCTGTACAGCTGTAACAACACTTCCCTACTTTTATATTCTATTCACCTTGCAATAAACAACAACATTCCATTTGCCTTCCTAATCACTCGCTGTAGCTACACGGTAACATTTTGTGATTCATGTACCAGGACACCCAGATCCCTCTGTACCATACAGTTCTGCAGTCTCTCTCCATTTCAATAATATACTGATTTTTATTCTTCCTGCGAAAGTGGACAAGCTCACATTTTCCCACATTATACTCCATCTGACAATTTTTTGCTCACTCACTTAACCTATGGAAATCTCTTTGTAAACTTTATGTCCTCTTGACAATTGGTGAAATGGTCAGACACAGGGCAGGTTAACTTCAATGCTGAGAAATGTAAAATGATGCATTTCGGAAGGAAGGCTGCGGAGAAGCGATATAAACTAAATAGTCCAATGTTAAAATGGGTGCTGGTTCAGAGAGATCTGGAATTTCATTTGTGTCACTTTTTAAATCTGAAAGATTCAATTTGGGGCTTGCAATCTTGTCAGTTGAATTTAGCTTCATCCTGAAAAGTGTTAGCAAACATGTTTGGAAATGTGTCAAAAGCTGTTTCCATTCAGACTTTCCTGAATTGTGGAAGTGTGAGCTATCTTTGCAGAGATAGGAAATAGAGTTGTTTGAATGGACCTGCAGGTTTTAGTTGATGCAATAAGGTGAGAATTTGAATTGTATCCCTTGCAGATACACAGAATTGAAGGTATTTACAGAACACCACATGAAGTAGTTTACCAATGTCTGACAAACTTCAAAGACTTCAGACACATGGAAGAAGAGGCGAAGGGAACAATATACAAAACCTCAGTCAGTCAGACAACAGCAGTAGGAAAATGAATCTCTTTTTATGGGTTTTAATTTGAAGGCCTGAGCTGATGATTGAAAAAGCAGGAGTTCAAATCCCACACAGGGCTGTTGTGAATTTGAATTTTGTTTTTTCTTTCAAAAAACGTAAATCTGGAGTTAAAAAGCCTCTAAGTTGGAATGATTCACTCCTGTCTACTCGTGCAAAGCCCGTGTGTGTCTCAGTTTTGCTGTATTTATTAACGATTTAAGATGATGAGGTAGAATGCAACATACCCAAGTTTACCAATGACACAGTAAGCAGTGTAGCTGGAAGCATCAAATTACAAAGAGATATGAATATCTTAAATAAATGGGCAAAACTGTGGTAGTTAGATTTCCATGTCAGTAAAAAAGACTAGAACAGAGTACTTTATAAATGGTGTAAAGCTAGAAACACTGGAAGTTCAAAGAGACTTTGGGGGGCTCCATGTCCATTTGAGTGCAGTGTAGATTTACCAGAATGATAACTGGACTCCAAGGGTTAAATTACGAGGTGATATTACACAAACTAGGGATTTATTGCCTGGAATTTAGGAGGATCAAGGTAATTTGTTCAAAGGTGTTGAGATATTAAGGGGAACTGATGGGGTAGTTTGGGAGAAACTATTTCAGCAGCTTGGGAACATAGGAACAGGAGTAGGCCATTCAGCCCATCGAGCCTGCTCTGCCATTCAATACGATCATGGCTGATCATCCACTTCAATGCCTTTTTCCCAGACTGAGCTTCCCACTGGAGTAGAGAATTCCAAAGATTCACAACACTCTGAGCAAAAATCCGCCACTCCAGGCTAAAGGTGGTAGTAGTTTGGAACGTGTCTTCTGCACGCAAACATTGATGCAAAATCAATTGTCATTTTTAAATCGAAGGTTGATCTCATCAAATGCCTTTTGAAAATTGAAATATTTTTCTTTCGCTCTCTGTCCCTGAGTCACTCTGTTTCTGTGTGTGTGTGTGTGTGTGTTTCTGTGTGTGTGTTTCTGTGTGTGTGTGTGTGTTTCTGTGTTTCTGTGTGTGTGTGTTTCTGTGTTTCTGTGTGTGTGTGTGTGTTTCTGTGTGTGTGTTTCTGTGTGTGTGTGTTTCTGTGTGTGCGTGTGTGTGTGTCTGTGTGTTTCTGTGTGTGTGTTTCTGTGTGTGTGTTTCTGTGTGTGTGTGTGTGTGTTTCTGTGTTTCTGTGTGTGCGTGTGTGTGTTTCTGTGTGTGTGTTTCTATGTGTGTGTTTCTGTGTGTGTGTGTGTCTGTGTGTGTGTTTCTGTGTGTGTGTTTCTGTGTGTGTTTCTGTGTGTGTGTTTCTGTGTGTGTTTCTGTGTGTGTGTTTCTGTCTGTGTTTCTGTCTGTGTGTGTGTGTTTCTGTGTTTGTGTTTCTGTGTGTGTGTTTCTGTGTGTGTGTGTTTTTCTGTGTGTGTTTGTTTCTGTGTGTGTGTTTCTGTGTGTGTGTGTTTCTGTCTGTGTGTGTGTTTCTGTGTGTGTGTGTTTCTGTCTGTGTGTGTGTTTCTGTGTGTGTGTGTGTTTCTGTCTGTGTGTGTGTTTCTGTGTCTGTCTGTGTGTGTTTCTGTGAGTGTTTCTGTGTGTGTTTCTGTGTGTGTTTCTGTCTGTGTGTGTGCGTGTGTTTCTGTGTGTGTTTCTGTGTGTGTGTGTGTGTTTCTGTGTGTGTGTGTTTCTGTGTGTGTGTGTTTCTGTGTCTGTTTGTGTTTCTGTGTGTGTGTGTGTGTGTGTGTGTGTGTGTTTCTGTGTGTCTGTGTGTGTCTATGCCTGTTTCTCTCTCCTCTCTCAGACCCTTTGTAAGTCAGCTGCTTTTGGTTTCACCGTATCTGCAGAGGTTGCACTTCCTTATGCAGGCTGGTAAGAAACCTATATTCCACAGTTGGCTCCAATGTTCCCGTGAAAATTTAGATGTTGTGCGTGCCCAGTTTTTTTAACGTGAGCTGTCCCTTGAAATCTTTGAAGAATCTTTGAAGACGTGTGCTATTTATTATGGAACAGGATCTGCGTGGGACCTTTGAGGCTGCTGCACGCAAATTTGCAGGAACATTGACCAACACTCTCCATCCCAATCTCTTCCTCTTTCTCTCTGGTACTCTCTCCCCATTGCAATCCTTTCCTCTCTCTCTTATTCTCCATATCTATCCCTGTTCTTTCTCACTGTTACTCTCTCCATCTGGATGGAGGAGGAGAAAGAGAGGCATATACAGAGGCAGCTTTACTCTGTATCAAACTCCACAGTGTACCTGCCCCGGAGTTCTAGACTTCCCCACAAGGGGAACATCCTCCCAGCATCCGCCCTGTAAAGTCCCCTCAGAATCTTGTATGTTTCAATAAGATCACCTCTCATTCTTCTGAACTCCAATGAGTATAGGCCCAACCTGTTCCACCATTCCTCAAAGATAACCCCTTCATCCCAGGAACCAGCCGAGTGAACCTTCTCTGAACTGATTCCAATGCATCCAGGCCTGACCATTTATCCACTTTCAAAGCTGCCAAACACCTTCATATTTCCCCTCTCACTCTGTTTATCCCATCCAATATTTCACACTCCTCCTCTTTAACTACAATCTCTGTATCGTTCCCACTCTTTTATAAAGACGGACACAGAGAATTCATTAAGAACCATGCCCACATCTCCCACCTCCACAGGTAGGAAGAAGGAGGAGAGGCAATCTAAACTAAAGGATATAGTTATAAAGGGGCTAACATTCTCTGCCTCTTCCTTTGATCTAATATAATCCTTGAATTCTATCATTAACAATGGTTGGAACAATTTACTGAGGTTCTGTCAAGGCTTACTCACATTCTTTATCGGTGTCTCTCTGTCCCAGAGAGATGGTGAAGAAACTATTGATGTGTTTCGTTCAGTTAAGTTTGATGTCAATGTTTCCCCAGGATGTTGACGCTGGGGGACTCAGCGATGGGATAATGCTTTGAATGCCAAGGGGAGGTGGTTGGATTCTCTCTTGTTGCAGATGGTCATTGCCTGGCACTTGTGTGACGTGAATGTTACTTGTCACTGGTCGGCCCAAACCTGAATGTTGTCCGGGTCTTGGTGCATGTGGCTCTGGATTGCTTCATTATCTGAGGCAAAATACTGCGGATGCTGGAAATCTGGAAAGCATCGAACTGAATCACTAACTTTGTTTCTCTCTCCACAGATGCTGCTTGACCTGCTCAGTATTTCCAGCATTCTCTCCTGGGATCTCAGCTGAAGATGGTTGGGCCTCGGACACTACCCTGAGGAACTCCTGCAGTGATGTCCTGGGACTGAGATGATTGACCTCCAACAACCACAACCATCTTCCTTTGCACTCGGTATGAGTCCAACCAGCAGATTCCTACTGACTTCAGTTTTCCTCGGGTTCCTCGATGTCACACTCGGTCAAACGCTGCCTTGATGTTAAGGTCAGTCTCTCTTTGTGCACTGAACAAGCTGTGCTTCTTCACAGCCTGATACAGGACTGTACACGGCCGATTAATGTAGCCCATCAAACACTCCCAGAGCAGCTTCAGCACAGCTTAGGAACAGAGTATAGTTCCTTCAACATTCTCTCTCTGTCTCTCCCTCCTGCTATCTCTGACATTAGGAGAGAGACAGAGGGAGAGAGGGTTAGATATGAAGGTAGAGAGTGGGCTGCAGAGAGGGACAAAATTGGAGAGAGAGAGAGAGATTGTTGAAGTGGATGAAAAGGATAATGTAAGATATATTAATTTGATGTAATCCTTCACTGCTGTGTACACAAACATATAAGAGATAGATATGGAGAGAAAAAAACATCGGGAGATGGGGAAATGTAGTTGAAGTTGGGGCCCAGGCAGATACGTTTGATGATCCAGAAGGAACAGTCTCCATTTTAAACATCCAGCAAGCTATTCCACTGTGGGAGCCATCGCACCCTCATGATAATGGTTGCGTAAATTTCTTGCTGGCATATTGGTTAATTTTTAAATCTGTGATTGATAGATTCTTGTTAACCAAAGGTATTAAGAGATAAGGGGCAAAGGCAGGATATTTGGTGTCAGTTACATCACAGATCAGCCAAGATCTCATTTGATGCCGGAACAGGGCTGTGGGGTTGAATTGCATCTTCCTCTTCCAATATCCCCTGTGAAGTATCCTTCCATCTCTTTTAGTCACCCTGTCAGTCCATGTCTCCCTGTTTCTCTTTTTCTGTCTCTCTCTCTCTCTCTCTCTCTCTCTCTATCGGACACTGTAGAGTGAGATTCACTCTGTATCCACCCCATGATGTTCCTGCCCTGGGAGTGTATGATGGGACAGTGTAGAGGGAAATTTACTCTGTGTCAAACCCAACATTGTGCTTGGCTTGGGAATGTTTAATGGGACAGTGTAGCTGGAGATTTACTGTGTATCACTGGAATTTTGAAGGCTCAGGTGTGATTTGATGATTGTTTTCAAGATAATAAGGGAAACTGATAGGGTGGACAGAGAGTAACAATTCCCACTGGCTGCAGAGTCTAGAACATGGGGGCATAGTGTAAAAATATAAACCTAGTCTAAAAACCTTTCAGGAGTGAATTGAAGAAACACTTCAACACACCAGGTGTGGTATCAGTTTGAAACTCTCTTCCACAATCAGCAATTGATGCTGAGACACTTGTTAATTTTTAAATCTGAGTTTGATAGATTTTTGTTAACCAAAGGTATTAAGGGGCAAAGATAGCTACATGGAGTTAGATCACACATCAGCCATGAGCTCATTGAATGACAGAACAGGGTTGAGGGGCCAAATGGCCTCCTCCTCTTCCTCTGTCCTACGACAAATATCCTGCGATCACTCTCTGTGTCTTGGTCTCTGTCTCCCTCTTTGTCTCTCTGTCTGTCTCTGTCTGTCTGTCTGTCTCTCTCTCCTCTCATCTGTGGAAATCCACACACATCAGTCAGCCATTTTAGGTTCATTTTCAGTGGCCATTTTATGTTACCACAACACTGGGACATTTGTCGCTGTCTATCCCAAACCATCTCTCTTTGTAGTCTATTTGTGTTCGGCTCACAGCTTATTGTCCCACCTAACCTAGTATCTCTCTCCTTTGCTCCATCTCACTCACGGATTCTCCCCCCTCTCTCTCCCCCCCATTTCTCTCTCCTCCCATTTCTCCCCCCCCCCCCCCCCACCACACCCCTGCAATCTCTCTTTAAGTGTCCTGTTATCACATCCTTTATTATAGATTCGAGCATTTTCCCAATGACTGATGTTAGACGAACAGGTCTTTAGTTCCTCATTTTCTCTCTCCTTCCTTTTGTAAATAGTGGAGTTACATTTGCTACCTTCTAATCTGCCTCTCTCATACTGCCTCTGTCCCTCGCTATCTGTCTTTCCCACCCCCCCCTCTCTCTCTATCTCTCCCTCTCTCTCTCTACCTCTGTCCACGTCTCAATTTGTGCCTCCCTCACACCATCTCTCCCTCTCTCTGTCTCTCTCTAGCTCTCTGTCTGCCTCTCTATGTCTGCCTCTCTGTGTCGTCTTCTCTCTCTGTGCCTCTCTCACTCTCTATCTGTCTCTCCCCCAGCACTCACTCTCTGTCTCTCCCTCTCTCTCTTTCTCAACCTCTGTCCATGTCTCAATTTGTGCCTCCCTCACACCATCGCTCCCTCTCTCTCTGTCTCTCTCTAGCCCTCTGCCTCTCTCTCCCTCACTCTGCCTCCCTCTCTCTGCCTCTCTCTCTCTGTCTCTCTCTCTCTGCCTCTCTCACTCCGTCTCTCCCTCTCTCTCTTTCGCTGCCTCTGTCCACCTCTCAGTTTGTGTCTCCCCCACACCATCTCTCCCTCCCTCTCTCTCTGCCTCTCTCTGCCTCTCTCTGTCTGCATCTCTCTCTCTCTGCCTCTCTCTCTCTCTGCCTCTCTCTCTCTGACTCTCCCTCTCTATATCTCCCTCTCTCTCTTTCACTGCCTCTGTCCACGTCTCAGTTTGTGTCTCCCCCACACCATCTCTCCCTCCCTCCCTCCCTCCCCCTCTCTCTCTCTTTCTCCCTCTCTCCCTCCCTCTCTGTCTCTGTCTCAGAGTTACAGCTCAGATGTTTAACCTCTTTATCCATGTATTATGAACACGGGACTTTGTCTCTCTCCCATTTTCTAGGATGTTGCCAGGACTGGAGAATTGTAGCTATGAGGATAGGCAGGGGTTGTTGTCCTTGGAACAGAGAAGGCTGAGGGGAGATCTGATTGAAATGTACAACATTTTGAGGGTCCTGGATGGAGTGGAGGTGAAGGGCAGAGAACCATAGCAGAAAGGTCAGTGACGAGGGGGCATAGATTTAAAGTGATTGGTAGAAAAATTAGAGGGGAGTTGAGGAAAATCTTTTTCACCCAGAGGGTCGCAATGGTCTGGAACTCACTGCCTGAAAGGGTAGTTGAGGCAGAGACCCTCAACTCATTCAGAAGGAGTCTGGATAGGCACCTCAAGTGCGGTAAGCTGCAGTGCTCGGACCAAATGCTGGAAGGTGGGATGAGAATAGGTTGATCGTTTTTCGGCTGGCACAGAGAGAATGGGTGAAGTGGTCGCTTTCTGTGCCTTAAAATGTCTATGTTGCCCTCGCGAACTCTATTTTTCCCTCTGTTACCCTGTGCTTCTCAGTCTCTCCCTCTCTGTTACCCTGTGAATCCCTGTCTCTCCCTCTGTTACACTCTGAATTCCAGTCTCTCCCTCTCTGTTACCCTCTGAATCCCAGTCTCTCCCTCTCTGTCACCCTCTGAATTCCAGTCTCTCCCTCTCTGTTACCCTCTGAATTCCAGTCTCTCCCTCTCTGTTACCCTCTGAATTCCAGTCTCTCCCTCTCTGTTACCGTCTGAATCCCAGTCTCTCCCTCTCTGTTACACTCTGAATTCCAGTCTCTCCCTCTCTGTTACCCTATGAATTCCAGTCTATCCCTCTCTGTTACCCTCCGAATCCCAGTCTCTCCCTCTCTTTTACCCTCTGAATTCCAGTCTCTCCCTCTCTGTTACCCTCTGAATCCCAGTCTTTCCCTCTCTGTTACCCTCTGAATTCCAGTCTCTCCCTCTCTGTTACCCTCTGAATCCCAGTCTCTCCCTCTCTGTTACCCTCTAAATTCCATCTCTCTCCTTCTCTCTCTGTCTCTCACTGTGTCCCCCCATCTGTCTTTCCCTCTCTGTCTCTCCGTCTCTCTCCTTCTATCTCTGTCTCTGCCTCTCTCTCTGTCTCGCTCTCTGTCACTCCATCTGTCTTTCCCTCTCTGTCTCTCCCTCTCTCTCCTTCTATCTCTGTTTCTCTCTCTCTGTCTCTCCATCTGTCTTTCCCTCCCTGACTCTCCCTCTCTCTCCGTCTGTCTCTGTCTCTACCTTAAATTGCATCCTCCTCTTCCAATATCCCCTGTTAAATATCCTTCTTTCTCTCTCAGTCACCCTGTCAGTCTATGTCTCTCTGTTTCTCTCTTTCTGTCTCTCTCTCTGTCTCTATCGGACAGCGTAGAGTGAGATTCACTCTGTATCCACCCCATGATGTTCCTGCCGTGGGAGTGTGTGATGGGACAGTTTGGAGGGAAATTTACTCTGTGTCAAAACCAACATTGTGCTTGGCTTGGGAATATTTAATGGGACAGTGTAGCTGGAGCTTTACTCTGTATCCCTGGAATTTAGATGGTTATGGGGTGATTAGATGAAGGTTCACAAAATAATAAGGGAAACTGATAGGGTGGACTGAGAGTAAATATTTCCACTGGCTGCAGAGTCAGGAACTTGGGGCATAGTCGAAAAATATAAAGAGTGGCCACTTTGACTTCATCCCATTGTGTCGGATGTACATTCTCACACATAGCAGGTATAGCAGCACATATATAACAGGATAGCAGGTATAACTGTAGTTATAGTATTCAGCTGAAAATTGATCAGTTACATTGTTATTTCAGTCCATATTTACAGTACACACGGTACCTTACTGTTGTAATCAAGTCATATAGTGTCGATTCATCCCACTGGGGCAAAATTTCACTGGCTCAACATTCTCACCAAATACTAAAGCATTCCACAATGCAAGACTCACAAATTCAACACAAGTTTCCTTTTCTGAGTCCCGCTGGTCTGTTCTGATTCTCTGAGGGATTACTGATGCTTATCCTCCACATGAGCAGTCGTCCTAATCCCGTGTGCCTGTCCCGCTCCCAAACCCGGCATCCACTTCCATTAAGGCAAGTGATACAGGAGCGTCTCAATGACTGAGGCAGGTGAGTCTTGAGGCTGAGCCGGGCACAGTGAGTGACCCGGGTTAATCCGACACTCCAGGGAATGTTTAAACTGAACTGTACTCTGTATCTAACCCGTGCTGTCCCTTCTCTGAGATTGTTCGATGGGGCAGTGCATACAAGGAGACTCTGCTAAGGTAGACAGAGAATAACTATTCCCACTGGCTGCGGAGTCAGGAACTTGTGGGCCGAGTCTAAAGATCTAAACGTAGTCTCAAAACCTTTCAGCAGTGAAATGAAGAAACACTTCAACACACCAGGTGTGGTATCAGTTTGGAACTCTCTTCCACAAACAGCAATTGATGCTGAGAAACTTGTAAATTTTTAAATCTGAGATTGATAGATTGTTGTTAACCAAAGGTATTAAGAGATAAGGGGCAAAGGTGGGATATATGGTGTTAGTTAGATCACAGATCAGCCCTGATCGCACTGAATGAAATAACAGGGTCGAGGGGTTAAACTGCCTCCGCATATTCCTATGTCTGATGTTAAATATCCTTCTTTTTCTCTCGGTCACCCTGTCAGTCTGTTTCTCTCTTTCTGTCTCTTCGGACAGTGCAGAGTGAGATTCACTCTATATCCACCCCATGATGTTCCTGTCCTGGGAGTGTTGGATGGGACAGTGTAGAAGGAGCATTACTCTGTATCTAATCCATGCTGTACCTGTCTGGGGAATGTAGATAGGAGAGTGGAAACAGAGAGGTCTGGGACCAGTGTCCTCATGGGGAGGACTTAATGGTGTCTCCTAATTGACCAGTTAGCAATATTGGTGCTCCAGGGATGAAAGGGACATTGGCTGAGTGGATACGACATTGGCTGAGTGGATATGACATTGGCTGAGAGAGTGGACAATGGTTGTTTCAGACTGGAGGGAGGTATACAGTGGAGGTTTATATTAGGACCACTGATCTTTTTGATATATACTAATGACTTGGACTTGTGTTTACAGGGCATAACTTCAATGTTTGCCAATGTTTGTGTCATCTGCAATGTAATAAACAGGGAAGGGACTAGTAGCAGACTTCAGGAGGATAGAGGCAGTCTGGTGAAATGGAACACACAAGAACAAATGAATTAGGAGCAGGAGTAGGCCATTCGGCCCCTTGAGCCTGCTCTGCCATTCAATGGCTGATCTGATTGTGAGCTCAACTCCACTTTCCTGTCTGCGTTCCATAACCCTTGACTCCCTAATTGATCAAAAATCTATCTAACTCAGCCTTGAATATATTCAATGATCCAGCCTCCACTGCTCTCTGGGGAAGAGAATTCCACAGACTGACCCCCCTCTGAGTGAAACGCATTTCTCCTCATCTCAGTTTTAAATGGAACGTCCCTAATTTTTAAACTGTGTCCCCTAGTTCTAGTCTCCCCAACAAGGGGAAACATCCTCTCAGCATCCACCCTGTCCAGTCCCCTCGGGACCTGAGATGTTTCACTCAGATCACCTCTCATTCCTCTAAACTCCAGTGGGTATAGACCCAACCTGTTCAACCTTTCCTCATAAGATAACCCCTTCATCCCAGGAATCAGCCCAGCGAACCTTCTCTGAACTACTTCGAATGCAATTATATAATTTCTTCAGTAAGGAGACCAAAAGTGTCCACAATCCTGCGGATGTCGTCTAACTTATGCCCTGTACAGCTGTAACAACACTTCCCTACTTTTATATTCTATTCACCTTGCAATAAACAACAACATTCCATTTGCCTTCCTAATCACTCGCTGTAGCTACACGGTAACATTTTGTGATTCATGTACCAGGACACCCAGATCCCTCTGTACCGTACAGTTCTGCCGTGTCTCTCCATTTCAATAATATACTGATTTTTATTCTTTCTGTTAAAGTGGACAAGCTCACATTTTCCCACATTATACTCCATCTGCCAATTTTTTGCTCTCTCACTTAACCTATGGAAATCTCTTTGCAGACACTTTATGTCCTCTTGACAGCTTACTATCCAACCTATCATTGGACAGACACAGGGCAGGTTAACTTCAATGCTGAGAAATGTGAAGTGATGCATTTTGGAAGGAAGACTGAATGATATAAACTAAATGGTACAATGTTAGACTGGGTGACAGCACAGAGAGATCTGGGATTTCATCAATGTTCCCTGCTCTGCCCAAAAGCTCAATTTGGGGCTTGGAATCTGTGAGTTGAATTTAGCTTCATCCTGAAAAGTGGTGGCAAACGTGTTGGGAAATGTGTCAAAAGCTGTTTCCATTCAGACATTCCTGCATTGTGGAAGTGTGAGTTATCTTTGCAGAGACAGGAAATAGAGTTGTTTGAATGGACCTGCAGGTTTTGGTTGATGCAATAAGGTGAGAATTTGAATTGTGTCCCTTGCAGATACACAGAATTGAAGGTATTAACAGAACACCACATGAAGTAGTTTACCAATGTCTGACAAACTTCAAAGACTTCAAACACATGGAAGAAGAGGAGAAGGGAACAATATACAAAACCTCAGTCAGTCAGACAACAGCAGTAGGAAAATGAATCTCTTTTTTATGGGT
The DNA here is from genome assembly GCF_036365525.1 of Heterodontus francisci. Lineage (NCBI taxonomy): Eukaryota > Metazoa > Chordata > Chondrichthyes > Heterodontiformes > Heterodontidae > Heterodontus > Heterodontus francisci. Next base: position 89,741,687 of record NC_090391.1, on the reverse strand, counting down.
TTTAATTTGAAGGCCTGAGCTGATGATTGAAAAAGCAGGAGTTCAAATCCCACACAGGGCTGTTGTGAATTTGAATTCTATTTTTTCTTTAAAAAAACATAAATCTGGAGTTAAAAAGCCTCTTGGTTGTAATGATTCACTCCTGTCTACTAGTGCAAAGCCCGTGTGTGTCTCAGTTTTGCTGTATTTATTAATGATTTAAGATGATTAGGCAGAATGCAACATACCCAAGTTTATTAATGACACAAAAATAGGCAGCATTGTAAGCAGTGTAGCTGGAAGCATCAAATTACAAAGAGATATTAATATGTTAAATAAATGGGCAAAACTGTGGTAGTTAGATTTCCATGTCAGTAAAAAAAGACGAGAACAGAGTACTTTATAAATGGTGTAAAGCTAGAAACACTGGCGGTTCAAAGAGACTTTGGGGGGTCCATGTCCATTTGAGTGCAGTGTAGATTTACCAGAATGATAACTGGACTCCAAGAGTTAAATTACGAGGTGATATTACACAAACTAGGGATTTATTGCCTGGAATTTAGGAGGGTCAAGGTAATTTGTTCCAAGATGTAGAGATATTAAGGGGAACTGATGGTATAGTTTGGGATAAACTATTTCAGCAGCTTGGGAACATAGGGACAGGAGTAGGCCATTCAGCCCATCGAGCCAGCTCTGCCATTCAATACGATCATGGCTGATCATCCACTTCAATGCCTTTTACCCAGACTGAGCTTCCACAGCCCACTGGGGTAGAGAATTCCAAAGATTCACAACCCTCTGAGCAAAGACATTTCTCCCCATCTCTGACCTAAGTGGCTTCCCCCTGATTTTGAAATTGTGTCCCCTGGTTCTAGACTCCCGAACCAAAGGAGACATCTTTCCTTGCATCTAACCTGTCTATCCCTTTAAGTATTTAGTATGTTTCAATAAGATCACCTCTCATTCTTCTAAAGTCCAATGAGTATAGGCCCAACCTGTTCAACCATTCCTCATAAGACAACCCCTTCATCCCATGAATCAGCCAAGTGAACCTTCTCTGAACTGGTTCCAATGCATCCAGGCCTGACCATTTATCCACTTTGCAAGTTGCCAAACACCTTAATATTTCCCTCTCACTCTGTTTATCCATCCAATATTTCACACTCCTCCTCTTTAACTACAATATCTGCATCGTTCCCCCTCTTTTATAAAGAGGGAGACAAAGTATTCATTAAGAACCATGCCCACATCTCCCACCTCCATACACACATTCCCTTTTTGGTCCCTAATACTCTATCCTTATTTATCCTCTTGCTCTTCATGTATTTATAAAACATCTTTGTGATTTCTTTGCTTTCAATGGTACTATTATTTTCCGGCCATTTCTTTGCTCTCCTAATTTGCTTTTTATTTTCACCCCTGTACTTTCTACACTCCTCTCAGCTTTCTGTTGTATTGAGCTCTCGGTATCCGACAGAAGCTTCCCTCTTGTGCCTTATCGTACCCGGTTTGATCCTTGACATCCAAGGGGCTCTAGATTTGGGAGTACCACCCTGTTTGTCTTTGTGTGAACATATTTGATATCAACCCTCAGTAACTCTCACTGCTCTGACACTGATTGACCTTCAAGTAGCTGTTTCCAGTCTAAAATCCCCCATCCCTGGATCCACCATCCCCTCTGCTCCCTACAATGGACTCTCACATCCTTCTGAAAGTGTGGTCACCAGAATTGGATGCACTGTTCTGGTCGTGGCCTAACCAGAGGTTTATAAACATTCAGCATAACCTTCATGCTTTTGTGCTCAAAATCTCTATTTATGAAGCCCAAGATCCCATATGCTTTGCTGACTACTTTCTCAATATGTCCTGCCACCTTCAACGATGTATGTACATGTATCCCCAGGTCTCTCTGTCCCTGCACAATCCCTAGAACTGGGCCATGATGTCTGTATTCCCTCTCCCTATCCCTTCTGCCCATCTCACATTTCCCTGTATTAAATTCCTTCTGCCACTTGTCTGCCCATTCTGCTCACCTATCGATGTCCTGTTGTAGTCGATTGATGTCATCAACACTGTTTGCATCTCCTCCAAGTTTGTTATCTTCCCCTCTATCTCCCTCTCTCCCCTCTCTCTCCCTCTCTCCCCTCTATCTCCCTCTCTCCCATCTATCTCCCTCTCTCCCCTCTATCTCCCTCTGCCCCTCTATCTCCCTCTCCCCCCTCTATCTCCCTCTCTCCCCTCTATCTCCCTCTCCCCCTCTGTCTCCCTCTCCCCCCCTCTATCTCCCTCTCCCCCCCTGTATCTCCCTCTCCCCCCCTCTATCTCCCTCTCCCCCCTCTATCTCCCTCTCCCCCTCTATCTCTCTCGCCCCCCTCTATCTCCCTCTCCCCCCTCTATCTCCCTCTCCCCCTCTATCTCTCTCGCCCCCCTCTATCTCTCTCGCCCCCCTCAATCTCTCCCGCCCCCCTCTATCGCTCCCTCCCCCCTCTATCGCTCCCTCCCCCCTCTTTCGCTCCCTCCCCCCTCTTTCGCTCCCTCCCCCTCTTTCGCTCTCTCCCACCTCTTTCGCTCTCTCCCCCCTCTTTTGCTCTCTAACCCCTCTATCTCTCACTAATCACTCCATCTCTCTCTCCCCCCTCTATCACTGTTCCCCCTCTTTGTCCCTCCATCTGTCTTTCCCTCTCTGTCACTCCCTCTCTCTCCTTCTATCTCTGTCTCTCTCTCTCTCTATCCCTCCATCTGTCCTTCCCTCCCTGTCACTCCATCTCTCTCCTGCTCTCTCTGTCTCTCACTTTGTCCCTCCATCTGTCTTTCCCTCCCTGACACTCCCTCACTCTCCTTCTATCTCTGTCTCTGCCATTCTCTCTGTCTCTCTCTCTGCCCCTCCATCTGCCTTTTCCTCTCTGTCTCTCCCTCTCTCTCCTTCTATCTGTGTGTGTCTCTCTCTCTGTCTCTCCATCTGTCTTTCCCTTTCTGTCTCTCCCTCTCTCTCCTTCTCTCTCTGTCTCTGCCTCTCTCTCTGTCTCTCCCTCTCTCTCCTTCTCTCTCTGTCCCTCCATCTATCTTTCCCTTTCTGTCTCTCCCTCTCTCTCCTTCTCTCTCTGTCTCTGCCTCTCTCTCTGTCTCTCCCTCTCTCTCCTTCTATCTGTGTGTCTCTCTCTCTCTGTCTCTCCATCTGTCTTTCCCTTTCTGTCTCTACCGCTCTCTCCTTCTCTCCCTGTCTCTACCTCCCTCTCTGTCTCTCCGTCTCTCTCCTTCTCTCTCTGTCCCTCCATCTGTCTTTCCCTTTCTGTCTCTCCCTCTCTCTCCTTCTCTCTCTGTCTCTGCCTCTCTCTCTGTCTCTCTCTCTGTCCCTCCATCTGTCTTTCCCTCTCGGTCATTCCCTCTCTCTCCTTCTATCTCTGTCTCGATCTCTGTTCCTCCACCTGTCTTTCCCTCTCTGCCAATCCCTCTCTCCTTCTCTCTGTCTCTCCCTCTCTCTCCTTCTCTCTCTCTCGTTCCCTCCATCTGTATCCCCCCACTACCTGTCACTCCCTCTCTCTCCTTCTATCTATGTCTCTCGCTGTCTATCCCTCCATCTATCCTTCCCTCTCTGTCACTCCATCTCTCTCCTTCTCTCCCTTTCTCTCTCTCTTTGTCTTTCCATCTGTCTTTCTCTCCCTGTCACTCCCTCTCTCTCCGTCCATCTCTGCCTCTCTCTATCTCTGTCTCTCCATCTGTCTTTCCCTCTCTCTGTCCGTCCATCTCTCTCCTCTCTCTCTCTGTCCCTCCATTTGTCTTTCCCTCTCTGTCACTCCCTCTCTCACCTTCTATCTCTGCCTCTCACTCTCTGTCCCTCCATCTGTCCTTCCCTCCTGACACTCCATCTCTCTCCTTCTATCTCTGTCTTTCTCTCTGTCTCTCCATCTCTCTCCTTCTATCTCTGTCTGTCTCTCTCTCTGTCCCTCCATCTGTCCTTCCCTCCCTGTCACTCCATCTCTCTCCTATCTCTGTCTTTCTCTCTGTCTTTCCATCTGTGTTTCCCTCCCTATAACTCCCTCTCACTCGTTCCATCTCTGCCTCTCTCTCTGTCCCTCCATTTGTCTTTCCCTCTCTGTCACTCCCTCTCTCACCTTCTATCTCTGCCACTCACTCTCTGTCCCTCCATCTGTCCTTCCCTCCCTGTCACTCCATCTCACTCCTTCTATCTCTGTCTCTCTCTCTGTCTCTCCATCTCTCTCCTTCTATCTCTGTGTCTCTCTCTCTCTATCCCTCCATTTGTCCTACCCTCCCTGTCACTCCATTTCTCTCTCTGTCTCTCTCTCTCTGTCCCTCTCTCTCTGTCCCTCCAACTGTCTTTCCCTCCCTGACACTCCCTCTCTCTCCTTCTCTCTCTGTCTCTCTCTCTGTCCCTCCATCTGTCTTTCCCTCTCTGTCTCACCCGCTCACTCCTTCCATCTCTGTCTCTCTCTCTCTCTCTGTCTCTCCATCTGTCTTTACCTCTCTGTCTCTCCCTCTCTCTCCATCTATCTCTGTCTCTCTCTGTCTTTCCAGATGTCTTTCCCTTCCTGTCACTCCCTCTCTCTCCTTCCATCTCTGCCTCTCTCTCTCTGTCTCTCCAACTGCCTTTCCCTCTCTGTCTCACCCACACTCTCCTTCTCACTCTCTCTCTACTTCTCTCTCTACCTCTCCCTCTACCTCTCTCTCTGCCTCTCTCTCTGTCTCTCTCTCTCTGTCTCTCTCTCTCTGTCCCTCCATCTGCATTTCCCTCCCAGTCACGCCTTCTCTCTCCTTCTATCTCTGTCTCTCTCTCTGTTCCACCATTTGTCTTTCCCTCTCTGTCACTCCCCCTCTCCTTCTCTGTCTCTCCCTCTCCCTCCCCTCGATCTCACTGTTCCCCTCAATCTCACTCTCTCCATCTATCTCACTCTCTCCCTCTATCTCCCTCTCCCCTCTATCTCTCTCTCCCCCTCTATCTCACACACCCCCTCTATCTCACTCTCCCCCTCTATCTCACTCTCCCCCTCTATCTCACTCTCCCCCTCGATCTGCCTCTCCCCCTCTATCTCACACTCCCCCTCTATCTCACACTCCCTCTCTCTCTGTCTCTCTCACTGCCTCTCTCTCTATCTCTTCCTGTCTCTCTCTCTGTGTTGCTCTCTCTCTCTGTCTCTCCTCTCTTTCTCTCAGTCCATGACTCTGTTTGTGTCTCTCTCACACCATTTCTCTCTCTCTGCCTCTGTCTCTCTGCCTCTCCCTGTGTCTCAGTTTCCCCAATCTCTCACCATAGGACAGTCCCGTCATCCCGGGAACAAGTCTGGTGAACCTTCATTGCACTCCCTCTCTGGCAATAATATCCTTCCTAAGGTAAGGGGACCAAAACTGCACACAGTACTCCAGGTGCGGTCTAACCAAGGTTCTATGTGATTTAAGCAAGACTTCACTACTCCTGTCCTCAAATCCTCTTGTGATAAAGACTAACATCCCATGAGCCTTCTGAATTGCATTCTGCATCTGCATGTTAGTTTTCAGTGACTTATTGACGGGGACACCCAGGTCGCTTTGTACATCTACGCTTTCTAATCTCTTACCATTTAATAAATACTCAATTCCACCATCCCGGGTGTGATCAGATACTCTGTCCCTTCGTAAACCATTTCCTGTCCCTCCAACAGCTTGTGCCACTGCCCTATTTATCGGTGTGTTTTCCCCTTCTGATGATGTTGAATTTGTTGGTGGCTTTTTTCCTACTGAAGTTGTTGTATTTGTTAGGTTTTTTTTAGTCCTCGGGAAGCTGTTCTTTTCCTGTTGAAATTGTTGCATTTGTTGGTGTGTTTTTTTCTCCTGTTGAGGTTGTTGATGCATTTGTTGGTGTTTTTCCTGCTGTTGAAGTTGTTATTGCATTTGTTGGTGTTTTTTCTCCTGTTGAGGTTGTTGTTGCATTTGTTGGTTGTTTTTTTCTCTTGTTGAAGTTGTTGTTGCATTTGTTGGTGTTTTTCCTCCTGTTGAGGTTGTTGTTGCATTTGTTGGTTGTTTTTTCCTCATGTTGAAGTTGTTGTTGCATTTGTTGGTGTTTTTCCTCCTGTTGAGGTTGTCGCGGAATTGATTTGAAAAACACTTTTGCTAACACTTTTCGGGATGAGAAGCTACATTCAACTGAACCCCAGGACCCGTTTCTCTATCACGTTTAAAGCACTAACCTTGCATTAGTGAGGAGTCAGTCTCTGAAATAAATGTCCCAGTGCTGCTGTAACATAAAATGGCCACCGTGAACAAACCTAAAATGGCTGACTGATGTTCTGAGAGAGGAGGGAACGAGAGACAGACAGACAGACAGAAAGAAAGACAATCTGTAACCTCATGGCCCGGCATATCCCCTACTCTACCATTACCATCAAGCCAGGAGACCAACCCCGGTTCAGTGAAGTGTGCAGGAGGGCATGCCAGGAGCAGCACCAGGCATACCTCAAAATGAGGTGTCAACCTGGTGAAGCTACAACCCAGGACTATCTGCGTGCCAAACTGCGTAAGCAGCATGCGATAGACAGAGCTAAGCGATCCCATAACCAACGGATCATATCTAAGCTCTGCAATCCTGCCACATCCAGAGAAAAGGAGTGATCAGCATGAAGAGACTGCTGGAGATTTATATTCCTGGTAATCTCTCCATCTCTAGCTCTCCTTCCTCTGTCTTTTACTCTCTCAAGCCCTGTCTCACCTCTCTGTTCCTCTTTATCCATGTGTTACGAACACTGGACTTTGTCTTTCTCCCATCTTCACTCTTCATCTCTACTTCCCCCTCTGTTACCCTCTGAATCACAGTCTCTCCCTCTCCGTTACCCTCTGAATCCCAGTCTCTCCCTCTCTGTTACCCTCTGAATCCCAGTCTCTCCCTCTCCGTTACCCTCTGAATCCCAGTCTCTCCCTCTCTGTCTCTCTCTCCCTCCCTCTCTGTTTCTTTCTCTCTCTCTGGCTCTCAGTGTCTCTCCCTCTCTCTCTCTCTGCCTTTGTCCATGCCTCTGTCTCTCTCACACCATCTCGCCATCCCTCTCTCTGCCTCTCCATCTCTCTCTCTCGCTCTCTCTTCCTGTTACTTTGTCTCTCCCTATCTCTCTTTCTCACCCTCTGTCCGTGACTCTGTTTACATCTCTCTCTCTCTCTGTCTCTTTCCATGACTCCATTTGTGCCTCCCTTACACCATCTCTCCCACTCCCTCTGTCTCTCTCTCTCTCTCTCTCTGTCTCTCTCTCTGTCCCTTCATCTGTCTTTCCCTCTCTGTCACTCGTCCTCTCTCCTTCTATCTCTGTCTCTCTCTCTCTATCCCTCCATCTTTCCTTCCCTCCCTGTCACTCCATTTCTCTCCTTCTCTCTCTGACTCTCACTTTGTCCCTCCATCTGTCTTTCCCTTCCTGACACTCCCTCTCTCTCCTTCTCTCTCTGTCCCTGTCACTCTCTCTGGCTCCCTCTCTGTCCCACCAACTGCCTTTCCCTCTCTGTCTCTCCCAATCTCTCCTTCTCTCTCTGTCTCTGCCCCCCCCCCATCTGTCTTTCCCTGCCTGTCACTCCATCTCTCTCCCTGTCTCTCTCTCTCTGTCCCTCCATTTGTCTTTCCCTCCCTGACACTCCCTCTCTCACCTACTCTCTCTGTCTCTCTCTCTGTCTTTCCATCTGTATTTCCCTCCCTGTCTCTCCCTCTCTCTCCTTCCATCTCTGCCATTCTCTCTGTCTCTCCATCTGTCTTTCCCTCTCCTTCTATCTCTGTCTCTCTCTGTATTTCCGTCTGTCTTTCCCTCCCTGACACTCCATCTCTCTCCTTCCATCTCTGCCTCTCTCTCTCTGTCTCTCTATCTGTCTTTCCCTCCCTGTCACTCTATCTCTCTCCGTCCATCTCTGCCTCTTTCTCTCTGTCTCTCTATCTGTCTTTCCCTCTCTGTCACTCCCTCTCTGTCCTTCTATCTCTGCCTCTTTCTCTCTGTCCCTCCATCTGTCTTCCCTTCCCCCGTCACTCCCTCTCTCTCCAACTATCTCTGTCTCTGCCACTCTCTCTGTCTCTCTCTCTGTCCCTTCATCTGTCTTTCCCTCTCTATCGCTCCATCTTTCCTTCCCCCCCTGTCACTCCCTCTCTCTCCTTCTCTCTCTGTCTCTGCCACTCTCTCTGTCTCTCTCTCTGTCCCTCCATCTGTCTTTCCCTCTCTGTCTCTCCGTCTCACTCCTTCTATCTCTGTCACTCCCGCTCTCTCTCTGTCTCTCTTTCTGTCCCTCCATCTGTCTTTCCCTCTCTGTCTCTCCGTCTCACTCCTTCTATCTCTGTCACTCCCGCTCTCTCTCTGTCTCTCTCTCTGTCCCTCCATCTGTCTTTCACTCTGTCACTCCCTCTCTCTCCTTCTTTCTCTGTCTCTGTCTCTCTGTCTGTCCCTCCATCTGCTTTTCCCTCTCTGTCACTCCCTCACTCTCCAATCTCTGTCTCTCTCTCTCTATCCCTCCACCTGTCTTTTCCTCCCTGGAACTCCATCTCTCTCCCTGTCTCTCTCTGTCTGTCCCTCCATCTGTCTTTCCCTCTGTCTCTCCACACTCTCCTTCTATCTCCGTCTCTCTCGCTCTCTGTCTTTCCATCTGTCTTTCCCTTCCTGTCACTCCCTCTCTCTCCTTCCATCGCTACCTCTCTCACTCTCTGTCCCTCCAACTGCCTTTCCCTCTCTGTCTCTTCCACTCTCTCCTTCTTTCTCTGCCTCTGCCTCTCTCTATTCCTCCATCTGTCCTTCCCTCCCTGTCACTCCATCACTCTCCTTCTCTCTTTCTCTCTCTCTGTCCCTCCATCTTTCTTTCCCTCCCTGACACTCCCTCTCTTTCGTTCCATCTCTGTCTCTCTCTCTGTCCCTCCATCTGTTTTACCCTTCTTGACACTCCCTCTCTCTCCTTCTTTCGCTGTCTCTCTCTCTCTGTCTCCCATCTGTCCTTCCCTCCCTGTCACTCCCTCTCTCTCCTTCAATCTCTGTCTCTCTTCTATCCCTCCATCTGTCCTTCCCTCCCTGTTACTCCATCTCTCTCCTTCTCTCTCCGAACCTCCATCTGTCTTTCCCTCCCTGACACTCCATCTCTCCTTCTATCTCTGTCCCTCTCTCTGTCCCTCCATTTGTCTTCCCCTCACTGTCACTACCACTCTCTCCTTCTATCTCTGTCTCCTCCTCTCTCTGTGTCCCTCCATCTGTCCTTCCCTTTCTGTCTCTCCCTCTCTCTCCTTCTATCTCTGTCTCTGCCTCTCTCTCTGTCACGCTCTCTTTCTCTCCAACTGCCTTTCCCTCTCTGTCTCGCCCTCTCTCTCATTCTCTCTCTGTCTCTCACTCTGTCCCTCTATCCGTATCCGCCTTTCCCTTCCTTACACTCCCTCTCTCTCTTCTTTCCCTCTCTGGCACCCTCTCTGTCTCTCTCTCTGTCCCTCCATTTGTCTTTCCCTCTCTGTCTCTCTGTCTCTCTCCTTCTATCGCTGTCTCTCTCTCTATCTCTCCATCTGTCTTTCCCTCTCTATCACTCCCTCTCTCTCTTTCTCTCTGTCTCTCCATCTTTCTTCCCCTCTCTGTCTCTCCCTCTCTCTCCGTCTTTCTCAGTCTCTCTCTCTTTATCCCTCCCTGTCTCTCCCTCTCTCTCCTTCTATCTCTCTCTTTCTCTCTGTCTCTCCATCTGTCTTTCCCTCCCTGGCACTCCCTCTCTTTCCTTCTGTCTCTGTCTCTCTCTCTGTCCCTCCATCTGTTTTTCCCTCCATGTCACTCCTTCTCTCTCCTTCTATCTCTGTCTCTCTCTCTCTCTCTCTCCATCTGTCTTTCCCTCCCTGTCACTCCCTCTCTCTCCTTCGCTCTCTGTCTCTCTCTCTGTCCCTCCATCTGTTTTTCCCTCCATGTCACTCCTTCTCTCTACTTCTATCGCTGTCTCTCTCTCTCTCTCTCTCCATCTGTCTTTCCCTCCCTGTCATTCCCTCTCTCTCCTTCTCTCTCTGTCTCTCTCTCTCTGTCCCTCCATCTGGCTTTCCCTCCCTGACACTCCCTCTCTCTCCTTCTGTCTCTGTCTTTCTCTCTGTCCCTCCATCTATCTTTCCCTCCCTGACACTCCCTCTCTCTCCTTCTATCTCTGTCTCTCTCTCTGTCCCTCCATTTGTCTTTCCCTCTCTGTCACTGCCACACTCTCCTTCTATCTTTGTCTTTCTCTCTCCATCCCTGCATCTGTCCTTCTCTGCCTGTCACTCCATCTCTCTCCTTCCATCTCTGACTCTCTCTCTCTGGCTCACCATCTGTCTTTCCCTCTCTGTCTCTCCATCTCTCTTCTTCTCTCTCTCTGTGTCTCTCCATCTATCTCCCCACCCCTCCCCGCACCCCGTCACTCCCTCTCTCTCCTTCTATCTCTGTCTCTGCCTCTCTCTGTGTCCCTCCATCTGTCCTTCCCTTTCTGTATCTCCCTCTCTCTCCTTCTATCTCTGTCTCTGCCTCTCTCTCTGTCTCGCTCTCTCTCTCTCCAACTGCCTTTCCCTCTCTGTCTCTCCCTCTCTCTCCTTCTCTCCCTGGCACTCCCTCTCTCTCCTTCTCTCTCTGTCTCTTTCTCTGTCCCTCCATCTGTCCTTCCCCACCCCCGCCCCCTCACTCCCTCTCTCTCCTTCTATCTCTGTCTCCTCCTCTCTCTGTGTCCCTCCATCTGTCCTTCCCTTTCTGTCTCTCCCTCTCTCTCCTTCTATCTCTGTCTCTGCCTCTCTCTCTGTCACGCTCTCTTTCTCTCCAACTGCCTTTCCCTCTCTGTCTCGCCCTCTCTCTCATTCTCTCTCTGTCTCTCACTCTGTCCCTCTATCCGTATCCGCCTTTCCCTTCCTTACACTCCCTCTCTCTCTTCTTTCCCTCTCTGGCACCCTCTCTGTCTCTCTCTCTGTCCCTCCATTTGTCTTTCCCTCTCTGTCTCTCTGTCTCTCTCCTTCTATCGCTGTCTCTCTCTCTATCTCTCCATCTGTCTTTCCCTCTCTATCACTCCCTCTCTCTCTTTCTCTCTGTCTCTCCATCTTTCTTCCCCTCTCTGTCTCTCCCTCTCTCTCCGTCTTTCTCAGTCTCTCTCTCTTTATCCCTCCCTGTCTCTCCCTCTCTCTCCTTCTATCTCTCTCTTTCTCTCTGTCTCTCCATCTGTCTTTCCCTCCCTGGCACTCCCTCTCTTTCCTTCTGTCTCTGTCTCTCTCTCTGTCCCTCCATCTTTCCTTCCCCCCCTGTCACTCCCTCTCTCTCCTTCTCTCTCTGTCTCTGCCACTCTCTCTGTCTCTCTCTCTGTCCCTCCATCTGTCTTTCCCTCTCTGTCTCTCCGTCTCACTCCTTCTATCTCTGTCACTCCCGCTCTCTCTCTGTCTCTCTCTCTGTCCCTCCATCTGTCTTTCCCTCTCTGTCTCTCCGTCTCACTCCTTCTATCTCTGTCACTCCCGCTCTCTCTCTGTCTCTCTCTCTGTCCCTCCATCTGTCTTTCACTCTGTCACTCCCTCTCTCTCCTTCTTTCTCTGTCTCTGTCTCTCTGTCTGTCCCTCCATCTGCTTTTCCCTCTCTGTCACTCCCTCACTCTCCAATCTCTGTCTCTCTCTCTCTATCCCTCCATCTGTCTTTTCCTCCCTGGAACTCCATCTCTCTCCCTGTCTCTCTCTGTCTGTCCCTCCATCTGTCTTTCCCTCTGTCTCTCCACACTCTCCTTCTATCTCCGTCTCTCTCGCTCTCTGTCTTTCCATCTGTCTTTCCCTTCCTGTCACTCCCTCTCTCTCCTTCCATCGCTACCTCTCTCACTCTCTGTCCCTCCAACTGCCTTTCCCTCTCTGTCTCTTCCACTCTCTCCTTCTTTCTCTGCCTCTGCCTTTCTCTATTCCTCCATCTGTCCTTCCCTCCCTGTCACTCCATCACTCTCCTTCTCTCTTTCTCTCTCTCTGTCCCTCCATCTTTCTTTCCCTCCCTGACACTCCCTCTCTTTCCTTCCATCTCTGTCTCTCTCTCTGTCCCTCCATCTGTTTTACCCTTCTTGACACTCCCTCTCTCTCCTTCTTTCGCTGTCTCTCTCTCTCTGTCTCCCATCTGTCCTTCCCTCCCTGTCACTCCCTCTCTCTCCTTCAATCTCTGTCTCTCTTCTATCCCTCCATCTGTCCTTCCCTCCCTGTTACTCCATCTCTCTCCTTCTCTCTCCGAACCTCCATCTGTCTTTCCCTCCCTGACACTCCATCTCTCCTTCTATCTCTGTCCCTCTCTCTGTCCCTCCATTTGTCTTCCCCTCACTGTCACTACCACTCTCTCCTTCTATCTCTGTCTCTCTCTCTCTATCAGACATCTGTCTTTCCCTCTCTGTCTCTCCATCTCTCTCCTTCTCACTCTGTCTCTCCATCTGTCTCTCCCCCACCCCCCGCCCCCTCACTCCCTCTCTCTCCTTCTATCTCTGTCTCCTCCTCTCTCTGTGTCCCTCCATCTGTCCTTCCCTTTCTGTCTCTCCCTCTCTCTCCTTCTATCTCTGTCTCTGCCTCTCTCTCTGTCACGCTCTCTTTCTCTCCAACTGCCTTTCCCTCTCTGTCTCGCCCTCTCTCTCATTCTCTCTCTGTCTCTCACTCTGTCCCTCTATCCGTATCCGCCTTTCCCTTCCTTACACTCCCTCTCTCTCTTCTTTCCCTCTCTGGCACCCTCTCTGTCTCTCTCTCTGTCCCTCCATTTGTCTTTCCCTCTCTGTCTCTCTGTCTCTCTCCTTCTATCTCTGTCTCTCTCTCTATCGCTCCATCTGTCTTTCCCTCTCTATCACTCCCTCTCTCTCTTTCTCTCTGTCTCTCCATCTTTCTTCCCCTCTCTGTCTCTCCCTCTCTCTCCGTCTTTCTCAGTCTCTCTCTCTTTATCCCTCCCTGTCTCTCCCTCTCTCTCCTTCTATCTCTCTCTTTCTCTCTGTCTCTCCATCTGTCTTTCCCTCCCTGGCACTCCCTCTCTTTCCTTCTGTCTCTGTCTCTCTCTCTGTCCCTCCATCTGTTTTTCCCTCCATGTCACTCCTTCTCTCTCCTTCTATCTCTGTCTCTCTCTCTCTCTCTCTCCATCTGTCTTTCCCTCCCTGTCACTCCCTCTCTCTCCTTCTCTCTCTGTCTCTCTCTCTGTCCCTCCATCTGTTTTTCCCTCCATGTCACTCCTTCTCTCTACTTCTATCGCTGTCTCTCTCTCTCTCTCTCTCCATCTGTCTTTCCCTCCCTGTCATTCCCTCTCTCTCCTTCTCTCTCTGTCTCTCTCTCTCTGTCCCTCCATCTGGCTTTCCCTCCCTGACACTCCCTCTCTCTCCTTCTGTCTCTGTCTTTCTCTCTGTCCCTCCATCTATCTTTCCCTCCCTGACACTCCCTCTCTCTCCTTCTATCTCTGTCTCTCTCTCTGTCCCTCCATTTGTCTTTCCCTCTCTGTCACTGCCACACTCTCCTTCTATCTTTGTCTTTCTCTCTCCATCCCTGCATCTGTCCTTCTCTGCCTGTCACTCCATCTCTCTCCTTCCATCTCTGACTCTCTCTCTCTGGCTCACCATCTGTCTTTCCCTCTCTGTCTCTCCATCTCTCTTCTTCTCTCTCTCTGTGTCTCTCCATCTATCTCCCCACCCCTCCCCGCACCCCGTCACTCCCTCTCTCTCCTTCTATCTCTGTCTCTGCCTCTCTCTGTGTCCCTCCATCTGTCCTTCCCTTTCTGTCTCTCCCTCTCTCTCCTTCTATCTCTGTCTCTGCCTCTCTCTCTGTCTCGCTCTCTCTCTCTCCAACTGCCTTTCCCTCTCTGTCTCTCCCTCTCTCTCCTTCTCTCCCTGGCACTCCCTCTCTCTCCTTCTCTCTCTGTCTCTTTCTCTGTCCCTCCATCTGTCCTTCCCTCCTTGTCACACCATCTCTCTCCTTCTATCTCTGTCTCCTCCTCTCTCTGTGTCCCTCCATCTGTCCTTCCCTTTCTGTCTCTCCCTCTCTCTCCTTCTATCTCTGTCTCTGCCTCTCTCTCTGTCACGCTCTCTTTCTCTCCAACTGCCTTTCCCTCTCTGTCTCGCCCTCTCTCTCATTCTCTCTCTGTCTCTCACTCTGTCCCTCTATCCGTATCCGCCTTTCCCTTCCTTACACTCCCTCTCTCTCTTCTTTCCCTCTCTGGCACCCTCTCTGTCTCTCTCTCTGTCCCTCCATTTGTCTTTCCCTCTCTGTCTCTCTGTCTCTCTCCTTCTATCGCTGTCTCTCTCTCTATCTCTCCATCTGTCTTTCCCTCTCTATCACTCCCTCTCTCTCTTTCTCTCTGTCTCTCCATCTTTCTTCCCCTCTCTGTCTCTCCCTCTCTCTCCGTCTTTCTCAGTCTCTCTCTCTTTATCCCTCCCTGTCTCTCCCTCTCTCTCCTTCTATCTCTCTCTTTCTCTCTGTCTCTCCATCTGTCTTTCCCTCCCTGGCACTCCCTCTCTTTCCTTCTGTCTCTGTCTCTCTCTCTGTCCCTCCATCTTTCCTTCCCCCCCTGTCACTCCCTCTCTCTCCTTCTCTCTCTGTCTCTGCCACTCTCTCTGTCTCTCTCTCTGTCCCTCCATCTGTCTTTCCCTCTCTGTCTCTCCGTCTCACTCCTTCTATCTCTGTCACTCCCGCTCTCTCTCTGTCTCTCTCTCTGTCCCTCCATCTGTCTTTCCCTCTCTGTCTCTCCGTCTCACTCCTTCTATCTCTGTCACTCCCGCTCTCTCTCTGTCTCTCTCTCTGTCCCTCCATCTGTCTTTCACTCTGTCACTCCCTCTCTCTCCTTCTTTCTCTGTCTCTGTCTCTCTGTCTGTCCCTCCATCTGCTTTTCCCTCTCTGTCACTCCCTCACTCTCCAATCTCTGTCTCTCTCTCTCTATCCCTCCATCTGTCTTTTCCTCCCTGGAACTCCATCTCTCTCCCTGTCTCTCTCTGTCTGTCCCTCCATCTGTCTTTCCCTCTGTCTCTCCACACTCTCCTTCTATCTCCGTCTCTCTCGCTCTCTGTCTTTCCATCTGTCTTTCCCTTCCTGTCACTCCCTCTCTCTCCTTCCATCGCTACCTCTCTCACTCTCTGTCCCTCCAACTGCCTTTCCCTCTCTGTCTCTTCCACTCTCTCCTTCTTTCTCTGCCTCTGCCTCTCTCTATTCCTCCATCTGTCCTTCCCTCCCTGTCACTCCATCACTCTCCTTCTCTCTTTCTCTCTCTCTGTCCCTCCATCTTTCTTTCCCTCCCTGACACTCCCTCTCTTTCCTTCCATCTCTGTCTCTCTCTCTGTCCCTCCATCTGTTTTACCCTTCTTGACACTCCCTCTCTCTCCTTCTTTCGCTGTCTCTCTCTCTCTGTCTCCCATCTGTCCTTCCCTCCCTGTCACTCCCTCTCTCTCCTTCAATCTCTGTCTCTCTTCTATCCCTCCATCTGTCCTTCCGTCCCTGTTACTCCATCTCTCTCCTTCTCTCTCCGAACCTCCATCTGTCTTTCCCTCCCTGACACTCCATCTCTCCTTCTATCTCTGTCCCTCTCTCTGTCCCTCCATTTGTCTTCCCCTCACTGTCACTACCACTCTCTCCTTCTATCTCTGTCTCTCTCTCTCTATCCGACATCTGTCTTTCCCTCTCTGTCTCTCCATCTCTCTCCTTCTCACTCTGTCTCTCCATCTGTCTCTCCCCCACCCCCCGCCCCCTCACTCCCTCTCTCTCCTTCTATCTCTGTCTCCTCCTCTCTCTGTGTCCCTCCATCTGTCCTTCTCTTTCTGTCTCTCCCTCTCTCTCCTTCTATCTCTGTCTCTGCCTCTCTCTCTGTCACGCTCTCTTTCTCTCCAACTGCCTTTCCCTCTCTGTCTCGCCCTCTCTCTCATTCTCTCTCTGTCTCTCACTCTGTCCCTCTATCCGTATCCACCTTTCCCTTCCTTACACTCCCTCTCTCTCTTCTTTCCCACTCTGGCACCCTCTCTGTCTCTCTCTCTGTCCCTCCATTTGTCTTTCCCTCTCTGTCTCTCTGTCTCTCTCCTTCTATCTCTGTCTCTCTCTCTATCTCTCCATCTGTCTTTCCCTCTCTATCACTCCCTCTCTCTCTTTCTCTCTGTCTCTCCATCTTTCTTCCCCTCTCTGTCTCTCCCTCTCTCTCCGTCTTTCTCAGTCTCTCTCTCTTTATCCCTCCCTGTCTCTCCCTCTCTCTCCTTCTATCTCTCTCTTTCTCTCTGTCTCTCCATCTGTCTTTCCCTCCCTGGCACTCCCTCTCTTTCCTTCTGTCTCTGTCTCTCTCTCTGTCCCTCCATCTGTTTTTCCCTCCATGTCACTCCTTCTCTCTCCTTCTATCTCTGTCTCTCTCTCTCTCTCTCTCCATCTGTCTTTCCCTCCCTGTCACTCCCTCTCTCTCCTTCTCTCTCTGTCTCTCTCTCTGTCCCTCCATCTGTTTTTCCCTCCATGTCACTCCTTCTCTCTACTTCTATCGCTGTCTCTCTCTCTCTCTCTCTCCATCTGTCTTTCCCTCCCTGTCATTCCCTCTCTCTCCTTCTCTCTCTGTCTCTCTCTCTCTGTCCCTCCATCTGGCTTTCCCTCCCTGACACTCCCTCTCTCTCCTTCTGTCTCTATCTTTCTCTCTGTCCCTCCATCTATCTTTCCCTCCCTGACACTCCCTCTCTCTCCTTCTATCTCTGTCTCTCTCTCTGTCCCTCCATTTGTCTTTCCCTCTCTGTCACTGCCACACTCTCCTTCTATCTTTGTCTTTCTCTCTCCATCCCTGCATCTGTCCTTCTCTGCCTGTCACTCCATCTCTCTCCTTCCATCTCTGACTCTCTCTCTCTGGCTCACCATCTGTCTTTCCCTCTCTGTCTCTCCATCTCTCTTCTTCTCTCTCTCTGTGTCTCTCCATCTATCTCCCCACCCCTCCCCGCACCCCGTCACTCCCTCTCTCTCCTTCTATCTCTGTCTCTGCCTCTCTCTGTGTCCCTCCATCTGTCCTTCCCTTTCTGTCTCTCCCTCTCTCTCCTTCTATCTCTGTCTCTGCCTCTCTCTCTTTCTCGCTCTCTCTCTCTCCAACTGCCTTTCCCTCTCTGTCTCTCCCTCTCTCTCCTTCTCTCCCTGGCACTCCCTCTCTCTCCTTCTCTCTCTGTCTCTTTCTCTGTCCCTCCATCTGTCCTTCCCTCCTTGTCACGCCATCTCTCTCCTTCTATCTCTGTCTCCTCCTCTCTCTGTGTCCCTCCATCTGTCCTTCCCTTTCTGTCTCTCCCTCTCTCTCCTTCTATCTCTGTCTCTGCCTCTCTCTCTGTCACGCTCTCTTTCTCTCCAACTGCCTTTCCCTCTCTGTCTCGCCCTCTCTCTCATTCTCTCTCTGTCTCTCACTCTGTCCCTCTATCCGTATCCGCCTTTCCCTTCCTTACACTCCCTCTCTCTCTTCTTTCCCTCTCTGGCACCCTCTCTGTCTCTCTCTCTGTCCCTCCATTTGTCTTTCCCTCTCTGTCTCTCTGTCTCTCTCCTTCTATCGCTGTCTCTCTCTCTATCTCTCCATCTGTCTTTCCCTCTCTATCACTCCCTCTCTCTCTTTCTCTCTGTCTCTCCATCTTTCTTCCCCTCTCTGTCTCTCCCTCTCTCTCCGTCTTTCTCAGTCTCTCTCTCTTTATCCCTCCCTGTCTCTCCCTCTCTCTCCTTCTATCTCTCTCTTTCTCTCTGTCTCTCCATCTGTCTTTCCCTCCCTGGCACTCCCTCTCTTTCCTTCTGTCTCTGTCTCTCTCTCTGTCCCTCCATCTGTTTTTCCCTCCATGTCACTCCTTCTCTCTCCTTCTATCTCTGTCTCTCTCTCTCTCTCTCTCTCTCTCTCCATCTGTCTTTCCCTCCCTGTCACTCCCTCTCTCTCCTTCTCTCTCTGTCTCTCTCTCTGTCCCTCCTTCTGTTTTTCCCTCCATGTCACTCCTTCTCTCTACTTCTATCGCTGTCTCTCTCTCTCTCTCTCTCCATCTGTCTTTCCCTCCCTGTCATTCCCTCTCTCTCCTTCTCTCTCTGTCTCTCTCTCTCTGTCCCTCCATCTGGCTTTCCCTCCCTGACACTCCCTCTCTCTCCTTCTGTCTCTGTCTTTCTCTCTGTCCCTCCATCTATCTTTCCCTCCCTGACACTCCCTCTCTCTCCTTCTATCTCTGTCTCTCTCTCTGTCCCTCCATTTGTCTTTCCCTCTCTGTCACTGCCACACTCTCCTTCTATCTTTGTCTTTCTCTCTCCATCCCTGCATCTGTCCTTCTCTGCCTGTCACTCCATCTCTCTCCTTCCATCTCTGACTCTCTCTCTCTGGCTCACCATCTGTCTTTCCCTCTCTGTCTCTCCATCTCTCTTCTTCTCTTTCTCTGTGTCTCTCCATCTGTCTTCCCACCCCTCCCCGCACCCCGTCACTCCCTCTCTCTCCTTCTATCTCTGTCTCTGCCTCTCTCTGTGTCCCTCCATCTGTCCTTCCCTTTCTGTCTCTCCCTCTCTCTCCTTCTATCTCTGTCTCTGCCTCTCTCTCTGTCTCGCTCTCTCTCTCTCCAACTGCCTTTCCCTCTCTGTCTCTCCCTCTCTCTCCTTCTCTCCCTGACACTCCCTCTCTCTCCTTCTCTCTCGGTCTCTTTCTCTGTCCCTCCATCTGTCCTTCCCTCCTTGTCGCACCATCTCTCTCCTTCTATCTCTCTCTCTCTCTCTCTGTCTCTCTCTTTGTCCCTCCATCTGTCTTTCCCTCTGCCTCTCCCTCTCTCTCCTTCTATCTCTGTCTCTCTCTCTATCCCTCCATCTGTCCTTCCCTCCCTGTCGCTCCCTTTCTCTCCTCTCGCTGTCTCTCTTTGTCTCTCCATCTGTCTTTCCCTCTCTATCACTCCCTCTCTCTCCTTCCATCTCTACCTCACACTCTCTCTGTCTCTCCATCAGTCTCTCCCTCTCTATCTCTCCCTCTCTCTCCTTCTTTCTCTCTCTTTCTCTCTCTCTCTCCATCTGTCTTTCCTTCCCAATCAATCCCTTTCTCTCCTTCTATCTCTGCCTCTCTCTCTCTCTCTGTCTCTCCATCTTTCTTCCCCTCTCTGTCTCTCCCTCTCTCTCCGTCTTTCTCATTCTCTCTCTCTTTATCCCTCCCTGTCTCTCCCTCTCGCTCCTTCTATCTCTCTCTTTCTCTCTGTCTCTCCATCTGTCTTTCATTCTCTGTCTCTCCCTCTCTCTCCTTCTATCTCTGTGTCTCTCTCTCTCTATCTTTCAATCTGTCTTTCTCTCCCTGTCACTCCCTCTCTCTCCTTCTCTCTCTGTCTCTCCAACTGCCTTTCCCTCTGTGTCTGTCCCACTCTCACTTTTTCTCTCTGTCTCTGCCTCTCTCTGTCTTGCTCTCTCTCTATCCCTCCATCTGTCTTTCCCTCTCTGTCTCTCCCTCTCTCTCCTTCCATCTCTGCCTCTCTCTCTCTGTCTCTCCATCTGTCTTTCCCTCTCTGTCTCTCCCTCTCTCTCCTACTATCTCCGTCTCTCTCTCTCTCTGTCTCTCCGTCTGTCTTTCCTTTCGTGTCACTCCCTCTCTCTCCTTCCATCTCTGTCTCTCCGACTGTTCCTCCATCTGTCTTTCCCTCTCTCTCCTATCTTTGTCTCTCTCTCTGTCTCCATTTTAAATATTCAGCAAGCTATTCCACTGTGGGAGCCATCACACCCTCATGATATTGTTTGTGGAAATTTCATGCTGGCTTATTGGTTAATTTTTAAACCTGTGATTGATAGATTCTTGTTAAACAAAGGTCTTAAGAGATAAGGGGCAAAGGCAGGATATATGGTGTAAGATAGATCACAGATCAGCCATGATCTAATTCAATGCAGGAACAGAGTTGTGGGGTTAAATTGCATCCTCCTCTTCCAATATCCCCTGTTAAATATCCTTCTTTCTATGTCAGTCACCCTGTTAGTCTCTGTCTCTCTGTTTCTCTCTTTCTGTCTGTCTCTCTATCTCTGTGTTTCGGACAGTGGAGAGTGAGATTCACTCTGTATCCACCCCATGATGTTCCTGCCCTGGGAGAGTGTGATGTGACAGCGTGGAGGGAAATTTACTCTGTCAAACCCAACATTGTGCTTGACTTGGAAATGTTTAATGGGACAGTGTAGCTGGAGCTTTACTGTGTATCCCTGGAATTTAGAAGGTTATGGGGTGATTTGATGAAGGTTTACAAAATAATAAGGGAAACTGATAGGGTGGACTGAGATTAAATATTCCCACCGGCTGCGGAGTCAGGAATTTGGGGCATAGTCTAAAAATATAAAGAGTGGCCACTTTGACTTCATCCCATCGTGTCGTATGTACATTCTCACATATAGCAGGTATAGCAGCACATATATAACAGGATAGCAGGTATAACTGTAGTCATAGTATTCAGCTGAAAATTGATCAGTTACATTGTTATTTCAGTCCATATTTACAGTACACACGGTACCTTACTGTTGTAATCAAGTCAAATAGTATCTATTCATCCCACTGGGGCAAAATGTCACTGGCTCAACATTCTCACCAAATACTAAAGCATTCCACAATGCAACACTCTCAAATTCAACACAAGTTTACTTTTCTGAGTCTCGCTGGTCTGTTCTGATTCTCTGAGGGATGACTGATGCTTATCCTCCACATGAGCAGTCGTCCTAATCCTGTGTGCCTGTCCCGCTCCCAAACCCGGCATCCGCTTACATTAAGGCAAGTGATACAGGAGCGTCTCCGTGAATGAGGCAGGTGAGTCTTGAGGCTGAGCCGGGCACAGTGAGTGACCCGGGTTAATCCGACACTCCAGGGAATGTTTAAACTGAACTGTACTCTGTATCTAACCCGTGCTGTACCTTCTCTGAGATTGTTCAATGGGGCAGTGCAGACAAGGAGACTCTGGTAGGGTAGACAGAGAATAACTATTCCCACTGGCTGCGGAGTCAGGACCTTGTGGGCCGAGTCTAAAAATATAAATGTAGTCTCAAAACCATTCAGGAGTGAAGTGAAGAAACACTTCAACACACCAGGTGTGGTATCAGTTTGCAAATCTCTTCCACAAACAGCAATTGATGCTGATAAACTTGTTAATTTTTAAATCTGAGATTGATAGATTTTTGTTAACCAAAGGTATTAAGAGATAAGGGGCAAAGGTGGGATATATGGTGTTAGTTAGATCACAGATCAGCCCTGATCTCACTGAATGCTGGAACAGGGTCGAGGGGTTAATCTGCCTCCTCATCTTCCTATGTCTGATGTTAAATATCCTTCTTTCTCTCTCAGTCACCCGGTCAGTCTGTTTCTCTCTTTCTGTCTCTCACTGTTTCTACTTCGGACAGTGTAGAGTGAGATTCACTCTGTATCCTCCCCATGATGTTCCTGTCCTGGGACTGTTAGATGGGACAGTGTAGAAGGACCATTACTCTGTATCTAATCCATGCTGTACCTGTCTGGGGAATGTAGATGGGAGAGTGGAAACAGAGAGGTTTGGGACCAGTGTCCTCATGGGGAGGACTTAATGGTGCCTCCTAATTGACCAGTTAGCAATATTGGTGCTCCAGGGATGAAAGAGACATTGGCTGAGTGGATACGACATTGGCTGAGAGAGTGGACAATGTTTGTTTCAGACTGGAGGGAGGTATACAGTGGAGGTTTATATTAGGACCACTGCTCTTTTTGATATATACTAATGACTTGGACTTGTGTTTACAGGGCATAACTTCAATGTTCGCCAATGTTTGTGTCATCTGCAATGTAATAAACAGAGAAGGGACTAGCAGCAGACTTCAGGAGGAGCGAGGCAGTCTGGTGAAATGGAACACACAAGAACAAATGAATTAGGAGCAGAAGTAGGCCATTCGGCCCCTCGAGCGTGCTCTGCCATTCAATGGCTGATCTGATTGTGAACTCAACTCCACTTTCCTGTCTGTGTCCCATAACCCTTGACTCCCTAATTGATCAAACATCTATCTAACTCAGCCTTGAATATATTCAATGATCCAGCCTCCACTGATCTCTGGGGAAGAGAATTCCACAGACTGACCCCCCTCTGAGAGAAACACATTTCTCCTCAGCTCAGTTTTAAATGGGATGTCCCTAATTTTTAAACTGTGTCCCCTAGTTCTAGTCTCCCCAACAAGGGGAAACATCCTCTCAGCATCCACCCTGTCCAGTCCCCTCGGGACCTGAGATGTTTCACTCAGATCACCTCTCATTCTTCTAAACTCCAGTGGGTATGGACCCAACCTGTTCAACCTTTCCTCATAAGATAACCCCTTCATCCCAGGAATCAGCCCAGTGAACCTTCTCTGAACTACTTCGAATGCAATTATATAATTTCTTCAGCAAGGGGACCAAAAGTGTCCACAATCCTGCAGACGTCGACTAACTTATGCCCTGTGCAGCTGTAACAACACTTCCCTACTTTTATATTCTATTCACCTTGCAATAAACAACAACATTCCATTTGCCTTCCTGATCACTCGCTGTCGCTACACGGTAACATTTTGTGATTCATGTCCCAGGACACCCAGATCCCTCTGTACCGTACAGTTCTGCAGTCTCTCTCCATTTCAATAATATACTGATTTTTATTCTTCCTGCTAAAGTGGACAAGCTCACATTTTCCCACATTGTACTCCATCTGCCAATTTTTTCCTCACTCACTTAACCTCTGGAAATCTCTTTGTAGACACTTTATGTCCTCTTGACAGCTTACTATCCAACCTATCATTGGACAGACACAGGGCAGGTTAACTTCAATGCTGAGAAATGTGAAGTGATGCATTTTGGAAGGAAGACTGAGTGATATAAACTAAATGGTACAATGTTAGAATGGGTGACAGGACAGAGAGATCAGGGATTTCATCAATGTTGCCTGCTCTACCCAAAATCTCAATTTGGGGCTTGGAATCTGTGAGTTGAATTTAGCTTCATCCTGAAAAGTGTTAGTGAACCTGTTGGGAAATGTGTCAAAAGCTGTTTCCATTCAGACATTCCTGCATTGTGGAAGTGTGAGCTATCTTTGCAGAGACAGGAAATAGAGTTGTTGAATGGACCTGCAGGTTTTGTTTGATGCAATAAGGTGAGAATTTGAATTGTGTCCCTTCCAGATACACAGAATTGAAGGTATTTACAGAACACCACATGAAGTAGTTTACCAATGTGTGACAAACTTCAAAGACTTCAAACACATGGAAGAAGAGGAGAAGGGAACAATATACAAAATCTGAGACAGTCAGAAAACAGCAGTAGGAAAATGAATATCTTTTTATGGGTTTTAATTTGAAGGCCTGAGCTGATGATTGAAAAAGTAGGAGTTCAAATCCCATGCTGGGCTGTTGTGAATTTGAATTTTGTTTTTTCTAAAAAATAAACATAAATCTGGAATTAAAAAAACCTCTAGGATGGAATGATTCACTCCTGTCTACTAGTGCAAAGCCCGTGTGTGTCTCAGTTTTGCTGTATTTATTAATGATTTAAGATGATGTGGTAGAATGCAACATACCCAAGTTTACCAATGACACAAAAATAGGCAGCATTGTAAGCAGTGTAGCTGGAAGCATCAAATTACAAAGAGGTATTAATATCTTAAATAAATGGGCAAAACTGTGGTGGATAGATTTCCATGTCATTAAAAAAGACTAGAACAGAGTACTTTATAAATGGTGAAAAGATAGATATACTGAGGGTCCAAAGAGACTTTGGGGGGTCCATGTCCATTTGAGTGCAGTGTAGATTTACCAGAATTTTAACTGGACTCCAAGGGTTAAATTACAAGGTGATATTACACAAACTGGGAATAATTCCCCGGAATTTAGGAGGATCAAGGTGATTTGATCAAAGATATTGAGATATTAAGGGGAACTGATGGGGTAGTTTGAGAGAAACTATTTCGGCAGCTTTGGAATATAGGAACAGGAGTAGGCCATTCAGCCCATCGAGCCTGTTCCGCCATTCAAGACGATCATGGCTGATCATCCACTTCAATGTGTTTTTCCCAGACTATCCTCATACCCTTTATGTCATTGGTATTCAGCAATCTGTCAATCTCTGCTTTAAACATACTCAATGACTGAGCTTCCACAGCCCTCTGGGATAGAGAATTCCTAAGATTCACAACCCTCTGAGTAATGACATTTCTCCTCATCTCTGTCCCAAGTGGCTTCCCCCTTATTTTGAAATTGTGTCCCCTGGTACTAGACTCCTCAACCAGGAGAAACATCTTACCTGCATCTACCCTGTCTATCTGAAATGTTACCCCAGGGTCTCCACACAGCCTGTCTCCCTGTCCAGCTGCTTCGAATGTGTCTCAGGGTCTCCTGGCACTTTCTTTCTCTCTGCTTCTGTCTCTATCCCTCACTATCTCTCTGTTCTCTCTCCATTTCTATCTCTCCCTATATCTCCGTTACTCTACCTCTGTTCCTCTCTCTCTCTCTGTCACTCTCTCCCGCCATGTTGGTTATCATTATGGGTTGAGTTAAATCACAGACAAAATAAACACTTCACCTGTCTGCCCCGAAATAAATAGCAAAATTTGAGGATATTTTATGTCTGTATTCAGACAATGTAGACAGGAGTGTATATTATATGATGGGATGCTGCAAATCGATTTACACTAGTACTGTCGGAAAAACAACTTAAAAAGAATTATTCACAAGTCTAGTCCAACTGAACGACAGATTTGACCCGATAAGGTAATAAATGCCAAAAGTCTGGAGCTTTACTCTGTCTGGCTTTCAGAAATTAAACATTACACATGCACTGCAAGATTAAAGATTATACATAGGTTAGGTTACATAGAATTTTGGAAGGACTAACAAGGCTAGGGAATATCCAATGAATGGTAGGACCATAGGAAGTACAGAGTGTCAGAGGGATCTTGGTGTACTTGTCCATAGATCACTGAAGGCTGCAGCGCAGGTCGACAAGGTGGTTAGGAAGGTATATGGGATACTTGCCTTTATTAGTTGAGGCATAGAATATAAGAGCAGGGAGGTTATGATGGAACTATATAAAATACTGGCTGGGCCACAGCTGGAGTACAGTGTACAGTTCTGGGCACCACATTATAGGAAGGATGTGATTGCACTGGAGAGGATGCAGAGGAGATTGACCAGGATGTTGCCTGGGCTGGAGCATTTCAGCTATGAAGAGAGACTGAAAAGGCTGGAGTTGTTTTCCTCAGAGCAGAGAAGGCTGAGGGGGAACCTGATTGAGGTATACAAAATTATGAGGGGCATTGCTCGGTGAGATAGGAAGAAACTTTTTCCCTTAGCGGAGGGGTCAATAACCAGGGGGCATAGATTGAAGGTAAGGGGCAGGAGGTTTAGAGGGGATTTGAGGAAAAGATTTTTCACCCAGAGGGTGGTTGGAATCTGGAAAGCTCTGCCGGAAGGGGTGGTAGAGGCAGGAACCCTCACAACATTTAAGAAGTATTTGGATGAGCACTTGAAATGCCGTAGCATACAATTTTCAGCTGAAAATTGATCAGTTACATTGTTATTTCAGTCCATATTTACAGTACACACGGTACCTTACTGTTGTAATCAAGTCATATAGTATCTATTCATCCCACTGGGGCAAAATGTCACTGGCTCAACATTCTCACCAAATACTAAAGCATTCCACAATGCAAGACTCAAATTCAACACAAGTTTCCTTTTCTGAGTCTCGCTGGTCTGTTCTGATTCTCTGAGGGATTACTGATGCTTATCCTCCACATGAGCAGTCGTCCGAATCCCGTGTGCCTGTCCTGCTCCCAAACCCGGCATCCGCTTACATTAAGGCAAGTGATACAGGAGCGTCTCAGTGACTGAGGCAGGTGAGTCTTGAGGCTGAGCCGGGCACAGTGAGTGACCGGGTTAATCCGACACTCCAGGGAATGTTTAAACTGAACTGTACTCTTTATCTAACCTGTGCTGTCCCTTCTCTGAGAGTGTTTGATGGGGCAGTGCAGACGAGGAGAGTTAATCCTTACCCATTTTAAATATAGAGAAGTGAATATCCAAGAGATTGTTTTCAATGTGATGAGGGTTTCAGCCTCTACCATCCTTTAGAGTCATAGAGAGATACAGCACTTATACAGGCCCTTCGGCCCGCCCAGTCTGTGCCGGCCATCAACCACCCATTTTATACTAATCCTTTCAGGCAGTGAGTTCCAGACACCCACCAGCCACTGGGTGAAGAAACTATTGATGTGTTTTGTTCAGTTAAGTTTGATGTCACTGTTTGCCCAGGATGTTGACGCTGGGGGATTCAGCGATGGGATAATGCTTTGAATGCCAAGGGGAGGTGGTGGGATTCTCTCTTGTTGCAGATGGTCATTGCCTGGCACTTGTGTGACGTGAATGTTACTTCCCACTGGTCGGCCCAAACCTGAATGTTGTCTGGGTCTTGGTGCATGTGGCTCTGGATTGCTTCATTATCTGAGGCAAAATACTGTGGATTTTGGAAATCAGGAAAGCATCGAGCTGAATCACTAACTCTGTTTCTCTCTCCACAGATGCTGCTTGACCTGCTCAGTATTTCCAGCATTCTCTCCTGGGATCTCAGCTGAAGATGGTAGAGCCTTGGACACTACCCTGATGAACTCCTGCAGTGATGTCCTGGGACTGAGATGATTGACCTCCAACAACCACAACCATCTTCCTTTGTGCTCGGTATGACTCCAACCAGCGGATTCCCACTGACTTCAGTTTTACTCGGGCTCCTCGATGTCACACTCGGTCAAACGCTGCCTTGATGTTAAGGTCAGTCTCTCTTCCAGTAGCAGACAGGAGTGAATCGTTCCCTTTGACCCGTTGTACACTGAACAAGCTGTGCTTCTTCACAGCCTGATACAGGACTGTACACGATCGATTAATGTAGCCCATCAAACACTCCCAGAGCAGGTTCAGCACAGCTTAGGAACAGAGTACAGTTCCTTCAACATTCTCTCGATGTCTCTCCCTCCTGCGATCTCTGACATTAGGAGAGAGACAGAGGGAGAGAGGGTTAGATATGAAGGCAGAGAGAGGGCTGTAGAGAGGGACTAAGTTGGAGAGAGAGAGGCCGTTGCGGTGGATGAAAAGGATAATGTAAGATATATTAATTTGATGTAATCCTTCACTGCTGTTTACACAAACATATAAGAGATAGATATGGAGAGAAAAAAACATCGGGAAAGGGGGAAATGTAGATGAAGTTGCGGCCCAGGCAGGTACGTTTGATGATCCAGAAGGAACAGTCTCCATTTTAAACATCCAGCAAGCTATTCCACTGTGGGAGCCATCACACCCTCATGACATTGGTTCTGCAAATGTCTTGCTGGCTTATTGGTTAATTTTTAAATCTGTCTGTGATTGATAGATTCTTGTTAACCAAAGGTATTAAGAGATAAGGGGCAAAGGCAGGATATATGGTGTTAGTTACATCACAGATCAGCCAAGATCACATTGGATGCCGGAACAGGATTGTGCAGTTGAATGGCAACCTCCTCTTCCAATATCCCCTGTGAAGTATCCTTCTATCTCTTTTAGTCACCCTGTCAGTCCATGTCTCTCTGTTTCTCTTTTTCTGTCTCTCTCTCTGTCTCTATCGGACAGTGTAGAGTGAGATTCACTTTGTATCCACCCCATGATGTTCCTGCCCTGGGAGTGTGTGATGGGACAGTATAGAGGGAAATTTACTCTGTGTCAAACCCAACATTGTGGTTGGCTTGGGAATGTTTAATGGGACAGTGTAGCTGGAGATTTACTCTGTATTCCTGGAATTTTGAAGGCTCAGGTCTGATTTGATGATTGTTTTCAAGATAATAAGGGAAACTGATGGGGTGGACAGAGAGTAACAATTCCCACTGGCTGCAGAGTCTAGAGCATGGGGGCATAATCTAAAAATATAAACCTCGTCTAAAAACCTTTCAGGAGTGAAATGAAGAAACACTTCAACACACCAGGTGTGGTATCAGTTTGAAACTCTCTTCCACAATCAGCAATTGATGCTGAGACACTTGTTAATTTTTAAATCTGAGTTTGATAGATTTTTGTTAACCAAAGGTATTAAGGGGCAAAGATAGGTACATGGAGTTAGATCACACATCAGCCATGAGCTCATTGAATGACAGAACAGGGTTGAGGGGCCAAATGGCCTCCTCCTCTTCCTCTGTCCTACGACAAATATCCTGCGATCACTCTCTGTGTCTTGGTCTCTGTCTCCCTCTTTGTCTCTCTTTCTGTCTGTCAGTCTGTCTGTCTCTCTCTCCTCTCATCTGTGGAAATCCACACACATCAGTCAGCCATTTTAGGTTCATTTTCAGTGGCCATTTTATGTCACCACAACACTGGGACATTTATCGCTGTCTATCCCAAACCATCTCTCTTTGTAGTCTATTTGTGTTCTCCTCACAGCTTATTGTCCCACCTAACCTAGTATCACTCTCCTTTGTTCCGTCTCACTCACACACTCTTCCCCATCTCTCTCCCCCCATTTCTCTCTCCCCTCATTTCTCTCTCCACCTCCGCTCCCCCCCCCTCCCCACCACCACCCTGCAATCTCTCTTACAGTGTCCTGTCATCACATCCTTTATTACAGTTTCGAACATTTTCCCTTTGACTGATGTTAGACGAACAGGTCTTTAGTTCCCCATTTTCTCTCTCCTTCCTTTTGTAAATAGTGGGGTGACATTTGCTACCTTCTAATCTGCCTCTCTCACACTGCCTCTGTCCCTCGCTATCTGTCTTTCCCACCCCCTCTCTCTCTCTCGCTCTCCCTCTCTCTCTTTTTCTCTCTCTCGCTCGATCTCTCCCTCTCTCTCTACCTCTGTCCACGTCTCAATTTGTGCCTCCCTCACACCATCTCTCCCTCTCTCTGTCTCTCTCTCGCTCTCTGTCTGCCTCTCTATGTCTGCCTCTCTGTGTCGTCTTCTCTCTCTGTGCCTCTCTCACTCTCTATCTGTCTCTCCCCCAGCAATCTCTCTGTGTCTCTCCCTCTCTCTCTTTCTCAACCTCCGTCCATGTCTCAATTTGTGCCTCCCTCACACCATCGCTCCCTCTCTCTCTGTCTCTCTCTAGCTCTCTGTCTGCCTCTCTCTCCCTCTCTCTGCCTCCCTCTCTCTGCCTCCCTCTCTCTGCCTCCCTCTCTCTGCCTCTCTCTCTCTGTCTCTCTCTCTCTGCCTCTCTCTCTCTGCCTCTCTCTCTCTGTCTCTCCCTCTCTCTCTCTTTCGCTGCTTCTGTCCATCTCTCAGTTGGTGTCTCCCCCCACACCATCTCTCCCTCCCTCTCTCTCTGTCTCTCTCTGCCTCTCTCTCTGCCTCTCTCTCTCCGTCTCTCCCTCTCTCTCTCTTTCGCTGCCTCTGTCCACGTCTCAGTTTGTGCCTCCCCCACACCATCTCTCCCTCCCTCTCACTCTCTCTTTCTCCCTCTCTCCCTCCCTCTCTGTCTCTGTCTCTGTCTCAGATTTACAGGTCAGATGATTAACCTCTTTATCCATGTGTTATGAACACGGGACTTTGTCTCTCTCCAGTTTTCTAGGATGTTGCCAGGACTGGAGAATTGTAGCTATGAGGATAGGCAGGGGTTGTTGTCCTTGGAACAGAGAAGGCTGAGGGGAGATCTGATTGAAATGTATAAAATTTTGAGGGTCCTGGATAGAGTGGAGGTGAAGGGCAGAGAACCATAGCAGAAAGGTCAGTGACGAGGGGGCATAGATTTAAAGTGATTGGTCGAAAAATTAGAGGTGAGTTGAGGAAAATCTTTTTCACCCAGAGGGTCGTGATGGTCTGGAACTCACTGCCTGAATGGGTAGTTGAGGCAGAGACCCTCAACTCATTCAGAAGGAGACTGTATAGGCACCTCAAGTGCGGTAAGCTGCAGAGCTCGGACCAAATGCTGGAAGGTGGGATGAGAATAGGTTGATCGTTTTTCGGCTGGCACAGAGAGGATGGGCCAAGTGGCCGCTTTCTGTGCCTTACAATTTCTATGTTGCCCTCGCCAAATCTATTTTTCCCTTTGTTACCCTCTGAATCCCAGTCTCTCCCTCTCTGTTACCCTCTGAATCCCAGTCTCTCCCTCTCCATTACCCTCTGAATCCCAGAATCTCCCTCTCTGTTACCCCCTGAATTGCAGTCTCTCCCTCTCCGTTACCCTCTGAATCCCAGTCTCTCCCTCTCCGTTACCCTCTGAATCCCAGACTCTCCCTCTCTGTTACCCCCTTAATTGCAGTCTCTCCCTCTCTGTTACCCTCTGAATCCCAGTCTCTCCCTCTCTGTTACCCTCTAAATCCCAGTCTCCCCTCTGTTACTCTCTGAATCCCAGTCTCTCCCCCTCTGTTACCCTCTGAATCCCAGTCTGTCCCTCTCTGTTACCCTCTGAGTCCCAGTCTCTCCCTCTCTGTTACCCTCTGAATCCCAGACTCTCCCCTCTGTTACCCTCTGAATCCCAGTCTCTCCCTCTCTGTTACCCTCTGAATCCCAGACTCTCCCTCTCTGTTAACTGACCAGAGCTTTATAAATGTTCAGCGCACCCTCTTGACTTTTGTACTCACTGTATACAGTGTAAACTGTGGTATTCCCCAGGGCTTTTGATTCGGACCACTGATCTTATTGATGTATGAATGACTTAGAATTTTTTTTAGAACATTACAGCGCAGTACAGGCCCTTCGGCCCTCGATGTTGCGCCGACCTGTGAAACCATCTGACCTACACTATTCCATTTTCATCCATATGTCTATCCAATGACCACTTAAATGTACTTAAAGTTGGCGAGTCTACTACTGTTGCAGGCAGGGCGTTCAACGCCCCTACTACTCTCTGAGTAAAGAAACTACCTCTGACATCTGTCCTATATCTATCACCCCTCAACTTAAAGCTATGTCCCCTCGTGTTTGCCATCACCATCCGAGGAAAAAGACTCTCACCATCCACCCTATCTAACCCTCTGATTATCTTACTTAGACTGGGGTATACAGGGCATAACTTCAACATTGTGCCATTTTCAATGTAATAAACAGTGAAGGGAATAGGAGTAGACTTCAGGAGGATAGAGGCAGTCTGGTGAAATGGTCAGACACATAGCAGGTTAACTTCAATGCTGAGAAATGTCAAATGATGCATTTTGGAAGGAAGGCTGAGGAGAAGCGATATAAACTAAATGGTACAATGTTAAAATGGGTGCAGGGACAGAGAGATCTGGGATTTCATTTGTGTCACTTTTTACATCTAAAAGATTCAGTTTGGGGCTTGCAATCTCTAAATTGAATTTAGCTTCATCCTGAAAAGTGTTGGCAAACATGTTGGGAAATGTGTCAAAAGCTGTTTCCATTCAGACATTCCTGCATTGTGGAAGTGTGAGCTATCTTTGCAGAGACAGGAAATAGAGTTGCTTGAATGGACCTGCAGGTTTTAGTTGATGCAATAAGGTGAGAATTTGAATTGTGTCCCTTGCAGATACACAGAATTGAAGGTATTTACACAACACCACATGAAGTAGTTTACCAATGTCTGACAAACTTCAAAGACTTCAGACACATGCAAGAAGAGGCGAAGGGAACAATATACAAAACCTGAGACAGTCAGACAACAGCAGTAGGAAAATGAAACTCTTTTTATGGGTTTTAATTTGAAGGCCTGAGCTGATGATTGAAAAAGCAGGAGTTCAAATCCCACACAGGGCTGTTGTGAATTTGAATTCTATTTTTTCTTTCAAAAAACATAAATCTGGAGTTAAAAAGCCTCTGGGTTGGAATGATCCACTCCTGTCTACTAGTGCAAAGCCCGTGTGTGTCTCAGTTTTGCTGTATTTATTAATGATTTAAGATGATGAGGTAGAATACAACATACCTAAGTTTACCTATGACACAAAAATAGGCAGCATTGTAAGCAGTGTAGCTGGAAGCATCAAATTACAAAGAGGTATTAATATCTTAAATAAATGGGCAAAACTGTGGTGGTTAGATTTCCATGTCAGTAAAAAAGCCTAGAACAGAGTATTTTATAAATGGTGAAAAGCTAGAAACACTGAAGGTTCAAAGAGACTTTGGGGGGTCCATGTCCATTTGAGTGCAGTGTAGATTTACCAGAATGATAACTGGACTCCAAGGGTTAAATTACGAGGTGATATTACACAAACTAGGGATTTATTGCCTTGAATTTAGGAGGATCAAGGTAATTTGTTCCAAGATGTAGAGATATTAAGGGGAACTGATGGGGTAGTTTGCGAGAAACTATTTCAGCAGCTTGGGAACATAGGAACAGGAGTAGGCCATTCAGCCCATCGAGACTGTTCCGCCATTCAATACGATCATGGCTGATCATCCACTTCAATGCCTTTTTCCCAGACTGAGCTTCCACAGCCCACTGGGGTAGAGAATTCCAAAGATTCACAACACTCTCAGCAAAACTCCGCCACTCCAGGCTAAAGGTGGTAGTAGTTTGGAACGTGTCTTCTGCACGCAAACATTGATGCAAAATCAATTGTCATTTTTAAATCGAAGGTTAATCTCATCAAATGCCTTTTGAAAATTGAAATATTCTTCTTTCGCGCTCTGTCCCTGAGTCACTCTGTTTCTGTGTCTGTGTGTGTGTGTTTCTGTGTCTGTGTGTGTGTTTCTGCGTCTGTGTGTTTCTGTGTGTGTTTCTGTGTGTGTTTCTGTGTGTGTTTGTGTGTGTGTTTCTGTGTGTGTGTGTTTCTGTGTGTGTCTGTGTGTGTCTGTGTGTTTCTGTGTGTGTTTCTGTGTGTGTTTCTGTGTGTGTGTGTGTTTCTGAGTTTCTGTGTGTGTGTGTGTTTCTGTGTGTGTGTGTGTGTGTGTGTTTCTGTGTGTGTTTCTGTGAGTGTTTCTGTGTGTGTTTCTGTGTGTGTGTGTGTTTCTGTGTGTGTGTGTCTCTGTGTGTTTCTGTGTGTGTGTTTCTGTGTGTGTTTCTGTGTGTGTGTTTCGGTGTGTGTGTGTTTCTGTGTGTCTGTGTGTGTCTGTGTCTGTGTGTGTGTTTCTGTGTGTGTGTTTCTGTGTGGTTGTTTCTGTGTGTTTGTTTCTGTGTTTGTTTCTGTGTGTGTTTCTGTGTGTGTTTCTGTGTGTGTGTTTCTGTGTGTGTGTTTCTGTGAGTTTCTGTGTGTCTGTGTGTGTCTGTGTGTCTGTGTGTGTGTTTCTGTGTGTTTGTTTCTGTGTGTTTGTTTCTGTGTTTGTTTCTGTGTTTGTTTCTGTGTGTGTTTCTGTGTGTGTTTTTGTGTGTGTGTGTTTCTGTGTGTGTGTTTCTGTGTGCGTGTGTTTCTGTGTGTGTGTGTTTCTGTGTTTGTGTTTCTGTGTGTGTGTTTCGGTGTGTGTGTGTGTGTGTGTTTCTGTGTGTGTGTGTTTCTGTGTGTTTGTTTCTGTGTGTCTGTGTGTGTCTATGTCTGTTTCCCGCTCCTCTCTCAGACCCTTTGTAAAGCTCCACATACATCAGTTTGCCATTTGAAGTCAGCTGCTTTTGGTTTCACCGTATCTGCAGAGGTTGCACTTCCTTATGCAGGCTGGTAAGAAACATGTATTCCGCAGTTGGCTCCAATGTTCCCGTGAAAATTTAGATGTTGTGCGTGCCCAGTTTTTTTAACGTGAGCTGTCCCTTGAAATCTTTGAAGAATCTTTGAAGACGTGTGCTATTTATTGTGGAACAGGATCTGCGTGGGACCTTTGAGGCTGCTGCACGCAGATTTGCAGGAACATTGACCAACACTCTCCATCCCAATCTCTTCCTCTTTCTCTCTGGTACTCTCTCCCCATTGCAATCCCTCCCTCTCTCTCTTATTCTCCATATCTATCCCTGTTCTTTCTCACTGTTACTCTCTCCATCTGGATGGAGGAGGAGAAAGAGAGGCATATACAGAGGCAGCTTTACTCTGTATCAAACCCCACAGTGTACCTGCCCCCTGGATCTAGACTTCCCCACTAGGGGAACATCCTCCCAGCATCCGCCCTGTAAAGTCCCCTCAGAATCTTGTATGTTTCAATAAGATCATCTCTCATTCTTCTGAACTCCAATGAGTATAGGCCCAACCTGTTCCACCATTCCTCAAAGATAACCCCTTCATCCCAGGAATCAGCCGAGTGAACCTTCTCTGAACTGATTCCAATGCATCCAGGCCTGACCATTTTTCAACTTTCAAAGCTGCCAAACACCTTCATATTTCCCCTCTCACTCTGTTTATCCCATCCAATATTTCACACTCCTCCTCTTTAACTACAATCTCTGTATTGTTCCCACTCTTTTATAAAGACGGACACAGAGAATTCATTAAGAACCATGCCCACATCTCCCAACTCCACAGGTAGGAAGAAGGAGGAGAGGTAATCTAAACTAAAGGATATAGTTATAAAGGGGCTAACATTCTCTGCCTCTTCCTTTGCTCTAATATAATCCTTGATTTCTATCATTAACAATGGTTGGAACAATTTACTGAGGTTCTGTCAAGGCTTACTCACATTCTTTATCTGTGTCTCTCTGTCCCAGAGAGATGGTGAAGAAACTATTGATGTGTTTCGTTCAGTTAAGCTTGATGTCAATGTTTCCCCAGGATGTTGACGCTGGGGAATTCAGCGATGGGATAATGCTTTGAATGCCAAGGGGAGGTGGTTGGATACTCTCATGTTGCAGATGGTCATTGCCTGGCACTTGTGTGACGTGAATGTTACTTGTCACTGGTCGGCTCAAACCTGAATGTTGTCCGGGTCTTGGTGCATGTGGCTATGGATTGCTTCATTATCTGAGGCAAAATACTGTGGATGCTGGAAATCTGGAAAGCATCGAGCTGAATCACTAACTCTGTTTCTCTCTCCACAGATGCTGCCTGACCTGCTCAGTATTTCCAGTACTTCCTGCTGGGATTTCATTATCTGAGGAGGTGTGAATGGAACTGAACACTGTGCAATCAACAGTGAACATCCCTACTTCTGACCTTACGATGGAGGGCAGGTCATTGAGGAAGCAGCTGAAGATGGATGGGCCGAGGACACTAATCTGAGGAACACCTGCAGCGATGTCCTGAGACTATGATGATTGACTTCCAACAACCACAACCATTTTCCTTTGTGCTCGGTATGAGTCCAACCAGCAGATTCCCACTGACTTCAGTTTTACTCGGACTCCTCGATGTCACACTCGGTCAAACGCTGCCTTGATGTTAAGGTCAGTCTCTCTTCCCAGTAGCAGACAGGAGTGAATCGTTCCCTTTGACCCGTTGTACACTGAACAAGCTGTGCTTCTTCACAGCCTG
The DNA here is from genome assembly GCF_036365525.1 of Heterodontus francisci. Classification (NCBI taxonomy): domain Eukaryota; kingdom Metazoa; phylum Chordata; class Chondrichthyes; order Heterodontiformes; family Heterodontidae; genus Heterodontus; species Heterodontus francisci. The sequence continues at coordinate 89,706,588 of NC_090391.1, read as the reverse complement.
ATACAGGACTGTACACGGCCCATTAATATAGCCCATCAAACACTCCCAGAGCAGGTTCAGCACAGCTTAGGAACAGAGTACAGTTCCTTCAATATTCTCACTCTGTCTTCCTCTCTCTGTCTCTCCCTCCTGCTATCTCTGACACGAGGAGAGAGACAGAGGGAGAGAGGGTTCGATATGCAGACAGAGAGAGTGTTGTGGAGAGGGACGAGGTTGGAGAGAGAGAGATTGCGGGGTCGATTGAAAGGGAGAATGTAAGAGAAATTAATTTGATGTAATCCTTCACAAACATTTAAGAGCTAGGTATGGAGACAGAAACATCGGGAGAGATCTCTGTCTCTCTCTCTGTCTCTCCATCTGTCTTTCCCTCCCTGTCACTCCCTCTCTCTGCTTCTATCTCTGTCTCTGCCACTCTCTCTGTCTCTCTCTCTCTGTCTCTCCATCTGTCTTTCCCTACCTGTCACTCCCTCTCTCTCCTTCTATCTCTGTCTCTCTATCTCTCTGTCTCTCCATCTGTCTTTCCCTCCCTGTCACTCCCACTCTCTGCTTCTATCACTGTCTCTGCCACTCTCTCTGTCTCTCTCTCTCTGTCTCTCCATCTGTCTTTCCCTCCCTGACACTCCCTCTCTATCCTTCTATCTGTATCACTGCCTCTCTCTCTCGCTGTCCTCCATCTGTCTTTCCCTCTCTGTCACTCCCTCTCTCTCCTTCTTTCTCTGTCTCTCTCTCTATCCCTCCATCTGTCCGACCTCCCTGTCACTCCATCTCTCTCCTTCCAACTCTGCCTCTCTCTCTGTCTGTCTCACCATCTGTCTTTCCTTCTCTGTCTCTCCTTCTCTCTCTCTCTGTCTCTCCATCTGTCCTCACCCACCCCTCACTCCCTCCCTCTCCTTCTATCTCTCTCTCTGCCTCTCTCTCTGTCTCGCTCTCTGTCCCTCCAGCTGTCTTTCCCTCTCTGTCTCTCCGTCTTTCTCCGTCTATCTCTGTCTCTGCCTGTCTCTCTGTCTCTCTCTCTGTCCCTCCATCTGACTTTCCCTCTCTGTCTCTCCCTCTCTCTCCTTCTATCTCTGTCTCTCTCTCTGTCTCTCTATCAGTTATTCCCTCTCGGTATCTCCCTCTCTCTCCTTCTCTCTCTGTCCATGCCTCTCTCTCTGTCCCTCCATCTGTCTTTCCCTCTCTGTCACTCCCTCTCTCTCCTTCTATCTCTGTTTCTCTCTCTGTTCCTCCATTTCTCTTGCCCTCTCTGTCACTCCCTCTCTCCTTCTCTCTGTCTGTCCCTCTCTCTCCCTCTCTCTCCCTCCAGTTTCTCCCCCCGCCCCCCAGTCACACCCTCTCTCTCCTTCTATCTCTCTCTCTGCCTCTCTCTCTGCCTCTCTCTCTGCCTCTCTCTCTGCCTCTCTCTCTGTCCCTCTCTCTGTCCCTCCATCTGTCTTTCCCTTTCTGTCACTCCCTCTCTCTTCTTCTATCTCTGTCTCTCTCTCTCCTGTCACTGACACTAGGAGAGCGACAGAGGGAGGGAGGGTTAGATATGAAGGCATAGAGAGAGCTGTAGAGAGGGACAAACTTGGAGAGAGAGAGATTGTTGAGGTGGATGAAGAGGATAATGTAAGATATATTAATTTGATGTAATCCTTCACTGCTGTGCACACACACTTATTTGAGATATGTATGGAGAGAAAGAAAACATCGGGAGCGGGAGAAATGGAGATGAAGTTGGGGCCCAGGCGGACACTTTTGATGATCCAGAAGAAATAGCCTCCATTTTAAATAGTCAGCAAGCTGACTACCCACCCCCCTCCCCCACACCGTCACTCCATCTCTCTCCTTCTATCTCTGTCTCTGTCTCTCTCTGTCTGTCTCTCTCTGTATCCCTCCATCTGTCTTTCACTCTCTGTCACTCCATTCTCTCCTTCTATCTCTGTCTCTGCCTCTCTCTCTGTCTCTCTCTCTATCGCTCCATCTGTCCTTCACTCCCTGTCATTCCATCTCTCTCCTTCTCTGTCTCTCTCTCTCTCTGTCCCTCCATCTGTCTTTCCCTCCCTGACACTCCCTCTCTCTCCTTCTCTCTCTGTCTCTCTCTCCGTCCCTCCATCTGTCTTTCCCTTGCTGTCTCTCCCTCTCACTCATTCTATCTCTGTCTATCTCTCTCTCTCTTTCCATCTGTCTTTCCCTCCGTGTCACTCCCTCTCTCTCCTTCTCTCTCTGTCTCTCTCTGCCTGACCCTCCATCTGTCTTTCCCTCTCTGTCACTCCCTCTCTGACCTTGTATCTCTGTTTCCCTCTCTCTATCCCTCCATCTGTCCTTCCATCTATGTCACTGAATCTCTCTCCTTTTCTCTCTGTCTCTCACTCTGTCCCTCCATCTGTCTTTCCCTCCCTGTCACTCCCCCTCTCTCTCCTTCTATCTCTGTCTCTCTCTCTCTCTCTGTCCCTCCATCTGTCTTTCCCTCCCTGTCACTCCCTCTCTCTCCTTCTATCTCTGTCTCTCCCTCTCTGTCCCTCCATCTGTCTTTCCCTCCCTATCACTCACTGTCACTCCTTCTCAATCTGACGCTCTCTCTCTCTGTCTCTCCATCTGTCCTTCCCTCCCTGTCACACCGTCTCTCTCCTTCTCTCTCTGTCTCTCTCTCTCTGTCCCTCCATCTGTCTTTCCCTTCCTGTCACTCCCTCTCTCTCCTTCTATCTCTGTCTCTCCCTCTCTGTCCCACCATTTGTCTTTCCCTCCCTAACACACCCTGTCTCTCCTTTTCAATCTGACGCTCTCTCTCTCTGTCTCTCCATCTGTCCTTCCCTCCCTGTCACACCGTCTCTCTCCTTCTATCTCTGTCTCTCTCTCTCTGTCCCTCCATCTGTCTTTCCCTCCCTGTCACTCCCTCTCTGTCCTTCTATCTCTGTCTCTCCCTCTCTGTCCCTCCATCTGTCTTTCCCTCCCTAACACACCCTGTCTCTCCTTCTCAATCTGACGCTCTCTCTCTCTATCTCTCCATCTGTCCTTCCCTCCCTGTTACTCCATCTCTCTCCTCTCTCTGTCCCTCACTCTGTCCCTCCATCTGTCCTTCCCTCCCTGTTACTCCATCTCTCTCCTCTCTCTGTCCCTCACTCTGTCCCTCCATCTGTCTTTCCCTCCCTGTCACTCCATCTCTCTCCTTCCATCTCTGCGTCTCTCTCTCTCTCTGTCTCTCCAACTGCCTTTCCCTCTCTGGTTGACTAACAGGAAGCAGAGAGTGGGGATAAATGAGTGCGATTCTGGTTGGCAATCAGTCACTAGTGGTGTGCCTCAGGGATCGGTGTTGGGACCACAATTATTTACAATTTATATCGATGATTTGGAGTTGGGGACCACGTGTAGGTTGTCAAAGTTTGCAGATGACACTAAGATGAGTGGCAGAGCAAAGTGTGCAGATGACTGTGAAACTTTGCAGAGGAACATAGATACATTGAGTGAGTGGGCAAAGGTCTGGCAGATGGAATACAATGTTAATAAATGTGAAGTTATTCATTTCGGTAGGAGTAACAGTAAAAAGGATTATAACTGGAATGGTAAAAAGTTGCAGCATGCTGCTATGCAGAGGGACCTAGGTGTCCTTGTGCATGAATCGCAAAAGGTTGGTCTGCAGGGACAGCAAGTAATTAGGAAGGCAAATGGAATTTTGTCCTTCATTGCTAAAGGGATTGAGTTGAAAAGCAGAGAGGTTATGTTGCAGCTGTATAAGGTAATGGTGAGGCCGCACCTGGAGTACTGTGTGCAGTTTTGGTCTCCTTACTTGAGAAAGGATGTACTGGCACTGGAGAGGGTGCAGAGGAGGTTCACTAGGTTGATTCCAGAGTTGAGGGGGTTGGCTTATGAGGAGAGACTGAGTAGATTGGGATTATATTCATTGGAATTCAGAAGAATGAGGGGGGATCTTATAGAAACTGAAATTGAAATATTATAGAAATTGAAATATTCTTCTGTCACTCTCTGTCCCTTGGGCAGTCTGTTTGTGTGTGTGTCTGTGCATGTCGGTCTCTGTGTGTCTGTGCATGTCGGTCTGTGTGTGTTTCTCTGTGTGTGTGGTTCTGTGTGTGTGTGTGTGCCTGTGTGTTTCTCTGTGTGTGGATGTGTGTCTGTCTGTCTGTGTCTTTGCCTGTTTCTCTCTCCTCTCTCAGAACCTCAGTAAAACTCCACATACATCAATTTGCTATTTTAATTTGGCTGCTTTTGGTGATACCACAACTGCAGAGGGTGCACTTCCTTCTGCAGGCTGGTAGGAAACCCATATCCCGCTCTTTAACGGCATATTCTGTCTGCTTTGTGTACTAAATTGATGAATCCCTAATAATTGATCAAATCTGACATTGATTACTGTTTGAAAGTCTCCAGTTTTACTTTCCTCCCAGGGCTGATTAAAAGATCGAGTTTCCCTCAGTGTTTTGGAAATATCAAACCCTGATCCCACACCCAGTAAAGTATTTTACATGATGGGACGCTGCAAATGTTGTTATACTCACTGCGCACGGTACCTTCATGTTGTAATAAGATGTTATAATCTCTATTCAGATAACTCTCATGCCACAGGGGTAAAATTTCACTGGGTCAAAATTCTGACCAACACTAAAACATTGCAGAAAGCGAGGCTCACAAATTCAACACAAGTTTCCTTTTCTGAGTCTCGCCTGTCTGTTCTGATTCTCTGAGGGATTACTGACGCTTATCCTCCACATGAGCAGTCGTCCTAATCCCGTGTGCCTGTCCTGCTCCCAAACCCAACATCCACTTACATTAAGGCAAGTGATACAGGAGCGTCTCAGTGACTGAGGCAGGTGAGTCTTGAGGCTGAGCCGGGGACAGTGAGTGACCCGGGTAAATCCGACACTCGAGGGACAGTTTAAACGGAGCTTTACTCTGTATCTAACCCGTGCTGTACCTTCTCTGAGAGTGTTTGATGGGGCAGTGCAGACGAGGGGAGTTATTCCTTACCCATTTTAAACATGGAGAAGTGAATATCCAAGAGATTGTTTTAAATGTGATGAGGGTTTCTGCCTCTACCATCCTTTAATGTTATAGATAGATACAGCACTTATACAGTCCCTTCGGCCCGCCCAGTCTGTGCCAGCCATCAACCACCCATTTTATACTAATCCTTTCAGGCAGTGAGTTCCAAACACCCACCAGCCACTGGGTGAAGAAGCTATTGATGTGTTTCGTTCTGTTAAGTTTGATGTCAATGTTTCCCCAGGATGTTGAAGCTGGGGGATTCAGCGATGGGATAATGCTTTGAATGCCAAGGGGAGGTGGTTGGATTCTCTCTTGTTGCAGATGGTCATTGCCTGGCACTTGTGTGACGTGAATGTTACTTGTCACTGGTCGGCCCAAACCTGAATGTTGTCTGGGTCTTGGTGCATGTGGCTCTGGATTGCTTCATTATCTGAGGCAAAATACTTGGATGCTGGAAATCTGGAAAGCATCGAGCTGAATCACTAACTCCGTTTTTCTCTCCACAGATGCTGCTTGACCTGCTCAGTATTTCCAGCATTCTCTCCTGTGATCTCAGCTGAAGATGGTTGGGCCTCGGACACGACCCTGATAAACTCCTGCAGTGAAGGCCTGGGACTGAGATGATTGACTTCCAACAACCACAACCATCTTCCTTTGTGCTCGGTATGATTCCAACCAGTGGAGAGATTTCCCCCGATTCCCACTGACTTCAGTTTTACTCGGGCTCCTCGATGTCACACTCGGTCAAACGCTGCCTTGATGTTAAGGTCAGTCTCTCTTCCCAGTAGCAGACAGGAGTGAATCGTTCCCTTTGACCCATTGTACACTGAACAAGCTGTGCTTCTTCACAGCCTGATACAGGACTGTACACGGCCGATTAATGTAGCCCATCAAAAACTCCCAGAGCAGGTTCAGCACAGCTTGGGAACAGAGTACAGTTCCTTCAACATTCTCTCGATGTCTCTCCCTCCTGCTATCTCTGACACTGGGAGAGAGACAGACGGAGAGAGGGTTCGATATGAAGGCAGAGAGAGTGCTGTAGAGAGGGACAAATTTGGAGAGAGAGAGGTTGTTGAGGTGGATGAAAAGGATAATGTAAGATATATTAATTTGATGTAATCCTTCACTGCTGTGGACATAAGCATATTAGAGATAGGTATGGAGAGAAAAAAGCCATCGGGAGAGGGGGAAATGTAGATGAAGTTGGGGCCCAGGCGGATACTTTTGATGATCCAGAAGGAATCGCCTCCATTTTAAACATCCAGCAAGCTATTCCACTGCGGGAGCCATCACACCCAAACAGACATAGACACACACACACACACACACAGAAATACCCACACAATGATATTGGTTGTTCAAATTTCATTCTGGCTTATTGGTTAATTTTTAAATCTGTGATTGATAGATTCTTGTTAACCAAAGGTATTAAGAGATAAGGGGCAAAGGCAGGATATATGGTGTTAGTTACATCACAGATCAGCCAAGATCTCATTTGATGCCAGAACAGGGCTGTGTGGTTGAATTGCATCTTCCTCTTCCAATATCCCCTGCGAAGTATCCTTCCATCTCTTTTAGTCACCCTGTCAGTCCATGTCTCTCTGTTTCTCTTTTTCTGTCTCTCTCTCTGTCTGTCTCTATCTGACAGTGTAGAGTGAGATTCACTCTGTATCCACCCCATGATGTTCCTGCCCTGGGTGTGTGTGATGGGACCACGCAGAGGGAAATTTACTCTGTGTCAAACCCATCATTGTGCTTGGCTTGGGAATATTTAATGGGACAGTGTAGCTGGAGATTTACTCTGTATCCCTGGAATTTTGAAGGCTCAGGTGTGATTTGATGATTGTTTTCAAGATAATAAGGGAAACTGATAGGGTGGACAGAGAGTAACAATTCCCACTGGCTGCAGAGTCTAGAACATGGGGGCATAGTCTAAAAATATAAACCTCGTCTAAAAACCTTTCAGGAGTGAAATGAAGAAACACTTTAACACACCAGGAGTGGTATCAGTTTGGAACTCTCTTCCACAATCAGCAATTGATGCTGAGACACTTGTTAATTTTTAAATCTGTGTTTGATAGATTTTTGTTAACCAAAGGTATTAAGGGGCAAAGATAGGTACATGGAGTTAGATCACACATCAGCCATGAGCTCATTGAATGACAGAACAGGGTTGAGGGGCCAAATGGCCTCCTCCTCTTCCTCTGTCCTACGACAAATATCCTGCTATCACTCTCTGTGTCTTGGTCTCTGTCTCCCTCTTTGTCTCTCTTTCTGTCTGTCTGTCTGTCTGTCTCTCTCTCCTCTCATCTGTGGAAATCCACACACATCAGTCAGCCATTTTAGGTTCATTTTCAGTGGCCATTTTATGTTACCACAACACTGGGACATTTATCGCTGTCTATCCCAAACCATCTCTCTTTGTAGTCTATTTGTTTTCTCCTCACAGCTTATTGTCGCACCTAACCTAGTATCTCTCTCCTTTGCTCCGTCTCATTCACACACTCTCCCCCCCCTCTCTCCCCCCCATTTCTCTCTCCCCCCATTTCTCTCTCCCCCCACCCCCTGCAATCTCTCTTTAAGTGTCCTGTTATCACATCCTTTATTATAGATTCGAGCATTTTCCCAATGACTGATGTTAGACGAACAGGTCTTTAGTTCCCCATTTTCTCTCTCCTTCATTTTGTAAATAGTGGGGTTACATTTGCTACCTTCTAATCTGCCTCTCTCACACTGCCTCTGTCCCTCGCTATCTGTCTTACCCCCCCTCTCTCTCTCTCTATCTCTCCCTCTCTCTCTTTTTCTCTCTCTCGCTCTATCTCTCCCTCTCTCTCTCTACCTCTGTCCACGTCTCAATTTGTGCCTCCCTCACACCATCGCTCCCTCTCTCTCTGTCTCTCTCTCTGTCCATCCATCTGTCTTTCCCTCTCTGTCTCGCCCTCTCTCTCCTTCTATCACTGTCTCTCTCTCTCTCTCTCTCTCCATCTGTCTTTCCCCCCCAGTCACTCCATCTCTCTCCTTCTATCTCCCTCTGCCCCTCAATTTCCCTCTCCCCCGCTCACACATCCCCTCGATCTCATTCTTCCCCTCTCTCACTCTTCCCCTCTATCTGTCTCTCCCCCTCTATCTTTCTCTCCCCCTCTATCTGTCTCTCCCCTCTATCTCACTCTCTCCCTCTATCTTGCTCTCTCCCTCTATCTGTCTCTACCCCCTCCATCTCACACACCCCCTCTATCCTCAGAGCTACAATTCTCCAGTCCTGGCAACATCCTAGAAAATGGGAGAGAGACAAAGTCCCCCATCTAAATACCCTTTCCGGGACAGACCCCCATCTAAATACTAACCCCGGGGACAGACCCCCATCTAAATACCCCCCCCCCCCGGGACAGACCCCCATCTAAATAGTAACCCCCGGGACAGACCCCCATCTAAATACCCCCCCCCGGGACAGACCCCCATCTAAATACTAACCCCGGGGACAGACCCCCATCTAAATACCCCCCCCCGGAACAGACCCCCATCTAAATACACCCCCCGGGACAGACCCCCATCTAAATACATCCCCGGGGACAGACCCCCATCTAAATACCCCCCCGGAACAGACCCCCATCTAAATACACCCCCCGGGACAGACCCCCATCTAAATACATCCCCGGGGACAGACCCCCATCTAAATACTAATCACGGGAACAGACCCCCCCCATCTAAATACATGCCCGGGAACAGACCCCCATCTAAATACACGACCCGGGGACAGACCCCCATCTAATTATACCCTTATAATACCCCTGTTACAAATACCTGACAGGAACAGACCCCCCATCTAAATACTAACTCCGGGGACAGACCGCCATCTAAATACCCACCCCGGGACAGACCGCCATCTAAATACCACCCCGGGACAGACCCCCATCTAAATACTAACTCCGGGGACAGACCGTCATCTAAATACCCCCCCGGGACAGAACCCCATCTAAATACTAACCCTGGGGACAGACGCCCATCTAAATACTAACCCCACCCCGGGACAGACCCCCATCTAAATACTCTTTCCGGGACAGACCCCCATCTAAATACTAACCCCGGTGACAGACCCCCATCTAAATACCCTTTCCGGGACAGACCCCCATCTAAATACTAACCCCGGGGACAGACCCCCATCTAAATACCCTTTCCGGGACAGACCCCCATCTAAATACTAACCCCGGGGACAGACCCCCATCTAAATACCCCCCCCCCCGGGACAGACCCCCATCTAAATAGTAACCCCCGGGACAGACCCCCATCTAAATACCCCCCCCCCCCGGGACAGACCCACATCTAAATACTAACCCCGGGGACAGACCCCCATCTAAATACTAACCCCACCCCGGGACAGACCCCCATCTAAATACCACCCCCACCCCGGGACAGACCCCCTTCTAAATACCATCAAAATATGCAGAGACAGAAAGAAGTGGAGCGGCAGAGATACAAAGTAAGATGTGTTCACAGAATAGAGAGGGGTGTCCAGGGACAGGTGGGATGGAAATGCAGAGATAATCTTGCAGGAAAGGAGGAGCAGAGATGGAAAGATTCAGGGATTTGGAAGTGAGTGAGAGACGAAATGGACTGAGAGAGACAGATAAAGATACAGAGAGTCGCAGAAAGAGAATGACAATGGAAACATGTGAGACTCCAGAGAGAGGCAAAGATAGAAAGGATGTTGAGAGATACAGAGATAGCGATTTAAAGATGTGAAGAAACAGAGTTAGGAACAAAGAGGAAGGTGCAGGGAACAAGTTGCAGCAAGAGATGGAGAGAGGGAAATCTACGGGATTACATTGACTGTTCTGGAGCAGCAATTCCCAAACTATTCCCTTTGGACACCATCCAGCCCCCTCCCTTGTGGTAAAAAAAAATGCACAGACCCCCGAAAACACAAAATCAAAATACTGAGGATGCTGGAAATCTGAAATAAAAACTGTGCTGGAAATACTGAGCATTTCCAGCACTTTGTTTTTCTATCAGCCCCGAAATCACACAGTCTTCTTTTCTGGATCTAGAAATTAATTTGACAATGACAAATATATTTTTATTATTACTTTCCCTCTCCGGTTAAAGCTCTTGTCGGAGAATTCCACGTGGCTAAAAGATTCTCCCTCTGCATCATCACAGCTGCAGCTTCCGAAAAGATTCTCCTTGGGAATAAGAGAAATAAAATTGATTCAAACAAAGCAAAGCATTTTTGCACAGAAATAAAACACAGCGAGAGCCCAGGACTCTCTCTCAAACTCACTGACATAAAACAATCTCTCAGTGACTTACAAACACATCCCCTGACACAGTGCCAGAGACTGGGAAGTGTAGATGTGTTCACCCTGTCATTTCCTGCTGTCTCTCTCTCTCTCTCTCGATTTCTCTGTGTGTCTCTCTACATCTGTTTCTGCCTCATTGTAAAAGCACACAAGCACTGGAGACCCCCATCCCTTCTCCTGTAGAAGGATAGAGAGAGAAATCCACATTCCCATCCCTGAAAATCTGAATTCAAATGGTCCCCCGGTGTTTCATTTCACTGTCAAATTCAGCCCACAGCCTCAAACACCAGCAATATTCGGGAATGAGAACAAGCCTTTACAAACCTTCACATTTCACCCATTTCATTGCTGATTCACAGAAGTATTTGACACTCAATGAATCAATTTTTAAAGTGCTCGTCACTGTTGCAAAGTTGGAAATGCTGTCGGCCATTGATACACAGTAAGATCCCACAAGCAGCAGTGTGCTTACAGCCGGCTACCCCTCTCTCCCCCTCTGATTCCCTCCATGTTTCCCTCACTCTCCTGCGTCTCTCTCCCTCCTGTTACTCTCATTCAGAGAGACAGATGGAGAGAGAGAGAGAAATTCACGTCACTGCCCAAAACACCAGCATTATTTGGGAATTATACCGGCTTCAAGCTCCGGACTTAAATTCCAGGCCTTCAGGAGAGCTTTACACACAATGAATTCATTTCAAAAATGCAGTCACTGTGACAATGCAAGGAATTCTTCAGGCAAGCTGTGCACAGCAAGATCCCAGCAATGGTGACACTTCAAAATTCAGTTTACCAAGATTTTGAGTGTGGATTTCTCTCTCTGTCTTTCTCCATCTTTCTCTGCCTTCCCTCCCTCATCCACTCTCCGCCTGTCTCTCTCTCTCTCCCTCTTTTTCTCTCCATCTGTTTCTGCCTCAGTGTTGTAATGTAAGAATTGATGCAGGGAATATATGCACAGCAGGATCCCACAATGTGATCATAGCCAGATATCCTATCACAGTCCTCAGAAAATGCTGAACTCCATCTTTAAACTTTTCACAAACCTTTAGACAGCTTCACGTTCAGCTCTTGTAATTATTGGCCCTCAGGAGCAGTTGAGAATCAATGAACTAATTTTTAAAGTGGTCCTCACTGTTGCAATGCAGGAAACCTGTAGGCAATCTGAACACAGCAAGATCCCAAAGGCAACAATATGCTAATATGCAGATAATCTGTTTTCAGTGACGTAAGTTTCGAGATCTCAGACACCCCTCGCCCTGTCTTTCTCCTGCTCCCTCCCCCCTGCACCCCGTCCACATCTGTTTCTTTTTCTCTCGATCTGGGATTTAATCTAGATTGAAGATCCGCTGAAATATTTCTGTCACCGTTTAAAATAACCACACATCACATTCGATTCATCGAGAGATACAGCATTAAAACAGGCCCTTCGGCCCAACGCTGACCATCAGCCATCCATTTATGCTAATCCTACATTCATGCCATTTTTCCCCCTCTCACATCCCCACCTTCCCTCAATTCTCCGACCACCTACCTACACGAGGGGCAATTTTTATAATGGCCAATTTACCTATCAACCCGCAAGTCTTTGGCATGTGGCAGGAAACCAGAGCACCCGGAGGAAACCCACACGGAGAACTTGCAAACTCTGCACAGGCAGTACCCAGAACCCAACCTGGGTTGCTGGAGCTGTGAGGCTGCGGTACTAACCACTTAGCCACTGCAGGAAAGTCCCTCCCTCTGCGATCCCGAAACTTACATCACTGAAAACACATTATCTGCATATTATCATATTGCTGCCTGTGGGATCTTGCTGTGCACACATTGTGGCACCTATTGATTAATGGTTAAAATAGAGAAAGTGCGGGGGAGAGAAAAGCAGAGGAAGATGGAGAGAAAACACAGAGAAATCCACAATCTGACCCTCAGGAAGCTGAATTTTAAAGTGTCCTCATTGCTGTGCAGGAAATGTTTAAGGGCACGAGATGCACAGCAAGATCCCGCAAGCTGCAATGTGATAATAGCTAGATTTCAGTCCCCAGAAAGGGTGAAATTCCCTCTTTAAACTGGGAACAAGCTGCTGATTTTGTCTCACCATTTCAAATAACGACAAATCATATTGCCGTGTGTGGCATGGTTTTTATTTATTAAAGGTTTAATTGGAGAAGGAGAGTGTGAAACCGAGACAGAGAACAGAAAGCATGGGGGGAGATAGAGACACAGGGAAAGAATGCAGAGACAGAGAGAAAGCTCAGAAATAAGCTATGAAATATTTCTGTCTCACCATTTAAAACAACAACAAATCATATTGCAGTGTGTGATATGTTTTCAACTATTAAAGGTTTAAATAGAGAGACAGAGGGAAAGAAAGCTGGAGAGAGACAGAGCGAGAAATCTCAACTCAGAACTTCAGTAAAATGAATTGAAATGGGCTCCGTCCATTTTATTTAACAGCAAAGCTTCAGAACATTGTCCAAAGCACACAGATTATTCTAGAATTATTACAAGCCTTGAGAAACTATCACATTTGTGACTTAATTCCGAGCTTTTGAAGCTCAGAGTTAATTTTTTGAAGTGGTCGTCAGTGTTGAAATGTTGGAAATGTTGCAGGCCATTGGTGCACAGCAAGATCCCACAAGCAGCAGTGTGATAACAGCCGGCTAACCCCTCATCTCCCCCTCTGATTCCGTCCATGTTTCCCTCACTCTCCTGCGTCTCTCTCCCTCCTATTACTCTCATTCAGACAGACAGAGAAATCCATTCTCAGAACCTCACTGTCAATTCAAATGGATGCTGCACATTTCATTTCACCCTCAAATTCACAGCACTGCCCAAAACACCAGCATTACTCGGGAATTATAACAAGCCTTTATACAGCTACACCTTTCCGATGTTTCATTTAGTCTTGCGAGGTGGGCCCCAGAGAGGATATTAAACCTCAGGGTCATAAACAGACACAACTCACGTGGGCCCTTTGGGTGCAGCCTGTGGACAAGGCCTCAGTCCATCCCCTCTGGAGGAAGCTCCTGTCAAAGGATTCCTCGTCCCAAACTTTCCCTCTTTTCACCTTCACCGTGCAGTTTTCGGAATGAAAAATTCCTCAGGGGAAAGAAGGAGAAAAAAATTGGATTAAAATACAAAGCGAAGACATTTTTAAACAAAATAGCACAGCAAGGGCCCAGGGTTTCCTCTCCCAGTTACACAGACAAACAGCAATATTCAAATACAATCAAATCACAGTTATAAACCAGATTGAGACAGAGAGAGCACACACACAGATACACAGACACACACACTGAATCAGACTGGGGAATGTGTCCACTCTCTCTAGAGAGAGAGTGAGAGGTGGGTTTTGTGATTGGAACTGAGATCTTCAAACCCAGTTTATATCCTGACTGAGCTGTTTGCAAACTCCACCCCTTGAGCCTCTGACATGTTGGGCTGTCTCTCAATGTCCTGCCTCAGGGGCGGGGGAGGGGGCCTGTCCATTGATATGTTAATCCCAGGACAGGACCTTCCTGACTTTTACAGTCCATTGATATGTTAATCCCAGGACAGGACCTTCCTGACTTTTCCAGTCCATTGATATGTTAATCCCAGGACAGGACCTTCCTGACTTTTCCAGTCCATTGATATGTTAATCCCAGCACAGCAATGCTTTCAGCCATCTGTTAGTTCATTTTAAACCTTTCATTCTTTCCCTGCAGTTTCAAAATATCAAACACTGATCCAACCCTCTCCCCTCAACCCCTCACACTAAACCCACAAAAAAGACAGAGGCGCAAGGGAAGAGCCAACTGTGTAACAGCCCCGACAATCACATTTCTCTGCAGCACCTGTGGAAGAGCTTGTCACTCTAGAATTGGCCTTTATAGCCACTCCAGGCGCTGCTCCCCAAACCACTGATCCACCTCCAGGCACTTACCCATTGTCTCTCGAGATAAGGAGGCCAAAGAAGAAACCCACAATACAGGACTGGGCAGATATTGGGGATTGTTACTGAGGTTGTGTTTGGGGATTTTTACTGACATCAGTGTGGATTTTAAAGTGTGTCTCCCCTTCCCTCACATCTAAAGTCTCTCAGTGTTGTTGTTGTGTGTTGACAGCTTTTCCAGTGTCCAGTCCCTTTCAACTTTTAATAAAATCTGTGTAACACAAATAAATGTAAAGTTTCTCCTACGAGCTGTTTTGTCCTCCTTCTTTCACTGTCTTTCTCTGTCACTGCCCTATCTCTCTCTCTGTCTCTCTCAGGACTCGGCAGACACTGGGGATTGTTACTGAGGTTCTGTTGGTCATTTTACTGACATCAGTGTGGATTGTAAAATCTGTCTGCATGTGTCTGTGTGTGTGTCTCTGTGTGTGTCCCTTTATGTATGTGTCTGTGTGTGTCTGGATTTGTGTGTGTGAGAGAGAGAGAATATCAGGGTCACCTCGCTCCATCTCTATCTCTCCTCTCTCTGTTTCTCCTTCTCTCTCTATCTCACCCTCTCTCAATCCACCTCTCTCATAGAAACATAGAAAATAGGAGCAGGAGTAGGCCATTCGGCCCTTTGGGCCTGCTCCGTCGTTCAATAAAGATCATGACCGATGGTCTAATTCAGTACCCAGTTCCCACTTTCTCCCCATACCCCTTGATCCCTTTGACATTTAGAAATATATCTCTCTCCTCCATGAATATATTGAATGACTTGGTCTCCACTGCCTTCTGCGGTAGAGAATTCCACAGGTTCACCACCCTCTACCCCATCCATCTCTCCCCCTCTATCTCCGTCTCCACCCTCTATCTCCCTCTCCCCCTCTATCTCCCTCTCCCCCTCTATCTCCCAATCCCCCTCTATCTCCCGCTCTCTCTCCCTCTCCCGCTCTCTCTCCCTCTCCCCCCCTCTATCTTCCTCTGCCCCTCTATCTCCCTCTGCCCCTCTATCTCCCTCTCCCCCTCTCACAGTTCCCCTCGATCTCACTCTTCCCCTCTCTCACTCTTCCCCTCTCTCACTCCCCCCCTCTATCTGTCCCTCCCCCTCTATCTGTCTCTCCCCCTCTATCTCACTCTCTCCCTCTATCTCACTCTCTCCCTCTATCTGTCTCTCCCCCCTCTATCTCACACACCCCCTCTATCTCACACACCCCCTCTATCTCACACACCCCCTCTATCTCACTCTTCCCCTCTATCTCACTCTTCCCCTCTATCTCACACACCCCCTCTATCTCACACACCCCCTCTATCTCACACACCCCCTCTATCTCACTCTTCCCCTCTATCTCACTCTTCAACTCTATCTCACTCTTCCCCTCTATCTCACACACCCCCTCTATCTCACTCTTCCCCTCTATCTCACACACCCCCTCTATCTCACACACCCCCTCTATCTCACACACCCCCTCTATCTCACACACCCCCTCTATCTCAATCTTCCCCTCTACCTCACACACCCCCTCTATCTCACACACCCCCTCTATCTCACACACCCCCTCTATCTCACTCTTCCCCTCTATCTCACACACCCCCTCTATCTCCCTCTCCTCCTCTATCTCACACACCCCCTCTATCTCACACACACCCTCTATCTCACACACCTCCTCTATCTCACACACCTCCTCTATCTCACACACCTCCTCTATCTCACACACCGCCTCTATCTCACACACCCCCTCTATCTCACACACTCCCTCTATCTCACACACCCGCTCTATCTCACTCTCCCCATCTATCTCACTCTCCCCCTCTATCTCACTCTCCCCCTCTATCTCCCTCTCCACCTCTATCTCCCTCTCCTGCTCTATCTCCCTCTCCCCCTCTATCTCCCTCTCCCCCTCTATCTCACACACCCCCTCTATCTCACACACACCCTCTATCTCACACACCCCCTCTATCTCACTCTCCCCCTCTATCTCACTCTCCCCCCTCTATCTCACTCTCCCCCCTCTATCTGTCTCACCCCTCTATCTCCCTCTCCCCCTCACACTCCCTCTCCCCCTTTCTCTTCCTCTCTCTCACCCCCTCTCTCTCTCCCCCTCTCTCTCTCTCCACGTCTATCTCTCTCCCCCCTCTATCTCTCTCTACCCCCCTCGATCTCTCTTTACCCCCTCTATCTCTCTTTACCACCTCTATCTCTCTCGCCATCTCTCTCTCTCGTTGTCTTTCGCTATCATTGTCTCTGTCTCTCTCTCTCTCTCACTGCCGCTCCCTCTCTCTCTGTTTCTCTCTCTGTGTCTCTATCTCTCTCTCCCCCTCTATCTCTCTCTCCCCCCTCTATCTCTCTCTCCCCATCTCTCTCTCTCGTTGTCTTTCGCTATCATTGTCTCTGTCTCTCTCTCTCTCACTGCCGCTCCCTCTCTCTTTGTTTCTCTCTCTGTGTCTCTATCTCTCTCTTTCTGTCTGTCTCTCTCTCTCTTTCTGTCTGTCTGTCTCTCTCTCTGTTACTCTCTCTCTCTCTGTGCCTCTGTCCATGACTCTATTGTGTCTCTCTCACACACTCTCTGCCTTTCCCTCACTCTGTATCTCTGTCTCTCTCACTGTCCCTCCATCTGTCTTTCCCTCTCAGTCACTCCCTCTCTCCTTCTCTCTGTCTCTCCCTCTCTCTCCTTCTCTCTCTCTGTCCCTCCATCTGTCATTCCCTCCCTGTCACCGTCTCTCTCTAATTCTATCTCTCTCTCTCCCTCTCACCCTCTCTTTCTCTGCCTCTGTCCATAACTATGTCTGTGTCTCTATGACACCATCTCTCCCTTCCTCCCTCACTCCCAGGATAGCAATGGTTTCAAACATTTTTCCTTCTTTCTTTAACCCTCCCTCTCTGTCCCACTCTCTCCTTCTTTCTCTGTCTCCCTCTGTCCCTCCATCTGTCTTTCCCTCTCTGTCACTCCCTCTCTCTCCTTCTATCTCTGAATCTCCATCTGTTTTTCCCTCCCTGTCACTCGCTCTCTCTCCGTCCATCTCTGTCTCTCCATCTCTCTTTCGATCTATGTCGCTCCCACTCTTTCCTTCTCTCTCTTTCTCTCTCTCTCTCCATCTCTCCATCAGTCTCCCCTGGATCACTCCTTCTCTCCCCTTCTATCTCTGCCACTCTCTCTCTATCCCTCCATCTGTCCTTCCTTCCCTGTCACTCCATCTCTCTCCTTCTCTCTCTGTCTCTCACTCTGTCCCTCCATCTGTCTTTCCCTCCCTGTCACTCCCTCTCTCTCCTTCTATCTCTCTCTCTCGTTCTATCCCTCCATCTATCCTTCCCTCCCTGTCACTCCATCTCGCTCCTTCTCTCTTTGTCTCTATCTCTGTCTCTCCATCTGTCTTTCCCTCCTTGTCGCTCCCTCTCTCTCCTTCTCTCTCTGTCTCTCTCTCTCTGTCTCTTCATCTGCCTTCCCCACCCCCGACACTCCCTCTCTCTCCTTCTATCTCTGTCTCTGCCTCTCCCTCTGTCTCGCTCTCTCTGTCTCTCCAACAGCCTTTCCCTTTCTGTCTCTCCCTCTCCCTCCTTCTCTTCCTGTCTCTGCCTCCCTCTCTGTCTCTCCCTCTCTGTCCTTCTATCTCTGTCTCTGTCGCTCTATCCCTCCATCTATCCGACCCTCCCTGTCACTCCATCTCTCTCCTTCTCTCTCTGTCCCTCCATCTGTCCTTCCCTCTCTCTCCTTCTATCTCTGTCTCTCTCTCTCTGTCTCTCTGTCTGTCCCTCCATCTGTCCTGCCCTCCCTGTCCTTCTATCTCTGTCTCTCTCTCTCTGTCTCTCTGTCTGTCCCTCCATCTGTCCTGCCCTCCCTGTCCTTCTATCTCTGTCTCTCTCTCTCTGTCTCTCTCTCTGTTCCTCCATTTGTCTTTCCCTCTCTGTCTCTGTCCTTCTATCTGCTTCACTCTGTCTCTCTCTCTGTCCCTCCATCAGTCTTTCCCTGTCTGTTTCTCCATTTCTCTCCTTCTATCTCTGTCTCTCTGTCTGTCCCTCCATCTGTCCTGCCCTCCCTGTCCTTCTATCTCTGTCTCTCTCTCTCTGTCTCTCTCTCTGTTCCTCCATTTGTCTTTCCCTCTCTGTCTCTGTCCTTCTATCTCTGTCTCTGCTTCACTCTGTCTCTCTCTGTCCCTCCATCAGTCTTTCCCTGTCTGTTTCTCCATTTCTCTCCTTCTATCTCTGTCTCTCTGTCTGTCCCTCCATCTGTCCTGCCCTCCCTGTCCTTCTATCTCTGTCTCTCTCTCTCTGTCTCTCTCTCTGTCCGTCCATTTGTCTTTCCCTCTCTGTCTCTGTTCTTCTATCTCTGTCTCTGTTTCTCTCTGTCTCTCTCTCTCTGTCCCTCCACCAGTCTTTCCCTCTCTGTTTCTCCATTTCTCTCCTTCTATCTCTGTCTCTCTCTCTGTCCCTCCAGCTGTCTTTGCCTCTCTGTCACTCACTTTCTCCTTCTCTCTGTCTCTCCCTCTCTCTCTGTCTCTCTCTCTGTCCCTCCATCTGTCTTTCCCTCTATCTCTCCCTCTCTCTCCTTCTCTCTCTGTCTCTCACTTTGTCTCTCCATCTGTCTTTCCCTCTCTGTCTCTCCCTTCTCTCTCCTTCTATCTCTCTCTTTCTCTCTGTCTCTCCATCTGTCTTTCCCTCTCTGCCTCTCCCTCTCTCTCCTTCTATCTCTGTCTCTCTCTCTCGATCCCACCGTCGGTCCTTCCCTCCCTGTCTCTCCCTCTCTCTCCTTCTATCTCTCTCTCTCTCTCTGTCTCTCCATCTGTCTTTCCCTCCCTGACACACTCTCTCTCTCCTCCTATCTCTGTCTCTCTATATGTCCCTCCTTCTGTCTTTCCTTCTCTGTCTCTCCCTCTCACTCCTTCTATCTCCGTCTCTCTCTCTCTGCCTTTCCATCTGTCTTTCCCTCCCTGTAACTCCCTCTCTCTCCTTCCATCTCTGTCTCTCTCTCTGTTCCTCCATCTGTCTTTCCCTCCCTGTCACTCCCTCTCTCTCCGTCCACCTCTGCCTCTCTCTCTCTGTCTCTCCATCTGTCATTCCCTCTGTCACTCCCTCTCTGTTCTTCTCTCTCTGTTTCTCTCTCTATCCCTCCATCTGCCCTTCCCTCCGTCACTCCATCTCTCTCCTTCTCTCTCTGTCTCTCACTCTGTCCCTCGATCTGTCTTTCCCTTCCTGTCTCTCCCTCTCTCTCCTTCTTTCTCTGTCTCTCTCTCTCTGTCTTTCCATCTGTCTTTCCCTCTTTGTCACTCCCTCTCTCGCCGTCCATCTCTGCTTCTCTCTCTCTCTGTCTCTCCAACTGCCTTTGCCTCTGTTTCTCTCCCACTCCCTCCTTCTCTCTCTGTCTCTCCCTCTCTCTTTGTCTCTCTGTCACTCCCTCTCTCTCCTTCTATTGCTGTCTATCTCGCTATCCCTCTATCCCTCCATCTGTCCTTCCCTCCCTGTCTCACCATCCCTCTCCTTCTATCTCTGTCTCTCTCTCTTTCCCTCCATCTGTCTTTCCCTCTCTGTCGCTCCCTCTCTCTCCTTCTATTGCTGTCTATCTCTCTATCCCTCCATCTGTCTTTCCCTCTATGTCACTCCCTCTCTCTCCTTCTATCTCTGTCTCTCTGTCTCTCTGTCTCTCCATCTGTCTTTCCCTCCCTGACACTCCCTCTCTGTCCTTCTATCTCTGTCTCTCTCTCTATCCCTCTATCCCTCCATCTGTCCTTCCCTCCCTGTCTCTCCATCTCTCTCCTTCTATCTCTGTCTCTCTCCCTTTCCCTCCATCTATCTTTCCCTCTCTGTCGCTCCCTCTCTCTCCTTCTATCTCTGTCTCTCTGTCTCTGTCCCTCCATCTGTCTTTCCCTCCCTGGCACTCCCTCTCTCTCCTTCTCTCTCTGTCTCTCTCTCTGTCTTTCCATTAGTCTTTCCCTCCTTGTCACTCCCTCTCTCTCCTTCCATCTCTGCTTCTCTCTCTCTCTGTCTCTCCAACTGCCTTTGCCTCTGTTTCTCTCCCACTCCCTCCTTCTCTCTCTGTCTCTCCCTCTCTCTTTGTCTCTCTGTCACTCCCTCTCACTCCTTCTATTGCTGTCTCTCTCTCTATCCCTCTATCCCTCCATCTGTCCTTCCCTCCCTGTCTCTCCTTCTCTCTCTCTCTTTCTCTCTGTCTCTCCATCTGTCTTTCCCTCCCTATCACTCCCTTCCTCTCCTTCCATCTCTGCCTCCCTCTCTCTGTCTCTACATCTGTCTTTCCCTCTCTGCCTCTCCATCTCTCTCCTTCTATCTCTGCCTCTCTCTCTCTATCCCTCCATCTGTCCTTCTCTCCCTGTCACTTCATCTCTCTCTGTCTCTCTCTCTCTATCCCTCCATCTGTCCTTCCCTCCCTGTCACTCTCTCTCTCTCCTCTCTCTGTCTATCTCTCTCTGTCTCTTCATCTGTCTTCCACCCCCCCCGTCACTCCTTCTCTCTCCTTCTATCTCTCTCTCTGATGCTCTCTCTGTCTCTCTCTCTCTGTCCCTCCATCTGTCTTTCCCTCCCTGTCACTCCCTCTCTCTCCTTCCATCTCTGCCTCTCTCTCTGTCTCCCTATCTGTCTTTCCCTCTCTGTCTCTCCCTCGCCCTCCTTCTCTCTCTGTCTCTCTCTCTCTGCCTCTCCATCTGTCTTCCTTCCCCTGTCACTCCCTCTCTCTCCTTCTATCAATGTCTCTCCCTCTCTCTCTCTGTCCCTCCATCTGTCTTTCCCTCTCTGTCACTCCCTCTCTCTCCTTCTATCTCTGTCTCTGTCATTATCTCCGTCTCTCCTTCTATCACTGGCTCTTGCTCTACTTTTGCCTCTCTCTCTCTCTCTTTCTCTCTCTCTGTCTCACCCTCTCTCCCAATCGCTGTCTCTCCCATTCCCTGTCTCTTCTCCTTTCTGCCTCCCTCTCTCGCTCTCTGTACCTCGGTCTCTCCCTCAGTCTGTCTCTTTCTCGCCCTCTTTCTGTATCCTTTCCTATCTGTCCCATTATCTCCTTCCATCTCTCTGCGTCCCTCCATCTGTATTTCCCTCTTTCTCACTCCCTCTCTCTCTCCTTCTATCTCTGTCTCTCTCTGTCCCTCCATCAGTCTTTCCCTCCCTGTCCATCCCTCTCTCTCCTTCCATCTCTGTCTGTCTCTCTCTGTCCCTCCATCTGTCTTTCCTTCTCTGTCACTTCCTATCTCTCCTCTCTCTGTCTCTCGATCAGTCCCTCCATCTGTCTTTCCCTCTCTGTCTCTCCCTCTCCCCCTCTATCTCTCACTCCCCCTCTATCTCCCTCTCCTCCCCCTCTATCTCCCTCTCCTCCCCCTCTATCTCTCTCTGCCCCTCCTTCTCTCACTCGCCCCTCTTTCTCTCACTCGCCCCTCTATCTCTCACTCGCCCCTCGATCTCTCACTCGCCCCTCGATCTCTCACTCGCCCCTCTATCTCTCACTCCCCCCTCTATCTCTCTCTCCCTCTCTCTCTCCCGCTCTCTCTTCCCCATCCAACTTTCTCTCCCCCATCTCTCCCTCGCGTTGTCTTTCGCTATCACTGTCTCTGTCTCCCTCTCTTTCTCACTGCCGCTGCCTCTCTCGGTTTCTCTCTGTCTCTATCTCTCTCTGTCCCTCCATCTGTCTTTCCCTCCCTGTCACTCCCTCTCACTCCTTCCATCTCTGCCTCTCTCTCTCTGTCTCACCCCCAGAACAGGTTCAGCACAGCTTAGGAACCGAGTACAGTTCCTTCAACATTCTCTCTCTGTCTCTTCCTCCTGCTATCTCTGACATTAGGACAGAGAGAGGGCTGTAGAGAGGGATTCAGTGTCCACTGCAGACAGATCAGTTACATTTACAATAGAAATGCCAGGACTGAACAAGGTCAATACAATAATATGGAAAATGTAAATGATGCCTCTCATAATTGTCACATCCGTCCAGTATGAGGACAGATTTCAGGTTTATTCCCGAGAGAGGTCTTACTCAGAAAATGTCATTGACATTGAAATGATGGTGTTTTATCCACCATATTACTTACATCAGAGTCAAAGCTGCTGATGTAATGTGTTTGTTCAGGTGAGTGTAACTAATAGCAATGATCAGGGGTATAACCGTGTTAGTGGAGACGTATCCCCTTTATAAATCAGGACCCATTGGAATGGATCTGCTCAGAGTGCCTGCTGGAGCTGTGGATTCCAGGCTAATAGAAGTCTCTGCTTCTCACAGAAATGGGATATCCAGTATTCGTTCAGTTCATATTCATTTACTATCCTGTACTTGCAGCAATTGGAGTTGCTGGTAAGCCAGTATCTCAGCTGTTAATGGTCTAAATCGATGTTAACTGTGCTGTTGTACTCGGTATTATTTCCCTCTGTGTGTGTTCCACAGCCGCCTGTTCTTTTCCAGCAATTTACTGATGGAATCTCCTCATTGTCTACTCTTTCATTCTTGCAGGAACTGTATTATGTATTTAATGGTATTGTTTTAAGTAACTGTGGCATTGTTACTGGATTATTCTGTGTATTGAATGTATTGGAATGAGATGTTTCAGTTCGGATCAATAACCAGACCATTAGGACTTTTTAACATTTTCATCATGTGGATCTAACCAGTCCTGGAATAATTTTATGATTTTTTTTCAGTGATTGATAATGAGACATCTCACGGTTTCAGTGATACAAGGGGACAGAACAATGTCCTCCCTCCCCAATAACATGGCTCAGTTTAACTGGGATTTCAATGTATTTATTGATTATCACTGTTATCAAATATTATTTTAATCTGTGTGTCTGATGCTGCTTCAGAAGTCTGGCTCCTGAACTGAGTTTGTTGCTGACACTTTCACTTCTCCTTCTCTGCTTCACTGTGGAGCTTCACTGTCACTGGACTACATTGTAAAATAGAAAGTATTGATGTGATGTTTAACTGGTTTTCACTCTGTCAGTTGGAATCAAGAGACTTTCCATTTATCTTTCGATTATCAGCTGCAGCGCTGATGTTGGTGTTTTATTAATTAAACAATCCCACATTCTAACAGATTACTTTATAATTCCAGGAGAAGGAATTTCAATGATTGTGAGGTTTGTCTGGAAGTAGCTTTCCATCCTGTTTGTTCCATGTATTGTAGAAGTGAAGCGTGCAGGTGAACAGGTGGAGACTTGAGTGTTCTGTAGATACATTAAATTATTCACAGAGGTTTCACCATTGAACAAACAGACTCTGAGAATAGAATCATTGAACCTGGGGCTGGTGAACAGAACACAGACGCAGAATGTTAGCAATAAATCATATGTGAAAAGCAGCATTAGCTAACAGTTTGCAGGGTGTGAGTTCTCCGGAGAGATAGGGAAGGAGAAAAGGAGCAGGGAGAACGAAACAGTGGGAAAGAGATAGGCAGAAGTAAAAAGAAAGGGAAAGAAGAAGCAATGTAAATACTTCACTATCATAAAGTGCTGGAATGTCCAGAACAATTAGTGAGAGAAACTGTGAGTTGAACTTGTCTGTTGTCAGATTGTGTTCATTTTCCTGTTGGACTTGATCCTCTGTGTTGATTTCTGTCAGATCCTCATTTTGTTTTGCATTAAGTTCCTATTCCTTACTTAGTGACTGAATAAACAGAATAGAATCAGTTCTTCACTGTTGGTAATTCATTATTTAAATACTACACTTTAAAATCTCTGTGACTGCTGAATTCAATAAAGAGCGAGGCTGATATCAGAAATATATTTAAATTTATATTTAATAGCCTGTACAAACTAAATATATTGACTATATTGTATAAACAATGAACTGTTCTCCAACACCAATAACCACAGGGATTATTGTTTGAATGTATTAATTGAGTTGCATTTCTGGGATCTATAGATTAGATTTCCTCTAACACTCTGCTGCAGTCTCTCCCTGTGAATCTCAGCCTCTCTCTGTCTCTCTCTCTATCCCTCCATCTTTCCTTCAGTCCCTGTCACTCCATCTCTCTCCCTGTCTCTCTCTCTCTCTCTGTCCCTCCATGTGTCTTTCCCTCCCTGACACTCCCTCTCTCTCCTTCTCTCTCTGTCTCACTCTCTGCCCCTCCATGTGTCTTTCCCACGCTATCTCTCTCTCTCTCTCTCTTTCCATCTGTCTTTCCCTCCCTGACACACCCTCTCTCTCCTTCCATCTCTGCCTCTCTCTCTGTCTCTCCAACTGCCTTTCCCTCTCTGTCTCTCCCTCTCTCTCCTTCTTTCTCTGTCTCTCTCTCTCTCTGTCCCTCCATCTGTCTTTCCCTCTCTGACTCTCCCTCTCTCTCCTTCTATCTCTGTCTCTCTCACTCTGTCTCTCCACCAGTCTTTCCCTCTCTGTCTCTCCCTCTCTCTCCTTCTGTCTATGTCTCTCTCTTTATCCCTCCATCTGTCCTTCCCTCTATGTCACTCCATTCTCTCCTTCTATCTCTGTCTCTGCCTCTCTCTCTGTCTCTCTCTCCATCGCTCCATCTGTCCTTCACTCCCTGTCATTCCATCTCTCTCCTTCTCTCTCTGTCTCTCTCTCTCTGTCCCTCCATCTGTCTTTCCCTCCCTGACACTCCCTCTCTCTCCTTCTCTCTCTGTCTCTCTCTCTCCGTCCCTCCATCTGTCTTTCCCTTGCTGTCTCTCCCTCTCTCTCCTTCTATCTCTGTCTATCTCTCTCTCTCTTTCCATCTGTCTTTCCCTCCGTGTCACTCCCTCTCTCTCCTTCTCTCTCTGTCTCTCTCTCCCTGACCCTCCATCTGTATTTCCCTCTCTGTCACTCCCTCTCTGACCTTGTATCTCTGTTTCCCTCTCTCTATCCCTCCATCTGTCCTTCCATCTATGTCACAGAATCTCTCTCATTTTCTCTCTGTCTCTCACTCTGTCCCTCCATTTGTCTTTCCCTCCCTGTCACTCCCCCTCTCTCTCCTTCTATCTCTGTCTCTCTCTCTCTCTGTCCCTCCATCTGTCTTTCCTTCCCTGTCACTCCCTCTCACTCCTTCTATCTCTGTCTCTCCCTCTCTGTCCCTCCATCTGTCTTTCCCTCCCTAACACACCCTGTCTCTCCTTCTCAATCTGACGCTCTCTCACTCTGTCTCTCCATCTGTCCTTCCCTCCCTGTTACTCCATCTCTCTCCTCTCTCTGTCTCTCACTCTGTCTCTTCATCTGTCTTTCCCTCCCTGTCACTCCATCTCTCTCCTTCCATCTCTGCGTCTCTCTCTCTCTCTGTCTCTCCAACTGCCTTTCCCTCTCTGGTTGACTAACAGGAAGCAGAGAGTGGGGATAAATGAGTGCTATTCTGGTTGGCAATCAGTCACTAGTGGTGTGCCTCAGGGATCGGTGTTGGGACCCCAATTATTTACAATTTATATCGATGATTTGGAGTTGGGGACCATGTGCAGGTTGTTAAAGTTTGCAGATGACACTAAGATGAGTGGCAGAGCAAAGTGTGCAGATGACTGTGAAACTTTGCAGAGGAACATAGATACATTGAGTGAGTGGGCAAAGGTCTGGCAGATGGAATACAATGTTAATAAATGTGAAGTTATTCATTTCGGTAGGAGTAACAGTAAAAAGGATTATTACTTGAATGGTAAAAAGTTGCAGCATGCTGCTATGCAGAGGGACCTGGGTGCCCTTGTGCATGAATTGCAAAAGGGTGGTCTGCAGGTACAGCACGTAATTAGGAAGGCAAATGGAATGTTGTCCTTCATTGCTAAAGGGATTGAGTTTAAAAGCAGAGAGGTTATGTTGCAGCTGTATAAGGTAATGGTGAGGCCGCACCTGGAGTACTGTGTGCAGTTTTGGTCTCCTTACTTGAGAAAGGATGTACTGGCACTGGAGAGGGTGCAGAGGAGGTTCACTCGGTTGATTCCGGAGTTGAGGGGGTTGGCTTATGAGGAGAGACTGAGTAGATTGGGATTATATTCATTGGAATTCAGAAGACTGAGGGGGGATCTTATAGAAACTGAAATTGAAATATTATAGAAATTGAAATGTTCTTCTGTCACTCTCTGTCCCTTGGGCAGTCTGTTTGTGTGTGTGTCTGTGCATGTCGGTCTCTGAGTCTGTGTGTCTGTGCATGTCGGTCTCTGTGTGTCTGTGTGTGTGATTCAGTGTGTGTGGGTGTGTGTCTGGCTGTCTGTGTCTATGCCTGTTTCTCTCTCCTCTCTCAGAACCTCAGTAAAACTCCACATACACCAATTTGCTATTTTAATTTGGCTGCTTTTAGTGATACCACAACTGCAGAGGGTGCACTTCCTTCTGCAGGCTGGGAGGAAACCCATATCCCGCTCTTTAACGGCATATTCTGTCTGCTTTGTATACTAAATTGATTAATCCCTAATAATTGATCAAATCTGACATTGATTACTGTTTGAAAGTCTCCAGTTTTACTTTCCTCCCAGGGCTGATTAAAAGTTCGAGTTTACCTCAGTGTTTTGGAAATATCAAACCCTGATCCCACACCCAGTAAAGTATTTTACATGATGGGACGCTGCAAATGTTGTTATACTCAGTGCGCACGGTACCTTCATGTTGTAATAAGATGTTATAATCTCTATTCAGATAACTCTCATGCCACAGGGGCAAAATTGCACTGGGTCAACATTCTGACCAAACACTAAAACATTACAGAAAGCGAGGCTCACAAATTCAACACAAGTTTCCTTTTCTGTGTCTCGCTGGTCTGTTCTGATTTTCTGTTGGGTGACATCAGCCTAGATTTTGTGTTCGGACCTGAACCCACAAACGTATTACTCAGAGGCAGGATTATTACCCACTGAGCTACAGCTGGCTCCAATGTTCCCAGAAAATTTAGTTGTTGTGCACGGCAAGTTTGTTTTGACCCACGTGCAGTCCCTTTAAATTTTTAAGAATCTTCGAAGACGTGTGTTATTTATCAGGGAACAGGACCTGCGTGGTACCTTCCAGGCTGCTGCACACAGCTTTGCAGGAACACTGACCGACACTCTCCATCCCAATCTCTTCCTCTCTGGTAATCTCTCCCCATTGCTATCCTTCCCTCTCTCTGTTATTCCCCCTCTGTATCTATCCCTATCTTTCTCACTGTTACTCTCTCCATCTGGATGGAGGAGGAGAAAGAGAGGCATATATAGAAGCAGCTTTACTCGGTATCTAACCCCACACTGTACCTGTCCTGCGAGTGTTTTATAGAACAGAGAGAACAGAGATTTGCTCTGTAGATAACTCCATTCTGTACTTGGCTTGGCAGCATTTGAAGGGACAGTTTAGGCGGAGCTTTACTCTGTATCCCTGGAATTTTGAAGTGTAAGGGGTGTTTAGTTTAGTTTAGAGATTCAGCACTGAAGCAGGCCCTTCGGCCCACCGAGTCTGTGCCGACCATCAACCACCCATTTATACTAATCCTACACTAATTCCATATTCCTACCACATCCCCATCTGTCCCCATATTTCCCTACCACCTACCTATACTGGGTGCAATTGCTAATGGCCAATTTACCGATCAACCTGCAAGTCTTTGGCATGTGGGAGGAAACCGGAGCACCCGGAGGAAACCCACGCAGACACAGGGAGAACTTGCAAACTCCACACAGGCAGTACCCAGAATTGAACCCGGGTCGCTGGAGCTGTGAGGCTGCGGTACTAACCACTGCGCCACTGTGCTGGGTGAATTGATCAAAGTTTACAAGACATTACTGGAAAGTGATGGGGTCGATAGAGAGAAACTCTTCTCACTGGTTGGAGGAGTCTCGGACGAGGGGCACAGTCGAAAAATCGAACATTAGTCGAAGACCCTTTCAAGGGTGAAATGTGTTAACACTTCTACACACAAAGGATGGTGAAATTTTGGAATTGTCTTCCACAAATGACCCCTCCCTATCTCTGCAATCTCCTCCAGCTCCACAATCCACCAATATCTGCCATCCTCCAATTCTGGCCTCTTGAACATCCCCAATTTGAATCGTTCCACCATTGGTGGCCGTGCCTTCAAGCTGCCAAGGCCCTAACTCTGGAATTCCTTTCCCAAACCTCTCCATCTCACTAACTCTCTTTCCTCTTTGAAGATTCTCCCTCAAACCAACCTCTGACCAAGTTTTTGGTCATCTGGTCTAATATCTCCTGAAGTGACTCGGTGTCAAATTTTTATTTTCTTGATTCATTTGTTGGATGTGTGCGTTAGTGGCCAGGACAGCATTTATTGCCCATTCATAATTGCCCTTGAGAAGGTGGTGTTGAGCCTCCTTCTTAAACCGCGGCAGTCTGTGTGGGGTAGGTACACCCACAGTGCTGTTAGGAAGGGAGATCCAGGATTTTGACCCAGTCACAGTGAAGGAGCAGCGATATAGTTCCAAGTCAGGATGGTGTGTGACTTAAGGGAAACTTGCAGGTGGTGGTGTTCCCATACGTGTTTCCTGTTTGTTTTCTCTCTCTCCCCCTCCTTCTTTCTAGACCTCCCTGTCCTCCTGTCCCTCTGTGTTATGAGAACCGAAGAACAGAAAGAAGTGGGTGCAGGAACAGAGAGACCTGGGATGTCTGTGCACAAATTGAAGGTGGCAGAGCTAGTTGAGAAGTGGTTAAAAGGCATTTGGAATCCTAGGCTTTGTAAATAGAGGCTTAGTGTATAAAAGCAAGGAGGTTATGATGAAGCTTTATAAAACACTGCTTCATCCTCAACTAGTATTGTGTCCAATTCTGTCCTCCCAGACACTCCCTCTCTCTCCTTCTCTCTCTGTCTCTCTCTCTCTGTCTTTCCATCGGTCCTTCCCTCCCTGTCACTCCCTCTCTCTCCTTCTCTTTCTGTCTATCTCTCTGTCTCTCCAACTGCCTTTCCCTCTGTGTCTCTCCCACTCTCTCCTTTTCTCTCTGTCTCTGCCTCTCTCTGTCTCTATCCCTCCATCTGTCCTTCCCTCCCTGTCACTCCATCTCTCTCCTTCTCTCTCTATCCCTCCATCTGTCCTTCCCTCCCTGTCTCTCCCTCTCTCTCCTTCCATCTCTGCCACTCTCTCTCTCTCTCTCCATCTGTCTTTCCCTCTCTGCCTCTCCCTCTCTCTCCTCCTATCCCTGTATCTCTCTCTCTCTATCCCTCCATCTGTCTTTCCCTCTCTGTCTCTCCCTCTCTCTCCTTCTATCCCTGTATCTCTCTCTCTATGTCCCTCCATCTGTCTTGCCCACCCTCTCTCTCCTTCCATCTCTGTCTCTCTCTCTGTTCCTCCATCTGTCTTTCCCTCTCTGTCTCTCCCTCTCTCTCCTATCTCTGTCTCTCTCTCTGGCTCTATTTTAAATATTCAGCAAGCTATTCCACTGTGGGAGCCATCACACCCTCATGATACTGTTTGTTTAAATTTCATGCTGGCTTATTGGTTAATTTTTAAACCTGTGATTGATAGAATCTTGTTAACCAAAGGTATTAAGAGATAAGGGGCAAAGGCAGGATATATGGTGTGAGTTTGATCACAGATCAGCCAAGATCTCATTGAATGCAGGAACAGAGTTGTGGAGTTAAATTGCATCCTCCTCTTCCAATATCCCCTGTTAAATATCCTTCTTTCTCTTTCAGTCACCGTCTTAGTCTATGTCTCTCTGTTTCTCTCTTTCTGTCTCTCTCTATATCTCTCTGTTTCGGACAGTGTAGAGTGAGATTCACTCTGTATCCACCCCATGATGTTCCTGCCCTGGGAGTGTGTGATGTGACAGCGTAGAGGGAAATTTACTCTGTGTCAAATCCAACATTGTGCTTGGCTTGGGAATGTTTAATGGGACAGTGTAGCTGGAGATTTACTCTGTATCCCTGGAATTTAGAAGGTTATTGGGTGATTTGATGAAAGTTTGCAAAATAATAAGTGAAACTGACAGGGTGGACTGAGAGTAAATATCCCCACTGGCTGCGGAGTCAGGAACTTGGGGCATAGTCTGAAAATATAAACAGTGGCCACTTTGACTTCATCCCATCGTGTCGCATGTACATTCTCACATATAGCAGGTATACCAGCACATATATAACTGGATAGCAGGTAGAACTGTAATCATAGTATTCAGCTGAAAATTGATCAGTTACATTGTTATTTCAGTCCATATTTACAGTACACACGGTACCTTACTGTTGTAATAAAGTCATATAGTATCTATTCATCCCACTGGGGCAAAATGTCACTGGCTCAACATTCTCACCAAATACTAAAGCATTCCACAATGCAAGACTCTCAAATTCAGCCCAAGTTTACTTTTCTGAGTCTCGCTGGTCTGTTCTGATTCTCTGAGGGATTACTGATGCTTATCCTCCACATGAGCAGTCGTCCTAATCCCGTGTGCCTGTCCCGCTCCCAAACCCGGCATCCACTTACATTAAGGCAAGTGATACAGGAGCGTCTCCGTGAATGAGGCAGGTGAGTCTTGAGGCTGAGCCGGGCAAAGTGAGTGACCCGGGTTAATCCGACACTCCAGGGAATGTTTAAACTGAACTGTACTCTGTATCTAACCCGTGCTGTACCTTCTCTGAGATTGTTCGATGGGGCAGTGCAGACAAGGAGACTCTGATGGGGTAGACAGAGAATAACTATTCCCACTGGCTGCGGAGTCAGGAACTTGTGGGCCGTGTCTAAAAATCTAAACGTAGTCTCAAAACCTTTCAGGAGTGAAATGAAGAAACACTTCAACATACCGGGTGTGGTATCAGTTTGGAACTCTCTTCCACAATCAGCAATTGATGCTGAGACACTTGTAAATTTTTAAATCTGAGATTGATAGATTGTTGTTAACCAAAGGTATTAAGAGATAAAGGGCAAAGGTGGGATATATGGTGTTAGTTAGATCACAGATCAGCCCTGATCTCACTGAATGAAGGAACGGGGTCGAGGGGTTAAATTGCCTCCTCATCTTCCTATGTCTGATGTTAAATATCCTTCTTTCTCTCTCAGCCACCCTGTCAGTCTGTTTCTCTCTTTCTGTCTCTCACTGTGTCTACTTCGGACAGTGTGGAGTGAGATTCACTCTGTATCCACCCCATGATGTTCCTGCCCTGGGACTGTTGGCTGGGACAGTGTCGAAGGAGCATTACTCTGTACCTACACCATGCTGTACCTGTCTGGGGAATGTTGATGGGAGAGTGGAAACAGAGAGGTCTGGGACCAGGGTCCTCCAGGGGAGGACTTAATGGTGCCTCCTAATTGACCAGTTAGCAATATTGGTGCTCCAGGGATGAAAGGGACATTGGCTGAGTGGATACGACATTGGCTGAGAGAGTGGACAATGGTTGTTTCAGACTGGAGGGAGGTATACAGTGGAGGTTTATATTAGGACCACTGATCTTTTTAATGTATACTAATGACTTGGACTTGTGTTTACAGGGCATAACTTCAAAGTTTGCCAATGTTTGTGACATCTGCAATGTAATCAACAGGGAAGGGACTAGTAGCAGACTTCAGGAGGAGAGAGTATTTCTCGTGAAATGGAACACACAAGAACAAATGAATTAGGAGCAGGAGTAGGCCATTCGGCCCCTTGAGCCTGCTCTGCCATTCAATGGCTGATCTGATTGTGAGCTCAACTCCACTTTCCTGTCTGCGTTCCATAACCCTTGACTCCCTAATTGATCAAAAATCTATCTAACTCAGCCTTGAATATATTCAATGATCCAGCCTCCACTGCTCTCTGGGGAAGAGAATTCCACAGACTGACCCCCGTCTGAGAGAAACACATTTCTCCTCATCTCAGTTTTAAATGGAACGTCCCTAATTTTTAAACTGTGTCCCCTAGTTCTAGTCTCCCCAACAAGGGGAAACATCCTCTCAGCATCCACCCTGTCCAGTCCCCTCGGGACCTGAGATGTTTCACTCAGATCACCTCTCATTCTTCTAAACTCCAGTGGGTATGGACCCAACCTGTTCAACCTTTCCTCATAAGATAACCCCTTCATCCCAGGAATCAGCCCATTGAACCTTCTCTGAACTACTTCGAATGCAATTATCTAATTTCTTCAGTGGGGAGACCAAAAGCGTCCATAATCATGTAGACATCGTCTAACTTATGCCCTGTACAGCTGTAACAACACTTCCCTACTTTGATATTCTATTCACCTTGCAATAAGCAACAACATTCCATTTGCCTTCCGAATCACTCGCTGTAGCTACACGGTAACATTTTGTGATTCATGTACCAGGACACCCAGATCCCTCTGTACCGTACAGTTCTGCAGTCTCTCTCCATTTCAATAATATACTGATTTTTATTCTTCCTGCTAAAGTGGACAAGCTCACATTTTCCCACATTGTATTCCATCTCCCAATTTTTTCCTCACTCATTTAAACTATGGAAATCTCTTTGTAGACACTTTATGTCCTCTTGACAGCTTACTATCCAACCTATCATTGGACAGACACAGGGCAGGTTAACTTCAATGCTGAGAAATGTGAAGTGATGCATTTTGGAAGGAAGACTGAGTGATATAAACTAAATGGTACAATGTTAGAATGGGTGACAGGACAGAGAGATCTGGGATTTCATCAATGTTCCCTGTTCTACCCAAAAGCTCAATTTGGCGCTTGGAATCTGTGAGTTGAATTTAGCTTCATCCTGAAAAGTGTTAGCAAACGTGTTGGGAAATGTGTCAAAGGCTGTTTCCATTCAGACATTCCTGCATTGTGGAAGTGTGAGCTATCTTTGCAGAGACACGAAATAGAGTTGTTTGAATGGACCTGCAGGTTTTGGTTGATGCAATAAGGTGAGAATTTGAATTGTGTCCCTTGCAGAAACACAGAATTGAAGGTATTTACAGAACACCACATGAAGTAGTTTACCAATGTCTGACAAACTTCAAAGACTTCCTGGGAATAATTCCCTGGAATTTCGGAGGATCAAGGTGATTTGATCAAAGTTGTTGAGATATTAAGGGGAACTAATGGGGTAGTTTGCGAGAAACTATTTCGGCAGCTTTGGAATATAGGAACAGGAGAAGGCCATTAAATTGTGCCCCCTGGTACTCGACTCCTCAACCAGGAGAAAAATCTTACCTACATCTACCCTGTCTATCTGTAACGTTACCCCAGGGTCTCCACACAGCCTGTATCCCCGTCCCCCTGCTTCTAAAGTGTCTCAGGGTCTCCTGGCACTTTCTATCTCTCTGCTTCTGTCTCTATCCCTCACTATCTCTCTGTTCTCTCTCCATTTCTATCTCTCCCTATCTCTCTGTTACTCTAATTCTGTTCCACTCTCTCTGTCTATCACTCTCTCCCGCCATGTTGATTATCATTGGGGTTCGAGTAGAATCACAGACAAAATAAACACTTCACCTGTCTGCCCCAGAATAAATAGCGAAATTTGTGGATATTTTATGTCTGAATTCAGACAATATAGACAGGAGTGTATATTAGATGATGGGATGCTGCAAATCGATTTACATTAGTAATGTCGGAAAAACAACTTAAAAAGAATTATTCACAAGTCTAGTGCAACTTAACGACAGATATGACCTGATAAGGTAATAAATGCCAAAAGCCTGGAGTTTTTTGGAGTACTTAGATGGGGGTCTGTCCCCGGGGTTAGTATTTAGATGGGGGTCTGTCCCCGGGGTTGGTATTTAAATGGGGGTCTGTCCCCGGGGTTAGTATTTAGATGGCGGTGTGTCCCCGGGGTTAGTAGTTAGATGGCGGTCTGTCCCCGGGGTTAGTATTTAGATGGCGGTCTGTCCCCGGCGTTAGTAGTTAGATGGGGGTCTGTCCCCGGGGTTAGTGTTTAGATGGGGGTCTGTCCCCGGGGTTAGTATTTAGATGGGGGTCTGTCCCCGGGGTTAGTAGTTAGATGGAGGTCTGTCCCCGGGGTTAGAGTTTAGATGGGGGTCTGTCCCCGGGGTTAGTATTTAGACGGCGGTCTGTCCCCGGGGTTAGTATTTAGATGGGGGTCTGTTCCTGGGGGGGATAGTTAGATGGGATTCTCTTCCCGGGTGGGGTATCAAAATGGGGGTCTGTCCCCGGGGATGTATTTAGATCGGGGTTTGTCCCCAGGGTTAGTATTTAGATGGCGGTCTGTCCCCGGGTTAGTATTTAGATGGGGGTCTGTCCCCGGGGTTGGTATTTAAATGGGGGTCTGTCCCCGGGGTTAGTATTTAGATGGGGGTCTGTCCCCGGGGTTAGTATTTAGATTGGGGTCTGTCCCCGGGGTTAGTATTTAGATGGCGGTTTGTCCCCGGGGATCTATTTAGATCGGGGTCTGTCCCCAGAGTTAGTATTTAGATGGTGGTCTGTCCCCGGGGTTAGTACTTAGATGGTGGTCTGTCCCCGGGTGGGGGGGTATTTAGATGGGGGTCTGTCACCGGGGGGATGGTATTTAGATGGGGGTCTGTTCCAGTCAGGTATTTGTAATAGGGGTATTATAAGGGTATATTTAGATGGGGGTCTGTCACCGGGGATGTATTTAGATGGGGGTCTGTCCCCGGGGTTAGTATTTAGATTGGGGTCTGTCCCCGGGGTTAGTATTTAGATGGGGGTCTGTCCCGGGGGGGCTATTTAGATGGGGGTCTGTCCCTGGGGTTAGTATTTAGACGGGGGTCTGTCCCGGGGATGTATTTAGATGGGGGTCTGTCCCCGGGGATGTATTTAGATGGGGGTCAGTCCCCGGGGTTGGTATTTAGATGGGGGTCTGTCCCCGGGGGGCGGTATTTAGATGGGGGTCTGTCCCCGGGGGAGGTATTTAGATGGGGCTCTGTCCCGGGAGGGTGTATTTAGATGGGGGTCTGTCCCCGGGTGGGTATTTAGATGGGGGTCTGTCCCCGGGGTTAGTATTTAGATGGGAGTCTGTTCCTATGGGGGGGTATTTTAGATGGGACTCGGTCCTGGGGATGTATTTAGATGGGACTCGGTCCTGGGGGGGGGAGTATCTAGGTGGGACTCGGTCCTGGATGGGGATAATTGGATGGGAGAAACACTCACATTTAACACCAAAAACAGGACTGGGCAGATAATGAGGATTGTTAATGATTGTTACAACTTGTCTCATCCTCTCTCTGTCTCTCCCTCTCATGTCCGTTCCTTCCCATCTTTCTCTCTCTTTCTCTCTCTCCCTCACCCTCTCCCTCTTTCTCTGCCTCTTTCCATGACTCTGTCTCTAACACCATCTCTCTTTCCTTGGACATAAATGTTTTTATCCATTTCTTGGTTAATTTTGAACCTGTAAATCTTGCCCTTGCTGGGAACGTCACTGCAGTTTGAAAATACCAAGCACTTTAGCACTCGCCCCCTAAAATCTCACACTAAACCCCCAATACAGGACTATGCAGATAATGGGGATTGTTACTGATGTTCTGTCAAGATCCCTTCTCACACTATATCCCATTTCCCCTGCTTCTAAAGTTTGTCAGTGTTTAATAATATTTTTTCAATAATATTAAATGTCACTTCAGTTTGAAAATATCAATCACTGATCCAACAATTGCCCCCAAAACACTCACACAAAACCACTGATCTCCCCTTTCAAAATTAGTTCTTGCACACAGCCAGTTATACTTTTTATCCTTTTTGATCCTTTTTCAACATTATTAGATGTAATGTTTTTACTTTAATCTCGCCCTCCCTCCCTCTCTGTCTGTCTCTCCCTCTGTCTCTGTTTCTCCCTCTGTTTGTCTCCCTCCCTCTCTGTCTCTCTCTCCCTCCCTCTCTGTCTCTCTCTCCCTTTCTCCCTCTGCATCTGTCTCTCTCCCTCTGTATCTGTCTCACTCGCTTTCTACCTGTCTCTCATCCTCTGCAGCTGCCTGCCTCCCTTTCTGTCTGTCTCACTCTGCATTTACCTGCCTCCCTTTCTGTCTCTCTCCCTCTCCCTCTGTCTCTGTCCCACTCTGTCTGTGTCTCTCTCCATCTGTGTCTCACTCCCTCCATCTCTCCGTCCCTCTGTCCATGGACAGCAATGCTTTGAGCCATTTCTTTGGTTAATATTGAATATTTAACTCTTGCTTTTGTTGGGAATGTCAATGCAGTTTGAAAATATCAAACACTCATCGAACACTCATCCCTAAACCACTCACAATAAACCCCAAATACCGGACTGGGCAGACAATGGGGATTGCTACTGGGGTTTCGTCAAGGTCTCATTTCGCTATCTCTTCTGTCTCTCACTGTCTTCCACTTTGTATCTCTCTCTCTCCATTTCCCCATTTACTTTCGTTTCCCTCTCTCCTCTTTCCTTCATCGCGCCCAACTTTATAAATGGAGAGGAAGCTCCCTCCACTTTATACATAGAGAGGGAGTTCCCTCCACGTTATAGCTGGAGAGCGAGCTCCCTCTAATTTATACACAGAAAGGGAGCTCCCTCTGGTTTATATAGCTGCCGTGGTGGGATTTGAACCCCTGTCCCCAGGCCATCAGGTTGGGCCTCTGGATTACGTGACCAGTGATATTATCACTACCCAACTGCCTCCAAAATGGATGCGTACAATGTCTGTCCCACAATATCACTCACAGTAGTTTCTGGGCTGTTCCCCTGAACATGGTCTCGAATCAGAGACTCAAAGTTCACATTTTAACTGAGAAAAGGCAGGAACAGAGTGAAATGGGATTGCTTTTGTCCCTGGATTCAGTGTCCACAGCAGACAGATCAGTTACATTTACAATAGAAATGCCAGGAGTGAACAAGGTCAATGCAATAATATGGAAAATGTAAATGACGCCTCTCATAATTGCCATCCGTCCAGTATGAGTACAGATTTCAGGTTTATTCCGAGAGAGGTCTTACTCAGAAAATGTCATTGACATTGAAATGATTGTGTTTTATCCACCACATTATTTACATCAGAGTCAAAGCTGCTGATGTAATGTGTTTGTTCAGGTGAGTGTAATTAATAGTAATGATCAGGGGTATAACCGTGTTAGTGGAGACTTATCCCCTGTATAAATCAGGACCCATAGGAATGGATCAGCTCAGAGTGCCAGCTGGAGCTGTGGATTCCAGGCTAATAGAAGTCTCTGCTTCTCACAGAAATGGGATATCCAGTATTCGTTCAGTTTATATTGATTTATTATCCTGTACTTGCAGCAATTGGAGTTCCTGGTAAGCCAGTACCTCAGCTGTTAATGGTGTAAATCGATGTTAACTGTGCTGCTGTACTCGGTATTATTTCCCTCTGTGTGTGTTACACAGCCGCCTGTTCTTTTCCAGCAATTTACTGATGGAATCTCCTCATTGTCTACTCTTTCATTCTTGCAGGTATTGTATTATGTATTTAATGGTATTGTTTTAAGTAACTGTGGCATTGTTACTGGATATTCTGTGTCATGAATGTATTTGAATGTGATGTTTCAGTGAGGATCAATAATCAGACCATTAGGAGTTTTTAACATTTTCATGATGTGGATCTAACCGGTCCTGGAATATTTTTATGATATTGTTTTCAGTGATTGATAATGAGACATCTCACGGTCTCAGTGTTACAAGCGGACAGCACAATGTCCTCCCTCCCCAATAACATGGCTCAGTTTAAATGGGATTTCAATGTATTTATTGGTTATCACTGTTATCAAATATTATTTCATTCTGTGTGTGTCTGACACTGCTTCAGAAGTCTGGCTACTGAACTGAGTTTGCTGCTGACACTTTCACTTCTCCTTCTCTGCTTCACTGTGGACCTTCACTGTCACTGGACTACATTGTAAAATAGAAAGTATTGATGTGATGTTTTAATGGTTTTCACTCTATCAGTTGGCATCAAGAGTCTATCCATTTATCTGTAGATTTTCAGCTGCAGCGCTGATGTTGGTGTTTTATTAATTAAACAATCCCACATTCTAACAGATTACTTTATAATTCCAGGAGAAGGAATTTCAATGATTGTGAGGTTTGTCTGGAAGTAGTTTTCGATCCTCTTTATTCCATGTATTGTAGATGAAGTGAAGAGTGCAGGTGAACAGGTCGAGACTTGAGTGTTCTGTAGATACATTAAATTATTCCCAGAGGTTTCACCATTGAACAAACTGACTCTGAGAATAGAATCATTGAACCTGGGGCTGGTGAACAGAACACAGGCACAGAATGTTAGGAATAAATCAAATGTGAAAAGCAGCATTAAGTAACAGTTTACAGGGTGTGAGTACTCCGGAGAGATAGGGAAGGAGAAAATGAGCAGGGAGAACGAAACCGACGGGTAAGGAAAAGCAGAAGTAAAGAGAAAGAGAAAGAAGCAGCAGTGTAAATAATTCACTGTCATAAAGTGCTGGAATGTCCAGAACAATGAGTGAGAGAAACTGTGAGTTGAAGTTGTCTGTTGTCAGATTGTGTTCATTTTCCTGTTGGACTTGATCCTCTGTGTTGATATCTGTCAGGTCCACATTTTGTTTTGTGGAAAGTTGCTATTCCTTACTTAGTGACTGAATAAACAGAATAGAATCAGTTCATCACTGATGGTAATTCATTATTTAAATACTGCACTTTAAAATATCTGTGACTACTGAATTCAATAAAGAGCGAGTCTGATATCAGAAATATATTTAAATTTATATTTAATAGCCTGTACAAACTAAATATATTGACTATATTGTAGAAACAA
This sequence comes from Heterodontus francisci, assembly GCF_036365525.1. Lineage (NCBI taxonomy): Eukaryota > Metazoa > Chordata > Chondrichthyes > Heterodontiformes > Heterodontidae > Heterodontus > Heterodontus francisci. The sequence continues at coordinate 89,667,939 of NC_090391.1, read as the reverse complement.
TGAACTGTTCTCCAACATCAATAACCACAGGGATTATTGTTTGAATGTATGAATTGAGTTGTATTACTGGGATCTATAGATTAGATTTCCTCTAACACTCTGCTGCAGTCTCTCCCCGTGAATCTCAGCCTCTCCTCTCACTGTATTGAATCCTCAGTCTCCTCATCCATTGCTTCAGTTTATCCACTTTCCCAAACCATCTGCTCCAGTCTCCCCTCCTGCTCCAACATGTCCTTTCCTTCTCTCCCTCCCAATCTCTCTCACTGTCTCCATCTCCAGCTCCTTGTCCAACCTGAAAGGATTACAGTAACATAGGAGCAGGAGGAGGCCATTCAGCCCTTCGAGCCTGCTCCACCATTCTAAATCACGACTGATACTCAAACTCAGCGCTGCAGTTTTCAGCCTGCTCCCATGTGGGAACAGTCCCTGTCTGTTCCCTAAACCCAGAGCAACAAACCAGCTACACATCCCGCTCTCCCCAAACCTTCCCAACCAACAGTCTGGAGACACATTCCCAATTAACACATTGGATTCCATCTCTGTAAAACCCCTTCTCATTTCCCCACTGACACTGCATCCTCACGCAGTACTTCCAGTAGATCCGGTAATGACTTTATTCACTTTCTGCATCAATTTCCCAATTCATTATTAATAATTGTGTTTTCAAACATTTCACTGTGACAAAGCACTGCCCGGGTCAATTAATCAGTTTTCACTGCTCGATGCAGCAACAAAGCTGGAAATCTCAGCCCAGATCCTGTCAAACTGCTGCTTTGTCTCCAGGTCAGATCAGTAATTTCTCTGCTTCCTTTTCTCTCTCTCTTCCAGTTAACTTGGTGGCGATTGTGATCCTGTCCCGAGGATAGTGCGGTATCTCCAAATGTATCAGTGTCTACCTGGTGGGAATGGCAGTGTCTGATCTCCTGGTCGTTATCACTGAACCCATATTGTACCGGATTGTTGTAATTTATTTCCCATATTCATTCCTGAGAATAACTCATGTGTGTTCTCTCATTGCCGTTCTGCTTTCTGCATCCACAGTTATTTCTGTCTGGCTCACAGTCACTTTCACCTTTGATCGATTTGTTGCCATTTGTTGCGAGAAGCTGAAAACAAAATATTGCAGTGAGAAAAGGGCGGCTGTGGTTGTGGGAACAGTGAGTGTGCTGGGCTGTTTAGAGTCTCTCCCCTGGTACTTTACACTGGAACAATATTACATTATTGATAATGTTCCCATGGCTTGTGTTCATAAACTGAGCTTCTTCACTTCCCCCATATGGGGGGCATTTGAATTGTTTGACCTCATTTTAACCCCTTGTGTCCCGGTCTTTCTGATGTTGCTGCTCAATCTTCTAACTGTCAGGCGGATTTTATTCTCCAGTAAAGTCCGCAGGGGATTCCGACGCCACAGCAATGCAGAGAATCACAAGGACCCAGAGATGGAGAATCGCAGGAAATCAATTATTTTACTCTTCAGTATGTCCGGCAGCTTTATCCTGTTATGGGTGACCCTGGTTGTGTTTGTCATTCATAGGAGAATTACAGATAATTATTATTATTCCTCCTACACTGACCCTCTCTATATCACAGATCAAACATCAAAGATGCTGCAGATTCTCAGTTCCTGCACCAACACATGTATTTACATTGTTACCCAGACTAAATTCAGACAGGAGCTGAAGAAGGGGGTGAAATACCCTCTCAATCTCATTGTTAAATTAGTGAAATCATAGAAAGAGCTGAAGGGTTTCAAACACTGGAACTAAATCCCATTCCCCCTCCTCCTCCCCTGCAAATCGGAGTGAATGTGAGGTCGTGAGCAGGACAGTAACTGCAGTGTGTCAAGGGCACCAGCAGATGGAGATGGTGAGTGGGCCAGTAGCTTCAGTAAGACAGGGATACCAGCAGATGGCGATGGTGAGAGGGGGCAGTAACCGCAGTGAGGCAGGGGTACCAGGAGATGGCGATGGTGAGAAAGGGACAGTAACTGAAGTGACACAGGGACACCTGCAGATGGAGATGGTGAGAGAGGGACATTAACTGCAGTGAGGCAGGGGTACCAGCCGATCGAGATGGTGAGAGGGGGACAGTAACTGCAGTGAGACAGGGACACCAGCAGATGGAGATGCTGAGCCATTACTGATGGGAGATTCCCTTGCTGAGTTTGAAAGTTTCCACAAGTCTGAATTATTTACTTTCTTGCAAACTTGAGATGCTGAATAAAATAATTTCAATGCAACTTTTGTAAAATGGCTATTTTTGTACTGTGTGAACACTTGTAACATGAAACTCATTCCTGTTTGCAAAGTTATATTGAGTGATTAAAGGTAATGTATACATAAAACAACAGGATCAAATAAAACTCAAACAGTCATTTATAAATAAAAACTCTCAATATAAGTTGTGTTGAGTTCTTGATCACCTACGTTATGAAATCTCTGTCTCTCACACTTCTCTTTCTCTGCTGGTATCTTCTCTACTATAACTAAGAGTAGTTGAAATTTTACTCCAATTGACCTTTGAAATGTAATATTGAATCTGCTTTCAGAAACCTGTCAGACAGTGAATTCCAGACCACAATAACTCCCTGCCTATTTGTTTCACCCCTCTACTAGTGTAAGCAGTCTCTCCTCATATCTCCAAAATGAGGGAAAGATTTTGAATGCAATACAATTAATGTCTCCTGGACAGCAACTGCAGAGGAGCTGGAACCTCCTGAACGTGGACAAACAATGAACAAAAATCCCTCTGAATCCCCCAGGACAGCAGAGGATAGAAACAGTCTGGAAGCAAATGGAAACAAGTGACACTTTATTGCAGCAGTAAAAACTCTTTGTCAGAAAGTAGAGGTCTTTATTGCTGAACTTTATATAAACTGGAGGTGAAAAGTGGAAGATCTTTAATACCATTTGTGTTAAATGGCCATTTCCCAGCTTTGTGAACCCTTGTAACATTAAACTGGTGAATGTTAAGAAGGTTTTATTGATTGATTACAGTTAATACATAAATACAGCAGCATCAAATACAGGGCAAAGAATCATTGACGAATACAACTGTAAATATGGGTAAGAATTGTTGTGTGAAATGTCACTGATTATAAAAGTTCTCTTGGCTGCATCATTAACCTGGCTCTAGTTTCAGTCTTTAAATAAAAAGCTTACCTTATCAACACACCAGAGTCCTTTTTTTGGTTAGATGAGGAGGGTGGGTGGGAGACACTACACGTGTAGTGTCTCGGGTACTGCCACTGCCCAAATAAATAGTTTTCCCTTACCCAGCAGTCCCCTGGTCCTCCGAAACAAAAGGGGATTAACTTGTAACTGACACTGAAATTGACCTCTCAGCTGTCAGTTCGCTCCGCACCTCGTTCTGTCAAAGCTGCTCCTCGCAAAAAGAAAAAGATTTTGAAACTGCCCAAATAAATAGTTTTCCCTTACCCAGCTGTCCCCTGGTCCTCCGAAACAAAAGGGTATTAACTTGTAACTTACTGAAATTGACCGCTCAGCTGTAAGTTCGCTCCGCAACTCGTTCTGTCAAAGCTGCTCCTCGCAAAAACTTTATACATAGAGAGGGAGCTTCCTCCACTCTCAGCGCAGAGATGGAGCTCCCTCCACTTTATACATGGAGAGGGAGCTCCCTCCGCTTTCAGCGTCGAGAGGGAGCTCCCTCCACTTTATACATAGAGATGGAGCTCCCTCCACTTTATACATAGAGATGGAGCTCCCTCCACTTTATACATGGAGTGGGAGCTCCCTCCACTTTATACATAGAGAGGAAGCTCCCTCCACTTTATACATGGAGAGGGAGCTCCCTCCCCTTTATACATGGAGAGGGAGCTCCCTCCACTTTATACATGGAGTGGGAGCTCCCTCCACTTTATACATAGAGAGGAAGCTCCCTCCACTTTATACATGGAGAGGGAGCTCCCTCCCCTTTATACATGGAGAGGGAGCTCCCTCCACTTTATACATAGAGATGGAGCTCCCTCCACTTTATACATGGAGTGGGAGCTCCCTCCACTTTATACATAGAGAGGAAGCTCCCTCCACTTTATACATGGAGAGGGAGCTCCCTCCCCTTTATACATGGAGAGGGAGCTCCCTCCACTTTATACATGGAGAAGGAGCTCCCTCCGCTCTCAGCGTAGAGAGGGAGCTCCCTCCGCTTTCAGCGTAGGGAGGGAGCTCCATCTATTTTATTCAGCTGTCAAGGTGGGATTTGTACCCCTGTCCCCAGGCCATTAGGTTGGGCCTCTGGATTACCTGATATACTCACTGTGCGATTCCCTCCAGAATGGACATGGACACTGTCTGTCTGTCCCATCATATCACCCACAGTAGTTTCTCTGCTGTAATGCTGCACATGGTTCCGAATCAGAGTCGAATCAGAGTCTCAAATTTTCACATTTTAACTGGGCAAAGGCAAGAACAGAGTGAAACGGGATGGCTTTTGTCCCTGGATTCAGTGTACACTGCAGACAGATCAGTTACATTTACAATAGAAAAGCCAGGAGTGAACACGGTCAATGCAATAATATGGAAAATGTAAATAATGCCTCTCATAATTGTTGCATCCGTTCAGTATGAGTACAGATTTCAGTTTTCTTCCTCAGGGAGGTCTTACTCAGGAAATGTCATTGACAGTGAAATGATTCTGTTCTGTCCACCACATTATTCACATCGCAGTCAAAGCTGCTGATGTAATGTGTTTGTTCAGGTGAGTGTAACTAATGGAAATGATCAGGGGTATAACCATGTCAGTGGAGACTTATCCCCTGCAAAAATCAGGACCCATTGGAATGGATCAGCTCAGAGTGCCCGCAGGGCTGTGGATTCCAGGCTAACAGAAGTCTCTGATTCTCACTGAAATGGGATATCCAGTAATGTATCAGATAGAAGACATTTACTATCCTGTACTTGCAGCAATTGGAGTTCCCGGGAAGCAGTATCTCAGCTGTTAATGGTCTAAATCGATGTTAACTGTGCTGCTGTACTCAGTATTATTTCTCACTGTGTGTTTTACACAGCCGAATGTTCTTTTCCACCAATTTACTGCTGGACTCTCCTCATTGTCTACTCTTTCAGGTTTGTAGGAGTTCTATCATGTGTTTGCAGATATTGTTTTCTGTAACCGTGGCATTCTTACTTGATTATTCTGTGTATTGAATGTATTGGAATGAGATGTTTCAGTGAGGATCAATAATCAGACTATCAGGAATTGTTAACATTTTCATAATGGGGATCTAACTGGTCCTGGAATATGTTCATGATTTTGTTTAGTGATTGCTAATGAGACATCTCACTGTCTCAGTGTTACAAGCGGACAGAACAAGATCCTTCCTCCCCAAAAACTTGGCTCAGTTTAACTGGGATTTCAATGTATTTATTGATTATCACTGTTATCAAATTTTATTTAATTCTGTGTGTGTCTGACGCAGCTTCAGAGGTTTGGCTACTGAACTGAGTTTGCTGCTGACACTTTCACTTCTCCTTCTCTGCTTCACTGTGGACCTTCACTGTCACTGGACTACATTATAAAATAGAAAGTATTGATCTGATGTTTTATTGGTTTTCACTCTGTCAGTTGGAATCAAGAGTCTTTCCATTTATCTGTAGATTTTCAGCTGCAGCGCTGATGTTGGTGTTTTATTAATTAAACAATCCCACATTCTAACAGATTACTTTATAATTCCAGGAGAAGGAATTTCAATGATTGTGAGGTTTTTCTGGAAGAAGCTTTCGATCCTGTTTATTCCATGTATTGTAGATGAAGTGAAGAGTGTAGGTGAACAGGTGGAGACTTGGGTGTTCTGTCGATACATTAAATTATTCACAGAGGTTTCACCATTGAACAAACTGACTCTGAGAATAGAATCATTGAACCTGGGGCTGGTGAACAGAACACAGAAGCAGAATGTTAGCAATAAATCACATGTGAAAAGTTGCATTAAGTAACAGTTTACAGGGTGTGAGTACTCCAGAGAGATAGAGAAGGAAAAAAGGAGTAGGGAGAACGAAACCGAGGGAAAGAGAGAAGCAGAAGTAAAGAGAAAGAGAAAGAAGCAGCAGTGTAAATAATTCACTCTCATAAAGTGCTGGAATGTCCAAAACAATTAGTGAGAGAAACAGTGTGTTGAAGTTGTCTCTTGTCAGATTGTGTTCATTTTCCTGTTGGACTTGATCCTCTGTGTTGATTTCTGTCAGGTCCTCATTGTATTTTGCAGAAAGTTCCTATTCCTTACGTAGTGACTGCATGAACTGAATAGAATCAGTTCTTCACCGTTTTTTAAAATTCATTCATGGAATGTGCGCATCAATGGCGAGGGCAACATTTATTGCCCATTCCTAATTGCACTTGAGAAGGTGGTGGTGAGCTGCCTTCCTGAACCGCTGCAGTCCATGTGGGGTAGGTATACCCACAGTGCTGTTCGGAAGGGAGTTCCAGGATTTTGACCCAGTGACAGTGAAGGAACGGCGATATAGTTCCAAGTCAGGATGGTGTGTGGCTTGGAGAGGAACTTCAGGTCGTGATGTTCCCATCCAGTTGCTGCTCTTACCTTCGAGGTGTTGGAGGTCGCGGGTTTGGAAGGTACTGTCGATGGAGCCTTGGTGCATTTCTGCAGTGCATCTTGTAGATGGTACACACTGCTGACACTGTGCGTCGGTGGAGGAGGGAGTGGATGTTTGTAGATGGTGTGCAAATCAAGTGGGTTGCTTTGTTCTGGAGAGGGTCGAGCTTCTTGAGTGTTGTTGGAGCTGCACCCATCCAGGCAAGTGGAGAGTATTCCATCACAATCCTGACTTGTGCCTTGTTGATGGTGGACAGGCTTTGGGGAGTCAGGAGGTGAGTTACTCGCTGCCGGATTACTAGCCTCTGAACTGCTCTTGTAGTCACGGTATTTATATGGCTACTCCAGTTCAGTTTCTGTTCAATGGTCGCCTCTAGGATGTTGATAGTGGGGGATTCAGCGATGGTAATGCCGTTGAATGACAAGGGGAGATGGTTATATTCTCTCTTGTTGGATATGGTCATTGCCTGACACTTGTGTGGTGCAAGTGTTCCTTGCCAGTTATCAGCCCAAGCCTGGATATTGTCCAGGTCTTGCTGCATTTCTATGCATGGTAACTCATTATTTAAATACAGCACCTTAAAATCTCTGTGACTGATGAATTCAATAAAGAGCGAGGCTGATATCAGAAATATATTGAAATTTATATTAAATTGCCGGTACGAACAAAATATATTGACTAAATTGGAGAAACAATGAACTGTTCTCCAACACCAATAACCACAGGGATTATTGTTTGAATGTATTAATTGAGTTGTATTACTGGGATCTATAGATTAGATTTACTCTAACATTCTGCTGCAGTCTCTCCCTGTGAATCTCAGCCTCTCCTCTCACTGTATTGAATCCTCAGTCTCCTCATCCATTGCATCAGTTTATCCACTTTCCCAAACCATCTGCTCCAGTCTCCCCTCCTGTTCCAATATGTCCTTTTCCTTCTCTCCCTCCCAATCTCACTCTCTGCCTCCACTTCCAGCTACCTCGTCCAACCTGATAGGAATACAGTAACATAGGAGCAGGAAGAGGCCATTCAGCCCTTCCAGCCTGCTCTGCCATTCTGGATCATGGCTGATACTCAGACTCAGCGCTGCAGTATTCAGCCCTTTCCCAAAGGGAATAGTTTGGGAATCGCTGCTCCAGAACAGTCAATGTAATCCCATAGATTTCCCTCTCTCCATCTCTTGCTGCAACTTGTTCCCTGCACCTTCCTCTTTGTTCCTAACTCTGTTTCTTCACATCTTTAAATCCCTATCTCTGTATCTCTCCCAATACCTGTCTCTCTTCCTCTGTGCCTCCCTGTCTCGCTCTCTCTACCTCTGTCTCTCCCTTATTCTGTCTCTTTCTCTCCCTCTTTCTGTATCCCTCCCTATCTGTCCCATTCTATCCTTCCATCTCTCTGTGTCCCTCCACCTGTCTTTCCCTCTTTCTCACTCCCTCTCTCTCTCCTTCGAACTCTGTCTCTCTCTCTATACCTCCATCTGTCTTTCCCTCCCTGTCCATCCCTCTCTCTCCTTCCATCTATCTCTCTCTCTCTGTCCCACCGTCTGTCTTTCCTTCTCTGTCACTCCCTCTCTCTCCTCTCTCTGTCTCTCTCTCTGTCCCTCCATCTGTCTTTCCCTCCCTGTCACTCCCTCTCTTCTTCGATCTCTGACCCTCTCTCTGTCTCTCTCTCTCTCTCTCCCTCCATCTGTCTTTCCCTCTCTGTCACTCCCTCTCTCTCTCTCACCTTCAATCTCTGTCTCTCTCTGGCATTATCTCTGTCTCTGCATCTATCACTGGCTGTTCCTCTATCCTTCTCTCTCTCTTCTGTATCTCCCTCTCTGTTCCATCTGAATCCCAGTCTCTCCCTCTCTGTTACTCTTTGAATCCCAGTCTCTGCCTCTCTATTATCCTCTGAATCCCAGTCTCTCCTTCCCTGTTACCCTCTGAATCCTAGTCATTCCCTCTCTGTTAACCTCTGTAACCCTCTGAATCCCACTCTCTTCTCTCTGTTACCCTCTGAATCCCAGTCCATCCCTCTCTGTTACCCTCTGAATCCCAGTCTCTTCTGTCTGTTACCCTCTGAATCCCATTCTCTCTCTCTCTGTTCCCCTCTGAATCCCAGTCCCTCCCTCCCTGTTACCCTCTGAATCCCAGTCTCTCCCTCTGTTACATTTTGAACCCAGTCTCTCCTTCCCTGTTACCCTCTGAATCCCAGTCTCTGTATTATCCTCTGAAACCCAATCTCCCCCTCTCTGTTACCCTCTGAATCCCAAACTCTGCCACTCTGTGATCCTCTGAATCCCATTCTCTCGCTGTCTGTTACCTTAAGGAATCAGTGAACATTCACTCCAAGGTCCCGCTGTTCACAGACACAGAGAGAATGTTGGAGACAGTCACGTTGTTCGGTTAGATCGAAAGGGCAAATGTCAAATATAATCATAGTTTGATGTAATCCTGTGTACACGGAGGTACAAGAAATAGGCATAGAGTGTGAACGATCAGGAGAGAGGGAGAAATAAAGATGGAGAGAATGTAACAGTGAGAAAGGGAGAGATATACATGGAGAGAGAAGTGGAAAGCGACTCTGACTGGTAATCTCTCTCCATCTCCGTCTTCCCCTCTCCCTTACTCATTCAATCGCTAGTTCCCCACACTGCTACTCTCTCCATGTTTATATGTCTCCTCTTCCATCTCTATCTCTATCTCCCTCTGTCCCCTCTCATTCCCAATCTTCGCTGTGTCAAATCTTCCAGTCTGCTGAACACAGCTTTGCAGGAACACTGACCGACACTCTCCATCCCAATCTCTTCCTCTTTCTCACTGATACTTCCTCCCCATTGCTATCCCTCCCTCCCTCTGTTTTACTCTCTCTATATCTATCCCTGTCTCTCTCACTGTTACTCTCTCCATCTGGATGGAGGAAGGGAAAGAGAGGCACATATCGAGTCAGCTTTACTCTGTATATACCCCCACACTGTACCTGCCCTGGGAGTGTTTGATAGAACAGTGAGGACAGAGATTTACTCAATAGCTAACGAATAGCTTGGCAACATTTGATGGGACAGTGTAGACGGAGCTTTACTCTGTATCCCTGGAATTTAGAAGGTTAAGTGGTGATCTAAGCAAAGTTTAAAGTTGTGGATGGGTTGCCAATCAAGTGGGCTTATTTGTGCTGGATGGTGTCGAGCTTCTGGAGTATTTTCAGTCCTGCACTCATCCAGGCAAGTGGAGAGATACCATCACACACCTGACTTGTGTCTTGTAGGTGGTTGAAAGGCTTTGGGGAGTCAGGGGTGAGTCACTTGTAGCCACAGTACTGATGTGATTTCTTCCATTCAGTTCCTGGTCAATGTCTCCCCAGGATGTTGATGCTGGAGGATTCAGCGATGGGATAATGCTTTGAATGCCAAGGGGAGGTGGTTGGATTCTCTCTTGTTGCAGATGCTCATTGCCTGTCTGTGTTTTTTTCTGTGTTCTGGGACCAATTTCCTCATGGGGACGTCTTAATGGTGCCTCATAATTGACTAGTTCACGAAAGGAATGTTGATGGAATGAACGGGACAGGGACAGAGTGGATACAACATTGGCTAAGGCACAGGACACAGAGAGTACTGGTGAATGGTTGCTTCAGACTGGAGGGCGGTATCTATGCCTGACCCTAATCTTATACACTTCTATTCAATCTCCCCTCTATCTCCTTTGTTCTCAGGAGACCAAACCCAGCATTTCCAACCTAACTTTGTAGCTAAAATCCCCCATCTCTGAAACCATTCTGGTAAATCTCCTCTGCACCCTCTCAAGGACCCTCACCTCCTTCTTAAAGTGTGGTGACCAGAACTGAACACAATTCTCCAGTTGGGGCCTAATTAGAACTTGATAAATGTTCAGCATAACCTCCCTGCTTTTGTACTCACTGTATACAGTGTACATTGTGGTATAGGGATATTCCCCAGGGGTTTTGATTCGGACCACTGATCATTTTGTTATTTGAATGACTGGGACTAGGGTTTACAGGACATAACTTCAACATTGTGCCATCTGCAATGACATAAACAGGGAAGGGAAAGTAGTAGACTTCAGGAGGATAGACATAGCCTGGGGAAATGGTCAGACACATGACAGGTTAACTTTAATGCTGAGAAATGTAAAATTATGCATTTTGGAAGGAAGGCTGAGGAGAAGTGATATAAACTAAATGGTACAATGTTAAATTGGGTGCAGGGACAGAGAGACCTGGGATTTCATTTGTGTCACTTCTTCTCTCTTCAAGATTCAATTTGGGGCTTGCAATCTGTAAGTTGAATTTAGCTTCACCCTGAAAAGTGTCAGCAGACATGTTGGGAAATGTGTCAAAGCTGTTTCCATTCAGACATTCCAACATTGTGGAAGTGTGAGCTATCTTTGCAGAGACAGGAAATAGGGGTGTTTGAATGGACCTGCAGGTTTTGGTTATTGCAATAAGGAGAGAATTTGAATTGTGTCCCTTGCAGATGCACAGAATTGAAGCTATTTACAGAACACCACATGACGTAGTTTACCAATGTCTGACAAACTTCAAAGACTTCAGACACATGGAAGAAGAGGAAAAGGGAACAATATACAAAACCTGAGACAGTCAGACAACAGCAGTAGGAAAATGAATCTATTTTTATGGGTTTTAATTTGAAGGCCTGAGCTGATGATTGAAAATGCAGTTCAAATCCCACACTGGGCTGTTGTGAATTTGAATTCTGTTTTTATCCAAATAAAAAACCCATCAATCTGGAATTGAAAAACCTCTAGGATGGAATGATTCACTCCTGTCTACTGGTGCAAAGTCCGTGTGTGTCTCAGTTTTGCTGTATTTATTAACGATTTAAGATGATGGGGTCGAATGCCACATACCCATGTTTACCAATGACATAAAATAGGCAGCATTGTCAGCAGTGTAGCTGGAGGCATCAAATTACGGCACAGTGGCGCAGTGGTTAGCACCGCAGCCTCACAGCTCCAGTGACCCGGGTTCAATTCTGGGTACTGCCTGTGTGGAGTTTGCAAGTTCTGCCTGTGTCTGCGTGGGTTTCCTCCGGGTGCTCCGGTTTCCTCCCACATGCCAAAGACTTGCAGGTTGACAGGTAAATTGGCCATTATAAATTGGCCCTAGTATAGGTAGGTGGTAGGGAAATATAAGAACAGGTGGGGATGTGGTAGGAATATGGAATTAGTGTAGGATTAGTATAAATGGGTGGTTGATGGTCGGCACAGACTCGGTGGGCCGAAGGGCCTGTTTCAGTGCTGTATAACTAAACTAAACTAAAGATATTAATATCTTTAAAAAATGGGCAATACTGTGGTAGATAGATTTCAATGTCAGTAAAAAAAAAGACGAGAACAGAGTATTTTATAAATGGTGAAAAACTAGAAACACTGGAGGTCCAAAGAGACTTGCAGGGGTGGGGTCCATGTCCATTTGAGTGCAATGTAGATTTACCAGAATGATAACTGGACTCCAAGGGTTAAATTACGAGGTGATATTACACAAACTGGGGAGGTATTCCCTGTAATTTAGTAGGATCAAGGTGATTCGATCAAAGTTGTTGAGATTTTAAGGGGAGCCATGCCCACAAATCCCACCTCTATACACCAATTCCCCTTTTGATCCCTAATTCTCTATCCTGAGTTATCCTCTTGTTCTTCGTGTATTTATAAAACATCTCAGTGCTTTCCTTGATTTTACTTGGTTATATTATTTTCTGACTATCTCTTTGCTTTCGTAATTTGCCTTTTAATTTCACCCCTGCCCTTTCTTCACTCCTCTCGCCTTTCTGTGGTATTGAGCTATCTGTATCTGACATAAGTTTCCCTCCTCTGATCCCCCCGAAGGGTCCTCACATCCTTCCTAATGTGTGGTGACCAGAACTGGGTGCACTATTCTAGTTGTGACCGAACCAGAGCTTTGGAAAGGTTCAGCATAACCTCAGTGCTTTTGTACACAACACCTCTATTTATGAAGCCCAGGATCCCATAGGCTTTACTGACTACTCTCTCAATATGTCCTACCACCTTGAAGATGTATGTACATGTAACCCCAGGTCGCTCTGTCCCTGTACACTCTCTAGGATTGTGCCATTTTGTCTATATTGCCTCTTCCTATCACTTCTGCCAAAATACATCACCTCACATTTCCCTGTATTAAATTCCATCTGCCACTTTTCTGACCATTCTGCTCAACTATCAATGTCCTGTTGCAGTCGATTGGTGTCATCCTCACTCTTTGCATCTCCTCCAAGTTTGGTATCATCGGTAAATATTAAAAATTTACTCAAACACTAAAACATTCCAAAAAGTGGGGCTCACAAATTTAACAGAAGTTTCCTTTTCTGAGTCTCGCTGGTCAGTTCTGAATTTCTGTTGGGTGGCATCAGACTAGATTTTGTGTTCTGACCTGAACCCACAAACGTATCACTCAGAGGCAGGATTATTCCCCACGGAGCCACAGCTGGCTCCAATGTTCCCAGAAAAATTAGTTGTTGTGCAGGGTCAGTTATTTTTTCGTGTGCTGTGCCTTTAAATATTTGAAGAATCTTTGAAGACGGCTTTGTAAATAGAGGCTTAGAGTATAAAAGCAAGGAGGTTATGATGAAGCTTAAAAAAGACACTGGTTCATCCTCATCCAGTATTGTGTCCAATTCTGGACACCGTACTTTAGGAATGATGTGGGGGCATTAGAGAGGGTGCAGAAAAGATTCACGAGCAAGGTTCCAGGGATGAGGGACTTCAGTTACGTGGATGGATTGGAGAAGCTCGTGTTGTTCTCCACAGGGAAGAGAAACTGAGATGAGATTTGATAGAGGTGTTTAAAATCATGAGAGATCCGGACAGAGTAGATGTAGGAGTAGGAATGCAGCACATAGGACATTCCAGACCCAATTCTGTTGCGTGTTTACTTGTACAAGTGAATTGACCATTTAATATTTTTAACTTACTTAACCCTTGTGTTCCCACAAAGATCAAGCTCGCAAATTCGACAGTGCCCACTTTGACTTCATCCCATCGTGTCTTATGTACATTCTCACAGGATTGCAGGTATAACAGTTGTCATAGTATTAACTGAAATTTGATCAGTTACATTGTTATTTCAGTCCATATTTACAGTACAGGCGGTACCTTACTGTTGTAATATAGTCATATAGTATCTATTCATCCCACTGGGGCAAAATTTCACTGGCTCAACATTCTCAGCAAAACTCAAACATTCCACAATACAAGGCTCACAAATTCAACAGAAGTTTACTTTTCTGAGTCTCGCTAGTCTGTTCTGACTCTCTGAGGGATCATTGATGCTAATCAGTACCGAAGGTATTAAGAGATAAGGGGCAAAGGTGGGATATATGGTGTTAGTTAGATCAAAGATCAGCCCTGATCTCACCGAATTCTAGAGGGTTGAGGGGTTAAATTGCCTCCTCCTCTGCCTATGTCCGATGTTAAATATCCCTCTTTCACTCTCAGTCACCCTGTCTGTCTGTCTCTCTATTTCTCTCTTTCCATCTCTCTCTCTCTCTGTTTCGGAGAGCGTAGAGTGAGATTCACTCTGTATCCACCCCATGATGTTGCTGCCCTGGGAGTCGTCTCTGCTTATGCTGCGTTTCACCCGGTCTCAGTTTGTACTGCACAAGACCATTTCTCTGTTTATGATACAATAGGCCCTGTCTTTACTCTATTTCTCACCCCATGCTGCCCCTACCCTGGGAGTGTGTGATGGGACAGTGCAGAGGGAAATTTACTCTGTGTCAAACCCACACTGTGCTTGGCTTGGGAATGTTTAATGGGACAGTGTAAATGGAGCTTTACTGTGTATCCCTGCAATTTTGAAGGTTAAGGGGTGATTTGAACCCTTGTCCCCAGGCCATCAGGTTGGGCCTCTGGATTACGTGACCAGTGATATTATCACTACCCTACTGCCTCCCAAATGGATGCGTACAGTGTCTGTCCAGTAATATCACTCACAGTAGTTTCTGGACTGTAACCCTGAACATGGTCCCGAATCAGAGACTCAAATTTCACATTTTAACTGTGAAAAGGGAGGAACAGAGTGAAGCGGGAATGTTTTTGTCCCTGGATTCAGTGTCCACTGCAGACAGATCAGTTACATTTACATTAGAAATGCCAGGAGTGAACAAGGTCAATGCAATAATATGGAAAATGTAAATGACGCCTCTCATAATTGTAGCATCCGTCCAGTATGAGTACAGATTTCAGGTTTATTCCGAGAGAGGTCTTACTCAGAAAATGTCATTGACATTGAAATGATTGTGTTTTATCCACCACATTATTTACATCAGAGACAAAGCTGCTGATGTAATGTGTTTATTCAGGTGAGTGTAACTGATAGCAATGATCAAGGTATAACCCTGTCACTGGAGACTTATCCCCTGTAGTGGGCATGTTCAAAAAGATTGCAAACGATACAAAAAAATGGCCGTGTGGTTGAGAGAGAGCAGAGTTGCTGTAGACTGCAGGAAGATGTTAATGGACTAGTCAGGTGGGCAGACAAGTGGCAAATGGTATTCAACGCAGAGACCTGTGAGGTGATGAATTTGGGGAGGCCGAGCTAGGCAAAGGAATGCACAATTAATGGGAGAATCCTTCCAGGTGGAGAAGAAGTGTGGGACCTTGGAGTGAATGTTCACAGATCCATGAAGATAGCAGGACAGGTCGCTAAGTGAGTTAAGAAGACATAGGGAATACGTTTCCTTTATTAGCTGAGGTGTAGAATAGGAGAGAGGTTATGCTGTTAGTATATAAGTCATTGGTTGGCCCACACCGTGAGTACTTTGTGCAGTTCCGGTCACCACATGACAGAAAGGATTTAATTGCACGAGAGAGGGTACAGAACAAAGTTACGAGGATGTTGCCAGGTCTGGAAAAAAAATGTTGCTGTGAGGAAATATTGGATAGGCTGGGACTGTTGTGCTTGGAATAGAGATGTCTGAGGTGAGGTGATATATGAAATGTCGTACGTTTTGAGGGGCCCGGATAGAGTGTACGAGGTGGGCCTATTTACCTTCACAGAGAGGTCAGTGACATGTGGGCAGAGATGTAAAGTGAAATAAAAACAGAAAATGCAGGAAATACTCAGCCGGTCTGGCAGCATCTGTGGAGAGAGAAACAGAGTTAGCTTTGCATGACGGTGACCCCTCATCAGAACCTTCATCACTGACCTGAAACATGAGACAGGGAAGGTTGTAGGGGTGGAGGAGGCAGCAGAGATGCGGAGTGTTGTAGGGGGTGGTCGTGGTTACAGAGAGAGGGAAGGTTGTGGTGCTGGAAGAGGTGACAGAGATCAGGAGGGTTGTGGGGCTGAGGACATTAGTGAAAGGGAGGGTTGAAGAGCCTGGAGTAGGTGACAGTGTTAGGGAAGTTTGTCTAGCCTGGAGAAGGTGACAGACATAAGAAATGTTGTAAGGGCTGGAGGAGGCAGCAGAGATACGAAGTGTTGCAGGGGGTGACGGTTACAGAGATCGGGAATGTTGGTCTGCTGTAGGAGGTGACAGAGATCGGGAGGGCTGTATGGCCGGGAGGAGATTGCAGAGAAACGGAGGGTGGTAGGTGCTCTCACGGCTGGAGGATGTTACAGAGATCGAGAGGCTTGTAGGAACTGGAGAGTAACACAGAGATAGGGAGGGCTGTCGGGGCTGGGGTCGGTGACAGAGCTAGAGAAGGTTGAATGGGCTGGAGGAGTTTACTGAGATAGGGAGGGTTGTAGGGGCTGAGAAGGTGACAGAGTGAGGGAGGGTTGCAGGAGCTGAGGAGTTTATGGAGTAGGGAGGGTTGTCGGGACTGGAGTAGATGACAGATCTAGGGATGCTTTAGGAGCTGGAGGAGGTTACTGAGATAGTGAGGGTTGTAGGGGCTGAGGAGGTTACTGAGACAGGGAGGGTTGTAGGGGCGGGAGGAATTCACAGAGATACGGAGGGTGGTAGGTGCTGTACGAGGTTACAGAGATAGGGAGGGTTTTCCAGGCTGGAGGAAATTAGAGATAGGGAGTGTTGGGGGGTCTGACGAAGAAGCAGAGATAGGGAGGTTTGTACGGGCTGGAGGAAGTGACAGAAATAGGGGGCGTTGACTGGGCAGGAGGACGTGACAGATGTAGGGAGTGTTGTGGGGCTGAAGAGGTAACGGAGATAAGAGAGGGTTGTCGGGGATGGGGGAGGTTACAGAGACAGGGACGGTTGGCTTGGTGGAGAAGGGTACAGAGATCAAGAGGGTTGTCTTGGTGGAGGAGGTTACAGAGATAGGGAGGTTTGTCGGGGCTGGTGGACGTTGAAGAGCTAGGGAAGGTTGTAGGGGCTGGAGGAGATTACAGTGATTTGGAGGGTTGTAGCTGGTGGAGGAGCTTACAGAGATATTGAAGGTTGCAGAGGCTCGAGGAGGTTAGTGAGACAGGAAGGAATATAGAGGCTGGAGGATGTTACAGATAAATGGATGGTTTTCGGGGCTGGAGGGGGTTATAGTTCAGGAGGATTGTAGGGGCTGGAGGAGGTTAAAAAGGTAGGGAGGGTTGAAGGAGCTGAGGAGGTAATAGGGATAGGGAGAGTTGTAGGGACTGGAGGTGGTTACAGAGCTAGGCAGGGTTGTCGGGACTGAGGAGGTTACAAAGAGGGGGGGTTGTAGGAGCTGAGGAGGTAATAGTGAAAGGTAGGGTTGCAGGGGCTTGAGGAGGTTACAGAGATGGGGTGTTGGACGCCAGGATGAGGTTACAGAGGTAGGGAGGGTTGTAGAGAGTGGAGGAGATTACAGAGATAGGGAGATTTGTAGGGGATGGAGGATGTTGGAGAGATCGGGAGGGTTGTATGTGCTGGAGGGGAGTACAGTGATAGGGAGTGTTATAGGCACTGGAGGCGGGGACAGGTTTATGGAAGCTTCAAGGGGATGGACGTTACAGAGATAGGGACGGTTGTCGGGGTGGAGGAGGTTACAGAGATATTGAGTGTTGAAGGGCTGGTGGAGTTTGGAGAGATAGGAAGGGATGTAAAGGCTGGAGGAGGTGACAGAGATCGGGATGGTTTTAGAGGTTGATGGAGGTTGCATTTAGCGGGAGGATTGCTGGGGCTGGAGGAGTTGTTTAGTTTAGCTTAGAGATACAGCACTGAAACAGGCCCTTCGACCCACCGAGTCTGTGCCGACCATCAACCACCCTTCTCTACTAATCCTACACTAACTCCATATTCCTACCACATCCCCACCTTCCCTACCACCGACCTGTACTCGGGGCAATTTATAATGGCCAATTAACCTATCAACGAGCAAATCTTTGGCATGTGGGAGGAAACGGGAGCACCCGGAGGAAACCCACGCAGACACAGGGAGAATTTGCAAACTCCGCACAGGCATTACCCAGAATTGAACCCGGGTCGCTGGAGCTGTGAGGCTGCAGTGCTAACCACTGTGTCACTGTGCCGCCCAAAGTTAGTGGAGTTAGGGAGGGTTGTCGCTCTGGAGGAGGTTACAGCGACAGGGAGCGTTGTTGGGGCTTGAATAGGTGCCAGAGATAGGGAGGGTTGGAGGGGCTGGAGGAGGTTACGGAGATAGGGAGGATTGTAGGAGGCTGCACAGATCGGGAGGGCTGTGGGGACTAGAGGAGATTACAGAGCTAGGGAGGGTTGTAAGGGCTTGAGGAAATGACAGAGATAGGGATTCTTCTGGGGGCTGGAAGACGTAACAGAGTTAGGTAGTGTTATAGGGGCTGAGTAGGTTACAGAGATAGGCAGGTTTATCAGGTTTGCAGTAGGTGACAGAGATTGGGAGAGTTGTAGGGGCTGGAGTAGGTTACAGAGATAAGCGGGAGGGAGTTGTGGGCGCTGGTGGAGGTCACAGAGATAGGGAGGGTTGTAGGGGCTGGAGGATGTGATAAGATAGGGGTAGTTGTGGGGACTGGAGGACATAGCAGAGATAGGGAGGTTTATACGGGCTGGAGGAGGTTACAGAGTTCGGGAGTGTCGTCTCGTCTGGTGGAACTTACAGATCGAGGGAGAATTGGGGTGCAGAGGAGGTCACAGAGCTCGGGAGGGTTTTCGGGGCTGGAGAAGACCACAGTGATAGGGAGTGTTGTGCAGCTGAGGAGTTAACAGAGATTGTGAGGGCTGTAGAGGATGGAGGCGGTTACAGAAATAGGGAGGGTTTTAGTGGCTGGAGGAAGTTACCAGGATGGGGAGCATTGTATGGGCATGGAGCAGGTTTCAGAGATAGTAAGGGTTGTGGGGGCTGGCGGAGGTGAAAGAGGTAGGGAGTTTAGGTGCTCCCTGGACCCAGGTGTGGAACTGGAGTATTGGAGAACAGCTGACATTGTACCTCTGTTTAAAAAGGGAGCGAAGGATAAACTGATTAATTACAGGCCAGTCGGTATAAACTCAGTAGTGGGCAAATAATTGGAATATTTTCTGAGAGACTGAATAAACTGTCACTGAGAAAGGCATAGCTTAATCACGGATAGTCAGCATTGATTCATTAAGGGAAGATCTTGCTTGACCAACCTGATTGAATTTTTTGAAGAAATAACAAGAAAGATAGATGAGGGTAGTGCAGTTGATGTGGTCGACAAGAATTTTAGCAAGGCTTTTGATAAGGTCCCACAGGACAGACTGGTTAAAAAATTAAAATCCCATGGGATCGAGGGAAATGCAGCAATGTGGATACAGAAGTGTCTCAGTGGCAGAACACAAAGGGTAATTGTTGACGGGTGTTTTAGTGAATGGAGGGATGTTCCAGTGGCCTTCTGCAGGCCTCAGTACTGAGTCCCCTGCTTTTTGTGGTATATATTAAAGTTTTCGATGGAAATGTAGGGGGCATGATCAAGAAGTTTGCAGACAACACAAAGATTGGCCTTGCAGCAGATAGCGAGGAGTATAGTTGTCGGCTGCAGGAAGATATTGATGATCTGGTAAGATGGGAAGAAAAGTGGCAAATGGAGTTCAACTCAGAGAATTGTGAGGTGATGCATTTAGGGAGGTCAAACAAGACAACTGAATGTACAATTAATGGGGAAATACTGAGAAGTACAGAGGGAGTGAGTGACCTTGGAGTGAATGTCCACAGATCCCTGAAGGTAGAAGGACAGGTCGATAAGGTGGTTAAGAAGGCATATGGAATCCTTTCCTTTATTAGCCGAGGTATAGAATGTAAGAGCAGGGAGGTTATGTTGGAACTGTATAATTCATTAGTTAGGTCACAACTTGAGTACTGTGTGCAGTTCTGGTCACGTCACTAAGAAAGGATATAACAGCACTGGAGAGGGTACAGAGGGAATTTACGAGGATGTTGCCAGGACAGGAAAAATGCAGCTATGAGGAAAGATTGGATAGGCTGGATTTGTTCTCCTCGGAACAGATCTGATTGAAATGTACAGGATGTTGAGTGGAGGTGAAGGTTCAATTCTGCTCAGCAGAGAGTTCAGTGACTAGGGGGAGTAGATGTAAAGTGATTTCCAAAATAATCAGAGGGGAGATGAGGCAAAATGTTTTCACCCAGAGGCTGATGTGGGCCTGGAACTCGCTGCCTGAAAAAGTAGTTGAGGCAGAGACCCTCAACTCATTCAAAAGGAGTCTGGATATGCATATCAAGTGCTGTAAGCTGCAGGGTTACGAAGCAAATGCTGGAAGGTGGGATTAGAATTGGTGGATCGTTTTTTGGGCTGGCACAGACACAATGGGCCAAGTGGCCTCTTTCTGTGCATTAAACTTTCTCTGATTCTATTTCTATGATTCAACGTTTCAGATCAATTAGCCCAGAACTGACGATCTCTGATTAATATTTAGCCCTCCAGCCAAAATAATACCTTTGCTACAGTAAACGTAGCATCGAATTCCAATGATCAGTACCAGCTCCTCTCTCTGGTCCAGATAACAGACAGTTCCACAATTCGGGAATGAACAACTCAGAACTTCCCCATTTCCAATGATCAACTCCAGCTTCTCTCTATCTCTCTTGCCCAGTCACAGGGCAATTCTGCAATGTGGGAATGAACATATATCAAAACTCCATTTAACTATGCAACCTGCTCTCTTTGGCCCAGAAAACACTCAGTTCCAAAAGATAAATGACAAAAGTCTACAGTGTGTATTGTACAATGGGAGATCCTCTCTCTGGCCCAGATAAAAGGCAGAGCTACAATGTGACAATGTATGGATAACAAAAAAATGAGAGAGAGAGAGAGAAAGACAGAGGGGGTGCCAGACAGTATGGACGAAGGAGACAGGTTGCCAGACCACATGAACGAAAGAGGCGAGGTGACAGAGAGTGAGTTAAAGGAAGCAGACAGATTGATATAGAAATACAGACAGGGAGTGAGAGAAAGGATTGAAGAAAAAGAGAGTGAGTAGAAAAGTACAGAGCACCAAACAGTGAGGGAGAGACGTTGGGGAGACAGTGGGGAGGGGGGGGGGGAGGGGGGGGGCGGAGACGAGGAGGGGGAGAGACGGGAAGTGACAGTGAGTCAGACAGAGCACAAAACCAAGAGATGGATAGGGAGAGAGAGGGAACAAAAGAGGGTGAACGAAATTTGGACAGGTAGAGCATGAAATAAAGAGAAAGAGACTGACGTGGAATGAGAGAGTAAATCAGACACGGAGAGAGACAGACATAGAACGAGTGAGAGAGAGGGGGAGTGACAATGAGACCGACAGAGCAGGGGAGAGAGACAGACAGACACAGAGAGAAAGTCAGACAGATGGATTTGAATTTGATCAACGTGAGTTTTGAGCTGAGGTTGGAATTGACATGTGTCACTGCCTCCCGAACATTTTCCAATCCCTGTGTGGGGCCTGAAAGGGGGATCAGACATTTTCAAACTGCAGTAATGTTCCCGACAAGGGCTCAGAGTTAAATGTTTTACATCAACAAAACAGGTCCCCTGGTCAAACTGGTTCTGTTATCATTGTGCTGAATTAACATGTCAATGGACAGGACCCCGAGGAACATATTGAACAACATCACAACGAGTAACATTTAAAAAAATGCTTTCATAGGATGTGGGCGTCGCAGGCCAGGCCAGCATTTATTGCCCATCCCTAATTGCCCTTGAACTGAGTGGCTTGCGAGTCCATTTCGAGAGCATGTAAGAGTTAACCACATTGCTGTGGATCTGGAGTCACACGTCGGCCAGACCAGGAAAGGACAGCAGATTTCCTTCCCTAAAGGACATCAGTGAACCAGATGGGTTTTTACAACAATTAACAATGGTTTCATGGCCATCATTAGACTAGCTTTAAATTAAAACATATTCACTGGTGAAGCAAACTGCTGAGCTGGGTTGTGTCTGGGTGGAAAGGAGTCCCAGTTCAATTCCCAAACCCTCTCCCTCCCTCTATCTCCAGTGGAAGGGATATTTCTCTCAGTCTGGTGTGTGTTTGTTGTGTGCTCGCATTGTGAGATCAATCGATATCACTTTTGATCCTTTGCTTTCTAACCAGCATTTGTTTGAATTGGGATGTTACTGAGAGATTGTCAGTAAAACTGAGAGAAAACAGTTTTGGGATCTTGCTGCACCTATTCCTGAGAATCGTTTGCTTTGATTTATCCAATGTAATTTATTTTACTGCTCTGCTCCTGGGGGCATCTGTTTCACTTTGAAAACTATAATGACAATAAATGAAGAGAGTGAGAGAGTTTTGGGATGAGAAATGCTATTGGACAGGCTGTCCATCCGCCTTGGACAGTGTCCTTCACCCAGAGGCAGAATTCAATGTGTCTTCCTGCATTTGTGTCTGGCTTTTGATCTCTCATTTCAACATGTGCCTGTTGGGTGGGGGTCTTTGTGTTTTAAAATGGATTAAAGTTTTGGTTAATTTAGGCCTAGCCCATCATTACGACACGAATATGTTAATCCTCGATGCAGTCGTTTAGGAAGGATAGGCGGAGGGGAAAAGGAGGTGTGATAGTGCTGTTAATGATGGACAAGACAGTACATTAGTGAGACAGTATCTTAGATCGATGGAACAAGATGTCGAATCAGTTTGGGGGGAGCTAAGAAACAGGAAGGGGCAACAAACATTGGTGGGAGATGTTTTGTCGACCACCAAACTACAGTGGTAATGTTGAACACGGTAAACATCAGGAAATTACAGCTGCATGTAACATGGGCAATACAGTAACAATGGACATCTTCAATTTACAGATAGATTGTCTCATCCTAATTAGCACTAATTCTGTGGAGGATGAATTCCCAGTATGTGTACGAGATGGATGACTGGAGCAGTATGTTGAAGAACCAACTAGGGATTGAACTATTTCAGATTTAGTATTTTGCTATGAGAAAGGGCTAATTAATAACCTTGTTGTAAAGGGGCCATTATGAAATCATGACCACAATATGATCGAATTTTACATTTGAAAAAAAGATATAGTTCATTCTGAAACTAGGCTTTTAAATATGAACAAAGGAAACTATGAAGATATGAAGGGCAAGTTGCCTATGGTGTATTGGGAAAATCCATTAAACAATTTGACAGTAGCCAGACAATGGCTAGTAGTTAAAGAAATGATTTCACGGTTGGCAGCAAATGTACATTCCTCGAAGAAACAAAAACCCAACAGAAAATGTGAATCAATCGTGGCGAACAAAATGAGTTAGTTATCATTAGGGGTAGAGTCAAATCACAGACAAAATAAACACTTCATCTGCCTGCCCCGGAATGAATAGCAAAATGTGTGGATATTTTATGTCTGTATTCAGACAATATAGACAGCAAAGTATATTATATGATGGGATGCTGCAGTACGGTGGGAAAAGCAACTTAAAAACAATTATTCACAAGTCTAGTCCAACTTAACTACAGATTAGACCCCTAAAGGTAATAAATGCCAACACTCCTGAGTTTGTTGGAGTATCTTAAGCTTTACTCTGTATGGCTTTCAGAAATTAAATATTACACATGCACTACAAGATTAAAGGTTACACGTAGGTTAGGTTACATAGAATTCCAGTAAATTAGCACTAAAATCCCAGTGAATATTCCTGGAAAAATCAATGCTGCAAAGGTTCCCCACAGACTCTCACCTGGTCTGTGTCTTCAATTTCACCAAGGCCCACTGACCAATGATCAGTCGTTCAGGAGGGATCTTCTTCCAGTAGCTGGCCCGGCTATCTGGACTGCAGTGTCAGATAAAGGAAAGGACCCCCTTATATCCAGGACTGACCTTCACTCTCCCCTCGTACACCATGTCACTGGGCTCAGTGTTAGGGTCTTTCGCTGCATGATCAATCCCTGTGTGTGATCAATATATTTTCCGATACTGCCTGGACCACCCCACACACACATTGCATTTACTTCGACATTCCAAACCTCACCCGTACCTGATTTCTTGTCATTAAAAGACTCCATTTTATTCTCCATATCCTGCCTTCTTGTAATTCCAGGCCTTTGGTCATTCACTGTCCATATCTTGTCTTAGGAATGCAGCACTTAGGACATTCCAGACCCATTTCTGTTGAGTGTTTACTTGGTCAAGTGATTTGACCATTTTACTTTTTTTAACTTTTTTAACCCTTGTCTTCCCACAAAGATCAAGCTCGCAAATTCAACAGTGTCCACTTTGACTTCATCCCATCGTGTTCTCTCACAGGATAGCAGGTATAACTGACCAGTGCTGTTTTGCAGGGATTGGTGCTGGGACCCTTGCTGTTTCTAGTGTACATTAATGATGTAGATATGAATATAGGAGGTATGATCAGTAAGTTTGCAGATGAGACGAAAATTGATGGTGTCGTAAATAGTGAGGAGGAAAGCCTTAAATTACAGGACGATATCTGTGGGCTGGTAAGATGGGCGGAGAGGTGGCAAATGGAATTTAATCCAGAGAAGTGTGAGGTGATGCACTTTGCGAGGAGCAACAAGGCAAGGGAATATATAATGAATGGTAGGACTATTGGAAGTACAGAGTGTCATCGGGACATTGGTGCACTTGTCCATAGATCACTGAAGGCAGCAGCACAGGTAGATAAGGTTGTTAGGAAGGCATATGGGATACTTGCCTTAATTAGCCGAGGCATAGAGTATAAGAGCAGGGAGGTGATGATGGAGCTGTGTAAAACACAAGCTCAGCCACAGTTGGAGTACTGTGTACAGTTCTGGGTGCCACACTATAGGAAGGATGTGATTGCACTGGAGAGGGTGCAAAGGAAATTCACTAGGATGTTGCCTGGGCTGGAGCATTTCAGCTACGAAGAGAGACTGGATAAGCTGGGGCTGTTTTCCTTCGAGCAGAGAAGGCTGAGGGGGGACATGATTGAGGTATACAAAATTATGAGGGGAATTGATAGGTTTGATAGGAAGAAACGTTTTCTTTTAGCGGAGGGGTCAATATCCAGGGAGTACAGATTTAACGGTAAGGGGCAGGAGGTTTAGAGGGGATTTGAGGACAATTTATTTCACCCAGAGGGTGGTTGGAATCTGGAACGTTCTGCCTGAAGAGGTGGTAGAGGCAGGAACCCTCACAACATTTAAGAAGTATTTCGATGAGCACTTGAAATGCCATAGAATACAAGGCTACGGGCCAAGTGCTGGAAAATGGGATTAGAATAGGTAGGTGCTTGATGGTGGGCACGGACACGATGGGCCTAAGAGCCTGTTTCTGTGCTGTATAACTCTGTGACTCTCCGACTCTATAACTGTCGTCAAAGTATTCAGCTGAAACTTGATCAGTAACATTGTTATTTCAGTCCATATTGACAGTACACAGGTACCTTACTGTTGTAATAAGGTCAGATAGTATCTATGCATCCCACTGGGGCAAAATTTCACTGGCTCAACAATCTCACCAAATACTAAAACATTCCACAATGCAAGACTCTCAAATTCAACACAAGTTTCCTTTTCTGAGTCTTGCTGGGCTGTTCTGATCCTCTGAGGGATTACTGATGCTTATCCTCCACATGAGCAGTCGTCCTTATCCCGTGTTCCTGTCCTGCTCCCAAACCCGGCATCCACTTACATTTAGGCAAGTGATACAGGAGCGTCTCAGTGACTGAGGCAGGTGAGTCTTGAGGCTGAGCCAGGCACAGTGAGTGACCCGGGTTAATCCGACACTCCAGGGAATGTCTAAACGGAGCTGTACTCTGTGTCTAACCCGTGCTGTACATTCTCTGAGTGTATTCGATGGGACAGGGTAGATGTGCAGAAGTTATCCCTTCATTTCATCTCTGGGAAATTGGAGAAGCCAGGGTTGTTCTCTGTGTCTCTCTCTGTCCTCCTCTCTATATCTCTCTCTCCTGCTGTTTCTGACACTGGGAGAGAGACAGAAGGAGAGAGGGTTAGATATGCAGACAGAGAGGGACAAGGTTGTAGAGAGTGCGATTGATGGGATGGATTGAAAGGGAGAATGTAAGAGATATTCATTTGATGCAATCCTTCACTGCTGTGTACAGAAGCAGAGAAAGGTCGGTGTCGAGAGTGAAATATTGTTAGAGAGGGAGAAATGTAAATGAAGTTGGGGCCCAGGCGGCCGGTTCTGATGATCCAGAAGGAAAATGTTCCTTTGTAAACCTTCAGCAAGCTATTCCACCATGGGAGCCATCACACCCTCATGATATTGTTGTGTAAATCTTGTCATGTATGCCGCTGCTAATTCCAGCCTATCCAATCTTTCCTCATAGTTAAAATTCTCCATTCCTGACAACATCTTCTGTAAATCTCCTCTGTACCCTCTCTAGTGTGATCACATCCTCCCTGTAATGTGGTCACCTGAACTGCACACAGTACTCTGGCTGTGGTCGAACCAGTGTATTATACAGTTCAAACATAACCTCCCTGCTCTTATTTTCTATACATCGGCCAATAAAGGAAATTATTCCATAAGCCTTTGTCACCACCTTATCGACCTGTCCTGTTACCCTCAGGAATCAGTGGACATTCACTCCAAGGCCCCTCTGTTCACAGACAGAGAGAGTGTTCTGTTAGATTGAAAGAGCAAATGTAAAACATTATAATTTGATGTCATCCTTCACTACAGTATACACAGACAATCGAGAGAGAGGCATGGAGTGTGAAACATCGGGGTAGAGGAAGAAAAATAGACGGAGAGGCTAACAAATAGGAAAGGAGTGATAGGCACGGAGAGAGAGGTTATCTCTGGTAATATCTCTTACTGGTACTCTCTCTCCGTGCCTATCTCTCTATTTCCCTCTCTTCTACTCTTGAAGCCCTATTTCTTTTCTCTGTTATTCATTTTCCAAGAGTATCTCTCCCTTTTCTCTCTCTATCTCCCACTGTACACTATCTCAGTATCTCCCTTTTGCTCTCAGGATGGGAAGAGGGAGAAAGAGAGCAGAGAAAATGTGTCGCAGATAGTGAGAGAGGAGAAAGAGACAGAGGAAGAGTGAAGCTGGCATTGGGAGAGGGATCTTTGCTCTGTATCTAACCCCGTTTTTTTCTAACCCCGTGCTGTTTGATGGGGACAGTGTAGATGGAGCTTTGCTCTGTATCTAACCCCGTTTTTTTTTCTAACACCGTGCTGTTTGATGGGGACAGTGTAGATGGAGCTTTAGTCTGTATCGAACCCCCGTTTTTTTTCTCTTTTTTTGGGAGCTTTACTCCGTATCTAACCCCCGTTTTCTTTGTGGCCTTTATTCCCCAGGCCCCTTTTATATTTTTCATGATGAGGGGGCCTTTATTCCTCAGGCCCCTTTATATACATCTTATATATTTTTTTAATAACTTTATTATAAACAGAAATAAACAAAAACGCAAATTAGAATGCCATTCTCGGCGTCGACGATGCACTCCAGTCTCTGCGGTGCCCAACGGTCGCGGAAGGCCTCAAGCATACTGGTGGACACCGCATGCTACTTCTCCATGGACACCCGGGCACGAACATAACCGGGGAAGAGGAGCAGGCAATCGGGTAGGACGGAACCCCGACGGCCCGCAGCCTGGACCTGTGAATTGCCACCTTGGCCAGGCCCAGGAGCAGACTGATGAGGGGATCCTCCTCCTGGCCCACGCCCTTCTGCTCCGGGTGCCCAAAAATCTGGAGCGTGGGACTGAAGTGCAGCCAGAACTTGAGGAGCAGCCCTTTCAAATACTCAAATAGGGGCTGTAACCTCGCACACTGCATAAAAACATGGATCACGGACTCGTCCAGGCCGCAGAATGTACAGGTGGCCTGGGAGTCCGTGAACCTACTTAAAAGCCTATTGCACGGGACTGCCCTGTGCAACACCCTCCACTCCAGGTCCCCGATGGAAAGGGGGAAGACACCCGCAGAGAGAGACCTCCATTGGGGTTTCCCTTGCCACCAGAATACAACGTGGACCGCCAGGGCGTGTCCGGCCGACTGACGAGGGCGAGAAAGTGCAGAGAGTGCAGGAGCAGCCCATACAGGAAACCCCACCACGCCGATTGGAATGGCACAGAGGGCATTTCCGAGAGCCAGATCAGGTTGTGCAGGACCGGCTCCCGAGGAGGGTTTCGGGACCTGGGTCCGATGAGCAGTTCCTACCAAATGGGGGTCAGCTCGGCCGGGAGCGCTCCACACTCCCGAGCACCCTCGCCACCCACAGTGAGGGGCGTCCCGGGGGTTACGGCTACTCCTCCGCCAGCCGGACCGTCCTCGGAGTCGACCATCTGGACAGCCGAGGCGCTCACCTCCGCAGGCGGGGGAGTGCCCTGACTGGAGGCGACCATGTTCCAGACTCGGAATAGATCTCGGGAAATGACAGGCAACACCCTCAGAGAGGCGCGGCTAACGGACTCCACCGGGAGCTGCGTGTGATCTTGAAGGCAGTGAGACTGGCGGAAAAAATACATCACCAGCGCACACCATCTGGGAGGATGCTAGATGTACAGGTATCTCTGCAGGGTCCGAAGGCGGAGAGTCGCAGCCTGGGTGCGGACGCACACCAGCGACAGTCCACCCTCCTCGATTGGGAGACTCAGGACCGTGGCAGAGACCCAGTGTTTCCTCTTGCCCCAGACGAAATCAACGAGTTTCTTCTGGATCGTGGTGGCAAATGCAGGGGGCGGAGCCAAAGTGACCAACCGGTACCACAACATGGAGGCCACCAGTTGGTTTATGACCAGCGCACGGCCCCTGTAGGAAAGCACTTGGAGCAGTCCTGTCCAGCGACCCAGCCTAGTGGTGACTTTCGCCTCCAACTACTGCCAGTTTGCCGGCCAGGCTTCCTCAGCGGGGCTAAGGTGAACTCCCAGATAGAGGAGGTGAGTGGTGCTCCACGCAAAAGATGTCAACTCCTCCGGCAGGGAGTCCACCCGCCACTGACCCACCAGGGGTCCAGAACATTTCTCCCAATTGATCCTCGCAGAGGACGCAGCAGAAAAGGTCTGCTGGCAGTCGCGCATCCTCTGCAAGTCAGCGGGATCTGTGACAATGAGGAGCACGTCGTCGGCGTAAGCCGAGAGGATGACCCCCATGGACGGCTCACGCAGAGCCAATCCCGTCATCCTCCTGCGAAGCTGGCACAGGAAGGGCTCCACGCAGATGGTACACAATTGGCCTGATATTGGGCATTCCTGACGCACTCCTCTTCCAAAGTGAAGGGGCGCCGTCAAGGACCCATTAACTTTGACTAGACACTCTGCGGCGGCGTACAAAAGTCGGACCCGGGACACGAAATGGGGCCCGAGTCCGAAAGCGCGCAGAGTCCCGAAATGGTATTCATGATCCACCCAGTCGAACGCCTTCTCCTGATCGAGGGAGAGAAAGGCAACTGACTGACCAGTCCTCTGGGAAAGATGGATCAGGTCCCGGACCAGGTGGATGTTGTCCTGGATGGACCGGCCCGGGACCGAGTAGGGCTGGTCGGGGTGGATCATGTGGGCCAGCACGGAGCCCAGGCGGGTAGACACAGCCCGGGCAAAGATCTTATAATCCGTGCTGAGGAGGGAGACTGGATGCCAGTTTTTAAGCAGGCGGAGATATCCCCTCTTCGGCAGAAGGAAGATGACTGCCCTGTGCCACAAGAGGGGCATCTCCCCGGTCGCCAGGCTTTCCCCCTGGACCCGCGCGTAATCGTCGCCCAGGACAACCCAGAACTCCCCGAGGAACTCCATGGTCAGCCCGTCCAGCCCTGGGCATTTGCCCCTTGAGAGCTGGTGGAGGGCGCCGGTCAGCTCTGCCAACGTGAGCGGAGCCTCCAGCGTTTCGGCACCCTCTGGGCTGACCTGTGGCATGTCCTCCCACAAAACTCTGCACGTGTCCTCGCTGGACGGATCTGGAGAGAACAACGCACTGCAATAGGTACAGACCAGGAGGCCCATTCACTTCGGATCCGTGATGGAGGATCCGTCATCGGCCAGCAGCTCAACGAGCTGCTTATGGACACCACGCCATTTTTCCAGTGAGTAGAAGAAGGGTGAGGCGCGGTCCACATCTTCCAGGAGCTGGATCCGCGACCTCACGTACGGGCCTCGGGACCCTATGTGCTGCAGGTCCCTCAGTGCTCCCTTCTTCTCTTTGTACGCCTGCCACAAGACCGTGTCCATGACGGCATGACCGAGGTGGGACACCAGGTCGAGCACCTCCCTGTCGAGGCGCCCGATCTCAGCTTTCCGCCTCTTGGTCGACACCTTCGCATACGCCTGGCAGAAGACGCGGGTGTGATTCTTGCCCACATCCCACCATAGCCGCAAGGAGGGGAAGCCCCCTGCTTCCTTCTCCAGTCGGCTCATAATCGATGTAACGTGTCCCGGAATCGCTCGTCCTCCAGCAGCCGATTGTTAAAGTGCCAGTACGCGGACCCCGCCCGCGTGTGCAGCGGAATGAACTCCGCGCACACCAGGTGGTGGTCCGAGCACGGCACCAGCCGCATGGAGACCACCGAGACGCGGGAGAAGTACGCATGCAAAATGTAGAGGCGGTCGATTCGGGACCCTCCTCCTCCAGACCTCCACGTGAAGGCGCTGGAGTCGGGATGGAGATTCTGCCAGATGTCCATCAAGTTGAGGGAGATGATCAGTTCCCTCAACTTGTCCACCGATGCTTAGCTGCAATGGGGATGGAAGCGATCCCCCACCTCGAGGGTGCAGTTAAAATCCCCCCCGAGGATGAGGCACTCGCCGCTGTCGATGGAGCTCAAGAGAGTAGACACTTCGTCCAGGAGGCGCACTTGCAATCCGCCAGACCTGGGAGCGTACACGTTCACAAAGTGGAGCGGCACGCTACCCAGGCGAACGGCAAGTGGAGCAAGCGGCCCGGCATCAGCTCCTTTGACCCCCAAGATCTCCGGCTGAAAACTCGGGGCCAACAAGATAGCCAACCCACTAGAAATAGGGGTGAGGTGACTCATGTAGACCCCACCCTGCCACTCCAGGAGCCAGGTGGCTTCATCTCCCAGAACGGTGTGGGTTTCCTGCAGAAAGCTCACCACGTATCTTCCTTCCCTGAGGACTGTGAGATTGTGAAATCTGCGGTGAGACCCCCTGCTGCCATTGATGTTGAGTTTGGCTATGGTTATCTTCATGTCAAAGGTACTTAAAACCCGTCACCAACACATCACTGTGAGGAGAGAGTGGAAGTGCACCTGGCCCTCCACTCCCCCAGCAACCCATTGAGGAACACAATAAAACGGCGCGTCTCAACCAGTTTCACGCCCGTGCGCTTGCCCGCTTTCTTGAGGGCAGCATGGACGGACTGTATGATTAGCGCCAGATTCAACCAATGGCCGAGGGCCAGCTGAACTTCATTGCGGCAGCCCCTGCAAGCTGCGAGGAAATCCCAGAGTTCCGCCGTGGGGATGAGAGGAGATTCGGTGGGAGGCACGAGGGACTCCACCACCTCACTGGTGATGGAATCAAGATCATCCTCCGTGTCCCACACCGAATCCTCCTCCTCCTCCGGGTCATCACTGCCAGTGGCCGACACATCCACCACAGACTGTGCGGCGGACGTCCCGGCCGCGCCAGCTGGTCCTGCCTCCATCACGATCCCACCCCCAGGATGGATGGCGGAGGGCTCCTCTCTGGGTTCTAAGATGGAAGTGGAGCCTGTAGGCGCCAACGGTCCAGGAGCCCCCCAAACCCCGCCTCCAACCCCAGGCCAATCAGTGGTCCAGGGGAGTCGGGTGTTCCCGGCTCCAGAAATCCAGCCAGAGCCGAAACCGGAGGCGGAGAGAGGAGGCCATCTCTCGCTCCGCCAGCACCCACAGGTCCAGGAGTTGGGGCAGCATTCTCGGTTGTAACTGGGTCGGGTGTCTCCTGGTTGGTGGTGGACTCTGGCTGGTTGGGCCGACCATCTGGGGCCTTGCCCTCCCCTCCACTAAGGGCACCCGACCCAGTGGCAGAATGGGCGGTGTCCCCAGTCTCCCCCACCACAAACAGGGCTCCACTGGCTTCCCACAGAGGGGCCACATGTACAGGTGTCTCCCCCTCCCGTCCATCCAGAGGAACAGGGAGCTCCTGCCCAAACCTATCAGCCTTGATGTTGGTGGTGGTGGTAGGGGGAACCATGAGGACCCGAAACAGGAGAAAACCCCCCTCCAATAGATGGACCTGCACCTCAGAACCCCTTGATACCTCTGTGGAGGGGTGCCTTCTCCTCTTTTTCCCAATAGCCGAGGCTCAGAGACAGCCATGTCATCAGAGGCCTCTGCCTCCGCACCCTCCTTTTATTTTTAGTCACCCTGGGCCTGAGCCAAGCCCTGGGAGAGGTGGATTCCTTGGGAACGGGCTTTGGGCTGAGCTCAGGCTCGGGTTGTGTCAATGTGTCCAGGGGACGCGCCTCTTGATGCTTCTTTTTCCTCCGCGTCTTCCTTCCACTCGGACGTACACTCCCGTCCCCTGGACTTCCTTCACTCTTGTCGACTTTCTGTGGTATTGAGCTCTCGGTATCTGACATAAGCTTCCCTTTTGTGCCTTATCCCACCCAGTTTGATCCTTGTTATCCAAGGGGCTCTAGATTTGGGAGTCTTACTCTGTTTGTCTTTGTGGGAAAATATTTGTTCTCAACCCGCACTAACTCTCACTGCTCTGACAATCATTTACCTTCAGGTAGCTGTTTCCAATCCAGTTTGCTAAACCCTCCCCTTCCTGAAACTGCGATCTCCTCTGATCCCCCTGAACGACCCTCACATCCTTCCTAATGTGTGGTGACCAGAACTGGATGCAATATTCTAGTTGTGGCCTAACCAGAGCTTTGGAACGGTTTAGCATAGCTTCCATGCATTTGTACCCACAACTATTTATGAAGCCTAAGATGCCACATGCTTTGCTGACTGCTCTCTCAATATGTCCTGCCACCTTCAAAGATGTATGTACATGTATCCCCAGTTCCCTCTGTCCCTGCACACTCTCTAGAACTGGGCCATTACGTCTCTATTGCCTCTCCCTATCACTTCTGCCAAAATACATCACCTCACATTTCCCTGTATTAAATTCCATCTGCCACTTGTCTGACCATTCTGCTCAAGTATCATTGTCCTGTTGCAGTCGATTGGTGTCATCCTCACTGTTTGCATCTCCTCCAAGTTTGGTATCAGCGGAAAACATTAAAAATTTACTCAAACACTAAAACATTCCAAAACGCGAAGCTCTCAAATTTAACACACGTTTCCTTTTCTGAGTCTCGCTGGTCTGTTCTGATTTTCTGTTGGGTGGCATCAGCGTGGATTTTGTGTTCTGTCCTAAACCCACAAACATATAACTCAGAGGTAGGATTATTACCCACGGATCCACAGCTGGCTGCAATGTTCCATGAAAATTAAGTTGTTGTGCAGGGTCAGTTATTTTTGTCGTGCGCTGTCCCTTTATATATTTGAAGAATTTTTGCAGACGTGTTATTTATCATGGAACAGGACCTGCGTGGTACCTTCCAGGCTGCTGCACACAGATTTGCAGGAACACTGAGTAACATTCTCCATTGAAATCTCTTCCTCTTTCTCTCCGATAATCTCTCCCCATTGCTATCCTTCCCTCTCTCTGTTATTCTCTCTGCATATCTATCCCTGTCTTTCTCACTGTTACTCTCCCCATGTGGATGGAGGAGGAGAAAGAGAGGCATAAATAGAGGTAGCTTTACTCTGTATCTAACCCCGCACTGTACCTGCCCTGCGAGTGTTTGATGGAACAGAGAAGACAGAGATTTGCTCTGTAGATAACTTGGCTTGGCAGCATTTGATGGGACAGTGTGGACAGAGCTTTACGCTGTCCCTTGGAGTTAAGAAGGGTAAGGGTTGACTTGATCAAAGTTTACAAGGTAATAGTAGAAACTGATTGGGTAGATAAAGAAACTCTTCTCACGAGTTGGGAGAGTCTCGGACGAGGCAGACTGTCTAAAATTCGAGCATTTGTTGAAAAGCCTTTCAAGGGTGAAGTTTATTTACACTTCTGCACACAAAGGGTGATGTAATTTTGGAACTGCCTTCTGCAAATGACCCCTCCCTATCTCTGCAATCTCCTCCAGCTCCACAATCCCCCAATATCTGCGATCCTCGAACTCTGGCCTCTTGAGCATCCCCAATTTGTATTGTTCCATCATTGGTGGCTGTGCCTTCAAGCTGCCAAGGCCCTAACTCTGGAATTCCTTTCCTGAACCTCTCCGTCTCACTAACTCTCTTTCCTATTTGATGACACTCCCTAAATCCAAGCTCTTTGACCAAGTTTTTGGTGCTGAAATCTGGAATTTTGTATCTGAGTTGTGGAGGCTAGGTCACTAATTGTATTTAAGGAAGAGATAGATAAATTTTTGGAATCTCGAGGTGTCGAGGGTTATGCGGAGCAGGCCTGAAAGAGGAGTAGAGTCCTGGGACAGATCAGCAATGATATTGTTGAATGGCTGGGCAGGCTTGAGGGGCTGAATGGCCAACTCCTGCTCCTACTTCTTATGTTCTTCTGCCGAGTTTAAGGTGTGTGGGGCAAGGTTTCGAGGGGATGTGCGAGGCAAGTTCTTTAGACAGAGGGCGGTAAGTGCCTGGAGCTTGCTGCCGGGGGAGGTGGTGGAAACAGGTTTGATAGCGACTTTTAAGAGGCATCTTGACAAATACAAGAATAGGATGGGAATCGATGGATACCGTCCCCAGAAGTGTAGAACCATTTAGTTTAGACAGGCATCAAGATCGGTGCAGGCTTGGAGGGCCGAATGGCCTGTTCCTGCACTGTACTTTTCTTTGTTTGTCTAATATCTCCTTAAGTGACTTGGTGCCAAATCGTTATTATTTTTTTATTCATTTGTTAGATGTGTGCGTTACTGGCTAGGCCAGAATTTATTGCCCAAAACGAATTGCCCTTGAACCTTCTTGAACCACTGCAGTCCATGTGGGGTAGGTACACCCACAGTGCTGTTCGGAAGGGAGTTCCAGGATTTTGACCCAGTGACAGTGAAGGAACGGCGATATAGTTCCAAGTCAGGATAGTGTGAGACTTGAAGGGAAACTTGCAGGTGGTGGCGTTCCCACAGTGTTTCCTGTTTGTTTGCTTTCTCTCACCATCCTTCTTTCGAGACCTCCCTGTCCTCCTGTCCCTCTCTGTTACGAGAACCTAAGAACAGAAGAAAGTGGGTGCAGGAACAGAGAGACCTGGGACATCTGTGCACAAATTGAAGGTGGCAGGGCTCGTTGAGAAAGTGGTTCAAAGGCATATGGGATCCCAGGCTTTGTAAATCGAGGCTTAGAGTATAAAAGCAAGGAGGTTATGATGAAGCTTTATAAAACACTGCTGCATCCTCAAGTAGTATTGTGTCCAATTCTGGACACCACACTTTCGGAAGGATATGAGGGCATTAGACATGCTGCAGAAAAGGTTCACGAGCAAGGTTCCAGGGATGAGAGACTTAGTTACGTGGATAGAATGGAGAAGGTGCGTTTTTATCTGTGTCCCTATCTCTGTCTTCCTCTCTCTGTCTCTCCCTCCTGTTATCTCTGACACTCGGAGTGAGACAGATGGAGAGAGGGTTAGCTATGAAGCCAGGAGAAAAAGACCAATAATTTCAGCAGCCATTTCAGCAGGATAAAAGCCACTAACAAATTCAATAGCATCAGAAGGGGGAAAAAACACCGATAAACAGGGCAATGGCACAAGCTGTTGGAGCGACAGGAAATCGTTTGCGAAGGGACAGAGTATCTGATCACACCCTGGATTGTGTTTAGTTTAGAGATACAGCACTGAAACAGGCCCTTCGGGCCACCGAGTCTGTGCTGACAATCAACCACCCATTTATACTAATCCTACACTAATTCCATATTCCTACCACATCCCCACCTGTCCCTCTTTTTCCCGACCACCTACTTATTCTAGGGGCAATTTTATAATGGTCAATTAACCTATCTACCTGCAAGTCTTTGGCATGTGGGAGGAAACCGGAGCACCCGGAGGAAACCCACGCAGACACAGGGAGAACTTGCAAACTCCACACAGGCAGTACCCAGAATTGAACCCGGGTCGCTGGAGCTGTGAGGCTGCGGTGCGAACCACTGCGCCGCTAACCACTGCGCCACTGTTGTCAACAAAGCCTATTGCAGCCTGCAATATGAACAGGAGAGAGCGGGAGCTGAGACGGTATGAGTTGATTTTGACTGAGTTAATGAGGAGGCAACGGCGTCCAGCGGCCCCCACAATGCTGCGCGGCTGGAAAAAGCACTGACCTGTGGTACAGGCCGCGCTGCACGCTGGGAGGAAGCTCTGTACATGCGCATTTCGACCAGCCCGTTAACTGCCGCTTTTTACAATCGCCCGTGGCTCAGACTTTCAAGTTTGCTCCATTGAAATCGACAACTGAAGCCGCTTCGCCTTTTCCTTGCAGCTGATTTCTGAGGGAAATAAACAGCCGGCAGGACGTTAGGCAAACATGGCGGCTGATGACGCCGCGGTCCCTCCACGCGCCACACTGAGCCCTGATTGGCTGCATCACTCCAAGTGTTTGGAGGTCGCAGGGGTCAAAAGCTGCCTCCAGCCTCCGCACCGCCGCGGTTTGGGCGGCATGTGACCCCCCGGGGGTGGGGGAGGGGCCAGCACCAGATTCTTAAAGGACCCTGCACCGCCAGAACTGTCCCAAACTGTTAAAGTGACCCAACATGGACAAACAGAGCAAGAGAGTTAGAGAAAGTAATAGAGAGAGAAATAGAAGAGAGAGTGTGATGGGGAGAGAGAGAGAGAGAGAGATAAATGAGATTGAAAGAATAATAGAGAGATGGAGAGACTGAGAGAAAATAGGTGATAGGAAGAGAGTGAGAGAGCAAGAGATGGTGAGAAATGAAGCGAGAATTTCCTCAATTGGACAGAGTTGGAGAGAGAGTGATAGAGAGATGTGAAGAAAGATCAAAGAGAAAGGAAGTTGGAGAGTGAGGGAGAGGTAGAGTTTCAGAGTGAGGAAACAGATCAATGTAGAGCTAAAAGTGAGGAGAGAGTAACAGACCGAAACAGAGAGAGAGAGAGACAGATGGAGAGAGAGTGGGAAGGGAAATGAGAAATTAGAGGAAAAGAGCAATCACAGGGTGTACAGAAAGTGTGAAAAATGAATGAGAGATAGAGTGCCCATCAAAGAGAGAGGGAATGTCCGGGATAGATGTGGGCAGAGAGAAAGGCAGATATTATATCTGTGAGTGTATTGTACGTGTGTGTGTCTCTATGAGGGAGAGATCAGCACACGTTCACAGTAAAGAAAATCTTGCGGTGTCAATCATTTAATTGGGTGCACAACCAGACAAAATTAACTTTATTTCCCCCACATAATGAGTGGAGTCAGACATAATAACAGATTGCAGGTTAATGCCCAGATAAGATTTATCAAATATAAAAAGTTGCAGAGAGAAATCACGCAATAATCCTGGTTGCAACCCATTGGACTCAATACAATGGTCCAAAAATATTATCACAGCAAATCAAACAAATTCATCAGCTCAACAACAAACAGTGAAATGATCCACAAACTGCAGTGTTCAATGATTCAAGGAAGATTACAGAGCATGACAGAGAACATGTAGACAGACACAGAGTATTTGTTTAGCTTCTCTGCCATTGTCCTATGATGAGAGGCTGAGTAAATAGGACCTGTATTCCCTGGAGTTTAGAAGAATGAGAGGTGGTCTCATTGAAACATATTCTAAAGGGACTGTAAAGGGTCGACACTGAGAGATTATTTCATTTGCTCGGGAAATGAAAGTCTCCGTTATCCCTTCCGAACCAGCTTATCCACCTGTCCTGTCAGCCTCAGGAATCAGTGAACATTCACTCCAAGGTCCCGCTGTTCATAGACACAGAGTGAATGTTGGAGACAATCACATTGTTAGGTTAGATCAAAAGGGCAAATGTCAAACATAATCAGAGTTCGATGTAAACCTGAGTACACAGAGTTACAAGAAATAGGCGTAGAGTTTCAAACATCAGTAGAGAGGGATAAATATAGATGGAGAGAGTGTAAGTGAGAAATAGAGAGATAGGCACGGAGAGAGTAGTGGAGAGGTACTCTTACTGGTAATCTCTCTCCATCTCCGTCTTCCCCTCTTCCTTCCTGACACAGTCAGTAGTTCCCCTCACTGCGATCCTCTCCATGAATGGGTCTTTGATTCTAGTATCTCCACAGGGAGTGTCACTGAATGGGTCTGTTATTATAGTATCTCCACAGGGAGAGTCAATGAGTGGGTCTTTTATTATAGTATCTCTACAGGGAGAGTCACTGAGCGGGTCTGTTATTATAGTATCTCCACAGGGCGTGTCACTGAATGGGTCTGTTATTATAGTATCTCCACAGGGAGAGTCACTGAGTGGGTCTTTTATTATAGTATCTCCACAGGGCGTGTCACTGAATGGGTCTGTTATTATAGTATCTCCACAGGGAGAGTCACTGAGTGGGTCTTTTATTATAGTATCTCCACAGGGAGAGTCACTGAGTGGGTCTGTTATTATAGTATCTCCACAGGGAGAGTCACTGAGTGGGTCTGTTATTATAGTATCTCCACAGGGAGAGTCACTAAGTGGGTCTGTTATTATAGTATCTCCACAGGGAGAGACACTGAGTGGGTCTGTTATTATAGTATCTCCACAGGGAGAGACACTGAGTGGGTCTGTTATTATAGTATCTCCACGGGGAGAGTCACTGAGTGGGTCTGTTATTATAGTATCTCCACAGGGAGAGTCACTGAGTGGGTCTGTTATTATAGTATCTCCACGGGGAGAGTCACTGAGTGGGTCTGTTATTATAGTATCTCCACGGGGAGAGTCACTGAGTGGATCTGTTATTATAGTATCTCCACGGGGAGAGTCACTGAGTGGGTCTGTTATTATAGTATCTCCACAGGGAGAGTCACTGAGTGGGTCTGTTATTATAGTATCTCCCCAGGGAGAGTCACTGAGTGGGTCTGTTGTTATAGTATCTCCACAGGGAGAGTCACTGAGTGGGTCTGTTATTATAGTATCTCCACAGGGAGAGTCACTGAGTGGGTCTGTTATTATAGTATCTCCCCAGGCAGAGTCACTGAGTGGGTCTGTTATTATAGTATCTTCAGAGGGAGAGTCACTGAGTGGGTCTGTTATTATAGTATCTCCGCACGGAGTGTTCCTGTAAGGGTCTGATATTAGTAAATGTTCACCATGAGATTCTCTCTCTCTCTTTCTTGGTCTCCCTTTCCCTGCCTCTCCTCTCTTTCTGTCTCTTGTCTCTCTTTCTACCTCTCTCTGTCCCTGTCTCTCCCTCCCTCTCTCTCTCTTATTCTGTCTCAATTCATAACTGATTTTCTCTCCTATCATCTCTCCCTCCCACTCTGTCTCTTTCTCTACCTCACTATCTGTCATTCTCTTTCTCTCTCTCTCTCCCTCTCTCTCTCTTTCTCCCTCCCTCTCTCTCTCTATGTCTCTGTCTCTCTCCCTCTATGTCTCTGTCTCTCTGTCTCCCTCTGTCTGTCTGTCTCTTTCTCTCTGCCTCTCCCTCCCACACTTTTCCGCTGCCTCTCCCTCTCTCTGTTTCACCCTCTCCGTCTCTGTTTCTCTCATATGCCCCCACTCCCTCTGCCTCTCTCTCTCTCTGTCTCTCCCCCTCTCTCTCTCTGCCTCTGTCACAGAGGTGATGCAGTGCTTCATGAGGCCATTCGGGCCATCATGTCTGCACTGGTTTTCCGAGAGTGCATTTCACTCTGTTCCATTACCCCTGCCTTCTCCCCATAACCCTGCTCATTCTTCCTTTTTATATCACTGTCTAATTTCCTTTTGAATGCTTCAATTATACCTGTCTCCACCACGTTCTCAGGCAGCGCATTCCAGACCTTAACCACTCACTGCATGAAAAAGTTTTTCCTCATCTCACTTTTGCTTCTCTTACCAAATATTTTCTGTCTGTATCATCTTGTTCTCCATCCGTTCACAAGTGGGAACAGTGTCTCCCGATCTACTCTGTCCAGATCCCTGCTAATTTTGAATACCTCTATCAAATCACCTCTCAGCCTTCTTGTCTCCAAGGAAAACAGTCCTAACTTCTCCAATCTATCTTCATAACTGAAATTCCTCATCCCTGGAACCTTTCTCGTGAATCTCTTCTGTACTCCCTCCAATGCCCTCACGTCTTTCCCTAATGCTGCACTCAGAAATCGAAGCAATACTCCAGCAGAGGACGAACTAGTGTCTTATACAAGTTCAACATTACCTCCTTGCTCTTGTACTCTATGCGCCAATGAATAAATCCCAGGATACTGTATGCTTTATTAACTGCTCTCTCAACCTGTCCGAAAAACTTCAATGACTTGTGCTCATATACATCCAGGTCGCTCTGCTCCTGCTCCCCCTTTAGAATTGTTCCCTTTTTTCTATATTGTCACTCCATGTTCTTCCTACCATAATGAATCACTTCACATTTCTATGCATTGGACTTCATCTGCCACCTGCCTGCCCATTCCACCAACTTGTCTATGTCCTTTCGAAAGTCGTCACTATCCTCCTCACAGTTCGCAATGCTTCCAAGTTTCATATCATCTGCAAACTTTGAAATTGTGCCCTGTACACCGAGGTCTCGGTCATTAATATATATCAAGAAACTCAGGGGTCCCAACACTGACCCCTGGGGAACTCCACTACAAACCTTCCTCCAGCTTCAAAAACATCCATTAATCACTACTCTTTGTTTCCTGCCACTCAGCCAATTCCGTATCCATGTTGCTACCGTCGTATTTATTCTATGAGCTATAAGTTTGCTCTCACGTCTGTTGTGTGGCATTGTATCAAAAATCTTTTGAAACTCCATGTACACCACATCAACATTGCCCTCATCAACCCTCTCTCTTACCTCCTCAAAAATCTCCAGCCAGTTCGTTAAACATGATTTTCCCTTATGAAATCCATACTGTCTTTCCTTAATTAACTCGTATTTGTCCATGTGACTATTGATGTTGACCCGAATTATTTTCTCTAGAGGTTTTCACACCACCAAAGTTAAAATACTGACCTAAAGTTGCTGTTGTCGTCTCCCCCACGCTCTGTCACTCTCTCTCTCGACGTTTCCATCTTTACTCTCTTTCTTTCTCTCTCTCTCTTTCTCTCTCTTTGTCCTATCTCTCTCTCTCGGTGTCCCCGGCTCTCTCTCTGTCCCTGCCTCTGCCCTACCTTCTGTCCCTTCCCCATCTCTCTCTCTGCCTCTCTATCTGTCTGTCTCTCTCTCTGTCTGTCTTTCTCTCCCTCTATTCCTGTCTCCTCCAATCCCTGTCTGTCCCAATCTTTCTCTCCCTCTCTGTCTCTCCATCTCCATCTGTCCCTCTGTCTGTCTTTCCCTCTCCCTCTGTCCCTCCCTCTCTCTCCCTCTACCGCTCCCTCTCTCTATCTCTCTGTGCCACTCCCTCTCTGACTGTCTTTCACTCCCCTCTGCCTTCCCTGTCTCTCTCTCGCCCCTGTTTCTTTCTCTCCCTACTCCTAATTGTCTGTTTCCCCGTCTCGCTGTGTCTCTGTCTCCCCCCTCTCCCCCTCTCTCTGTCTCTCCCCCTCTCTCTGTCTGTCCCTCTCTCTCTGGATCTCCCTCTTTGCCTCACTCTGTCTCTCTCTCTCCCTCCTTTCATCTCTCCAATCGTCTCTCTGTCCCAGGAAAGCAATGCTTTCAGACATTGCTTGGTTAATTTTGCACCAGTAACTCTTTCCTTTAGAATCATAGAAAATTTAAAGCAAATAAAGAGGCCACTTGGCCCATCGTATCTGTGCTGGCTGAAAAACGATTCACCTATTCTAATCCCACCTGCCACCATTTGGTCTGTCGCCCTGTAGATTCCGGCACTTTCGGTGCATATCCAGACTCGTTTTGAATGAGTTGAGGTTTTACGCCTCAATTACCCTTTCAGGCCGTCTGCTCCAGACCCTCACCACCGTTTGGGTGAAAAATATTTTCCTCATCTCCCTTCCAATATTTCTACCAATCACTTTAAGTCTATGCCCCTTCGTCACTGAGCTCTCTGCTGAGGTGAATAGACCATTCACCTCCACTCTATCCAAGCCCTTCACATTTCAATCAGATCACCCCTCAGACTTCTCTGTTCACCACATTACAGGAAGGATGTGGACGCTTTGGAAAGGGTGCTGTGGAGATTTACTAGGATGTTGCCTGGTATGGAGGGAAGGTCTTATGAGGAAAGGCTGAGGGACTTGAGGTTGTTTTCGTTAGAGAGAAGGAGGAGGAAAGGTGACTTAATAGAGACATATAAGATAATCAGAGGGTTAGATCGGGTGGATAGTGAAAGTCTTTTTCCTCGGTGGCAAACACGAGGGGACATAGCTTGAGGTTGAGGGGTGATAGATATAGGACAGATGTCAGAGGTAGTCTCTTTACTCAGCGAGTAGTAGGAGTGTGGAACGCCCTGCCTGCAACAGTAGTAGACTCGCCAACTTTAAGGGCATTTAAGTGGTCATTGGATAGACATATGGATGAAAATGGAATAGTGTAGTTCAGATGGTTTCACAGGTCGACGCAACATCGAGGGCCGAAGGGCCTGTACTGCGCTGTAATGTTCTATGACAAGCCTAGCCGATCTAATATTTCCTCAAAGCTACATTTTTCCAGACCTGGCAACATCCTCGTAAATCTCCTCTGTACCCTCTCCAGTGCAATTGTATCCTTTCTGTAATGATGTGATCAGAACTGCACACAGTACTCAAGTTGTGGTCTAACCAATGGGTTATACAGTTTCAGCGTAACCTCCCTGCGCTTCTATTCTATCCCTGCCTTGTTAGAAAGGTCACTGCAGTTTGAAAATATCAAAAACCCATCCAAGACTCACTCGTAAATCATTCACACTAAACTCCCAACACATGACTGGGCAGATAATGAGGATTGTTACTGACTGTTACATCTTGTCTCTTCCTCTATCTGTCTCTGCCTCTCATGCCTGTCTCTCTCCATCTCTTTCTCTCTCTCCCTCTATCTCCTTCTCCCTCTTTCTCCACCGCAGTCCATGACTGTGCCTGTGCCTGTCTCACACCATCTCTCCAACTCTCTCTCCCTGGACAGAAATGTTTTTATCCATTTCTTGGATAATTTTGAACCTTCAATTCTTGCCCTTGCTTGGAACGTCCCTGCAGTTTGAAAATATCAAACACTGATGCAACACTCGCCCCCTAAACTCTCACACTAGATCCCCAATACAGGACTGTGTAGAGAATAGGGATTGTTACTGAGGTTCTGTCAAGGTCACCTCACACCCTGTCTCCCCTTTCCCCTACTTCTAAAGTTTGTAAATTTTTTATAATATATTTTCAACAACAATAAATGTCCCTGCAGTTTGAAAATATGAAACACTGATCCAACAGCTGCCTCCAAAATACTCCCACTAAACCCCAAATGTTTCCTTTCAAATTTAGTTCTTGCGCACAGCCAATTTCAGTTTTTAATTTTATCTTTTTTCAAACATTATTAGATCTGAAGTTTCTCCCATAATCTCGCCCTGCCACACACTCTCTCTGTCTGTCTCTCCCTTAGTATCTGTTTCACCCTCTGTCTTTCTCTCTCCTCATCTCTGTCTGTTTCTGTCTCTCACTTTGTCTTTCTTCCTCTCACTCTCCCTTTCTCTCCCTCTATCTTTGTCCCGCTCTGTCTGTGTCTGTCTCCCTCCATCTCTCCCTCCCTCTCTCCCTAGACAGTAACTCTTGTGCATGTTGGGAATGTCACATTTGAAAATATCAAACACTGTGTCAGCAGTCAGCCCTAAAACACTCGCACTAAATACCCAATACCGGACTGGTCAGACAAAGGGATGGTTACTGGGGTTCTGTCAAGCTCTCACTTAACTATCTCTTCTCTATCTCATTGTCTGTCATCTCGTCCCTCTCTCCATTTGTTTACATTTCCATCTCTCCTTTGTCCTTAATCGCCCTCCACATTATATGCAGAGAGGGAGCTCCCTCAACTTTACACGTACAGGGGGAGCTCCCTTCATTTTCTCTATAGAAGGGGTGCTCCTTCCACTTTATACGTAGAGAGGGAGGTCTATCCACTTTATAAAGAGAGAGGGAGCTCCCTCCAGCTTATGTGCGGAGAGGGAGCTCGCTCCAGCTTATATGCGGAGTGGGAGCTCGCTCCAGCTTATGCGCGGAGAGGGAGCTCGCTCCAGCTTATATGTGGAGAGGGAGCTCGCTCCAGCT
Organism: Heterodontus francisci; assembly: GCF_036365525.1. Taxonomy (NCBI): domain Eukaryota; kingdom Metazoa; phylum Chordata; class Chondrichthyes; order Heterodontiformes; family Heterodontidae; genus Heterodontus; species Heterodontus francisci. The sequence goes on along the minus strand of NC_090391.1, from coordinate 89,623,869 downwards.
TATGTGCGGAGAGGGAGCTCGCTCCAGCTTATATGCGGAGTGGGAGTTCGCTCCAGCTTATGCGCGGAGAGGGAGCTCGCTCCAGCTTATATGTGGAGAGGGAGCTCGCTCCAGCTTATGCGCAGAGTGGGAGCTCGCTCCAGCATATACGTGGAGAGGGAGCTCGCTCCAGCATATATGTGGAGAGGGAGCTCGCTCCAGCTTATGCGCGGAGTGGGAGCTCGCTCCAGCATATATGCGGAGTGGGAGCTCACTCCATCATTTATGCGGAGAGGGAGATCGCTCCAGCATATATGCGGAGTGGGAGCTCGCTCCAGCATATATGCGGAGTGGGAGCTCGCTCCAGCATATATGCGGAGTGGGAGCTCGCTCCAGCATATATGCGGAGTGGGAGCTCGCTCCAGTTTATATGTGGAGATGGAGCTCGCTCCAGCTTATGCGCGGAGAGGGAGCTCGCTCCAGCTTACACGTGGAGAGGGAGCTCGCTCCAGCTTATATGCGGAGTGGGAGCTCGCTCCAGCTTATATGCGGAGAGGGAGCTCGCTCCAGCTTATATGCGGAGAGGGAGCTCGCTCCAGCTTATATGCGGAGAGGGAGCTCGCTCCAGCTTATATGCGGAGAGGGAACTCGCTCCAGCTGATATGTGGAGAGGGCGCTCGCTCCAGCTTATATGCGGAGAGGGAGCTCGCTCCAGCTTATATGCGGAGAGGGAGCTCGCTCCAGCTGATACGTGGAGAGGGCGCTTGCTCCAGTTTATATGCGGAGAGGGAGCTCGCTCCAGCTGATATGCGGAGAGGGAGCTCGCTCCAGCTGATATGTGGAGAGGGAGCTCGCTCCAGTTTATATGCGGAGTGGGAGCTCGCTCCAGCTGATACGTGGAGAGGGCACTCGCTCCAGCTTATATGCGGAGAGCGAGCTCGCTCCAGCTGATACGTGGAGAGGGCGCTCGCTCCTGTTTATATGCGGAGAGGGAGCTCGCTCCAGCTGATACGTGGAGAGGGCGCTCGCTCCAGTTTATATGCGGAGAGGGAGCTCGCTCCAGCTGATACGTGGAGAGGGCGCTCGCTCCTGTTTATATGTGGAGAGGGAGCTCGCTCCAGCTGATACGTGGAGAGGGAGCTCGCTCCAGCCTATATGTGGAGAGGGAGCTCGCTCCAGCTTATACGCGGAGAGGGAGCTCGCTCCAGCTTATGCGCGGAGAGGGAGCTCGCTCCAGCTTATGCGTGGAGAGGGAGCTCGCTCCAGCTTATTCGCGGAGAGGGATCTCGCTCCAGCTTATACGCGGAGAGGGAGCTCACTCCAGTTTATGCGTGGAGAGGGAGCTCACTCCAGCTTATACGCGGAGAGAGAGAGAGCTCCAGCTTATACGCGGAGTGGGAGCTCACTCCAGTTAATGCGCGGAGAGGGAGCTCGCTCCAGCTTATGTGCGGAGAGGGAGCTCACTCCAGTTTATGCGCGGAGAGGGAGCTAGCTCCAGCTTATGTGTGGAGAGGGAGCTCGCTCCAGCTTATGCGCGGAGAGGGAGCTCGCTGCAGCTTATGCGCGGAGAGGGAGCTCGCTCCAGCTTATGCGCGGAGAGGGAGCTCGCTCCAGTTTATGCACAGAGATGGAGCTTGCTCCAGTTTATACATAGAGAGGGAGCACCCTCCATTTTATACAGTTGCCATGGTGGGCTTTGAACCCCTGTCCCCAGCCCATCAGGTCGGGCCTCTGGATTACTTGACCAGTGATGTTATTATTATGCGACAGCCTCCCTAATGGATGTAGGCAAAGTGTGTCCCCCAATATCACCCACAGTATTTTGTGGGCCGGAACATGTTCCTGAATCAGATCCTCAAAGTTCACATTTTAACTGGTAAAAGGCAGGAACAAAGTGAAACGGGATTGCTTTTGTACCTGGATTCAGTGTCAACTGTGGACAGATCAGTTGCATTTACAATAGAAAAGCCAGGAGTGAACAAGGTCAATGCAATAATATGGAAAATGTAAATGACGCCACTCATAATTGAAGCATCCGTCCAGTATGTGTACAGATTTCAGGTTTATTCCCGAGAGAGGTCTTACGAAGAAAATGTCATTGACAGTGAAATGATGGTGTTTTATCCACCACATTATTTACATGAAAGTCAAAGCTGTTGATGTAATGTGTTTGTTAAGGTGAGTGTAACTAATAGCAATGATCAGGGGTATAACCATGTCAGTGGAGACTTATCCACTGTATAAATCAGGACCCATTGGAATGGATCAGCTCAGAGTGCCTGCAGGAGCTGTGGATTCCTGGCTAATAGAATTCCCTGCTTCTCACAGAAATGGGATATCCAGTTATCTTTCAGTTCATATCCATTTACTATCCTGTACTTGCAGCAATTGGAGTTCCTGGTAAGCAGCATCTCAGATGTTAATGGTGTAAAGAGATATTAACTGTGCTGCTGCACTGGGTATTATTTCCCTCTGTGTGTGTTACACAGCCGCCTGTTCTTTTCCAGCAATTTACTGATGGAATCTCCTCTTTGTCTACTCTTTCATTCTTGCAGGAACTGTATTATGTGTTTAATGGTATTGTTTAAAGGAACTGTGGCATTATTACTGGATTATTCTGTGTATTGAATGTATTGGAATGAGATGTTTCACTGAGGATCAATAATCAGACCATTAGGAGTTTATAACATTTTCATGATGTGGATCTAACCGGTCCTAGAATATTTTTGATATTTGTCGGTGATTCATAATGAGACATCTCACAGTCTCAGTGTTACAAGGGGACAGAACCTCCCTCCCCAATAACATGGCTCAGTTTAACTTGGATTTCAATGTATTTATTGATTATCACTGTTATCAAATATTATTTCATTCTGTGTGTGTCTGACGCTGCTTCAGAAGTCTGGCTACTGAACTGAGTTTGCTGCTGACACTTTCATTTCTCCTTCTCTGCTTCACTGTGGACCTTCACTGTCACTGGACTGCATTGTAAAATAGAAAGTATTGATGTGATGATTTACTGGTTTTCACTCTATCAGTTGGAATCAAGAGTCTTTCCATTTATCTGTAGATTATCGGCTGCAGCGCTGATGTTGGTGTTTTATTAATTAAACAATCCCACATTTTAACAGATTACTTTATAATTCCAGGAAAGGGAATTTCACTGATTGTGAGGTTTGTCTGGAAGTAGCTTTCGATCCTGTTTATTCCATGTATTGTAGATGAAGTGAAGAGTGCAGGTGAACAGGTCTGGACTTGAGTGTTCTGCAGATATATTAAATTATTCACAGAGGTTTCACCATTGAACAAACTGACTCTGAGAATAGAATCATTGAACCTGGGGCAGGTGAACAGAACACAGATGCAGAATGTTAGGAATAAATCAAATGTGAAAAGCAGCATTAAGTAACAGTTTACAGGGTGTGAGTATTCCGGAGAGATAGGGAAGGAGAAAAGGAGCAGGGAGAACGAAACCGATTGGAAAAGAAAAGCAGAATTAAAGAGAAAGAAGCAGCAGTGTAAATAATTCACTGTCAGAAAGTGCTGGAATGTCCAGAACAATTAGTGAGAGAAACTGTGAGTTGAAGTTGTCTGTTGTCAGATTGTGTTCATTTTCCTGTTGGACTTGATCCTCTGTGTTGATTTCTGTCAGGTCCTCATTTTGTTTTGTAGAAAGTTCCTATTCCTTACTTAGTGACTGAATAAACAGAATAGAATCAGTTCATCACTGATGGTAATTCATTATTTAAATACTGCACTTTAAAATCTCTGTGACTGCTGAATTCAATAAAGAGCGAGGCTGATATCAGAAATATATTTACATTTATATTTAATAGCCTGTACAAACTAAATATATTGACTATATTGCAGAAACAATGAACTGTTCTCCAACACCAATAACCACAGGGATTATTGTTTGAATGTATTAATTGAGTTGTATTCCTGGGATCAATAGATTAGATTTCCTCTAACACTCTGCTGCAGTCTCTCCCTGTGAATCTCAGCCTCTCCTCTCACTGTGTTGTATCCTCAGTCTCCTCATCCATTGCTTCAGTTTATCCACTTTCCCAAACTATCTGCTCCAGTCTCCCCTCCAGCTCCAACCTTTCCTTCTCCTTCTCTCCCTCCCAATCTCACTCACTGGCTCCACCTCCAGCTGTCTTGCCCAACCTGATAGGAATATAGGTATATAGAAGCAGGAAGAGGCCATTCAGCCCTTCGAGCTTGCTCCACCATTCTGGATCATGGCTGATAGTCAAACACAGCGCTGCAGTTTTCAGCCTTTTCCCATGTGGGAACAGTCCCTGTCAGTCCTCTGAATCCAGAGCAACAAACCAGCGACACATCCCGCTCTCCACGAACCTTCCCAAACAACAGTCTGGAGACAAATTCCCAATTAACCCATTGGATTCCATCTCTGTAAAACACCTTCCCATTTCCCCACTGGCACTCCATCCTCACGCAGTAACTTTGAACGTGGAAATCTTGCCCTTGCTGGGAACGTCACTGCAGTTTGAAAATATCAAACACTGATCAACACTCGCCCCCTAAACTCTCACACTAAACACCCGATACAGGACTGTGCAGATAATCGGGATTGTTACTGAGGTTCTGTAAAGGTCCCCTCACACCCTCTCTCCCCTTTCCCCTACTTCTAAAGTTTGTCATTTTTTGATAATATATCATCAACAACAATAAATGTCCCTGCAGTTTGAAAATATGAAACACTGATCCAACAGTTGCCTCCAAAACACTCACACTAAACCCCAAATGTTTCCTTTCAAATTTAGTTTTTGCACACAGCCAGTTTTAGTTTTTCATTTTATCTTTTTTCAAACATTATTAGATCTAAAGTTTCTCATTTAATCCCACCCTGTCACACTCTCTCTGTCTGTCTCTCCCTCAGTCTCTGTTTCACCCTCTGTCTTTCTCCCTCCTTCTCTCTGTCTGTCTCTCTTCCTCTGGATCTGTCTCCCTCTATGTATTTCTCCGTCTAACTCTCTCTCTCTCTCCCTCTGTCTCTGTTCCATTCTGTCTGTGTCTCTCTCCCACCATCTCTCTCTCCCTCTCTCCATGGACAGCAATGCTGCGAGCCATTCCGTGGTTAATTTTGAATCTGTAACTCGTGCGCTTGTTGGGAATGTCCCTGTAGTTTGAGCAAAAACTCAGCCCGACAACACACACGAAATCCCCAATGCCAGACGGGTCAGACAATGGACATTGTTACTGGGGTTCTGTCAAGGTCCAATTTCACTAACTCTACTGTCCCTCAGTCTTTCACTTCGTTCTTCTCTCCAATTCTCCATTTGTTTACATTTCCCTCTCTCTTTAGTCCTTAACCGCCCTTCACTTCATACGTAGAGAAGGAGCTCCCTCAACTGTCTATGTACAGAGGGTACTCCCTCCACTTTATACATAGAGAGGGAGCTACCTCCACTGCATACGTACAGGGGGAGCTCCCTCCACTGGATGCATAGAGATGGAGCTCCGTCGACATTATACATAGAGAGGGTGCTCCCTCCACTGTGTACATAGAGAGGGAGATCCCTACACTGTATACATAGAGAGGGAGCTCCCTCCACTTTATACAAAGAGAGGGAGCTCCCTCCACTGTATACGTACAGAGGGAGCTCCGTCCACTGTATACATAGAGAGGGAGCTCCCTCCACTTTATACACAGAGAGGGAGCTCCTTCCGCTTTATACATAGAGAGGGAGCTCCTTCCACTTTATACATAGAGAGGGAGCTCCCGCCACTTTATCCATAGAGAGGGAACTCCGACCACTTTATACATAGAGAGGGAACTCACTCCACTGCATACGTAGAGCGGGAGCTCCCTCCACTTGATAAATAGAGAGGGAGCTCCCTCCTCTGGATACATAGACAGGGAGCTCCCTCCTCTGGATACATAGAGAGGGAGCTCCCTCCACTTGATACGTAGAGAGGGAGCCGACTCCACTGGAAACGTACAGAGGGTGCTCAATCCAGTTTATACGTTGAGAGGGAGCTCCCTCCACTTTTTACGTCCAGAGGGAGCTCCCTCCACTGGATACGTAGAGAGGGAGAACCCTCCACTTTATACATAGGGAGGGAGCTCCGTGTACGTTATACATAGAGAGGGCGCTCCCTCCTCTTTATACATAGAGAGGGAGCTCCCTCCACTTTATACATAGGGAGGGAGCTCCCTCCACTTTATACATAGAGAGGGAGCTCCGTCCGCTTAATACATGGAGAGGGAGCTCCCTCCACTTTATAATTAGAGAGGGAGCTCCCTCTCTCCATATAAAGTGGAGGGAGCTCCCTCCACTTTATACATAGAGAGGGAGCTCCGTCCAGTTTAGACATAGAGAGGGAGCTCCCTCCACTTTATACATAGAGTGGGAGCTCCCTCCACTTTATACATAGAGAGGGAGTTCCCTCCACTTTATACATCGAGAGGGAGCTCCCTCCACTTTATACATGGAGAGGGAGCTCCGTCCACTTTATACATAGAGAGGGAGCTCCCTCCACTTTATCGATAGAGATGGAGCTCCGGCCACTTTATATTTGGAGAGGGAGCTCCCTCCACTTTATATATAGAGATGGAGCTCCATCCACTTTATACATAGAGAGGGAGCTCCTTCCACTTTATGCATAGAGAGGGAGCTCCATCCACTTTATACATAGAGAGGGAGCTCCCTCCACTTTATATATAGAGAGGGAACTCCGTCCACTTTATACTTCGAGATGGAGCTCCCTCCACTTTGCACATAGAGAGGGAGCTCCGTCCACTTTATACGAATGGAGGGAGCTCCCTCCACTTTATACGAATAGAGGGAGCTCCCTCCACTGGATACATAGAGAGGGAGCTCCCTCCACTTTATCCATAGAGAGGGAGCTCCCTCCACTGGATACATCGAGAGGGAACTCACTGCACTGTATACGTTGAGCGGGAGCTCCCTCCACGATACATGGAGGGGGAGCTCCCTCCTCTGGATACATAGAGAGGGAGCTCCTACCACTTGATACGTAGAGAGGGAGCCGACTCCACTGGAAACGGACAGAGGGTGCTCATTCTAGTTGATACGGAGAGAGGGAGCTCCCTCCACTTTATACATAGAGAGGTAGCTCCCTTCACTGTATACGTACAGAGGGAGCTCCGTCCACTTTATACATAGAGAGGGAGCTCCTTCCGCTTTATACATTGAGAGGGAGATCACTCCGCTTTATACATAGAGAGGGAGCTCCCTCCTCTGGATACATAGAGAGGGAGCTCCCTCCTCTGGATACATAGAGAGGGAGCTCCCTCCACTTGATACGGAGAGAGGGAGCACACTCCACTGGAAACGTACAGAGGGTGCTCAATCCAGTTTATACGTGGAGAGGGAGCTCCCTCCACTTTATACGTCCAGAGGGAGCTCCCTCCACTGGATACATAGAGAGGGAGATCCCTCCACTTTATACATAGGGACGGAGCTCCGTCCACTTTATACATAGAGAGGGCGCTCCCTCCTCTTTATACATAGAGAGGGAGCTCCCTCCACTTTATACGTAGGGAGGGAGCTCCCTCCACTTTATACATAGAGAGGGAGCTCCCTCCACTTTATCGATAGAGATGGAGTTCCGGCCACTTTATACATAGAGAGGGAGCTCCCTCTACTTTATATATAGAGAGGGAGCTCCCTCCACTTTATACATAGAGAGGGATCTCCCTCCACTTTATACATAGAGAGGGCGCTCCCTCCTCTTTATACATAGAGAGGGAGCTCCCTCCACTTTATACATAGGGAGGGAGCTCCCTCCACTTTATACATAGAGAGGGAGCTCCGTCCGCTTAATACATGGAGAGGGAGCTCCCTCCACTTTATAATTAGAGAGGGAGCTCCCTCCACTTTATACAGAGAGAGGGAGCTCCCTCCACTTTATATGGAGAGAGGGAGCTCCCTCCACTTTATACATAGAGAGGGAGCTCCGTCCAGTTTAGACATAGAGAGGGAGCTCCCTCCACTTTATACATAGAGTGGGAGCTCCCTCCACTTTATACATCGAGAGGGAGCTCCCTCCACTTTATACATAGAGAGGGAACTCCGTCCACTTTTTACTTCGAGAGGGAGCTCCCTCCACTTTATACATGGAGAGGGAGCTCCGGCCACTTTATACATAGAGAGGGAGCTCCCTCCACTTTATCGATAGAGATGGAGCTCCGGCCACTTTATACATAGAGAGGGAGCTCCGTCTACTTTATACATAGAGAGGGAGCTCCCTCCACTTTATACACAGAGAGGGAGCTCCTTCCACTTTATACATGGAGAGGGAGCTCCCTCCTCTTTATACATAGAGAGGGAGCTCCCTCCACTTTATACATAGGGAGGGAGCTCCCTCCACTTTATACATAGAGAGGGAGCTCCGTTCGCTTAATACATGGAGAGGGAGCTCCCTCCACTTTATACGAATAGAGGGAGCTCCCTCCACTGTATACATAGAGAGGGAGCTCCGTCCACTTTATACAGAGAGAGGGAGCTCCCTCCACTTTATACACAGAGAGGGAGCTCCTTCCGCTTTATACACAGAGAGGGAGCTCACTCCGCTTTATACATAGAGAGGGAGCTCCCTCCACTTTATCCATAGAGAGGGAACTCCGAACACTTTATACATAGAGAGGGAACTCACTCCACTGCATACGTCGAGCGGGAGCTCCCTCCAGTTGATAAATAGAGAGGGAGCTCCCTCCACTTGATACATAGAGAGGGAGCCAACTCCACTGGAAACATACAGAGGGTGCTCAATCCAGTTTATACGTGGAGAGGGAGCTCCCTCCACATTATACGTCCAGAGGGAGGTCCCTCCACTGGATACGTAGAGAGGGAGATCCCTCCACTTTATACATAGGGAGGGAGCTCCGTCCACTTTATACATAGAGAGGGAGCTCCGTCCGCTTAATACATGGAGAGGGAGCTCCGTCCGCTTAATACATGGAGAGGGAGCTCCCTCCACTTTATAATTAGAGAGGGAGCTCGCTCCACTTTATATGGAGAGAGGGCGCTCCCTCCTCTTTATACATAGAGAGGGAGCTCCCTCCACTTTATACATAGGGAGGGAGCACCCTCCACTTTATACATAGAGAGGGAGCTCCGTCCGCTTAATACATGGAGAGGGAGCTCCGTCCGCTTAATACATGGAGAGGGAGCTCCCTCCACTTTATAATTAGAGAGGGAGCTCGCTCCACTTTATATGGAGAGAGGGTGCTCCCTCCACTTTATACATAGAGAGGGAGCTCCGTCCAGTTTAGACATAGAGAGGGAGCTCCCTCCACTTTATACATAGAGAGGGCGCTCCCTCCTCTTTATACATAGAGAGGGAGCTCCCTCCACTTTATACATAGGGAGGGAGCTCCCTCCACTTTATACATAGAGAGGGAGCTCCGTCCGCTTAATAGATGGAGAGGGAGCTCACTCCACTTTATAATTAGAGATGGAGCTCCCTCCACTTTAAAAAGAGAGGGAGCTCCCTCCACTTTATATGGAGAGAGGGAGCTCCCTCCACATTATACATAGAGAGGGAGCTCCGTCCAGTTTAGACATGGAGAGGGAGCTCCCTCCACTTTATACATAGAGTGGGAGCTCCCTCCACTTTATACATAGAGAGGGAACTCCGTCCACTTTTTACTTCGAGAGGGAGCTCCCTCCACTTTATACATGGAGAGGGAGCTCCGTCCACTTTATACATAGAGAGGGAGCTCCCTCCACTTTATCGATAGAGATGGAGCTCCGGCCACTTTATACACAGAGAGGGAGCTCCTTCCACTTTATACATGGAGAGGGAGCTCCCTCCTCTTTATACATAGAGAGGGAGCTCCCTCCACTTTATACATAGGGAGGGAGCTCCCTCCACTTTATACATAGAGAGGGAGCTCCGTCCGCTTAATACATGGAGAGGGAGCTCCCTCCACTTTATACGAATAGAGGGAGCTCCCTCCACTGTATAAATAGAGAGGGAGCTCCGTCCACTTTATACAGAGAGAGGGAGCTCCCTCCACTTTTTGCACAGAGATGGAGCTCCTTCCGCTTTATACATAGAGAGGGAGCTCACTCCGCTTTATACATAGGGAGGGAGCTCCCTCCACTTTATCCATAGAGAGGGAACTCCGACCACTTTATACATAGAGAGGGAACTCACTCCACTGCATACGTAGAGCGGGAGCTCCCTCCAGTTGATAAATAGAGAGGGAGCTCCCTCCACTTGATACGTAGAGAGGGAGCCAACTCCACTGGAAACGTACAGAGGGTGCTCAATCCAGTTTATACGTGGAGAGGGAGCTCCCTCCACATTATACGTCCAGAGGGAGCTCCCTCCACTGGATACGTAGAGAGGGAGATCCCTCCACTTTATACATAGGGAGGGAGCTCCGTCCACTTTATACATAGAGAGGGCGCTCCCTCCTCTTTACACATAGAGAGGGAGCTCCCTCCACTTTGTACATAGGGAGGGAGCTCCCTCCACTTTATACATAGAGAGGTAGCTCCGTCCGCTTAATACATGGAGAGGGAGCTCCGTCCGCTTAATACATGGAGAGGGAGTTCCCTCCACTTTATAATTAGAGAGGGAGCTCGCTCCACTTTATATGGAGAGAGGGAGCTCCCTCCACTTTATACATCGAGAGGGAGCTCCCTCCACTTTATACATCGAGAGGGAGCTCCCTCCACTTTATACATGGAGAGGGTGCTCCATCCACTTTATCGATAGAGATGGAGCTACATCCACTTTATACATAGAGAGGGAGCTCCTTCCACTTTATACAAAGAGAGGGAGCTCCATCCACTTTATACATAGAGAGGGAGCTCCCTCCACTTTATATATAGAGAGGGAACTCCGTCCACTTTATACTTCGAGAGGGAGCTCCCTCCACTTTATACATAGACAGGGAGCTCCCTCCACTTTCTATATAGAGAGGGAACTCCGTCCACTTTATACTTCGAGAGGGAGCTCCCTCCACTTTGCACATAGAGAGGGAGCTCCGTCCACTTTATACGAATAGAGGGAGCTCCGTCCACTTTATACGAATAGAGGGAGCTCCCTCCACTTTATGCGAATAGAGGGTGCTCCCTCCACTTTGCACATAGAGAGGGAGCTCCGTCCACTTTATACGAATAGAGGGAGCTCCTTCCGCTTTATACATAGAGAGGGAGCTCACTCCGCTTAGACATAGAGAGGGAGCTCCCTCCACTTTATCCATAGAGAGGGAACTCCGACCACTTTATACATAGAGAGGGAACTCACTCCACTGCATACGTAGAGCGGGAGCTCCCTCCACTTGATAAATAGAGAGGGAGCTCCCTCCACTTGGTACGTAGAGAGGGAGGCGACTCCACTGGAAACGTACAGAGGGTGCTCAATCCAGTTTATATGTGGAGAGGGAGCTCCCTCCACTTTATACGTCCAGAGGGAGGTCCCTCCACTGGATACGTAGAGAGGGAGATGCCTCCACTTTATACATAGGGAGGGAGCTCCGTCCACTTTATACATAGAGAGGGCGCTCCCTCCTCTTTATACATAGAGAGGGAGCTCCCTCCACTTTATACATAAGGAGGGAGCTCCGTCCGCTTAATACATGGAGAGGGAGCTCCGTCCGCTTAATACATGGAGAGGGAGCTCCCTCCACTTTATAATTAGAGAGGGAGCTCCCTCCACTTCATATGGAGAGAGGGAGCTCCCTCCACTTTATACATAGAGAGGGAGCTCCGTACAGTTTAGACATCGAGAGGGAGCTCCCTCCACTTTATACATCGAGAGGGAGCTCCCTCCACTTTATACATCGAGAGGGAGCGCCCTCCACTTTATACATAGAGAGGGAGCTCCTTCCACTTTATACATAGAGAGGGAGCACCATCCACTTTATACATAGAGAGGGAGCTCACTCCACTTTATATATAGAGAGGGAACTCCGTCCAATTTATACTTCGAGAGGGAGCTCCCTCCACTTTATACATAGACAGGGAGCTCCCTCCACTTTATATATAGAGAGGGAACTCCGTCCACTTTATACTTCGAGAGGGAGCTCCCTCCACTTTGCACATAGAGAGGGAGCTCCGTCCACTTTATACGAATAGAGGGAGCTCCGTCCTCTTTATACGAATAGAGGGAGCTCCCTCCACTTTATACGAATAGAGGGAGCTCCCTCCACTGTATACATAGAGAGGGAGCTCCCTCTACTTTATACATAGAGAGGGAGCTCCCTCCACTGGATACATCGAGAGGGAACTCACTCCACTGTATACGTTGAGCGGGAGCTCCCTCCACGATACATGGAGAGGGAGCTCCCTCCTCTGGATACATATTTAGGGAGCTCCCTCCACTTGATACGTAGAGAGGGAGCCGACTCCACTGGAAACGGACAGAGGGTGCTCACTCCAGTTTATACACAGAGAGGGAGCTCGCTCTTCTGTATAACAACAGAGGGTGGTCACTCCAGTTTATACGTTGAGAGGGTGCTCCCTCCACTTTATACGAACAGAGGGAGCTCCCTACACTGTATACATAGAGAGGGAGCTCCCTCCACTTTATACAAAGAGAGGGAGCACCCTCCACTGTATACGTACAGAGGGAGTTCCGTCCACTTTATACATAGAGAGGGAGCTCCCTCCACTTTATACATAGAGAGGGAGCTCCTTCCGCTTTATGCATAGAGAGGGAGCTCCCTCCTCTTTATACATAGAGAGGGAGCTCCCTCCACTTTATCCAAAGAGAGGGAACTCCGACCACTTTATACATAGAGCGGGAACTCACTCCACTGCATACGTAGAGCGGGAGCTCCCTCCACTTGATACATAGAGAGGGAGCTCCCTCCTCTGGATACATAGAGAGGGAGCTCCCTCCTCTGGAGACATAGAGAGGGAGCTCCGTCCACTTTATACATAGAGAGGGAGCTCCGTCCACTTTATACATAGAGAGGGAGCTCCCTCCACTTTATACATAGAGAGGGAGCTCCCTCCACTTTCTACATAGAGAGGAAGCTCCCTCCTCTTTATACATAGAGATGTAACTCCGTCCACTTTATACATAGCGAGGGAGCTCCGTCCACTTTATACATAGAGATGGAGCTCCCTCCACTTTATACATAGAGAGTGCTTCCTCCAATTTACGTATATGAGGGAGCTCCATCCACTTTATTCATAGAGATGGAGCTCCTTCCACTTTATGCAGAGCGAGGGAGCTCCATCCACTATCTGCGTACAGGGGTTGCTCCCACTATTTTATGCAGAGAGTGGGAGCTCGCTCCACATGATACATGGAGAGGGTGCTCCCTCCACGTGATACATGGAGAGGGAGTTCCCTCCAATTTATACATAGAGAGGGTGCTCCCTCCACTTGGTACATAGAGAGGGTGCTCCCTCCACTTGATACATAGAGAGGGTACTCCCTCCACTTGATACATAGAGAGGGAGCTTCTTCCACTGTGTACATACAGAGGGAGCTCTCTCCACTTTATGCATCGAGAGGGAGCACCTTCTATTTTAGACAGCTGCCAAGGTGGGTTTTGAACCCCTAACCACAGCACATAAGGTTTGGCGTCCGGATTACTTCTGCAGTGATATTATCACTATGCGACTGCCTCCCTAATGGATGTGTACAGAGTCTGTCCCTCAATATCACTCACAGTAGTTTCTGGGCTGTAACTCTGAACACGGTCTTGAATCAGATCATCAAAGTTCACGTTTTAACTGGGAAAAAGAGAGGAACAGAGTAAAACGGCATTGCTTTTGTCCCTGGATTCAGTGTCCACTGCAGACAGATCAGTTACATTTACAATAGAAATGCCAGGAGTGAACAAGGTCAATACAATAATATGGAAAATGTAAATGACGCCACTCATAATTGTAGCATCCATCCAGTATGAGGACAGTTTCCAGGTTTATTCCAAGGGAGGTCTTACTCAGAAAATGTCATTGACATTGAAATGATTGTGTTTTATCCACCATATTATTTACATCAGACTCAAAGCTGCTGATGGAATGTGTTTGTTCAGGTGAGTGTAACTAATAGCAATGATCAGGGGTATAACCGTGCTAGTGGAGACTTATCCCCTGTATAAATCAGGACCCATTGGAATGGATCAGCTCAGAGTGCCTGCTGGAGCTGTGGATTCCAGGCTAACAGAAGTCTCTGCTTCTCACAGGAATAGAATATCCAGTAATGCATCAGATAGAAGGCATTTACTATTCTGTACTTGCAGCAATTGGAGTTCCTGGTAAGCCAGTATCTCAGCTGTTAATGGTGTAAATCGATGTGAACTGTGCTGCTGGGTATTATTTCTCACTGTGTGTGTTACACAGCCGCCTGTTATTTTCCAGCAATTTACAGATGGAATCTCCTCATTGTCTACTCTTTCATTCTTGCAGGCATTGCATCATGTCTTTCATGGTATTGGTTTCGGTAGCCGTTGCATTCTTTTGAATGAGGTGTTTTAGTTAAGATCAAACAATCAGGAGTTTTTAACAGTTTCATGATGTGGACCAAATCCGTGCTGGATTATTTATATGAGTCTTTATATTTTGGTGATCAATAATGGGACATCTCACAGTCTCAGTGTTACAAGGGGACAGAACAATGTCCTCCTTCCCCAATAACATGGCTCAGTTTAACTGGCATTTCAATGTATTTATTGATTATCACTGTTATCAAATATGATTTCATTCTGTGTGTTTGTCACGCTGCTTCAGAAGTCTGGCGAATGAACTGAGTTTGCTGCTGACACTTTCACTTCTCCTTCTCTGCTTCACTGTGGACCTTCACTGTCACTGGACTACATTGTAAAATAGAAAGTATTGATGTGATGTTTTACTGGTTTTCACTCTGACACTTGGAATCAAGAGTTTTTCCATTTATCTGTAGATTATCAGCTGCAGCGCTGATGTTGCTGTTTTATTAATTAAACAATCCACATTCTAACAGATTACTTTATAATTCCAGGAGAAGGAATTTCAATGATTGTGAGGTTTGTCTGGAAGTAGCTTTCGATCCTGTTTATTCCATGTATTGTAGATGAAGTGAAGAGTGTAGGTGAACAGGTGGAGACTTGAGTGTTCTGTAGATACATTAAATTATTCACAGAGGTTTCACCATTGAACAAACTGACTCTGAGAATAGAATTATTGAACCTGGGGCAGGTGAACAGAACACAGACGCAGAATGTTAGGAATAAATCATATGTGAAAAGTAGCATTAAGTAACGGTTTGCAGGTGTGAGTACTCCAGAGAGATAGGGAAGGAAAAAAGGAGCAGGGAGAACGAAACCGATTGGAAAAGAAAAGCAGAAGTAAAGAGAAAGAGAAAGAAGCAGCAGTGTGAATAATTCACTATCATAAAGTGCTGGAATGTCCAGAACAATTAGTGAGAGAAACTGTGAGTTGAAGTTGTCTATTGTCAGATTGTGTTCATTTTCCTGTTGGACTTGATCCTCTGTGTTGATTTCTGTCAGGTCCTCATTTTGTTTTGTAGAAAGTTCCTATTCCTTACTTAGTGACTGAATAAACAGAAGAAAATCAGTTCATCGCTGTTGGTAATTCATTATTTAAATACTGCACTTTAAAATCTCTGTGACTGCTGAATTCAATAAAGAGCGAGGCTGATATCAGAAATATATTTAAATTTATATTTAATAGCCTGTACAAACTAAATATATTGACTATATTGTATAAACAATGAACTGTTCTCCCACACCAATAACCACAGGGATTATTGTTTGAATGTATGAATTGAGTTGTATTACTGGGATCTATAGATTTGATTTCCTCTAACACTCTGCTGCAGTCTCTCCCTGTGAATCTCAGCCTCTCCTCTCACTGTATTGAATCCTCAGTCTCCTCATCCATTGCTTCAGTTTATCCACTTTCCCAAACCATCTGCTCCAGTCTCCCCTCCTGCTCCAAAATGACCTTTCCCTGGAATTTAGAAGGTTATGGGTGATTTGATGAATGTTTTCAAGGTAATAAGGGAAACTGAATGGGTGGACAGAGAGCAACAATTCCTACTGGCTGCGGAGTCAGGAACTTGGAGGCATAGTCTAAAAATCTAAACGCAGTCTAAAAACCTTTCAGGGGTGAAATGAAGAAGCACTTCAAAACACCAGGTATGGTATCAGTTTGGAACTCTCTTCCATAAACAGCAATTGATGCTGAGACACTTGTTAGTTTTTAAATCTGTGTTTGATCGATTTTTGTCAACCAAAGGTATTAAGGGGCAAAGATAGGTACATGGCGTTAGATCACACATCAGCCATGAGCTCATTGAATGACAGAACAGGGTTGAGGGGCCAAATGGCCTCCTCCTCTTTCTCTGTCCAATGACAAATATCTTGCTATCACTCTCTGTGTCTTGGTCTCTGTCTCTCTCTTTCTCTCTCTTTCTGTCTGTCTGTCTGTCTCTCTCTCTCCTCTCTCAAATATCTGTGGAAATCCACAAACATTAATCAGCCATTTTAGGCTGGTTCTCAGTGGCCATTTTATGTTACCACAACACTGGGACATTTATTCCAGAGAAGGACTCCTCACCAATGTAACGGCAGTGCTCAAATTGTGACAGAGACACAGACATGGAGACACTGAGACACACAGTACCAGAAAGGAATTAATCATTCCCTTGTGCCCAATAAATTGCCCTCCACTGTGATTCGGCTGGGTGGCCTGTAATTACTCAGTCTATTACTTTCTCCCTTGTTAATTAATAGTTCAACATACGCAGTCCTCTGGCAGCACGACGAAAACCAGAGACGATTGGAAATTGATGGTCAGAGCCTCTGCTATTTCCTCCCTTGCGCCTCTTAACAGCCTGAGCCTGGTGAATTATCAGCTTTCAAAGATGCGAAATCCCTTAATATTTCCTCTCTCACTGTTTATCCCATTCAATATTTCAAACCCCTCCGCATTGACTACAATGTCTGTTGCGTCCCCTCTTTTGTGAAGACAGTCGGTATGTATTCATTAAGAACCATGCCCGCATCTTCCGCCTCCACGTTTAGGAAGAAGGATGAGAGACGATATAAAGTAAAGGATAGAAATCAAATGGAGGTGCAGGAAGAGACACATCAGGGGGGTATTTGCGCACCAATCACTGAAGATGGCAGGGCAGGTTCAGAAAGTGGTTAAACGGCAGAAGGGATCGTGAGATTATAAATAGAGACATTGAATACAAAAGCAAGGACATTATGACCTTTGTAAAACGCTGGTTTGCCTTCAACTGGAACATTGTCCAATTCTGGACACCGTACTTTAGGGGCATTAGAGAGGGTGCAGAAAAGATTCATAAGAATGGTTCCAGGGTTGAGGGACTTCAGTTACGTTAATAGATTGGAGAAGCTGGGGTTGTTCTCTCTCACTCTCTCTGTCTTCCTCTCTCTGTCTCTCCCTCCTGCTATCTCTGACACTAAGAGGGAGACAGAGGGAGAGAGGTTTAGATATGCAGATAGAGAGAGTGCTGTTGAGAGGGACAAGGTTGGAGAGAGACAGATTGTTGGGGTGGATTGAAAGGGAGAATGTAAGTTATATTCATTTGATGTAATCCTTAAATGTTGTGTACGCAAACAGAGAAAGATAGGTATGCAGAGTGAAATATTGGGAGAAATGTGGATGAAGTTGGGGCCCAGGCGGCCAGTTTTGATGATCAGGAAGGAAAACGCTCCATCGTAAACATCCAGCCAGGTATTCCACCATGGAAGCCATCACACCCACATGATATTGGTGTGGAAATGTTATAATCTATGCCCATGGTGATTGCCCCCTCTGTTAAGGGAAATGGCTCCTTCCTATCCACTCTATCTCGGCCCATCATCATTTTATACACCTCAATTAAATCTTCCCTTCAACCTTCTCTGTTCCAAAGAAAACAATTCCAGCCTATGTAATCTCTGCTCATAGTTAAAATTCTCCATTCCTGACAACATCCTCTGCAAATCCCCTCTGTACCCTCTCTGGTGTGATCACATCCTTCCTGTAATGTGGTCACCAGAACTGTACACAGTACTCTAGCTGTGGTCTAACTAGTGTTTTATACAGTTCTAGCATAACCTCCCTGCTCTTATATTCTCTACATCGGCCAATAAAGAAAAGTATTCCATAAGCCTTCTTAACCACCTTATCCACCTGTCCTGTTACTCTCAGGAATCAGTGGACATTCACTCCATGTTCACAGTCTGAGAGATTGTTAAGTTAGATTGAAAGGACAAATGTAAAACATAATAATTTGATGTAATCCTTCACTGAAGTATACACAGACATCCGAGCGAGAGGCATGGAGTGTGAAACATCGGGTTGGAAGAAGAAAACTAGTTGGAGATGGCAACAAATTGGAAAGGAGTGATCGGGACTGAGAGAGAAGTAATCTCTCTTGCTGGTAATCTCTCTCCATCTCTATCTCTCTCTTCCCCTCTCTTCTGCTCTCTGAAACCCTATTACTTCTCTCTGTTACTCACTTTCCAAGTCTATCTCTCTACTTATCTCCCTCTATCTCTATCTCCCTCTGCACACTATCTCAATGTCTCCCTCTTGCTCTCAGGATGAGAAGAGGGAGAAAGAGAGGCAGAGAAAGGGTGTTGCAGGCAGTGAGAGATGAGGAGAAAGAGACAGAGGAACAGTGAGTAGATGGATCTTTACTCTGTGTCTAACCCCATTTGTAACTGCCCTGTGAGTATTCAATGGTAACAGTCTCGGACGGGGAGGAATGTCTAAAAATCTAAAATTGGTCGAAAGCCCTTTCAAAGATGAAATTTAAAAACACTTCTACATACAAAGGGTGGTAGAAGTTTGGAACTGTCTTCCACAAATGACACCTCCCTATCTCTGCAATCACCTCCAGCTCCACAATCCACCAATATCTGTGATCCTCTAATTCTGGCCTCTTGAGCCTCCCCAATTTGAATGGTCCCACCATTGGTGGCCGTGCCTTCAAGCTGCCAGGACCCTAACTCTGGAATTCCTTTCCTAAACCTCTCCGTCTCACTAACTCTCTTTCCTCTTTGAAGACGCTCCCTCAAACCAACCGCTTTGACCAAGTTTTTGTTCGTCTAGTGTAATATCTCCTTAAGTGACTCGATGACAACTTTTTATTTGCCTTATATATTTTTTGGATGTGTGCGTTACTGGCCAGGCCAGCATTTATTACCCATTCCTAATTGCCCTTGAGAAGGTGGTTTTGAGCTTCCTTCTTGAACCACTGCAGTCCATGTGGGGTAGGTACACCCACAGTGCTGGAAGGAAGGGAGTTCCAGGATTTTGACCCAGTAACAGTGACGGAATGGTGATATAGTTTCAAGTTAGGATGGTGTGTGACTTTCGTTGTTGTTGTGCGGACAGTATTTTCAGTGCGCAGTCCATTTATATTTTTAATAATTTTTTTTTTCATGTGGTTAGATGTAAAGTTTCTCCAACAATCTGACTGCCTCCCCGTATCTCCTCACTCTTTCTGCCCGTCTCTCCCTCCTTCTCTAAATCCACTGCTTTACTCTGTATCTAAACTCACACTGTACCTGTCCTGGGAGGTCCCATTCTGGTGCTTAAGCAATGAGTTATACAGTTCCAGCATAACCTCCCTGCTCTTATATACTTTAACAGCCTTGTTGGGAATGGCACTGCAGTTTGAAAATATGAAACACGGATCCAGCATTCACCCCAAAAACACTCACACTAATCTCCAAAAACAGGACTGGGCAGAAAATGAGGGTTGTTAATGATTGTTACAACTTGTCTCATCCTCTCTCTGTCTCTCCCTCTCATGTCTGTTTCTTCCCATCTTTCTCTCTCTCTCTCTCTCTCTCTCTCCCTCACCCTCTCCCTCTTTCTCTGCCTCTTTCCATGATTGTCTCTAACACCATCTCTCTCTCCTTGGACAGAAATGTTTTTATCCATTTCTTGCTTAATTTTGAATTTTTAAATCTTGCTCTAGCCGGGAACGTCACTGCAGTTTGAAAATATCAAACACTGTTCAACACTCGCCCCCTAAACTCTCACACTCAACCCCCAATACAGGACTATGCAGATAATGGCGATTGTTACTGAGGTTCCATTAAGGTCTCATTTCGCTTTCTCTTCTGTCTCTCACTGTCTTCCACTATGTCCATATCTCTCCATTTCCCCATTTGTTTTCGTTTCCCTCTCTCATCTTTCCTTCATCGCCCCCAACTTTATAAATAAAGAGGGAGCTCCCTCCACTTTATACATCGAGAGGGAGCTCCCGCGACTTTATATGTAGGGAGGGAGCTCCCTCCACTTTATACATAGAGAGGGCCCTCCCTCCACTTTATACATAGAGAGGGAGCTCCCTCCACTTTATACATAGAGAGGGCGCTCCCTCCACTTTATACTTAGAGAGGGCGCTCTCTCCACTTTATCCATAGAGAGGGAGCTCCCTCCACTTTACAAATAGAGAGGGAGCTCCCTCCACTTTATACATAGAGAGGGAATTCCCTCTACTTTATACACAGAAAGGGAGCTCCCTCTGTTTTATATATCTGACGTGGTGGGATATGAACCCCTGTCCCCAGGCCATCAGGTTGGGCCTCTGGATTCCGTGACCAGTGATATTATCACTACCCAACTGCCTCCCAAATGGATGCGTACAGTGTCTGTCCCGTAATATCACTCACAGTGGTTTCTGGACTGTAACCCTGAACATGGTCCCGAATCAGAGACGCAAATTTCACATTTTAACTGGGAAAAGGCAGGAACAGAGTGAAACGGGATTGCTTTTGTCCCTGGATTCAGTGTCCACTGCAGACAGATCAGTTACATTTACAACAGAAACACCAGGAGTGAACAAGGTCAATACAATAATATGGAAAATGTAAATGGCGCCTCTCATAATTGAAGCATCCGTCCAGTATGAGTACAGTTTTCAGGTTTATTCCGAGAGAGGTCTTACTAAGAAAATGTCATTGACATTGAAATTATTGTGTTTTATCCACCACATTATTTACATCAGAGTCAAAGCTGCTGATGTAATGTGTTTGTTCAGGAGAGTGTAACTAATAACAATGATCAGGGGTATAACCGTGTCAGTGGAGACTTATCCCCTGTATAAATTAGGACCCATTGGAATGGATCAGCTCAGAGTGCCTGGTGGTGCTGTGGATTCCAGGCTAGTAGAAGTCCCTGCTTCTCACAGAAATGGGATATCCAGTAATGTATCAGATACAAGACATTTACTATCCGGTGCAAGCAGCAATTGGAGTTGCTGGTAAGCAGTATCTCAGCTGTTAATGGTGTAAATCTATGTTAACTGTGCTGCTGTACTCGGTATTATTTCCCTCTGTGTGTGTTACACAGCCACCAGTTCTTTTCCAGCAATTTACTGATGGAATCTCCTTATTGTCTACTCTTTACATTCTTGCAGGAACTGTATTATGATTTTAATGGTATTGTTTTAAGTAACTGTGGCATTGTTATTGGATTATTCTGTGTATTGAATGTATTGGAAAGAGATGTTTCAGTTAGGATAAATAATCGGACAATTAGGAGTTATTAGCATTATCATGAGGTGGATTGAACAGGTCCAGGAATATTTTTATGATTTTTTTTCAGTGATTGCTAATGAGACATCTCACGGACTCAGTGTTACAAGGGGACAGAACAATGTCCTCCCTCCCGAATAACATGACTCAGTTTAACTGGGATTTCAATGTATTTATTGATTATCACTGTTATCAAATATTATTTCATTCTGTGTGTGTCTGACGCTGCTTCAGCAGTCTGGCGACTGAACTGAGTTTGCTGCTAACACTTTCACTTCTCCTTCTCTGCTTCACTGTGGACCTTCACTGTCACTGGACTACATTATAAAATAGAATGTATTGATCTGATGTTTTACTGGTTTTCACTCTATCAGTTGGAATCAAGAGTCTTTCCATTTATCTGTAGATTATCAGCTGCAGTGCTGATGTTGGTGTTTTATTAATTAAACAATCCACATTCTAACAGATTACTTTATAATTCCAGGAGAAGGAATTTCAATGATTGTGAGGTTTGTCTGGAAGTAGCTTTCGATCCTGTTTATTCCATGTATTGTAGATGAAGTGAAGAGTGTAGGTGAACAGGTGGAGACTTGAGTGTTCTGTAGATACATTAAATTATTCACAGAGGTTTCACCATTGAACAAACTGACTCTGAGAATAGAATCATTGAATCTGGGGCTGGTGAACAGAACACAGACGCAGAATGTTAGCAAAGAATCATATGTGAAAAGCACATTAAGTAACAATTTACAGGGTGTGCGTACTTCAGAGAGATAGTGAAGGAGAAAAGGAGCAGGGAGAACGAAACCGACGGGAAAGGAAAAGCAGAAGTAAAGAGAAAGAGAAAGAAGCAGCAGTGTAAATAATTCACTATCATAAAGTGCTGGAATGTTCAGAACAATTAGTGAGAGAAACTGTGAGTTGAAGTTTTCTGTTGTCAGATTGTGTTCATTTTCCTGTTGGACTTGATCCTCTGTGTTGATTTCTGTCAGGTCCTCATTTTGTTTTGTAGAAAGTTCCTATTCCTTACTTAGTGACTGAATAAACAGAATAGAATCAGTTCTTCACTGATGGTAATTCATTATTTAAATACTGCACTTTAAAATCTCTGTGACTGCTGAATTCAATAAAGAGCGAGGCTGATATCAGAAATATATTTACATTTATATTTAATAGCCTGTACAAACTAAATATATTGACTACATTGTATAAACAATGAACTGTTCTCCAACACCAATAACCACAGGGATTATTGTTTGAATGTATTAATTGAGTTGTATTACTGGGATCTATAGATTAGATTTCCTCTAACACTCTGCTGCAGTCTCTCCCTGTGAATCTCAGCCTCTCCTCTCACTGTATTGAATCCTCAGTCTCCTCATCCATTGCTTCAGTTTATCCACTTTCCCAAACTATCTGCTTCAGTCTCCCCTCCAGCTCCAACATTTCCTTATCCTTCTCTCCCTCCCAATCTCACTTACTGGCTCCACCTCCAGCTGTCTTGACCAACCTGATAGGAATATAGGAATATAGAAGCAGGACGAGGCCATTCAGCCCTTCGAGCCTGCTCCACCATTCTAGATCATGGCTGATAGTCAAACTCAGCGCTGCAGTTTTCAGCCTTTTCCCATGTGGGAACAGTCCCTGTCGGTCCTCTGAACCCAGAGCAACAAACCAGCGACACATCCCGCTCTCCACGAACCTTCCCAAACAACAGTCTGGAGACAAATTCCCAATTAACCCAATGGATTCCATCTCTGTAAAACACCTTCTCATTTCCCCACTGGCACTCCATCCTCACGCAGTAACTTTGAACGTGGAAATCTTGCCCTTGCTGGGAACGTCACTGCAGTTTGAAAATATCAAACACTGATCAACACTCGCCCCCTAAACTCTCACACTAAACCCCTAATACAGGACTGTGCAGATAATGGGGATTGTTACTGAGGTTCTGTAAAGGTCCCCTCACACCCTCTCTCCCCTTTCCCCTACTTCTAAAGTTTGTCAATTTCTGATAATATATCGTCAACAACAATAAATGTCCCTGCAGTTTGAAAAAATGAAACACTGATCCAACAGTTGCCTCCAAAACACTTACACTAAACCCCAAATGTTTCCTTTCAAATTTAGTTTTTGCACACAGCCAGTTTTAGTTTTTCATTTTCTCTTTTTTCAAACATTATTAGATCTAAAGTTTCTCACTTAATCCCACCCTGTCACACTCTCTCTGTCTGTCTCTCCCTCAGTCTCTGTTTCACCCTCTGTCTTTCTCCCTCCTTCTCTCTGTCTGTCTCTCTCCCTCTGGATCTGTCTCCCGCTATGTATTTCTCCATCTAACTCTCTCTCTCTCCCTCTGTCTCTGTTCCATTCTGTCTGTGTCTCTCTCCCACCATCTCTCTCTCCCTCTCTCCATGGACAGCAATGCTGCGAGCCATTCCGTGGTTAATTTTGAATCTGTAACTCGTGCGCTTGTTGGGAATGTCACTGTAGTTTGAGCAAAAACTCAGCCCGAAAACACACACTAAATCCCCAATGCCAGACGGGTCAGACAATGGACATTGTTACTGGGGTTCTGTCAAGGTCTAATTTCACTAACTCTACTGTCCCTCAGTCTTTCACTTCGTTCTTCTCTCCAATTCTCCATTTGTTTACATTTCCCTCTCTCCTTAGTCCTTAACCGCCCTTCACTACATACGTAGAGAAGGAGCTCCCTCAACTGTATACGTACAGAGGGTACTCCCTCCACTTTATACGTAGAGAGGGAGCTCCCTCCACTGGAAACGTTCAGAGGGTGCTCACTCCAGTTTATACATAGAGTGGGAGCTCGCTCAACTGTATAAGTACAGAGGGTGGTCACTCCAGTTTATACGTTGAGAGGGTGCTCGCTCCACTTTATACGAACAGAGGGAGCTCCCTACACTGTATACATAGAGAGGGAGCTCCCTCCACTGTATACGTACAGAGGGTGCTCACTCCAGTTTATACGTAGAGAGGGAGCTCCCTCCACTTCATACGAACAGAGGGAGCTCCCTCCACTTTATACAAAGAGAGGGAGCTCCCTCCTCTTCATACATAAAGAGGGAGCTCCCTCCACTGTATACGTACAGAGGGAGCTCCCTCCACTGGATGCAAAGAGATGGAGCTCCATCCACTTCATGCATAGACAGGGAGCTCCGTCCACTTCATGCATAGAGAGGGAGCTCCGTCCACTTCATGAATAGAGAGGGAGTTCCGTCCACTTTATGCATAGAGAGGGAGCTCCGTCCACTTCATGCATAGACAGGGAGCTCCGTCCACTTCATGCATAGAGAGGGAGCTCCGTCCACTTCATGCATAGAGAGGGAGCTCCGTCCACTTCATGCATAGAGAGGGAGCTCCGTCCACTTCATGCATAGAGAGGGAGCTACGTCCACTTCATGCATAGAGAGGGAGCTCCGTCCACTTCATGCATAGAGAGGGATCTCCGTCCACCTCATGCGTAGAGAGGGAGCTCCGTCCACTTCATGCATAGAGAGGGAGCTCCGTCCACTGGATGCAAAGAGAGGGAGCTCCGTCCACTTTATACATAGAGAGGGAGCTCCGTCCACTTTATACATAGAGAGGGAGCTCCGTCCACTTTATACATAGAGAGGGAGCTCCGTCCACTTTATACATAGAGAGGGAGCTCCGTCCTCTTTATACATAGAGAGGGAGCTCCGTCCACTTTATACATAGAGAGGGAGCTCCGCCCACTTTATGCATAGAGAGGGAGCTCCGTTATCTTTATACATAGAGAGGGAGCTCCGTCCACTTTATGCATAGAGAGGGAGCTCCGTCCACTTTATACGTAGAGAGTGAGCTCCGTCCACTTTATACGTAGAGAGGGAGCTCCGTCCACTTTGTACGTAGAGAGGGAGCCGACTCCACTGGAAAAGTACAGAGGGTGCTCAATCCAGTTTATATGTAGAGAGGGAGCTCCCTCCACTGGATACGTAGAGAGGGAGCTCCCTCCACTTTTTACGTAGAGAGGGAGCTCCCTCCACTTTATACATAAAGAGGGAGCTCGGTCCACTTCATGCATAGAGAGGGAGCTCCGTCCACTTCATGCATAGAGAGGGAGCTCCGTCCACTTCATGCATAGAGAGGGAGCTCCGTCCACTTCATGCATAGAGAGGGAGCTCCATCCACTTCATGCATAGAGAGGGAGCTCCGTCCACTTCATGCATAGAGAGTGAGCTCCGTCCACTTTATACGTAGAGAGGGAGCTCCGTCCACTTTATACGTAGAGAGGGAGCCGACTCCACTGGAAACGTACAGAGGGTGCTCAATCCAGTTTATATGTAGAGAGGGAGCTCCCTCCACTGGATACGTAGAAAGGGAGCTCCGTCCACTTTATGCATAGGGACGGATCTCCCTCCACTTTATACGTAGAGAGGGAGCTCCGTCCTCTTTATACATAGAGAGGGAGCTCCGTCCACTTTATACATAGAGAGGGAGCTCCGCCCACTTTATGCATAGAGAGGGAGCTACGTCCACTTTATACATAGAGAGGGAGCTCCGTCCACTTTATGCATAGAGAGGGAGCTCCGTCCACTTTATACGTAGAGAGTGATCTCCGTCCACTTTCTACGTAGAGAGGGAGCCGACTCCACTGGAAAAGTACAGAGGGTGCTCAATCCAGTTTATATGTAGAGAGGGAGCTCCCTCCACTGGATACGGAGAGAGGGAGCTCCGTCCACTTTATGCATAGAGAGGGAGCTCCGTCCACTTCATGCATAGAGAGGGAGCTCCGTCCACTTCATGCATGGAGAGGGAGCTCCGTCCACTTCATGCATAGAGAGGGAGCTCCGT
Source organism: Heterodontus francisci (assembly GCF_036365525.1). NCBI lineage: Eukaryota > Metazoa > Chordata > Chondrichthyes > Heterodontiformes > Heterodontidae > Heterodontus > Heterodontus francisci. Next base: position 89,597,585 of record NC_090391.1, on the reverse strand, counting down.
CCACTTCATGCATAGAGAGGGAGCTCCGTCCACTTCATGCATAGAGAGGGAGCTCCGTCCACTTTATGCATAGAGAGGGAGCTCCGTCCACTTTATACATAGAGAGGGAGCTCCGTCCACTTTATCCGTAGAGAGTGAGCTCCGTCCACTTTATATGTAGAGAGGGAGCTCCGTCCACTTTATACGTAGAGAGGGAGCCGACTCCACTGGAAACGTACAGAGGGTGCTCAATCCAGTTTATATGTAGAGAGGGAGCTCCCTCCACTTTATACATAGGGACGGATCTCCCTCCACTTTATACGTAGAGAGGGGGCTCCCTCCACTTTATACGTGGAGAGGGAGCTCCCTCCACTTTATACATAAAGAGGGAGCTCCGTCCACTTCATGCATAGAGAGGCAGCTCCGTCCACTTCATACATAGAGAGGGAGCTCCGTCCACTTCATGCATAGAGAGGGAGCTCCGTCCACTTCATGCATGGAGAGGGAGCTCCGTCCACTTTATGCATAGAGAGGGAGCTCCGTCCACTTTATACATAGAGAGGGAGCTCCGTCCTCTTTATACATAGAGAGGGAGCTCCGTCCACTTTATACATAGAGAGGGAGCTCCGTCCACTTTATACATAGAGAGGGAGCTCCGTCCACTTTATACATAGAGAGGGAGCTCCGTCCACTTTATACGTAGAGAGGGAGCTCCGTCCACTTTATACGTAGAGAGGGAGCCGACTCCACTGGAAACGTACAGAGGGTCCTCAATCCAGTTTATATGTAGAGAGGGAGCTCCCTCCACTGGATACGTAGAGAGGGAGATCCCTCCACTTTATCGATAGAGAGGGAGCTCCGTCCACTTGATACGTAGAGAGGGAGCTCCCTCCACTTTATACATAGAGAGGGAGCTCCCTCCACTTTATACATAGAGAGGGCGCTCCGTCCACTTCATGCATAGAGAGGGAGCTCCGTCCACTTCATGCATAGAGAGGGAGCTCCGTCCACTTCAGGCATAGAGAGGGAGCTCCGTCCACTTCATGCATAGAGAGGGAGCTTCGTCCACTTTATTCATAGAGAGGGAGCTCCGTCCACTTCATGCATAGAGAGGGAGCTCCGTCCACTTCATGCATAGAGAGGGAGCTCCGTCTACTTCATGCATAGAGAGGGAGCTCCGTCCACTTCATGCATAGAGAGGGAGCTCCGTCCACTTCATGCATAGAGAGGGAGCTCCGTCCACTTCATGCATAGAGAGGGAGCTCCGTCCACTTCATGCATACTGAGGGAGCTCCGTCAACTTCATGCATAGAGAGGGTGCTCTGTCCACTTCATGCATAGAGAGGGAGCTCCGTCCACTTTATAGATAGAGAGGGAGCTCCCTCCACTTTGTACATAGTGAGCGAGTTCCGTTCTCTTTATACATAGAGAGGGAGCTCCGTCCACTTTATGCCTAGAGAGGGAGCTCCGTCCACTTTATACATAGAGAGGGAGCTCCGCCCACTTTATGCATAGAGAGGGAGCTCCGTTATCTTTATACAAAGAGAGGGAGCTCCGTCCACTTTATGCATAGAGAGGGAGCTCCGTCCACTTTATACGTAGAGAGTGAGCTCCGTCCACTTTATAAGTAGCGAGGGAGTTCCGTCCACTTTGTACGTAGAGAGGGAGCCGACTCCACTGGAAACGTACAGAGGGTGCTCAATCCAGTTTATATGTAGAGAGGGAGCTCCCTCCACTGGATACGTAGAGAGGGAGCTCCGTCCACTTTATGCATAGGAACGGATCTCCCTCCACTTTATACGTAGAGAGGGAGCTCCCTCCACTTTTTACGTAGAGAGGGAGCTCCCTCCACTTTATACATAAAGAGGGAGCTCCGTCCACTTCATGCATAGAGAGGGAGCTCCGTCCACTTCATGCATAGAGAGGGAGCTCCGTCCACTTCATGCATAGAGAGGGAGCTCCGTCCACTTCATGCATAGAGAGGGAGCTCCGTCCACTTCATGCATAGAGAGGGAGCTCCGTCCACTTCATGCATAGAGAGGGAGCTCCGTCCACTTCATGCATAGAGAGTGAGCTCCGTCCACTTTATACGTAGAGAGGGAGCTCCGTCCACTTTATACGTAGAGAGGGAGCCGACTCCACTGGAAACGTACAGAGGGTGCTCAATCCAGCTTATATGTAGAGAGGGAGCTCCCTCCACTGGATACGTAGAAAGGGAGCTCCGTCCACTTTATGCATAGGGACGGATCTCCCTCCACTTTATACGTAGAGAGGGAGCTCCGTCCACTTTATACATAGAGAGGGAGCTCCGTCCACTTTATACATAGAGAGGGAGCTCCGCCCACTTTATGCATAGAGAGGGAGCTGCGTCCACTTTATACATAGAGAGGGAGCTCCGTCCACTTTATGCATAGAGAGGGAGCTCCGTCCACTTTATACGTAGAGAGTGAGCTCCGTCCACTTTCTACGTAGAGAGGGAGCCGACTCCACTGGAAACGTACAGAGGGTGCTCAATCCAGTTTATATGTAGAGAGGGAGCTCCCTCCACTGGATACGTAGAGAGGGAGCTCCGTCCACTTCATGCATAGAGAGGGAGCTCCGTCCACTTCATGCATAGAGAGGGAGCTCCGTCCACTTCATGCATGGAGATGGAGCTCCGTCCACTTCATGCATAGAGAGGGAGCTCCGTCCACTTTATGCATAGAGAGGGAGCTCCGTCCACTTTATACATAGAGAGGGAGTTCCGTCCACTTTATACATAGAGAGGGAGCTCCGTCCTCTTTATACATAGAGAGGGAGCTCCGTCCACTTTATACATAGAGAGGGAGCTCCGTCCACTTTATACATAGAGAGGGATCTCCGTCCACTTTATACATAGAGAGGGAGCTCCGTCCACTTTATCCGTAGAGAGTGAGCTCCGTCCACTTTATATGTAGAGAGGAGCTCCGTCCACTTTATACGTAGAGAGGGAGCCGACTCCACTGGAAACGTACAGAGGGTGCTCAATCCAGTTTATATGTAGAGAGGGAGCTCCCTCCACTTTATACATAGGGACGGATCTCCCTCCACTTTATACGTAGAGAGGGGGCTCCCTCCACTTTATACGTAGAGAGGGAGCTCCCTCCACTTTATACATAAAGAGGGAGCTCCGTCCACTTCATGCATAGAGAGGCAGTTCCGTCCACTTCATACATAGAGAGGGAGCTCCGTCCACTTCATGCATAGAGAGGGAGCTCCGTCCACTTCATGCATGGAGAGGGAGCTCCGTCCACTTTATGCACAGAGAGGGAGCTCCGTCCACTTTGTACAAAGAGAGGGAGCTCCGTCCTCTTTATACATAGAGAGGGAGCTCCGTCCACTTTATACATAGAGAGGGAGCTCCGTCCACTTTATACATAGAGAGGGAGCTCCGTCCACTTTATACATAGAGAGGGAGCTCCGTCCACTTTATACGTAGAGAGGGAGCTCCGTCCACTTTATACGTAGAGAGGGAGCCGACTCCACTGGAAACGTACAGAGGTTCCTCAATCCAGTTTATATGTAGAGAGGGATCTCCCTCCACTGGATACGTAGAGAGGGAGATCCCTCCACTTTATCGATAGAGAGGGAGCTCCGTCCACTTGATACGTAGAGAGGGAGCTCCCTCCACTTTATACATAGAGAGGGAGCTCCCTCCACTTTATACATAGAGAGGGCGCTCCCTCCACTTCATGTATAGAGAGGGAGCTCCGTCCACTTCATGCATAGAGAGGGAGCTCCGTCCACTTCATGCATAGAGAGGGAGCTCCGTCCACTTCATGAATAGAGAGGGAGCTCCGTCCACTTCATGCATAGAGAGGGAGCTCCGTCCACTTCATGCATAGAGATGGAGCTCCGTCCACTTCATGCATAGAGAGGGAGCTCCGTCTACTTCATGCATAGAGAGGGAGCTCCGTCCACTTCATGCATAGAGAGGGAGCTCCGTCCACTTCATGCATAGAGAGGGAGCTCCGTCCACTTCATGCATAGAGAGGGAGCTCCGTCCACTTCATGCATACTGAGGGAGCTCCGTCCACTTCATGCATAGAGAGGGTGCTCTGTCCACTTCATGCATAGAGAGGGTGCTCCGTCCACTTTATAGATAGAGAGGGAGCTCCCTCCACTTTGTACATAGTGAGCGAGTTCCGTTCTCTTTATACATAGAGAGGGAGCTCCGTCCACTTTATGCATAGAGAGGGAGCTCCGTCCACTTTATACATAGAGAGGGAGCTCCCTCCACTTGATATGTAGAGAGGGAGCCGACTCCACTGGAAACGTAGAGAGGGAGCCGACGCCACTGGAAACGTACAGAGGGTGCTCAATCCAGTTTATATGTAGAGAGGGTGCTCCCTCCACTGGATACGTATAGAGGGAGATCCCTCCACTTTATCGATGGAGAGGGAGCTCCGTCCGCTTGATACGTAGAGAGGGAGCTCCCTCCACTTTATACATAGAGAGGGAGCTCCCTCCACTTTATACATAGAGAGGGCGCTCCCTCCACTTTATACATAGAGATGGAGCTCCGGCCACTTTATATACAGAGAGGGAGCTCCGTCCACTTCATGCATAGAGAGGGAGCTCCGTCCACTTCATCCATCGAGAGGGAGCTCCGTCCAATTCATCCATGGAGAGGGAGCTCCGTCCACTTCATGCATAGAGAGGGAGTTCCGTCCACTTCATGAATAGAGAGGGAGTTCCGTCCACTTCATGCATAGAGAGGGAGCTCCGTCCACTTCATGCATAGACAGGGAGCTCCGTCCACTTCATGCATAGAGAGGGAGCTCCGTCCACTTCATGCATAGAGAGGGAGCTCCGTCCACTTCATGCATAGAGAGGGAGCTCCGTCCACTTCATGCATAGAGAGGGAGCTCCGTCCACTTCATGCATAGAGAGGGAGCTCCGTCCACTTCATGCATAGAGAGGGATCTCCGTCCACCACATGCGTAGAGAGGGAGCTCCGTCCACTTCATGCATAGAGAGGGAGCTCCGTCCACTGGATGCAAAGAGAGGGAGCTCCGTCCACTTTATACATAGAGAGGGAGCTCCGTCCACGTTATACATAGAGAGGGAGCTCCGTCCACTTTATAAATAGAGAGGGAGCTCCGTCCACTTTATACATAGAGAGGGAGCTCCGTCCACTTTATACATAGAGAGGGAGCTCCGTCCGCTTTATACATAGAGAGGGAGCTCCGCCCACTTTATGCATAGAGAGGGAGCTCCGTTATCTTTATACACAGAGAGGGAGCTCCGTCCACTTTATGCATAGAGAGGGAGCTCCGTCCACTTTATACGTAGAGAGTGAGCTCCGTCCACTTTATACGTAGAGAGGGAGCTCCGTCCACTTTATACGTAGAGAGGGAGCCGACTCCACTGGAAACGTACAGAGGGTGCTCAATCCAGTTTATATGTAGAGAGGGAGCTCCCTCCACTGGATACGTAGAGAGGGAGCTCCGTCCACTTTATGCATAGGGACGGATCTCCCTCCACTTTATACGTAGAGAGGGAGCTCCCTCCACTTTTTACGTAGAGAGGGAGCTCCCTCCACTTTATACATAAAGAGGGAGCTCCGTCCACTTCATGCATAGAGAGGGAGCTCCGTCCACTTTATACGTAGAGAGTGAGCTCCGTCCACTTTCTACGTAGAGAGGGAGCCGACTCCACTGGAAACGTACAGAGGGTGCTCAATCCAGTTTATATGTAGAGAGGGAGCTCCCTCCACTGGATACGTAGAGAGGGAGCTCCGTCCACTTCATGCATAGAGAGGGAGCTCCGTCCACTTCATGCATAGAGAGGGAGCTCCGTCCACTTCATGCATAGAGATGGAGCTCCGTCCACTTCATGCATAGAGAGGGAGCTCCGTCCACTTTATGCATAGAGAGGGAGCTCCGTCCACTTTATACATAGAGAGGGAGTTCCGTCCACTTTATACATAGAGAGGGAGCTCCGTCCTCTTTATACATAGAGAGGGAGCTCCGTCCACTTTATACATAGAGAGGGAGCTCCGTCCACTTTATACATAGAGAGGGATCTCCGTCCACTTTATACATAGAGAGGGAGCTCCGTCCACTTTATCCGTAGAGAGTGAGCTCCGTCCACTTTATATGTAGAGAGGGAGCTCCGTCCACTTTATACGTAGAGAGGGAGCCGACTCCACTGGAAACGTACAGAGGGTGCTCAATCCAGTTTATATGTAGAGAGGGAGCTCCCTCCACTTTATACATAGGGACGGATCTCCCTCCACTTTATACGTAGAGAGGGGGCTCCCTCCACTTTATACGTAGAGAGGGAGCTCCCTCCACTTTATAAATAAAGAGGGAGCTCCGTCCACTTCATGCATAGAGAGGCAGCTCCGTCCACTTCATACATAGAGAGGGAGCTCCGTCCACTTCATGCATAGAGAGGGAGCTCCGTCCACTTCATGCATGGAGAGGGAGCTCCGTCCACTTTATGCATAGAGAGGGAGCTCCGTCCACTTTATACATAGACAGGGAGCTCCGTCCTCTTTATACATAGAGAGGGAGCTCCGTCCACTTTATACATAGAGAGGGAGCTCCGTCCACTTTATACATAGAGAGGGAGCTCCGTCCACTTTATACATAGAGAGGGAGCTCCGTCCACTTTATACGTAGAGAGGGAGCTCCGTCCACTTTATACGTAGAGAGGGAGCCGACTCCACTGGAAACGTACAGAGGTTCCTCAATCCAGTTTATATGTAGAGAGGGAGCTCCCTCCACTGGATACGTAGAGAGGGAGATCCCTCCACTTTATCGATAGAGAGGGAGCTCCGTCCACTTGATACGTAGAGAGGGAGCTCCCTCCACTTTATACATAGAGAGGGAGCTCCCTCCACTTTATACATAGAGAGGGCGCTCCCTCCACTTCATGTATAGAGAGGGAGCTCCGTCCACTTCATGCATAGAGAGGGAGCTCCGTCCACTTCATGCATAGAGAGGGAGCTCCGTCCACTTCATGAATAGAGAGGGAGCTCCGTCCACTTCATGCATAGAGAGGGAGCTCCGTCCACTTCAAGCATAGAGAGGGAGCTCCGTCCACTTCATGCATAGAGAGGGAGCTCCGTCTACTTCATGCATAGAGAGGGAGCTCCGTCCACTTCATGCATAGAGAGGGAGCTCCGTCCACTTCATGCATAGAGAGGGAGCTCCGTCCACTTCATGCATAGAGAGGGAGCTCCGTCCACTTCATGCATACTGAGGGAGCTCCGTCCACTTCATGCATAGAGAGGGTGCTCTGTCCACTTCATGCATAGAGAGGGAGCTCCGTCCACTTTATAGATAGAGAGGGAGCTCCCTCCACTTTGTACATAGTGAGCGAGTTCCGTTCTCTTTATACATAGAGAGGGAGCTCCGTCCACTTTATGCATAGAGAGGGAGCTCCGTCCACTTTATACATAGAGAGGGAGCTCCCTCCACTTGATATGTAGAGAGGGAGCCGACTCCACTGGAAACGTAGAGAGGGAGCCGACGCCACTGGAAACGTACAGAGGGTGCTCAATCCAGTTTATATGTAGAGAGGGTGCTCCCTCCACTGGATACGTAGAGAGGGAGATCCCTCCACTTTATCGATGGAGAGGGAGCTCCGTCCGCTTGATACGTAGAGAGGGAGCTCCCTCCACTTTATACATAGAGAGGGAGCTCCCTCCACTTTATACATAGAGAGGGCGCTCCCTCCACTTTATACATAGAGATGGAGCTCCGGCCACTTTATATACAGAGAGGGAGCTCCGTCCACTTCATGCATAGAGAGGGAGCTCCGTCCACTTCATCCATCGAGAGGGAGCTCCGTCCAATTCATCCATGGAGAGGGAGCTCCGTCCACTTCATGCATAGAGAGGGAGTTCCGTCCACTTCATGAATAGAGAGGGAGTTCCGTCCACTTCATGCATAGAGAGGGAGCTCCGTCCACTTCATGCATAGACAGGGAGCTCCGTCCACTTCATGCATAGAGAGGGAGCTCCGTCCACTTCATGCATAGAGAGGGAGCTCCGTCCACTTCATGCATAGAGAGGGAGCTCCGTCCACTTCATGCATAGAGAGGGAGCTCCGTCCACTTCATGCATAGAGAGGGAGCTCCGTCCACTTCATGCATAGAGAGGGATCTCCGTCCACCTCATGCGTAGAGAGGGAGCTCCGTCCACTTCATGCATAGAGAGGGAGCTCCGTCCACTGGATGCAAAGAGAGGGAGCTCCGTCCACTTTATACATAGAGAGGGAGCTCCGTCCACGTTATACATAGAGAGGGAGCTCCGTCCACTTTATAAATAGAGAGGGAGCTCCGTCCACTTTATACATAGAGAGGGAGCTCCGTCCACTTTATACATAGAGAGGGAGCTCCGTACGCTTTATACATAGAGAGGGAGCTCCGCCCACTTTATGCATAGAGAGGGAGCTCCGTTATCTTTATACACAGAGAGGGAGCTCCGTCCACTTTATGCATAGAGAGGGAGCTCCGTCCACTTTATACGTAGAGAGTGAGCTCCGTCCACTTTATACGTAGAGAGGGAGCTCCGTCCACTTTATACGTAGAGAGGGAGCCGACTCCACTGGAAACGTACAGAGGGTGCTCAATCCAGTTTATATGTAGAGAGGGAGCTCCCTCCACTGGATACGTAGAGAGGGAGCTCCGTCCACTTTATGCATAGGGACGGATCTCCCTCCACTTTATACGTAGAGAGGGAGCTCCCTCCACTTTTTACGTAGAGAGGGAGCTCCCTCCACTTTATACATAAAGAGGGAGCTCCGTCCACTTCATGCATAGAGAGGGAGCTCCGTCCACTTCATGCATAGAGAGGGAGCTCCGTCCACTTCATGCATAGAGAGGGAGCTCCGTCCACTTCATGCATAGAGAGGGAGCTCCGTCCACTTCATGCATAGAGAGGGAGCTCCGTCCACTTCATGCATAGAGAGTGAGCACCGTCCACTTTATACGTAGAGAGGGAGCTCCGTCCACTTTATACGTAGAGAGGGAGCCGACTCCACTGGAAACGTACAGAGGGTGCTCAATCCAGTTTATATGTAGAGAGGGAGCTCCCTCCACTGGATACGTAGAAAGGGAGCTCCGTCCACTTTATGCATAGGGACGGATCTCCCTCCACTTTATACGTAGAGAGGGAGCTCCGTCCACTTTATACATAGAGAGGGAGCTCCGTCCACTTCATGCATAGAGAGTGAGCTCCGTCCACTTTATACATAGAGAGGGAGCTCCGTCCACTTTATACATAGAGAGGGAGCTCCGCCCACTTTCTGCATAGAGAGGGAGCTGCGTCCACTTTATACATAGAGAGGGAGCTCCGTCCACTTTATGCATAGAGAGGGAGCTCCGTCCACTTTATACGTAGAGAGTGAGCTCCGTCCACTTTCTACGTAGAGAGGGAGCCGACTCCACTGGAAACGTACAGAGGGTGCTCAATCCAGTTTATATGTAGAGAGGGAGCTCCCTCCACTGGATACGTAGAGAGGGAGCTCCGTCCACTTTATGCATAGGGACGGATCTCCCTCCACTTTATACGTAGAGAGGGAGCTCCCTCCACTTTATACGTAGAGAGGGAGCTCCCTCCACTTTATACATAAAGAGGGAGCTCCGTCCACTTCATGCATAGAGAGGGAGCTCCGTACACTTCATGCATAGAGAGGGAGCTCCGTCCACTTCATGCATAGAGAGGGAGCTACGTCCACTTCATGCATAGAGAGGGAGCTCCGTCCACTTCATGCATAGAGAGTGAGCTCCGTCCACTTTATACGTAGAGAGGGAGCTCCGTCCACTTTATACGTAGAGAGGGAGCCGACTCCACTGGAAACGAACAGAGGGTGCTCAATCCAGTTTATATGTAGACAGGGAGCTCCCTCCACTGGATACGTAGAGAGGGAGCTCCCTCCACTTTATACATAGGGACGGATCTCCCTCCACTTTATACGTAGAGACGGAGCTCCCTCCACTTTATACATAAAGAGGGAGCTCCGTCCACTTCATGCATAGAGAGGGAGCTCCGTCCACTTCATACATAGAGAGGGAGCTCCGTCCACTTCATGCATAGAGAGGGAGCTCCGTCCACTTCATGCATAGAGAGGGAGCTCCGTCCACTTCATGCATAGAGAGGGAGCTCCGTCCACTTCATGCATAGAGAGGGAGCTCCGTCCACTTCATGCATTGAGAGGGAGCTCCGTCCACTTTATGCATAGAGAGGGAGCTCCGTCCACTTTATACATAGAGAGGGAGCTCCGTCCACTTTATACATAGAGAGGGAGCTCCGTCCTCTTTATACATAGAGAGGGAGCTCCGTCCACTTTATACATAGAGAGGGAGCTCCGTCCACTTTATACATAGAGAGGGAGCTCCGTCCACTTTATCCGTAGAGAGTGAGCTCCGTCCACTTTATATGTAGAGAGGGAGCTCCGTCCACTTTATACGTAGAGAGGGAGCCGACTCCACTGGAAACGTACAGAGGGTGCTCAATCCAGTTGATATGTAGAGAGGGAGCTCCCTCCACTTTATACATAGGGACGGATCTCCCTCCACTTTATACGTAGAGAGGGGGCTCCCTCCACTTTATAAGTAGAGAGGGAGCTCCCTCCACTTTATACATAAAGAGGTAGCTCCGTCCACTTCATGCATAGAGAGGGAGCTCCGTCCACTTCATACATAGAGAGGGAGCTCCGTCCACTTCAGACATAGAGAGGGAGCTCCCTCCACTGTGTACGTACAGAGGGAGCTCCCTCCACTGGATGCAAAGAGATGGAGCTCCATCCACTTTATACATAGAGAGGGAGCTCCGTCCACTTTATACATAGAGAGGGAGCTCCGTCCACATTATACATAGAGAGGGAGCTCCGTCCACTGTATACATAGAGAGGGAGCTCCGTCCACTTTATACATAGAGAGGGAGCTGCGTCCGCTTTATACATAGAGAGGGAGCTCCGTCCACTTTATACATAGAGAGGGAGCTCCGTCCACTTTATACATAGAGAGGGAGCTCCGTCCACTTTATACATAGAGAGGGAGCTCCGTCCACTTTATACATAGAGAGGGAGCTCCGTCCACTTTATACATAGAGAGGGAGCTCCGTCCACTTTATACATAGAGAGGGAGCTCCGTCCACTTTATACATAGAGAGGCAGCTCCGTCCACTTTATACCTAGATAGGGAGCTCCGTCCACTTTATACATAGAGAGGGAGCTCCGTCCACATTATACATAGAGAGGGAGCTCCGCCCACTTTATGCATAGAGAGGGAGCTCCGTCCACTTTATACATAGAGAGGGAGCTCCGTCCACTTTATGCATAGAGAGGGAGCTCCGTCCACTTTATACGTAGAGAGTGAACTCCGTCCACTTTATACGTAGAGAGGGAGCTCCGTCCACTTTATACATAGAGAGGGAGCTCCGTCCACTTTATCCGTAGAGAGTGAGCTCCGTCCACTTTATATGTAGAGAGGGAGCTCCGTCCACTTTATACGTAGAGAGGGAGCCGACTCCACTGGAAACGTACAGAGGGTGCTCAATCCAGTTGATATGTAGAGAGGGAGCTCCCTCCACTTTATACATAGGGACGGATCTCCCTCCACTTTATACGTAGAGAGGGGGCTCCCTCCACTTTATAAGTAGAGAGGGAGCTCCCTCCACTTTATACATAAAGAGGTAGCTCCGTCCACTTCATGCATAGAGAGGGAGCTCCGTCCACTTCATACATAGAGAGGGAGCTCCGTCCACTTTATACATAGAGAGGGAGCTGCGTCCGATTTATACATAGAGAGTGAACTCCGTCCACTTTATACGTAGAGAGGGAGCTCCATCCACTTTATACGTAGAGAGGGAGCCGACTCCACTGGAAACGTACAGAGGGTGCTCAATCCAGTTTATATGTAGAGAGGGAGCTCCCCCCACTGGATACGTAGAGAGGGAGCTCCGTCCACTTTATGCATAGGGACGGATCTCCCTCCACTTTATACGTAGAGAGGGAGCTCCCTCCACTTTATACGTAGAGAGGGAGCTCCCTCCACTTTATACATAAAGAGGGAGCTCCGTCCACTTCATGCATAGAGAGGGAGCTCCGTCCACTTCATGCATAGAGAGGGAGCTCCGTCCACTTCATGCATAGAGAGGGAGCTCCGTCCACTTCATGCATAGAGAGGGAGCTCCGTCCACTTCATGCACAGAGAGTGAGCTCCGTCCACTTTATACATAGAGAGGGAGCTCCGTCCACTTTATACGTAGAGAGGGAGCCGACTCCACTGGAAACGTACAGAGGGTGCTCAATCCAGTTTATATGTAGACAGGGAGCTCCCTCCACTGGATACGTAGAGAGGAAGCTCCCTCCACTTTATACATAGGGACGGATCTCCCTCCACTTTATACGTAGAGAGGGAGCTCCCTCCACTTTATACGTAGAGAGGGAGCTCCGTCCACTTCATGCATAGAGAGGGAGCTCCGTCCACTTCATACATAGAGAGGGAGCTCCATCCACTTCATGCATAGAGAGGGAGCTCCGTCCACTTCATGCATAGAGAGGGAGCTCCGTCCACTTTATGCATAGAGAGGGAGCTCCGTCCACTTTATACACAGAGAGGGAGCTCAGTCCACTTTATACATAGAGAGGGAGCTCCGTCCTCTTTATACATAGAGAGGGAGCTCCGTCCACTTTATACATAGAGAGGGAGCTCCTTCCACTTTATACATAGAGAGGGATCTCCGTCCACTTTATACATATAGAGGGAGCTCCGTCCACTTTATCCGTAGAGAGTGAGCTCCGTCCACTTTATACGTAGAGAGGGAGCTCCGTCCACTTTATACGTAGAGAGGGAGCCGACTCCACTGGAAACGTACAGAGGGTGCTCAATCCAGTTTATATGTAGAGAGCGAGCTCCCTCCACTTTATACATAGGGACGGATCTCCCTCCACTTTATACGTAGAGAGGGGGCTCCCTCCACTTTATACGTAGAGAGGGAGCTCCCTCCACTTTATACATAAAGAGGGAGCTCCGTCCACTTCATGCATAGAGAGGGAGCTCCGTCCACTTCATACATAGAGAGGGAGCTCCGTCCACTTCATGCATAGAGAGGGAGCTCCGTCCACTTCATGCATAGAGAGGGAGCTACGTCCAATTCATGCATAGAGAGGGAGCTCCGTCCACTTCATGCATAGAGAGGGAGCTCCGTCCACTTCATGCATGGAGAGGGAGCTCCGTCCACTTTATGCATAGAGAGGGAGCTCCGTCCACTTTATACATAGAGAGGGAGTTCCGTCCTCTTTATACATAGAGAGGGAGCTCCGTCCACTTTATACATAGAGAGGGAGCTCCGTCCACTTTATACATAGAGAGGGAGCTCCGTCCACTTTATACATAGAGAGGGAGCTCCGTCCACTTTATCCGTAGAGAGGGAGCTCCGTCCACTTTATACGTAGAGAGGGAGCTCCGTCCACTTTATACGTTGAGAGGGAGCCGACTCCACTGGAAACGTACAGAGGGTCGTCAATCCAGTTTATATGTAGAGAGGGAGCTCCCTCCACTGGATACGTAGAGAGGGAGCTCCCTCCACTTTATACGTAGAGAGGGAGCTCCCTCCACTTTATACATAAAGAGGGAGCCACATCCACTTCATGCATCGAGAGGGAGCTCCGTCCACTTCATGCATAGAGAGGGAGCTCCGTCCACTTCATGCATAGAGAGGGAGCTCCGTCCACTTCATGCATAGAGAGGGAGCTCCGTCCACTTCATGCGTCGAGAGTGAGCTCCGTCCACTTTATACGTAGAGAGGGAGCTCTGTCCACTTTATACGTAGAGAGGGAGGCGACTCCACTGGAAACGTACAGAGGGTGCTCAATCCAGTTTATATGTAGAGAGGGAGCTCCCTCCACTTTATACATAGGGACGGATCTCCCTCCACTTTATACGTAGAGAGGGAGCTCCCTCCACTTTTTACGTAGAGAGGGAGGTCCCTCCACCTTATACATAAAGAGGGAGATCCGTCCACTTCGTGCATAGAGAGGGAGCTCCGTCCACTTCATGCATAGAGAGGGAGCTCCGTCCACATCATGCATAGAGAGGGAGCTCCGTCCACTTCATACATAGAGAGGGAGCTCCGTCCACTTCATGCATAGAGAGGGAGCTCCGTCCACTTCATGCATAGAGAGGGAGCTCCCTCCACTTTATACGTAGAGAGGGAGCTCCCTCCACTTTATACATAAAGAGGGAGCTCCGTCCACTTCATGCATAGAGAGGGAGTTCCGTCCACTTCATACACAGAGAGGGAGCTCCGTCCACTTCATGCATAGAGAGGGAGCTCCGTCCACTTCATGCGTAGAGAGGGAGCTCCGTCCACTTCATGCACAGAGAGGGAGCTCAGTCCACTTCATGCATAGAGAGGGAGCTCCGTCCACTTCATGCATGGAGAGGGAGCTCCGTCCACTTTATGCATAGAGAGGGAGCTCCGTCCACTTTATACATAGAGAGGGAGCTCCGTCCTCTTTATACACAGAGAGGGAGCTCCGTCCACTTTATACATAGAGAGGGAGCTCCGTCCACTTTATACATAGAGAGGGAGCTCCGTCCACTGGATGCAAAGAGAGGGAGCTCCGTCCACTTTATACATAGAGAGGGAGCTCCGTCCACTTTATACATAGAGAGGGAGCTCCGCCCACTTTATGCATAGAGAGGGAGCTCCGTCCACTTTATACATAGAGAGGGAGCTCCGTCCACTTTATGCATAGAGAGGGAGCTCCGTCCACTTTATACATAGAGAGGGAGCTCCGTCCACTTTATACATAGAGAGGGAGCTCCGTCCACTTTATCCGTAGAGAGTGAGCTCCGTCCACTTTATATGTAGAGAGGGAGCTCCGTCCACTTTATACGTAGAGAGGGAGCCGACTCCACTGGAAACGTACAGAGGGTGCTCAATCCAGTTGATATGTAGAGAGGGAGCTCCCTCCACTTTATACATAGGGACGGATCTCCCTCCACTTTATACGTAGAGAGGGGGCTCCCTCCACTTTATAAGTAGAGAGGGAGCTCCCTCCACTTTATACATAAAGAGGTAGCTCCGTCCACTTCATGCATAGAGAGGGAGCTCCGTCCACTTCATACATAGAGAGGGAGCTCCGTCCACTTCAGACATAGAGAGGGAGCTCCCTCCACTGTGTACGTACAGAGGGAGCTCCCTCCACTGGATGCAAAGAGATGGAGCTCCATCCACTTTATACATAGAGAGGGAGCTCCGTCCACTTTATACATAGAGAGGGAGCTCCGTCCACATTATACATAGAGAGGGAGCTCCGTCCACTGTATACATAGAGAGGGAGCTCCATCCACTTTATACATAGAGAGGGAGCTCCGTCCACTTTATACATAGAGAGGGAGCTCCGTCCACATTATACATAGAGAGGGAGCTCCGTCCACTGTATACATAGAGAGGGAGCTCCGTCCACTTTATACATAGAGAGGGAGCTGCGTCCGCTTTATACATAGAGAGGGAGCTCCGTCCACTTTATACATAGAGAGGGAGCTCCGTCCACTTTATACATAGAGAGGGAGCTCCGTCCACTTTATACATAGAGAGGGAGCTCCGTCCACTTTATACATAGAGAGGGAGCTCCGTCCACTTTATACATAGAGAGGGAGCTCCGTCCACTTTATACATAGAGAGGGAGCTCCGTCCACTTTATACATAGAGAGGCAGCTCCGTCCACTTTATACATAGATAGGGAGCTCCGTCCACTTAATACATAGAGAGGGAGCTCCGTCCACATTATACATAGAAAGGGAGCTCCGCCCACTTTATGCATAGAGAGGGAGCTCCGTCCACTTTATACATAGAGAGGGAGCTCCGTCCACTTTATGCATAGAGAGGGAGCTCCGTCCACTTTATATGTAGAGAGGGAGCTCCCCCCACTGGATACGTAGAGAGGGAGCTCCATCCACTTTATACGTAGAGAGGGAGCCGACTCCACTGGAAACGTACAGAGGGTGCTCAATCCAGTTTATATGTAGAGAGGGAGCTCCCCCCACTGGATACATAGAGAGGGAGCTCCGTCCACTTTATACATAGAGAGGGAGCTCCTTCCACTTTATACATAGAGAGGGATCTCCGTCCACTTTATACATAGAGAGGGAGCTCCGTCCACTTTATCCGTAGAGAGTGAGCTCCATCCGCTTTATACGTAGAGAGGGAGCTCCGTCCACTTTATACGTAGAGAGGGAGCCGACTCCACTGGAAACGTACAGAGGGTGCTCAATCCAGTTTATATGTAGAGAGCGAGCTCCCTCCACTTTATACATAGGGACGGATCTCCCTCCACTTTATACGTAGAGAGGGGGCTCCCTCCACTTTATACGTAGAGAGGGAGCTCCCTCCACTTTATACATAAAGAGGGAGCTCCGTCCACTTCATGCATAGAGAGGGAGCTCCGTCCACTTCATACATAGAGAGGGAGCTCCGTCCACTTCATGCATAGAGAGGGAGCTCCGTCCACTTCATGCATAGAGAGGGAGCTCCGTCCACTTCATGCATAGAGAGGGAGCTCCGTCCACTTCATGCATAGAGAGGGAGCTCCGTCCACTTCATGCATGGAGAGGGAGCTCCGTCCACTTTATGCATAGAGATGGAGCTCCGTCCACTTTATACATAGAGAGGGAGTTCCGTCCTCTTTATACATAGAGAGGGAGCTCCGTCCACTTTATACATAGAGAGGGAGCTCCGTCCACTTTATACATAGAGAGGGAGCTCCGTCCACTTTATACATAGAGAGGGAGCTCCGTCCACTTTATCCGTAGAGAGGGAGCTCCGTCCACTTTATACGTCGAGAGGGAGCTCCGTCCACTTTATACGTTGAGAGGGAGCCGACTCCACTGGAAACGTACAGAGGGTCGTCAATCCAGTTTATATGTAGAGAGGGAGCTCCCTCCACTGGATACGTAGAGAGTGAGCTCCGTCCACTTGATACATATGGGACGGATCTCCCTCCACTTTATACGTAGAGAGGGAGCTCCCTCCACTTTATACGTAGAGAGGGAGCTCCCTCCACTTTATACATAAAGAGGGAGCCACATCCACTTCATGCATCGAGAGGGAGCTCCGTCCACTTCATGCATAGAGAGGGAGCTCCGTCCACTTCATGCATAGAGAGGGAGCTCCGTCCACTTCATGCATAGAGAGGGAGCTCCGTCCACTTCATGCGTCGAGAGTGAGCTCCGTCCACTTTATACGTAGAGAGGGAGCTCTGTCCACTTTATACGTAGAGAGGGAGGCGACTCCACTGGAAACGTACAGAGGGTGCTCAATCCAGTTTATATGTAGAGAGGGAGCTCCCTCCACTTTATACATAGGGACGGATCTCCCTCCACTTTATACGTAGAGAGGGAGCTCCCTCCACTTTTTACGTAGAGAGGGAGGTCCCTCCACCTTATACATAAAGAGGGAGCTCCGTCCACTTCATGCATAGAGAGGGAGCTCCGTCCACTTCATGCATAGAGAGGGAGCTCCGTCCACTTCATGCATAGAGAGGGAGCTCCGTCCACTTCATACATAGAGAGGGAGCTCCGTCCACTTCATGCATAGAGAGGGAGCTCCGTCCACTTCATGCATAGAGAGGGAGCTCCCTCCACTTTATACGTAGAGAGGGAGCTCCCTCCACTTTATACATAAAGAGGGAGCTCCGTCCACTTCATGCATAGAGAGGGAGTTCCGTCCACTTCATACACAGAGAGGGAGCTCCGTCCACTTCATGCATAGAGAGGGAGCTCCGTCCACTTCATGCGTAGAGAGGGAGCTCCGTACACTTCATGCATAGAGAGGGAGCTCAGTCCACTTCATGCATAGAGAGGGAGCTCCGTCCACTTCATGCATAGAGAGGGAGCTCCGTCCACTTCATGCACAGAGAGTGAGCTCCGTCCACTTTATACATAGAGAGGGAGCTCCGTCCACTTTATACGTAGAGAGGGAGCCGACTCCACTGGAAACGTACAGAGGGTGCTCAATCCAGTTTATATGTAGACAGGGAGCTCCCTCCACTGGATACGTAGAGAGGGAGCTCCCTCCACTTTATACATAGGGACGGATCTCCCTCCACTTTATACGTAGAGAGGGAGCTCCCTCCACTTTATACGTAGAGAGGGAGCTCCCTCCACTTTATGCATAAAGAGGGAGCTCCGTCCACTTCATGCATAGAGAGGGAGCTCCGTCCACATCATACATAGAGAGGGAGCTCCATCCACTTCATGCATAGAGAGGGAGCTCCGTCCACTTCATGCATAGAGAGGGAGCTCCGTCCACTTTATGCATAGAGAGGGAGCTCCGTCCACTTTATACACAGAGAGGGAGCTCAGTCCACTTTATACATAGAGAGGGAGCTCCGTCCTCTTTATACATAGAGAGGGAGCTCCGTCCACTTTATAGATAGAGAGGGAGCTCCTTCCACTTTATACATAGAGAGGGATCTCCGTCCACTTTATACATAGAGAGGGAGCTCCGTCCACTTTATCCGTAGAGAGTGAGCTCCGTCCGCTTTATACGTAGAGAGGGAGCTCCGTCCACTTTATACGTAGAGAGGGAGCCGACTCCACTGGAAACGTACAGAGGGTGCTCAATCCAGTTTATATGTAGAGAGCGAGCTCCCTCCACTTTATACATAGGGACGGATCTCCCTCCACTTTATACGTAGAGAGGGGGCTCCCTCCACTTTATACGTAGAGAGGGAGCTCCCTCCACTTTATACATAAAGAGGGAGCTCCGTCCACTTCATGCATAGAGAGGGAGCTCCGTCCACTTCATACATAGAGAGGGAGCTCCGTCCACTTCATGCATAGAGAGGGAGCTCCGTCCACTTCATGCATAGAGAGGGAGCTCCGTCCACTTCATGCATAGAGAGGGAGCTCCGTCCACTTCATGCATAGAGAGGGAGCTCCGTCCACTTCATGCATGGAGAGGGAGCTCCGTCCACTTTATGCATAGAGAGGGAGCTCCGTCCACTTTATACATAGAGAGGGAGTTCCGTCCTCTTTATACATAGAGAGGGAGCTCCGTCCACTTTATACATAGAGAGGGAGCTCCGTCCACTTTATACATAGAGAGGGAGCTCCGTCCACTTTATACATAGAGAGGGAGCTCCGTCCACTTTATCCGTAGAGAGGGAGCTCCGTCCACTTTATACGTAGAGAGGGAGCTCCGTCCACTTTATACGTTGAGAGGGAGCCGACTCCACTGGAAACGTACAGAGGGTCGTCAATCCAGTTTATATGTAGATAGGGAGCTCCCTCCACTGGATACGTAGAGAGTGAGCTCCGTCCACTTGATACATATGGGACGGATCTCCCTCCACTTTATACGTAGAGAGGGAGCTCCCTCCACTTTATACGTAGAGAGGGAGCTCCCTCCACTTTATACATAAAGAGGGAGCCACATCCACTTCATGCATGGAGAGGGAGCTCCGTCCACTTCATGCATAGAGAGGGAGCTCCGTCCACTTCATGCATAGAGAGGGAGCTCCGTCCACTTCATGCATAGAGAGGGAGCTCCGTCCACTTCATGCGTCGAGAGTGAGCTCCGTCCACTTTATACGTAGAGAGGGAGCTCTGTCCACTTTATACTTAGAGAGGGAGGCGACTCCACTGGAAACGTACAGAGGGTGCTCAATCCAGTTTATATGTAGAGAGGGAGCTCCCTCCACTTTATACATAGGGACGGATCTCCCTCCACTTTATACGTAGAGAGGGAGCTCCCTCCACTTTTTACGTAGAGAGGGAGGTCCCTCCACCTTATACATAAAGAGGGAGCTCCGTCCACTTCATGCATAGAGAGGGAGCTCCGTCCACTTCATGCATAGAGAGGGAGCTCCGTCCACTTCATGCATAGAGAGGGAGCTCCGTCCACTTCATACATAGAGAGGGAGCTCCGTCCACTTCATGCATAGAGAGGGAGCTCCGTCCACTTCATGCATAGAGAGGGAGCTCCCTCCACTTTATACGTAGAGAGGGAGCTCCCTCCACTTTATACATAAAGAGGGAGCTCCGTCCACTTCATGCATAGAGAGGGAGTTCCGTCCACTTCATACACAGAGAGGGAGCTCCGTCCACTTCATGCATAGAGAGGGAGCTCCGTCCACTTCATGCGTAGAGAGGGAGCTCCGTCCACTTCATGCATAGAGAGGGAGCTCAGTCCACTTCATGCATAGAGAGGGAGCTCCGTCCACTTCATGCATGGAGAGGGAGCTCCGTCCACTTTATGCATAGAGAGGGAGCTCCGTCCACTTTATACATAGAGAGGGAGCTCCGTCCTCTTTATACACAGAGAGGGAGCTCCGTCCACTTTATACATAGAGAGGGAGCTCCGTCCACTTGAGTCATAGAGAGGGAGCTCCGTCCACTGGATGCAAAGAGAGGGAGCTCCGTCCACTTTATACATAGAGAGGGAGCTCCGTCCACTTTATACATAGAGAGGGAGCTCCGTCCACTTTATACATAGAGAGGGAGCTCCGCCCACTTTATGCATAGAGAGGGAGCTCCGTCCACTTTATACATAGAGAGGGAGCTCCGTCCACTTTATGCATAGAGAGGGAGCTCCGTCCACTTTATACGTAGAGAGTGAGCTCCGTCCACTTTATACGTAGAGAGGGAACTCCGTCCACTTTATACGTAGAGAGGGAGCCGACTCCACTGGAAACGTACAGAGGGTGCTCAATCCAGTTTATATGTAGAGAGGGAGCTCCCTCCACTGGATACGTAGAGAGGGAGCTCCGTCCACTTTATGCATAGAGAGGGAGCTCCGTCCACTTCATGCATAGAGAGGGAGCTCCGTCCACTTCATGCATAGAGAGTGAGCTCCGTCCACTTTATACGTAGAGAGGGAGCTCCGTCCACTTTATACGTAGAGAGGGAGCTCCGTCCACTTCATGCATAGAGAGTGAGCTCCGTCCACTTTATACGTAGAGAGGGAGCTCCGTCCACTTTATACGTAGAGAGGGAGCCGACTCCACTGGAAACGAACAGAGGGTGCTCAATCCAGTTTATATGTAGACAGGGAGCTCCCTCCACTGGATACGTAGAGAGGGAGCTCCCTCTACTTTATACATAGGGACGGATCTCCCTCCACTTTATACGTAGAGAGGGAGCTCCCTCCACTTTATACATAAAGAGGGAGCTCCGTCCACTTCATGCATAGAGAGGGAGCTCCGTCCACTTCATACATAGAGAGGGAGCTCCGTCCACTTCATGCATAGAGAGGGAGCTCCGTCCACTTCATGCATAGAGAGGGAGCTCCGTCCACTTCATGCATAGAGAGGGAGCTCCGTCCACTTTATGCATAGAGAGGGAGCTCCGTCCACTTTATACATAGAGAGGGAGCTCCGTCCACTTTATACATAGAGAGGGAGCTCCGTCCTCTTTATACATAGAGAGGGAGCTCCGTCCACTTTATACATAGAGAGGGAGCTCCGTCCACTTTATACATAGAGAGGGATCTCCGTCCACTTTATAAATAGAGAGGGAGCTCCGTCCACTTTATCCGTAGAGAGTGAGCTCCGTCCACTTTATATGTAGAGAGGGAGCTCCGTCCACTTTATACGTAGAGAGGGAGCCGACTCCACTGGAAACGTACAGAGGGTGCTCAATCCAGTTTATATGTAGAGAGGGAGCTCCCTCCACTTTATACATAGGGTCGGATCTCCCTCCACTTTATACGTAGAGAGGGGGCTCCCTCCACTTTATAAGTAGAGAGGGAGCTCCCTCCACTTTATACATAAAGAGGTAGCTCCGTCCACTTCATGCATAGAGAGGGAGCTCCGTCCACTTCATACATCGAGAGGGAGCTCCGTCCACTTCAGACATAGAGAGGGAGCTCCCTCCACTGTATACGTACAGAGGGAGCTCCTTCCACTGGATGCAAAGAGATGGAGCTCCATCCACTTTATACATAGAGAGGGAGCTCCGTCCACTTTATACATAGAGAGGGAGCTCCGTCCACTTTATACATAGAGAGTGAGCTCCGTCCACTGTATACATAGAGAGGGAGCTCCGTCCACTTTATACATAGAGAGGGAGCTGCGTCCGCTTTATACATAGAGAGGGAGCTCCGTCCACTTTATACATAGAGAGGGAGCTCCGTCCACTTTATACATAGAGAGGGAGCTCCGTCCACTTTATACATAGAGAGGGAGCTCCGTCCACTTTATACATAGAGAGGGAGCTCCGACCACTTTATACATAGAGAGGGAGCTCTGTCCACTTTATACATAGAGTGGGAGCTCCGTCCACTTTATACATAGATAGGGAGCTCCGTCCACTTTATACATAGAGAGGGAGCTCCGTCCACATTATACATAGAGAGGGAGCTCCGCCCACTTTATGCATAGAGAGGGAGCTCCGTCCACTTTATACATAGAGAGGGAGCTCCGTCCACTTTATACGTAGAGAGGGAGCTCCATCCACTTTATACGTAGAGAGGGAGCCGACTCCACTGGAAACGTACAGAGGGTGCTCAATCCAGTTTATATGTAGAGAGGGAGCTCCCTCCACTGGATACGTAGAGAGGGAGCTACGTCCACTTTATGCATAGGGACGGATCTCCCTCCACTTTATACGTAGAGAGGGAGCTCCCTCCACTTTATACGTAGAGAGGGAGCTCCCTCCACTTTATACATAAAGAGGGAGCTCCGTCCACTTCATGCATAGAGAGGGAGCTCCGTCCACTTCATGCATAGAGAGGGAGCTCCGTCCACTTCATGCATAGAGAGGGAGCTCCGTCCACTTCATGCATAGAGAGGGAGCTCCGTCCACTTCATGCATAGAGAGTGAGCTCCGTCCACTTTATACGTAGAGAGGGAGCTCCGTCCTCTTTATACGTAGAGAGGGAGCCGACTCCACTGGAAACGTACAGAGGGTGCTCAATCCAGTTTATATGTAGACAGGGAGCTCCCTCCACTGGATACGTAGAGAGGGAGCTCCCTCCACTTTATACATAGGGACGGATCTCCCTCCACTTTATACGTAGAGAGGGAGCTCCCTCCACTTTATACGTAGAGAGGGAGCTCCCTCCACTTTATACATAAAGAGGGATCTCCGTCCACTTCATGCATAGAGAGGGAGCTCCGTCCACTTCATACATAGAGAGGGAGCTCCGTCCACTTCATGCATAGAGAGGGAGCTCCGTCCACTTCATGCATAGAGAGGGAGCTCCGTCCACTTTATACATAGAGAGGGAGCTCTGTCCACTTTATACACAGAGAGGGAGCTCCGTCCACTTTATACATAGAGAGGGAGCTCCGTCCTCTTTATACATAGAGAGGGAGCTCCGTCCACTTCATGCATAGAGAGGGAGCTCCGTCCACTTCATACATAGAGAGGGAGCTCCGTCCACTTCACGCATAGAGAGGGAGCTCCGTCCACTTCATGCATAGAGAGGGAGCTCCGTCCACTTCATGCATAGAGAGGGAGCTCCGTCCACTTCATGCATAGAGAGGGAGCTTCGTCCACTTCATGCATGGAGAGGGAGCTCCGTCCACTTTATGCATAGAGAGGGAGCTCCGTCCACTTTATACATAGAGAGGGAGCTCCGTCCTCTTTATACATAGAGAGGGAGCTCCGTCCACTTTATACATAGAGAGGGAGCTCCGTCCACTTTATACATAGAGAGGGAGCTCCGTCCACTTTATACATAGAGAGTGAGCTCCGTCCACTTTATCCGTAGAGAGTGAGCTCCGTCCACTTTATACGTAGAGAGGGAGCTCCGTCCACTTTATACGTAGAGAGGGAGCCGACTCCACTGGAAACGTACAGAGGGTCGTCAATCCAGTTTATATGTAGAGAGGGAGCTCCCTCCACTGGATACGTAGAGAGGGAGCTCCGTCCACTTTATACATATGGGACGGATCTCCCTCCACTTTATACGTAGAGAGGGTGCTCCCTCCACTTTATACGTAGAGAGGGAGCTCCCTCCACTTTATACATAAAGAGGGAGCTCCATCCACTTCATGCATCGAGAGGGAGCTCCGTCCACTTCATGCATAGAGAGGGAGCTCCGTCCACTTCATGCATAGAGAGGGAGCTCCGTCCACTTCATGCATAGAGAGGGAGCTCCGTCCACTTCATGCGTCGAGAGTGAGCTCCGTCCACTTTATACGTAGAGAGGGAGCTCCTTCCACTTTATACGTAGAGAGGGAGGCGACTCCACTGGAAACGTACAGAGGGTGCTCAATCCATTTTATATGTAGAGAGGGAGCTCCCTCCACTGGATACGTAGAGAGGGAGCTCCCTCCACTTTATACATAGGGACGGATCTCCCTCCACTTTATACGTAGAGAGGGAGCTCCCTCCACTTTATACGTAGAGAGGGAGGTCCCTCCACTTTATACATAAAGAGGGAGCTCCGTCCACTTCATGCATAGAGAGGGAGCTCCGTCCACTTCATGCATAGAGAGGGAGCTCCGTCCACTTCATGCATAGAGAGGGAGCTCCGTCCACTTCATGCATAGAGAGGGAGCTCCCTCCACTTTAAACGTAGAGAGGGAGCTCCCTCCACTTTATACATAAAGAGTGAGCTCCGTCCACTTCATGCATAGGGAGGGAGCTCCGTCCACTTCATACATAGAGAGGGAGCTCCGTCCACTTCATGCATAGAGAGGGAGCTCCGTCCACTTCATGCATAGAGAGGGAGCTCCGTCCACTTCATGCATAGAGAGGGAGCTCCGTCCACTTCATGCATGGAGAGGGAGCTCCGTCCACTTCATGCATAGAGAGGGAGCTCCGTCCACTTTATACATAGAGAGGGAGCTCCGTCCTCTTTATACATAGAGAGGGAGCTCCGTCCACTTTATACATAGAGAGGGAGCTCCGTCCACTTTATACATAGAGAGGGAGCTCCGTCCACTGGATGCAAAGAGAGGGAGCTCCGTCCACTTTATACATAGAGAGGGAGCTCCGTCCACTTTATACATAGAGAGGGAGCTCCGTTCAGTTTATACATAGAGAGGGAGCTCCGCCCACTTTATGCATAGAGAGGGAGCTCCGTCCACTTTATACATAGAGAGGGAGCTCCGTCCACTTTATGCATAGAGAGGGAGCTCCGTCCACTTTATACGTAGAGAGTGAGCTCAGTCCACTTTATACGTAGAGAGGGAGCTCCGTCCACTTTATACGTAGAGAGGGAGCCGACTCCACTGGAAACGTACAGAGGGTGCTCAATCCAGTTTATATGTAGAGAGGGAGCTCCCTCCACTGGATACGTAGAGAGGGAGCTCCGTCCACTTTATGCATAGGGACGGATCTCCCTCCACTTTATACGTAGAGAGGGAGCTCCCTCCACTTTTTACGTAGAGAGGGAGCTCCCTCCACTTTATACATAAAGAGGGAGCTCCGTCCACTTCATGCATAGAGAGGGAGCTCCGTCCACTTCATGCATAGAGAGGGAGCTCCGTCCACTTCATGCATAGAGAGGGAGCTCCGTCCACTTCATGCATAGAGAGGGAGCTCCGTCCACTTCATGCATAGAGAGGGAGCTCCGTCCACTTCATGCATAGAGAGGGAGCTCCGTCCACTTCATGCACAGAGAGTGAGCTCCGTCCACTTTATACGTAGAGAGGGAGCTCCGTCCACTTTATACGTAGAGAGGGAGCCGACTCCACTGGAAACGTACAGAGGGTGCTCAATCCAGTTTATATGTAGAGAGGGAGCTCCCTCCACTGGATACGTAGAGAGGGAGCTCCGTCCACTTTATGCATAGGGACGGATCTCCCTCCACTTTATACGTAGAGAGGGAGCTCCGACAACTTTATACATAGAGAGGGAGCTCCGTCCACTTTATACATAGAGAGGGAGCTCCGCCAACTTTATTCATAGAGAGGGAGCTGCGTCCACTTTATACATAGAGAGGGAGCTCCGTCCACTTTATGCATAGAGAGGGAGCTCCATCCACTTTATACGTAGAGAGTGAGCTCCGTCCACTTTCTACGTAGAGAGGGTGCTACGACCACTTTATGCACAGGGACGGATCTCCCTCCACTTTATACGTAGAGAGGGAGCTCCCTCCACTGGATACGTAGAGAGGGAGCTCCGTCCACTTTATGCACAGGGACGGATCTCCCTCCACTTTATACGTAGAGAGGGAGCTCCCTCCACTTTATACGTAGAGAGGGAGCTCCCTCCACTTTATACATAAAGAGGGAGCTCCGTCCACTTCATGCATAGAGAGGGAGCTCCATCCACTTCATGCATAGAGAGGGAGCTCCGTCCACTTCATGCATAGAGAGGGAGCTCGGTCCACTTCATGCATAGAGAGGGAGCTCCGTCCACTTAATGCATAGAGAGGGAGCTCCGTCCACTTCATGCATAGAGAGGGAGCTCCGTCCACTTCATGCATAGAGAGTGAGCTCCGTCCACTTTATACGTAGAGAGGGAGCTCCGTCCACTTTATACGTAGAGAGGGAGCCGACTCCACTGGAAACGAACAGAGGGTGCTCAATCCAGTTTATATGTAGACAGGGAGCTCCCTCCACTGGATACGTAGAGAGGGAGCTCCCTCCACTTTATACATAGGGACGGATCTCCCTCCACTTTATACGTAGAGAGGGAGCTCCCTCCACTTTATACATAAAGAGGGAGCTCCGTCCACTTCATGCATAGAGAGGGAGCTCCCTCCACTTCATACATAGAGAGGGAGCTCCGTCCACTTCATGCATAGAGAGGGAGCTCCGTCCACTTCATGCATAGAGAGGGAGCTCCATCCACTTCATGCATAGAGAGGGAGCTCCGTCCACTTCATGCATAGAGAGGGAGCTCCGTCCACTTCATGCATAGAGAGGGAGCTCCGTCCACTTTATGCATAGAGAGGGAGCTCCGTCCACTTTATACGTAGAGAGGGAGCCGACTCCACTGGAAACGTACAGAGGGTGCTCAATCCAGTTGATATGTAGAGAGGGAGCTCCCTCCACTGGATACGTAGAGAGGGAGCTCCGTCCACTTAATGCATAGAGAGGGAGCTCCGTCCACTTCATGCATAGAGAGGGAGCTCCGTCCACTTCATGCATAGAGAGTGAGCTCCGTCCACTTTATACGTAGAGAGGGAGCTCCGTCCACTTTATACGTAGAGAGGGAGCCGACTCCACTGGAAACGAACAGAGGGTGCTCAATCCAGTTTATATGTAGACAGGGAGCTCCCTCCACTGGATACGCAGAGAGGGAGCTCCGCCCACTTTATACATAGGGACGGATCTCCCTCCACTTTATACGTAGAGAGGCAGCTCCCGCCACTTTATACATAAAGAGGGAGCTCCGTCACTTCATGCATAGAGAGGGAGAACCCTCCACTTCATGCATAGAGAGGGAGCTCCGTCCACTTCATGCATAGAGAGGGAGCTCCGTCCACTTCATGCATAGAGAGGGAGCTCCATCCACTTCATGCATAGCGAGGGAGCTCCGTCCACTTTATGCATAGAGAGGGAGCTCCGTCCACTTTATACGTAGAGAGGGAGCCGACTCCACTGGAAACGTACAGAGGGTGCTCAATCCAGTTGATATGTAGAGAGGGAGCTCCCTCCACTGGATACGTAGAGAGGGAGCTCCGTCCACTTTATGCATAGGGACGGATCTCCCTCCACTTTATACGTAGAGAGGGAGCTCCCTCCACTTTATACGTAGAGAGGGAGCTCCCTCCACTTTATACATAAAGAGGGAGCTCCGTCCACTTCATGCATAGAGAGGGAGCTCCATCCACTTCATGCATAGAGAGGGACCTCCGTCCACTTCATGCATAGAGAGGGAGCTCCGTCCACTTCATGCTTAGAGAGGGAGCTCCGTCCACTTAATGCATAGAGAGGGAGCTCCGTCCACTTCATGCATAGAGAGGGAGCTCCGTCCACTTCATGCATAGAGAGTGAGCTCCGTCCACTTTATACGTAGAGAGGGAGCTCCGTCCACTTTATACGTAGAGAGGGAGCCGACTCCACTGGAAACGAACAGAGGGTGCTCAATCCAGTTTATATGTAGACAGGGAGCTCCCTCCACTGGATACGTAGAGAGGGAGCTCCGCCCACTTTATACATAGGGACGGATCTCCCTCCACTTTATACGTAGAGAGGGAGCTCCCGCCACTTTATACATAAAGAGGGAGCTCCGTCCACTTCATGCATAGAGAGGGAGCACCCTCCACTTCATGCATAGAGAGGGAGCTCCGTCCACTTCATGCATAGAGAGGGAGCTCCGTCCACTTCATGCATAGAGAGGGAGCTCCATCCACTTCATGCATAGCGAGGGAGCTCCGTCCACTTTATGCATAGAGAGGGAGCTCCGTCCACTTTATACATAGAGAGGGAGCTCCGTCCACTTTATACATAGAGAGGGAGCTCCGTCCTCTTTATACATAGAGAGGGAGCTCCGTCCACTTTATACATAGAGAGGGAGCTCCGTCCACTTTATACATAGAGAGGGATCTCCGTCCACTTTATACATAGAGAGGGAGCTCCGTCCACTTTATCCGTAGAGAGTGAGCTCCGTCCACTTTATATGTACAGAGGGAGCTTCGTCCACGTTATACGTAGAGAGGGAGCCGACTCCACTGGAAACGTACAGAGGGTGCTCAATCCAGTTTATATGTAGAGAGGGAGCTCCATCCACTTTATACATAGGGACGGATCTCCCTCCACTTTATACGTAGAGAGGGGGCTCCCTCCACTTTATAAGTAGAGAGGGAGCTCCCTCCACTTTATACATAAAGAGGTAGCTCCGTCCACTTCATGCATAGAGAGGGAGCTCCGTCCACTTCATACATAGAGAGGGAGCTCCGTCCACTTCAGACATGGAGAGGGAGCTCCCTCCACTGCATAGGTACAGAGGGAGCTCCCTCCACTGGATGCAAAGAGATGGAGCTCCATCCACTTTATACATAGAGAGGGAGCTCCGTCCACTTTATACATAGAGAAGGAGCTCCGTCCACTTTATACATAGAGAGGGAGCTCCGTCCACTGTATACAAAGAGAGGGAGCTCCGTCCACTTTATACAT
The DNA here is from genome assembly GCF_036365525.1 of Heterodontus francisci. Classification (NCBI taxonomy): domain Eukaryota; kingdom Metazoa; phylum Chordata; class Chondrichthyes; order Heterodontiformes; family Heterodontidae; genus Heterodontus; species Heterodontus francisci. Next base: position 89,568,600 of record NC_090391.1, on the reverse strand, counting down.
AGAGAGGGAGCTGCGTCCGCTTTATACATAGAGAGGGAGCTCCGTCCACTTTATACATAGAGAGGGAGCTCCGTCCACTTTATACATCGAGAGGGAGCTCCGTCCACTTTATACATAGAGAGGGAGCTCCGTCCACTTTATACATAGAGAGGGAGCTCCGTCCACTTTATACATAGAGAGGGAGCTCCGTCCACTTTATACATGCAGAGGGAGCTCCGTCCACTTTATACATAGAGAGGGAGCTCCGTCCACTTTATACATAGATAGGGAGCACCGTCCACTTTATACATAGAGAGGGAGCTCCGTCCACTTTATACATAGAGAGGGAGCTCCGCCCACTTTATGCATAGAGAGGGAGCTCCGTCCACTTTATACATAGAGAGGGAGCTCCGTCCACTTTATGCATAGAGAGGGAGCTCCATCCACTTTATACGTAGAGAGTGAACTCCGTCCACTTTATACGTAGAGAGGGAGCTCCATCCACTTTATACGTAGAGAGGGAGCCGACTCCACTGGAAACGTACAGAGGGTGCTCAATCCAGTTTATATGTAGAGAGGGAGCTCCCTCCACTGGATACGTAGAGAGGGAGCTCCGTCCACTTTATGCATAGGGACGGATCTCCCTCCACTTTATACGTAGAGAGAGAGCTCCCTCCACTTTATACGTAGAGAGGGAGCTCCCTCCACTTTATAAATAAAGAGGGAGCTCCGTCCACTTCATGCATAGAGAGGGAGCTCCGTCCACTTCATGCATAGAGAGGGAGCTCCGTCCACTTCATGCATAGAGAGGGAGCTCCGTCCACTTCATGCATAGAGAGGGAGCTCCGTCCACTTCATGCATAGAGAGTGAGCTCCGTCCACTTTATACGTAGAGAGGGAGCTCCGTCCACTTTATACGTAGAGAGGGAGCCGACTCCACTGGAAACGTACAGAGGGTGATCAATCCAGTTTATATGTAGACAGGGAGCTCCCTCCACTGGAGACGTAGAGAGGGAGCTCCCTCCACTTTATACATAGGGACGGATCTCCCTCCACTTTATACGTAGAGAGGGAGCTCCCTCCACTTTATACGTAGAGAGGGAGCTCCCTCCACTTTATACATAAAGAGGGAGCTCCGTCCACTTCATGCATAGAGAGGGAGCTCCGTCCACTTCATACATAGAGAGGGAGCTCCGTCCACTTCATGCATAGAGAGGGAGCTCCGTCCACTTCATGCAGAGAGAGGGAGCTCCGTCCACTTTATGCATAGAGAGGGAGCTCCGTCCACTTTATACACAGAGAGGGAGCTCCGTCCACTTTATACATAGAGAGGGAGCTCCGTCCTCTTTATACATAGAGAGGGAGTTCCGTCCACTTTATACATAGAGAGGGAGCTCCGTCCACTTTATACATAGAGAGGGATCTCCGTCCACTTTATACATAGAGAGGGATCTCCGTCCACTTCATGCATAGAGAGGGAGCTCCGTCCACTTCATGCATAGAGAGGGAGCTCCGTCCACTTCATGCATGGAGAGGGAGTTCCGTCCACTTTATGCATAGAGAGGGAGCTCCGTCCACTTTATACATAGAGAGGGAGCTCCGTCCACTTTATGCATAGAGAGGGAGCTCCGTCCACTTTATACATAGAGAGGGAGCTCCGTCCTCTTTATACATAGAGAGATAGCTCCGTCCACTTTATACGTAGAGAGTGAGCTCCGTCCACTTTATACGTAGAGAGGGAGCTCCATCCACTTTATACGTAGAGAGGGAGCCGACTCCACTGGAAACGTACAGAGGGTGATCAATCCAGTTTATATGTAGAGAGGGAGCTCCCTCCACTGGATACGTAGAGAGGGAGCTCCGTCCACTTTATACATATGGGACGGATCTCCCTCCACTTTATACGTAGAGAGGGAGCTCCCTCCACTTTATACGTAGAGAGGGAGCTCCCTCCACTTTATACATAAAGAGGGAGCTCCATCCACTTCATGCATCGAGAGGGAGCTCCGTCCACTTCATGCATAGAGAGGGAGCTCCGTCCACTTCATGCATAGAGAGGGAGCTCCGTCCACTTCATGCATAGAGAGGGTGCTCCGTCCACTTTATGCGTAGAGAGTGAGCTCCGTCCACTTTATACGTAGAGAGGGAGCTCCGTCCACTTTATACGTAGAGAGGGAGGCGACTCCACTGGAAACGTACAGAGGGTGCTCAATCCAGTTTATATGTAGAGAGGGAGCTCCCTCCACTGGATACGTAGAGAGGGAGCTCCCTCCACTTTATACGTAGGGACGGATCCCCCTCCACTTTATACGTAGAGAGGGAGCTCCGTCCACTTCATGCATAGAGAGGGAGCTCCGTCCACTTCATGCATAGAGAGGGAGCTCCGTCCACTTCATGCATAGAGAGGGAGCTCCGTTCACTTCATGCATAGAGAGGGAGCTCTGTCCTCTTCATGCATAGAGAGCGAGCTCCGTCCACTTCATGCATAGAGAGGGAGCTCCGTCCACTTCATGCATAGAGAGGGAGCTCCGTCCACTTCATGCATAGAGAGGGAGCTCCGTCCACTTCATGCATAGAGAGGGAGCTCCGTCCACTTCATGCATAGAGAGGGAGCTCCGTCCACTTCGTAGATAGAGAGGGAGCTCCGTCCACTTTATGCATCGAGAGGGAGCTCCCTCCACTTGATATGTAGAGACGGAGCCGACTCCACTGGAAACGTAGAGAGGGAGCCGACGCCACTGGGAACGTACAGAGGGTGCTCAACCCAGTTTATATGTAGAGAGGGAGCTCCCTCCACTGGATACGTAGAGAGGGAGCTCCCTCCACTTTATACATAAAGAGGGAGCTCCATCCACTTCATGCATCGAGAGGGAGCTCCGTCCACTTCATGCATAGAGAGGGAGCTCCGTCCACTTCATGCATAGAGAGGGAGCTCCGTCCACTTCATGCAAAGAGAGGGAGCTCCGTCCACTTCATGCGTAGAGAGTGAGCTCCGTCCACTTTATACGTAGAGAGGGAGCTCCGTCCACTTTATACGTAGAGAGGGAGGCGACTCCACTGGAAACGTACAGAGGGTGCTCAATCCAGTTTATATGTAGAGAGGGAGCTCCCTCCACTGGATACGTAGAGAGGGAGCTCCCTCCACTTTATACATAGGGACGGATCTCCCTCCACTTTATACGTAGAGAGGGAGCTCTGTCCACTTCATGCATAGAGAGGGAGCTCCGTCCACTTCATGCATAGAGAGGGAGCTCCGTTCACTTCATGCATAGAGAGGGAGCTCTGTCCTCTTCATGCATAGAGAGCGAGCTCTGTCCACTAAATGCATAGAGAGGGAGCTCCGTCCACTTCATGCATAGAGAGGGAGCTCCGTCCACTTCATGCATAGAGAGGGAGCTCCGTCCACTTCATGCATAGAGAGGGAGCTCCGTCCACTTCATGCATAGAGAGTGAGCTCCGTCCACTTTATACGTAGAGAGGGAGCTCCGTCCACTTTATACGTAGAGAGGGAGCCGACTCCACTGGAAACGTACAGAGGGTGATCAATCCAGTTTATATGTAGACAGGGAGCTCCCTCCACTGGAGACGTAGAGAGGGAGCTCCCTCCACTTTATACATAGGGACGGATCTCCCTCCACTTTATACGTAGAGAGGGAGCTCCCTCCACTTTATACGTAGAGAGGGAGCTCCCTCCACTTTATACATAAAGAGGGAGCTCCGTCCACTTCATGCATAGAGAGGGAGCTCCGTCCACTTCATACATAGAGAGGGAGCTCCGTCCACTTCATGCATAGAGAGGGAGCTCCGTCCACTTCATGCATAGAGAGGGAGCTCCGTCCACTTTATGCATAGAGAGGGAGCTCCGTCCACTTTATACACAGAGAGGGAGCTCCGTCCACTTTATACATAGAGAGGGAGCTCCGTCCTCTTTATACATAGAGAGGGAGTTCCGTCCACTTTATACATAGAGAGGGAGCTCCGTCCACTTTATACATAGAGAGGGATCTCCGTCCACTTTATACATAGAGAGGGATCTCCGTCCACTTCATGCATAGAGAGGGAGCTCCGTCCACTTCATGCATAGAGAGGGAGCTCCGTCCACTTCATGCATGGAGAGGGAGTTCCGTCCACTTTATGCATAGAGAGGGAGCTCCGTCCACTTTATACATAGAGAGGGAGCTCCGTCCACTTTATGCATAGAGAGGGAGCTCCGTCCACTTTATACATAGAGAGGGAGCTCCGTCCTCTTTATACATAGAGAGATAGCTCCGTCCACTTTATACGTAGAGAGTGAGCTCCGTCCACTTTATACGTAGAGAGGGAGCTCCATCCACTTTATACGTAGAGAGGGAGCCGACTCCACTGGAAACGTACAGAGGGTGCTCAATCCAGTTTATATGTAGAGAGGGAGCTCCCTCCACTGGATACGTAGAGAGGGAGCTCCGTCCACTTTATACATATGGGACGGATCTCCCTCCACTTTATACGTAGAGAGGGAGCTCCCTCCACTTTATACGTAGAGAGGGAGCTCCCTCCACTTTATACATAAAGAGGGAGCTCCATCCACTTCATGCATCGAGAGGGAGCTCCGTCCACTTCATGCATAGAGAGGGAGCTCCGTCCACTTCATGCATAGAGAGGGAGCTCCGTCCACTTCATGCATAGAGAGGGTGCTCCGTCCACTTCATGCGTAGAGAGTGAGCTCCGTCCACTTTATACGTAGAGAGGGAGCTCCGTCCACTTTATACGTAGAGAGGGAGGCGACTCCACTGGAAACGTACAGAGGGTGCTCAATCCAGTTTATATGTAGAGAGGGAGCTCCCTCCACTGGATACGTAGAGAGGGAGCTCCCTCCACTTTATACGTAGGGACGGATCCCCCTCCACTTTATACGTAGAGAGGGAGCTCCGTCCACTTCATGCATAGAGAGGGAGCTCCGTCCACTTCATGCATAGAGAGGGAGCTCCGTCCACTTCATGCATAGAGAGGGAGCTCCGTTCACTTCATGCATAGAGAGGGAGCTCTGTCCTCTTCATGCATAGAGAGCGAGCTCCGTCCACTTCATGCAGAGAGAGGGAGCTCCGTCCACTTCATGCATAGAGAGGGAGCTCCGTCCACTTCATGCATAGAGAGGGAGCTCCGTCCACTTCATGCATAGAGAGGGAGCTCCGTCCACTTCATGCATAGAGAGGGAGCTCCGCCCACTTCGTAGATAGAGAGGGAGCTCCCTCCACTTTGTACATAGAGAGGGAGTTCCGTTCTCTTTATACATAGAGAGGGAGCTCCGTCCACTTTATGCATCGAGAGGGAGCTCCCTCCACTTGATATGTAGAGACGGAGCCGACTCCACTGGAAACGTAGAGAGGGAGCCGACGCCACTGGGAACGTACAGAGGGTGCTCAACCCAGTTTATATGTAGAGAGGGAGCTCCCTCCACTGGATACGTAGAGAGGGAGCTCCCTCCACTTTATACATAAAGAGGGAGCTCCATCCACTTCATGCATCGAGAGGGAGCTCCGTCCACTTCATGCATAGAGAGGGAGCTCCGTCCACTTCATGCATAGAGAGGGAGCTCCGTCCACTTCATGCAAAGAGAGGGAGCTCCGTCCACTTCATGCGTAGAGAGTGAGCTCCGTCCACTTTATACGTAGAGAGGGAGCTCCGTCCACTTTATACGTAGAGAGGGAGGCGACTCCACTGGAAATGTACAGAGGGTGCTCAATCCAGTTTATATGTAGAGAGGGAGCTCCCTCCACTGGATACGTAGAGAGGGAGCTCCCTCCACTTTATACATAGGGACGGATCTCCCTCCACTTTATACGTAGAGAGGGAGCTCTGTCCACTTCATGCATAGAGAGGGAGCTCCGTCCACTTCATGCATAGAGAGGGAGCTCCGTTCACTTCATGCATAGAGAGGGAGCTCTGTCCTCTTCATGCATAGAGAGCGAGCTCTGTCCACTAAATGCATAGAGAGGGAGCTCCGTCCACTTCATGCATAGAGAGGGAGCTCCGTCCACTTCATGCATAGAGAGGGAGCTCCGTCCACTTCATGCATAGAGAGGGAGCTCCGTCCACTTCATGCATAGAGAGGGAGCTCCGTCCACTTTGTAGATAGAGAGGGAGCTCCCTCCACTTTGTACATAGAGAGGTAGTTCCGTTCTCTTTATACATAGAGAGGGAGCTCCGTCCACTTTATGCATAGAGAGGGAGCTCCCTCCACTTGATATGTAGAGAGGGAGACGACTCCACTGGAAACGTAGAGAGGGAGCCGACGCCACTGGGTACGTACAGAGGGTGCTCAATCCAGTTTATATGTAGAGAGGGAGCTCCCTCCACTGGATACGTAGAGAGGGAGATCCCTCCACTTTATCGATAGAGATGGAGCTCCGGCCACTTTATATACAGAGAGGGAGCTCCGTCCACTTCATGCATAGAGAGGGAGCTCCGTCCAATTCATCCATCGAGAGGGAGCTCCGTCCACTTCATCCATAGAGAGGGAGCTCCGTCCAATTCATGCATAGAGAGGAAGTTCCGTCCACTTCATGAATAGAGAGGGAGTTCCGTCCACTTCATGCATAGAGAGGGAGCTCCGTCCACTTCATGCATAGACAGGGAGCTCCGTCCACTTCATGCATAGAGAGGGAGCTCCGTCCACTTCATGCATCGAGAGGGAGCTCAGTCCACTTCATGCATAGAGAGGGAGCTCCGTCCACTTCATGCATAGAGAGGGAGCTCCGTCCACTTCATGCATAGAGAGGGAGCTCCGTCCACTTCATGCATAGATAGGGAGCTCCGTCCACTTCATGCATAGAGAGGGAGCTCCGTCCACTTCATGCATGGAGAGGGAGCTCCGTCCACTGGATGCAAAGAGAGGGAGCTCCGTCCACATTATACATAGAGAGGGAGCTCCGTCCACTTTGTAGATAGAGAGGGAGCTCCCTCCACTTTGTACATAGAGAGGGAGTTCCGTTCTCTTTATACATAGAGAGGGAGCTCCGTCCACTTTATGCATAGAGAGGGAGCTCCCTCCACTTGATATGTAGAGAGGGAGCCGACTCCACTGGAAACGTAGAGAGGGAGCCGACGCCACTGGGTACGTACAGAGGGTGCTCAATCCAGTTTATATGTAGAGAGGGAGCTCCCTCCACTGGATACGTAGAGAGGGAGATTCCTCCACTTTATCGATAGAGAGGGAGCTCCGTCCGCTTGATACGTAGAGAGGGAGCTGCCTCCACTTTATACATAGAGAGGGAGCTCCCTCCACTTTATACATAGAGAGGGCGCTCCCTCCACTTCATGCATAGAGAGGGAGCTCCGTCCACTTCATGCATAGAGAGGGAGCTCCGTCCACTTCATGCATAGAGAGGGAGCTCCGTCCACTTCATGCATAGAGAGGGAGCTCCGTCCACTTCATGCATAGAGAGGGAGCTCCGTCCACTTCATGCATAGAGAGGGAGCTCCGTCCACTTCATGCATAGAGAGGGAGCTCCGTCTACTTCATGCATAGAGAGGGAGCTCCCTCCACTTTATCGATAGAGATGGAGCTCCGGCCACTTTATATACAGAGAGGGAGCTCCGTCCACTTCATGCATAGAGAGGGAGCTCCGTCCAATTCATCCATCGAGAGGGAGCTCCGTCCACTTCATCCATAGAGAGGGAGCTCCGTCCACTTCATGCATAGAGAGGGAGTTCCGTCCACTTCATGAATAGAGAGGGAGTTCCGTCCACTTCATGCATAAAGAGGGAGCTCCGTCCACTTCATGCATAGACAGGGAGCTCCGTCCACTTCATGCATAGAGAGGGAGCTCCGTCCACTTCATGCATCGAGAGGGAGCTCAGTCCACTTCATGCATAGAGAGGGAGCTCCGTCCACTTCATGCATAGAGAGGGAGCTCCGTCCACTTCATGCATAGAGAGGGAGCTCCGTCCACTTCATGCATAGATAGGGAGCTCCGTCCACTTCATGCATAGAGAGGGAGCTCCGTCCACTTCATGCATGGAGAGGGAGCTCCGTCCACTGGATGCAAAGAGAGGGAGCTCCGTCCACATTATACATAGAGAGGGAGCTCCGTCCACTTTATGCATAGAGAGGGAGCTCCCTCCACTTTATACATAGAGAGGGAGCTCCGTCCACTTTATACATAGAGAGGGAGCTCCGTCCACTTTATACATAGAGAGGGAGCTCCGCCCACTTTATACATAGAGAGGGAGCTCCGTCCACTTAATACATAGAGAGGGAGCTCCGTCCACTTCATGCATAGAGAGGGAGCTCCGTCCACTTAATACATAGAGAGGGAGCTCCGTCCACTTCATGCATAGAGAGGGAGCTCCGTCCACTTCATGCATAGAGAGGGAGCTCGGTCCACTTCATACATAGAGAGGGAGCTCCGTCCACTTCATACATAGAGAGGGAGCTCCGCCCACTTTATACGTAGAGAGGGAGCTCCGTCCACTTCATGTATAGAGAGGGAGCTCCGTCCACTTCATGCATAGAGAGGGAGCTCCGTCCACGTTATGCATAGAGAGGGAGCTCCGTCCACTTTATACATAGAGAGGGAGCTCCGTCCACTTTATACATAGAGAGGGATCTCCGTCCACTTTATGCATAGATAGGGAGCTCCGTCCACTTTATACGTAGAGAGGGAGCTCCGTCCACTTTATACATAGAGAGGGAGCCGACTCCACTGGAAACGTACAGAGGGTGCTCAATCCAGTTTATATGTAGAGAGGGAGCTCCCTCCACTTTATACGTAGGGACGGATCTCCCTCCACTTTATACGTAGAGAGGGGGTTCCCTCCACTTTATACGTAGAGAGGGAGCTCCCTCCACTTTATACATAAAGAGGGATCTCCGTCCACTTCATGCATAGAGAGGGAGCTCCGTCCACTTCATACATAGAGAGGGAGCTCCGTCCACTTCATGCATAGAGAGGGAGCTCCGTCCACTTCATGCATAGAGAGGGAGCTCCGTCCACTTCATGCATAGAGAGGGAGCTCCGTCCACTTCATGCATAGAGAGGGAGCTCCGTCCACTTCATGCATGGAGAGGGATCTCCGTCCACTTTATGCATAGAGAGGGAGCTCCGTCCACTTTATACATAGAGAGGGAGCTCCGTATTCTTTAAACATAGAGAGGGAGCTCCGTCCTCTTTATACATAGAGAGGGAGCTCCGTCCACTTTATGCATCGAGAGGGAGCTCCCTCCACTTGATATGTAGAGAGGGAGCCGACTCCACTGGAAACGTAGAGAGGGAGCCGACGCCACTGGGAACGTACAGAGGGTGCTCAACCCAGTTTATATGTAGAGAGGGAGCTCCCTCCACTGGATACGCAGAGAGCGAGCTCCCTCCACTTTATACATAAAGAGGGAGCTCCATCCACTTCATGCATCGAGAGGGAGCTCCGTCCACTTCATGCATAGAGAGGGAGCTCCGTCCACTTCATGCATAGAGAGGGAGCTCCGTCCACTTCATGCACAGAGAGGGAGCTCCGTCCACTTCATGCGTAGAGAGTGAGCTCCGTCCACTTTATACGTAGAGAGGGAGCTCCGTCCACTTTATACGTAGAGAGGGAGGCGACTCCACTGGAAACGTACAGAGGGTGCTCAATCCAGTTTATATGTAGAGAGGGAGCTCCCTCCACTGGATACGTAGAGAGGGAGCTCCCTCCACTTTATACATAAAGAGGGAGCTCCATCCACTTCATGCATCGAGAGGGAGCTCCGTCCAGTTCATGCATAGAGAGGGAGCTCCGTCCACTTCATGCATAGAGAGGGAGCTCCGTCCACTTCATGCACAGAGAGGGAGCTCCGTCCACTTCATGCGTAGAGAGTGAGCTCTGTCCACTTTATACGTAGAGAGGGAGCTCCGTCCACTTTATACGTAGAGAGGGAGGCGACTCCACTGGAAACGTACAGAGGGTGCTCAATCCAGTTTATATGTAGAGAGGGAGCTCCCTCCACTGGATACGTAGAGAGGGAGCTCCCTCCACTTTATACATAGGGACGGATCTCCCTCCACTTTATACGTAGAGAGGGAGCTCCGTCCACTTCATGCATAGAGAGGGAGCTCCGTCCACTTCATGCATAGAGATGTAGCTCCGTCCACTTCATGCATAGAGAGGGAGCTCCGTTCACTTCATGCATAGAGAGGGAGCTCTGTCCTCTTCATGCATAGAGAGCGAGCTCCGTCCACTAAATGCATAGAGAGGGAGCTCCGTCCACTTCATGCATAGAGAGGGAGCTCCGTCCACTTCATGCATAGAGAGGGAGCTCCGTCCACTTCATGCATAGAGAGGGATCTCCGTCCACTTCATGCATAGAGAGGGAGCTCCGTCCACTTTGTAGATAGAGAGGGAGCTCCCTCCACTTTGCACATAGAGAGGGAGTTCCGTTCTCTTTATACATAGAGAGGGAGCTCCGTCCACTTTATGCATAGAGAGGGAGCTCCCTCCACTTGATATGTAGAGAGGGAGCCGACTCCACTGGAAACGTAGAGAGGGAGCCGACGCCACTGGGTACGTACAGAGGGTGCTCAATCCAGTTTATATGTAGAGAGGGAGCTCCCTCCACTGGATACGTAGAGAGGGAGATCCCTCCACTTTATCGATAGAGAGGGAGCTCCGTCCGCTTGATACGTAGAGAGGGAGCTGCCTCCACTTTATACATAGAGAGGGAGCTCCCTCCACTTTATACATAGAGAGGGCGCTCCCTCCACTTCATGCATAGAGAGGGAGCTCCGTCCACTTCATGCATAGAGAGGGAGCTCCGTCCACTTCATGCATAGAGAGGGAGCTCCGTCCACTTCATGCATAGAGAGGGAGCTCCGTCCACCTCATGCATAGAGAGGGAGCTCCGTCCACTTCATGCATAGAGAGGGAGCTCCGTCCACTTCATGCATAGAGAGGGAGCTCCGTCTACTTCATGCATAGAGAGGGAGCTCCCTCCACTTTATCGATAGAGATGGAGCTCCGGCCACTTTATATACAGAGAGGGAGCTCCGTCCACTTCATGCATAGAGAGGGAGCTCCGTCCACTTCATCCATCGAGAGGGAGCTCCGTCCACTTCATCCATAGAGAGGGAGCTCCGTCCACTTCATGCATAGAGAGGGAGTTCCGTCCACTTCATGAATAGAGAGGGAGTTCCGTCCACTTCATGCATAGAGAGGGAGCTCCGTCCACTTCATGCATAGACAGGGAGCTCCGTCCACTTCATGCATAGAGAGGGAGCTCCGTCCACTTCATGCATAGAGAGGGAGCTCCGTCCACTTCATGCATAGAGAGGGAGCTCCGTCCACTTCATGCATAGAGAGGGAGCTCCGTCCACTTCATGCATAGATAGGGAGCTCCGTCCACTTCATGCATAGAGAGGGAGCTCCGTCCACTTCATGCATGGAGAGGGAGCTCCGTCCACTTTATACATAGAGAGGGAGCTCCGTCCACTTTATACATAGAGAGGGAGCTCCGTCCACTTTATACATAGAGAGGGAGCTCCGCCCACTTTATGCATAGAGAGGGAGCTCCGTCCACTTCATGCATAGAGAGGGAGCTCCGTCCACTTCATGCAGAGAGAGGGAGCTCCGTCGACTTAATACATAGAGAGGGAGCTCCGTCCACTTCATGCATAGAGATGGAGCTCTGTCCACTTCATGCATAGAGAGGGAGCTCGGTCCACTTCATACATAGAGAGGGAGCTCCGTCCACTTCAGGCATAGAGAGGGAAATCCGTCCACTTTATACGTAGAGAGGGAGCTCCGTCCACTTCATGTATAGAGAGGGAGCTCCGTCCACTTCATGCATAGAGAGGGAGCTCCGTCCACGTTATGCATAGAGAGGGAGCTCCGTCCACTTTATACATAGAGAGGGAGCTCCGTCCACTTTATACATAGAGAGGGAGCTCCGTCCTCTTTATACATAGAGAGGGAGCTCCGGCAACTTTATACATAGAGAGGGAGCTCCGTCCACTTTATACATAGAGAAGGATCTCCGTCCACTTTATGCATAGATAGGGAGCTCCGTCCACTTTATCCGTAGAGAGTGAGCTCCGTCCACTTTATACGTAGAGAGGGAGCTCCGTCCACTTTATACATAGAGAGGGAGCCGACTCCACTGGAAACGTACAGAGGGTGCTCAATCCAGTTTATATGTAGAGAGGGAGCTCCCTCCACTTTATACGTAGGGACGGATCTCCCTCCACTTTATACGTAGAGAGGGGGTTCCCTCCACTTTATACGTAGAGAGGGAGCTCCCTCCACTTTATACATAAAGAGGGATCTCCGTCCAATTCATGCATAGAGAGGGAGCTCCGTCCACTTCATACATAGAGAGGGAGCTCCGTCCACTTCATGCATAGAGAGGGAGCTCCGTCCACTTCATGCATAGAGAGGGAGCTCCGTCCACTTCATGCATAGAGAGGGAGCTCCGTCCACTTCATGCATGGAGAGGGAGCTCCGTCCACTTTATGCATAGAGAGGGAGCTCCGTCCACTTTATACATAGAGAGGGAGCTCCGTCCTCTTTATACATAGAGAGGGAGCTCCGTCCTCTTTATACATAGAGAGGGAGCTCCGTCCACTTTATACGTAGAGAGTGAGCTCCGTCCACTTTATACGTAGAGAGGGAGCTCCGTCCACTTTATACGTAGAGAGGGAGCCGACTCCACTGGAAACGTACAGATGGTCCTCAATCCAGTTTATATGCAGAGAGGGATCTCCCTCCACTGGATACGTAGAGAGGGAGCTCCGTCCACTTTATACATATGGGACGGATCTCCCTCCACTTTATACGTAGAGAGGGAGCTCCGTCCACTTTATACATAGAGAAGGATCTCCGTCCACTTTATGCATAGATAGGGAGCTCCGTCCACTTTATCCGTAGAGAGTGAGCTCCGTCCACTTTATACGTAGAGAGGGAGCTCCGTCCACTTTATACATAGAGAGGGAGCCGACTCCACTGGAAACGTACAGAGGGTGCTCAATCCAGTTTATATGTAGAGAGGGAGCTCCCTCCACTTTATACGTAGGGACGGATCTCCCTCCACTTTATACGTAGAGAGGGGGTTCCCTCCACTTTATACGTAGAGAGGGAGCTCCCTCCACTTTATACATAAAGAGGGATCTCCGTCCAATTCATGCATAGAGAGGGAGCTCCGTCCACTTCATACATAGAGAGGGAGCTCCGTCCACTTCATGCATAGAGAGGGAGCTCCGTCCACTTCATGCATAGAGAGGGAGCTCCGTCCACTTCATGCATAGAGAGGGAGCTCCGTCCACTTCATGCATGGAGAGGGAGCTCCGTCCACTTTATGCATAGAGAGGGAGCTCCGTCCACTTTATACATAGAGAGGGAGCTCCGTCCTCTTTATACATAGAGAGGGAGCTCCGTCCTCTTTATACATAGAGAGGGAGCTCCGTCCACTTTATACGTAGAGAGTGAGCTCCGTCCACTTTATACGTAGAGAGGGAGCTCCGTCCACTTTATACGTAGAGAGGGAGCCGACTCCACTGGAAACGTACAGATGGTCCTCAATCCAGTTTATATGTGGAGAGGGATCTCCCTCCACTGGATACGTAGAGAGGGAGCTCCGTCCACTTTATACATATGGGACGGATCTCCCTCCACTTTATACGTAGAGAGGGAGCTCCCTCCACTTTATACATAGGGAGGGAGCTCCCTCCACTTTATATATAAAGAAGGAGCTCCATCCACTTCATGCATCGAGAGGGAGCTCCGTCCACTTCATGCATAGAGAGGGAGCTCCGTCCACTTCATGCATAGAGAGGGAGCTCCGTCCACTTCATGCATAGAGAGGGAGCTCCGTCCACTTCATGCGTAGAGAGTGAGCTCCGTCCACTTTATACGCAGAGAGGGAACTCCGTCCACTTTATACGTAGAGAAGGAGGCGACTCCACTGGAAACGTACAGAGAGTGCTCAATCCAGTTTATATGTAGAGAGGGAGCTCCCTCCACTGGATACGTAGAGAGGGAGCTCCCTCCACTTTATACATAGGGACGGATCTCCCTCCACTTTATACGTAGAGAGGGAGCTCCCTCCACTTTATACATAAAGAGGGAGCTCCGTCCACTTCATGCATAGAGAGGGAGCTCCGTCCACTTCATGCATAGAGAGGGAGCTCCCTCCACTTTTTACGTAGAGAGGGAGCTCCCTCCACTTTATACATAAAGAGTGAGCTCCGTCCACTTCATGCATAGAGAGGGAGCTCCGTCCACTTCATGCATAGAGAGGGAGCTCCGTCCACTTCATGCATAGAGAGGGAGCTCCGTCCACTTCATGCATAGAGAGGGAGCTCCGTCCACTTCATGCATAGAGAGGGAGCTCCGTCCACTTCATGCATAGAGAGTGAGCTCCGTCCACTTTATACGTAGGGAGGGAGCTCCGTCCACTTTATATGTAGAGAGGGAGCCGACTCCACTGGAAACGTACAGAGGGTGCTCAATCCAGTTTATATGTAGACAGGGAGCTCCCTCCACTGGATACGTAGAGAGGGAGCTCCCTCCACTTTACACATAGGGACGGATCTCCCTCCACGTTATACGTAGAGAGGGAGCTCCCGCCACTTTATACGTAGAGAGGGAGCTCCCTCCACTTTATACATAAAGAGGGAGCTCCGTCCACCTCATGCATAGAGAGGGAGCTCGGTCCACTTCATACATAGAGAGGGAGCTCCGTCCACTTCATGCATAGAGAGGGAGCTCCGTCCACTTCATGCATGGAGAGGGAGCTCCGTCCACTTCATGTATAGAGAGGGAGCTCCGTCCACTTCATGCATAGAGAGGGAGCTCCGTCCACTTTATGCATAGAGAGGGAGCTCCGTCCACTTTATACATAGAGAGGGAGTTCCGTCCACTTTATACATAGAGAGGGAGCTCCGTCCTCTTTATACATAGAGAGGGAGCTCCGTCCACTTTATACATAGAGAGGGAGCTCCGTCCACTTTATACATAGAGAGGGATCTCCGTCCACTTTATGCATAGATAGGGAGCTCCGTCCACTTTATCCGTAGAGAGTGAGCTCCGTCCACTTTATACGTAGAGAGGGAGCTCCGTCCACTTTATACATAGAGAGGGAGCCGACTCCACTGGAAACGTACAGAGGATGCTCAATCCAGTTTATATGTAGAGAGGGAGCTCCCTCCACTTTATACGTAGGGACGGATCTCCCTCCACTTTATACGTAGAGAGGGGGTTCCCCCCACTTTATACGTAGAGAGGGAGCTCCCTCCACTTTATACATAAAGAGGGATCTCCGTCCACTTCATGCATAGAGAGGGAGCTCCGTCCACTTCATACATAGAGAGGGAGCTCCGTCCACTTCATGCATAGAGAGGGAGCTCCGTCCACTTCATGCATAGAGAGGGAGCTCCGTCCACTTCATGCATAGAGAGGGAGCTCCGTCCACTTCATGCATAGAGAGGGAGCTCCGTCCACTTCATGCATGGAGAGGGAGCTCCGTCCACTTTATGCATAGAGAGGGAGCTCCTTCCACGTTATACATAGAGAGGGAGCTCCGTCCTCTTTATACATAGAGAGGGAGCTCCGTCCTCTTTATACATAGAGAGGGAGCTCCGTCCACTTTATACGTAGAGAGTGAGCTCCGTCCACTTTATACGTAGAGAGGGGGCTCCGTCCACTTTATACGTAGAGAGGCAGCCGACTCCACTGGAAACGTACAGATGGTCCTCAATCCAGTTTATATGTAGAGAGGGATCTCCCTCCACTGGATACGTAGAGAGGGAGCTCCGTCCACTTTATACATATGGGACGGATCTCCCTCCACTTTATACGTAGAGAGGGAGCTCCCTCCACTTTATACGTAGAGAGGGAGCTCCCTCCACTTTATATATAAAGAGGGAGCTCCATCCACTTCATGCATCGAGAGGGAGCTCCGTCCACTTCATGCATAGAGAGGGAGCTCCGTCCACTTCATGCATAGAGAGGGAGCTCCGTCCACTTCATGCATAGAGAGGGAGCTCCGTCCACTTCATGCGTAGAGAGTGAGCTCCGTCCACTTTATACGTAGAGAGGGAACTCCGTCCACTTTATACGTAGAGAAGGAGGCGACTCCACTGGAAACGTACAGAGAGTGCTCAATCCAGTTTATATGTAGAGAGGGAGCTCCCTCCACTGGATACGTAGAGAGGGAGCTCCCTCCACTTTATACATAGGGACGGATCTCCCTCCACTTTATACGTAGAGAGGGAGCTCCCTCCACTTTATACATAAAGAGGGAGCTCCGTCCACTTCAAGCATAGAGAGGGAGCTCCGTCCACTTCATGCATAGAGAGGGAGCTCCGTCCACTTCATGCATAGAGAGGGAGCTCCGTCCACTTCATGCATAGAGAGGGAGCTCCGTCCACTTCATGCATAGAGAGGGAGCTCCGTCCACTTCATGCATAGAGAGTGAGCTCCGTCCACTTTATACGTAGAGAGGGAGCTCCGTCCACTTTATATGTAGAGAGGGAGCCGACTCCACTGGAAACGTACAGAGGGTGCTCAATCCAGTTTATATGTAGACAGGGAGCTCCCTCCACTGGATACGTAGAGAGGGAGCTCCCTCCACTTTATACATAGGGACGGATCTCACTCCACTTTATACGTAGAGAGGGAGCTCCCGCCACTTTATACGTAGAGAGGGAGCTCCCTCCACTTTATACATAAAGAGGGAGCTCCGTCCACTTCATGCATAGAGAGGGAGCTCGGTCCACTTCATACATAGAGAGGGAGCTCCGTCCACTTCATGCATAGAGAGGGAGCTCCGTCCACTTCATGCATCGAGAGGGAGCTCCGTCCACTTCATGTATAGAGAGGGAGCTCCGTCCACTTCATGCATAGAGAGGGAGCTCCGTCCACTTTATGCATAGAGAGGGAGCTCCGTCCACTTTATACATAGAGAGGGAGCTCCGTCCACTTTATACATAGAGAGGGAGCTCCGTCCTCTTTATACATAGAGAGGGAGCTCCGTCCACTTTATACATAGAGAGGGAGCTCCGTCCACCTTATACATAGAGAGGGATCTCCGTCCACTTTATGCATAGATAGGGAGCGCCGTCCACTTTATCCGTAGAGAGTGAGCTCCGTCCACTTTATACGTAGAGAGGGAGCTCCGTCCACTTTATACATAGAGAGGGAGCCGACTCCACTGGAAACGTACAGAGGGTGCTCAATCCAGTTTATATGTAGAGAGGGAGCTCCCTCCACTTTATACGTAGGGACGGATCTCCCTCCACTTTATACGTAGAGAGGGGGTTCCCTCCACTTTATACGTAGAGAGGGAGCTCCCTCCACTTTATACATAAAGAGGGATCTCCGTCCACTTCATGCATAGAGAGGGAGCTCCGTCCACTTCATACATAGAGAGGGAGCTCCGTCCACTTCATGCATAGAGAGGGAGCTCCGTCCACTTCATGCATAGAGAGGGAGCTCCGTCCACTTCATGCATAGAGAGGGAGCTCCGTCCACTTCATGCATAGAGAGGGAGCTCCGTCCACTTCATGCATGGAGAGGGAGCTCCGTCCACTTTATGCATAGAGAGGGAGCTCCGTCCACTTTATACATAGAGAGGGAGCTCCGTCCTCTTTTTACATAGAGAGGGAGCTCCGTCCACTTTATACGTAGAGAGTGAGCTCCGTCCACTTTATACGTAGAGAGGGAGCTCCGTCCACTTTATACGTAGAGAGGGAGCCGACTCCACTGGAAACGTACAGATGGTCCTCAATCCAGTTTATATGTAGAGAGGGATCTCCCTCCACTGGATACGTAGAGAGGGAGCTCCGTCCACTTGAGACATATGGGTCGGATCTCCCTCCACTGGATACGTAGAGAGGGAGCTCCCTCCACTTTATACGTAGAGAGGGAGCTCCCTCCACTTCATGCATAGAGAGGGAGCTCCGTCCACTTCATGCATAGAGAGGGAGCTCCGTCCACTTCATGCATAGAGAGGGAGCTCCGTCCACTTCATGCATAGAGAGGGAGCTCCGTCCACTTCATGCGTAGAGAGTGAGCTCCATCCACTTTATGCGTAGAGAGGGAGCTCCGTCCACTTTATACGTAGAGAGGGAGGCGACTCCACTGGAAACGTACAGAGGGTGCTCAATCCAGTTTATATGTAGAGAGGGAGCTCCCTCCACTGGATACGTAGAGAGGGAGCTCCCTCCACTTTATACATAGGGACGGATCTCCCTCCACTTTATACGTAGAGAGGGAGCTCCGTCCACTTCATGCATAGAGAGGGAGCTCCGTCCACTTCATGCATAGAGAGGGAGCTCCGTCCACTTCATGCATAGAGAGGGAGCTCCGTTCACTTCATGCATAGAGAGGGAGCTCTGTCCTCTTCATGCATAGAGAGCGAGCTCCGTCCACTTCATGCATAGAGTGGGAGCTCCGTCCACTTCATGCATAGAGAGGGAGCTCCGTCCACTTCATGCATAGAGAGGGAGCTCCGTCCACTTCATGCATAGAGAGGGAGCTCCGTCCACTTCATGCATAGAGAGGGAGCTCCGTCCACTTTGTAGATAGAGAGGGAGCTCCCTCCACTTTGTACATAGAGAGGGAGTTCCGTTCTCTTTATACATAGAGAGGGAGCTCCGTCCACTTTCTGCATAGAGAGGGAGCTCCCTCCACTTGATATGTAGAGAGGGAGCCGACTCCACTGGAAACGTAGAGAGGGAGCCGACGCCACTGGGAACGTACAGAGGGTGCTCAATCCAGTTTATATGTAGAGAGGGAGCACCCTCCACTGGATACGTAGAGAGGGAGATCCCTCCACTTTATCGATAGAGAGCGAGCTCCGTCCGCTTGATACGTAGAGAGGGAGCTGCCTCCACTTTATACATAGAGAGGGAGCTCCCTCCACTTTATACATAGAGAGGGCGCTCCCTCCACTTCATGCATAGAGAGGGAGCTCCGTCCACTTCATGCATAGAGAGGGAGCTCCGTCCACTTCATGCATAGAGAGGGAGCTCCGTCCACTTCATGCATAGAGAGGGAGCTCCGTCCACTTCATGCATAGAGAGGGAGCTCCGTCCACTTCATGCATAGAGAGGGAGCTCCGTCCACTTCATGCATAGAGAGGGAGCTCCGTCCACTTCATGCATAGAGAGGGAGCTCCCTCCACTTTATCGATAGAGATGGAGCTCCGGCCACTTTATATACAGAGAGGGAGCTCCGTCCACTTCATGCATAGAGAGGGAGCTCCGTCCACTTCATCCATCGAGAGGGAGCTCCGTCCACTTCATCCAGAGAGAGGGAGCTAAGTCCACTTCATGCATAGAGAGGGAGTTCCGTCCACTGCATGAATAGAGAGGGAGTTCCGTCCACTTCATGCATAGAGAGGGAGCTCCGTCCACTTCATGCATAGACAGGGAGCTCCGTCCACTTCATGCATAGAGAGGGAGCTCCGTCCACTTCATGCATAGAGAGGGAGCTCCGTCCACTTCATGCATAGAGAGGGAGCTCCGTCCACTTCATGCATAGAGAGGGAGCTCCGTCCACTTCATGCATAGAGAGGGAGCTCCGTCCACTTCATGCATAGATAGGGAGCTCCGTCCAGTTCATGCATAGAGAGGGAGCTCCGTCCACTTCATGCATGGAGAGGGAGCTCCGCCGACTGGATGCAAAGAGAGGGAGCTCCGTCCACTTTATACATAGAGAGGGAGCTCCGTCCACTTTATGCATAGAGAGGGAGCTCCGTCCACTTTATACATAGAGAGGGAGCTCCGTCCTCTTTATACATAGAGAGGGAGCTCCGTCCACTTTATACATAGAGAGGGAGCTCCGTCCACTTTATACATAGAGAGGGAGCTCCGCCCACTTTATGCATAGAGAGGGAGCTCCGTCCACTTAATACATAGAGAGGGAGTTCCGTCCACTTTATGCATAGAGAGGGAGCTCCGTCCACTTTATACGTAGAGAGTGAGCTCCGTCCACTTTATACGTAGAGAGGGAGCTCCGTCCACTTTATACGTAGAGAGGGAGCCGACTCCACTGGAAACGTACAGAGGGTGCTCAATCCAGTTTATATGTAGAGAGGGAGCTCCCTCCACTGGATACGTAGAGAGGGAGCTCCGTCCACTTTATGCATAGGGACGGATCTCCCTCCACTTTATACATAAAGAGGGAGCTCCGTCCACTTCATGCATAGAGAGGGAGCTCCGTCCACTTCATGCATAGAGAGGGAGCTCCGTCCACTTCATGCATAGAGAGGGAGCTCCGTCCACTTCATGCATAGAGAGGGAGCTCCGTCCACTTCATGCATAGAGAGGGAGCTCCGTCCACTTCATGCATAGAGAGGGAGCTCCGTCCACTTCATGCATAGAGAGTGAGCTCCATCCACTTTATACGTAGAGAGGGAGCTCCGTCCACTTTATATGTAGAGAGGGAGCCGACTCCACTGGAAACGTACAGAGGGTGCTCAATCCAGTTTATATGTAGACAGGGAGCTCCCTCCACTGGATACGTAGAGAGGGAGCTCCCTCCACTTTATACATAGGACGGATCTCCCTCCACTTTATACGTAGAGAGGGAGCTCCCGCCACTTTATACGTAGAGAGGGAGCTCCCTCCACTTTATACATAAAGAGGGAGCTCCGTCCACTTCATGCATAGAGAGGGAGCTCCGTCCACTTTATACATAGAGAGGGAGCTCCGTCCACTTTATACATAGAGAGGGAGCTCCGTCCTCTTTATACATAGAGAGGGAGCTCCGTCCACTTTATACATAGAGAGGGAGCTCCGTCCACTTTATACATAGAGAGGGAGCTCCGCCCACTTTATGCATAGAGAGGGAGCTCCGTCCACTTAATACATAGAGAGGGAGTTCCGTCCACTTTATGCATAGAGAGGGAGCTCCGTCCAGTTTATACGTAGAGAGTGAGCTCCGTCCACTTTATACGTAGAGAGGGAGCTCCGTCCACTTTATACGTAGAGAGGGAGCCGACTCCACTGGAAACGTACAGAGGGTGCTCAATCCAGTTTATATGTAGAGAGGGAGCTCCCTCCACTGGATACGTAGAGAGGGAGCTCCGTCCACTTTATGCATAGGGACGGATCTCCCTCCACTTTATACATAAAGAGGGAGCTCCGTCCACTTCATGCATAGAGAGGGAGCTCCGTCCACTTCATGCATAGAGAGGGAGCTCCGTCCACTTCATGCATAGAGAGGGAGCTCCGTCCACTTCATGCATAGAGAGGGAGCTCCGTCCACTTCATGCATAGAGAGGGAGCTCCGTCCACTTCATGCATAGAGAGGGAGCTCCGTCCACTTCATGCATAGAGAGTGAGCTCCATCCACTTTATACGTAGAGAGGGAGCTCCGTCCACTTTATATGTAGAGAGGGAGCCGACTCCACTGGAAACGTACAGAGGGTGCTCAATCCAGTTTATATGTAGACAGGGAGCTCCCTCCACTGGATACGTAGAGAGGGAGCTCCCTCCACTTTATACATAGGACGGATCTCCCTCCACTTTATACGTAGAGAGGGAGCTCCCGCCACTTTATACGTAGAGAGGGAGCTCCCTCCACTTTATACATAAAGAGGGAGCTCCGTCCACTTCATGCATAGAGAGGGAGCTCCGTCCACTTTATACATAGAGAGGGAGCTCCGTCCACTTTATACATAGAGAGGGAGCTCCGTCCTCTTTATACATAGAGAGGGAGCTCCGTCCACTTTATACATAGAGAGGGAGCTCCGTCCACTTTATACATAGAGAGGGATCTCCGTCCACTTCATGCATAGATAGGGAGCTCCGTCCACTTTATCCGTAGAGAGTGAGCTCCGTCCACTTTACACGTAGAGAGGGAGCTCCGTCCACTTTATACATAGAGAGTGAGCCGACTCCACTGGAAACGTACAGAGGGTGCTCAATCCAGTTTATATGTAGAGAGGGAGCTCCCTCCACTTTATACGTAGGGACGGATCTCCCTCCACTTTATACGTAGAGAGGGGGTTCCCTCCACTTTATACGTAGAGAGGGAGCTCCCTCCACTTTATACATAAAGAGGGATCTCCGTCCACTTCATGCATAGAGAGGGAGCTCCGTCCACTTCATACATAGAGAGGGAGCTCCGTCCACTTCATGCATAGAGAGGGAGCTCCGTCCACTTCATGCATAGAGAGGGAGCTCCGTCCACTTTATACATAGAGAGGGAGCTCCGTCCTCTTTATACATAGAGAGGGAGCTCCGTCCTCTTTATACATAGAGAGGGAGCTCCGTCCACTTTATACGTAGAGAGTGAGCTCCGTCCACTTTATACGTAGAGAGGGAGCTCCGTCCACTTTATACGTAGAGAGGGAGCCGACTCCACTGGAAATGTACAGATGGTCCTCAATCCAGTTTATATGTAGAGAGGGATCTCCCTCCACTGGATACGTAGAGAGGGAGCTCCGTCCACTTTATACATATGGGACGGATCTCCCTCCACTTTATACGTAGAGAGGGAGCTCCCTCCACTTTATACGTAGAGAGGGAGCTCCCTCCACTTTATACATAAAGAGGGAGCGCCATCCACTTCATGCATCGAGAGGGAGCTCCGTCCACTTCATGCATAGAGAGGGAGCTCCGTCCACTTCATGCATAGAGAGGGAGCTCCGTCCACTTCATGCATAGAGAGGGAGCTCCGTCCACTTCATGCGTAGAGAGTGAGCTCCGTCCACTTTATACGTAGAGAGGGAACTCCGTCCACTTTATACGTAGAGAAGGAGGCGACTCCACTGGAAACGTACAGAGAGTGCTCAATCCAGTTTATATGTAGAGAGGGAGCTCCCTCCACTGGATACGTAGAGAGGGAGCTCCCTCCACTTTATACGTAGAGAGGGAGCTCCCTCCACTTTATACATAAAGAGGGAGCTCCGTCCACTTCATGCATACAGAGGGAGCTCCGTCCACTTCATGCATAGAGAGGGAGCTCCCTCCACTTTTTACGTAGAGAGGGAGCTCCCTCCACTTTATACATAAAGAGGGAGCTCCGTCCACTTCATGCATAGAGAGGGAGCTCCGTCCACTTCATGCATAGAGAGGGAGCTCCGTCCACTTCATGCATAGAGAGGGAGCTCCGTCCACTTCATGCATAGAGAGGGAGCTCCGTCCACTTCATGCATAGAGAGTGAGCTCCGTCCACTTTATACGTAGAGAGGGAGCTCCGTCCACTTTATATGTAGAGAGGGAGCCGACTCCACTGGAAACGTACAGAGGGTGCTCAATCCAGTTTATATGTAGACAGGGAGCTCCCTCCACTGGAGACGTAGAGAGGGAGCTCCCTCCACTTTATACATAGGGACGGATCTCCCTCCACTTTATACGTAGAGAGGGAGCTCCCGCCACTTTATACGTAGAGAGGGAGCTCCCTCCACTTTATACATAAAGAGGGAGCTCCGTCCACTTCATGCATAGAGAGGGAGCTCGGTCCACTTCATACATAGAGAGGGAGCTCCGTCCACTTCATGCATAGAGAGGGAGCTCCGTCCACTTCATGCATAGAGAGGGAGCTCCGTCCACTTCATGCATAGAGAGGGAGCTCCGTCCACTTCATGTATAGAGAGGGAGCTCCGTCCACTTCATGCATAGAGAGGGAGCTCCGTCCACTTTATGCATAGAGAGGGAGCTCCGTCCACTTTATACATAGAGAGGGAGCTCCGTCCACTTTATACGTAGAGAGGGAACTCCGTCCACTTTATACGTAGAGAAGGAGGCGACTCCACTGGAAACGTACAGAGAGTGCTCAATCCAGTTTATATGTAGAGAGGGAGCTCCCTCCACTGGATACGTAGAGAGGGAGCTCCCTCCACTTTATACGTAGAGAGGGAGCTCCCTCCACTTTATACATAAAGAGGGAGCTCCGTCCACTTCATGCATACAGAGGGAGCTCCGTCCACTTCATGCATAGAGAGGGAGCTCCCTCCACTTTTTACGTAGAGAGGGAGCTCCCTCCACTTTATACATAAAGAGGGAGCTCCGTCCACTTCATGCATAGAGAGGGAGCTCCGTCCACTTCTGCATAGAGAGGGAGCTCCGTCCACTTCATGCATAGAGAGGGAGCTCCGTCCACTTCATGCATAGAGAGGGAGCTCCGTCCACTTCATGCATAGAGAGGGAGCTCCGTCCACTTCATGCATAGAGAGTGAGCTCCGTCCACTTTATGCATAGAGAGGGAGCTCCGTCCACTTTATACATAGAGAGGGAGCCGACTCCACTGGAAACGTACAGAGGGTGCTCAATCCAGTTTATATGTAGAGAGGGAGCTCCCTCCACTTTATACGTAGGGACGGATCTCCCTCCACTTTATACGTAGAGAGGGGGTTCCCTCCACTTTATACATAGGGACGGATCTCCCTCCACTTTATACGTAGAGAGGGAGCTCCCGCCACTTTATACGTAGAGAGGAGCTCCCTCCACTTTGTACATAAAGAGGGAGCTCCGTCCACTTCATGCATAGAGAGGGTGCTCGTTCCACTTCATACATAGAGAGGGAGCTCCGTCCACTTCATGCATAGAGAGGGAGCTCCGTCCACTTCATGCATAGAGAGGGAGCTCCGTCCACTTCATGTATAGAGAGGGAGCTCCGTCCACTTCATGCATAGAGAGGGAGCTCCGTCCACTTTATGCATAGAGAGGGAGCTCCGTCCACTTTATACATAGAGAGGGACCTCCGTCCACTTTATACATAGAGAGGGAGCTCCGTCCTCTTTATACATAGAGAGGGAGCTCCGTCCACTTTATACATAGAGAGGGAGCTCCGTCCACTTTATACATAGGGACGGATCTCCCTCCACTTTATACGTAGAGAGGGAGCTCCCTCCACTTTATACATAAAGAGGGAGCTCCGTCCACTTCATGCATAGAGAGGGAGCTCGGTCCACTTCATACATAGAGAGGGAGCTCCGTCCACTTCATGCATAGAGAGGGAGCTCCGTCCACTTCATGCATAGAGAGGGAGCTCCGTCCACTTCATGCATAGAGAGGGAGCTCCGTCCACTTCATGCATAGAGAGTGAGCTCCGTCCACTTTATACGTAGATAGGGAGCTCCGTGCACTTTATATGTAGAGAGGGAGCCGACTCCACTGGAAACGTACAGAGGGTGCTCAATCCAGTTTATATGTAGACAGGGAGCTCCCTCCACTGGATACGTAGAGAGGGAGCTCCCTCCACTTTATACATAGGGACGGATCTCCCTCCACTTTATACGTAGAGAGGGAGCTCCCGCCACTTTATACGTAGAGAGGGAGCTCCGTCCACTTCATGCATAGAGAGGGAGCTCCCTCCACTTTTTACGTAGAGAGGGAGCTCCCTCCACTTTATACATAAAGAGGGAGCTCCGTCCACTTCATGCATAGAGAGGGAGCTCCGTCCACTTCATGCATAGAGAGGGAGCTCCCTCCACTTTTTACGTAGAGAGGGAGCTCCCTCCACTTTATACATAAAGAGGGAGCTCCGTCCACTTCATGCATAGAGAGGGAGCTCCGTCCACTTCATGCATAGAGAGGGAGCTCCGTCCACTTCATGCATAGAGAGGGAGCTCCGTCCACTTCATGCATAGAGAGGGAGCTCCGTCCACTTCATGCATAGAGAGGGAGCTCCGTCCACTTCATGAATAGAGAGGGAGCTCCGTCCACTTCATGCATAGAGAGTGAGCTCCGTCCACTTTATACGTAGAGAGGGAGCTCCGTCCACTTTATATGTAGAGAGGGAGCCGACTCCACTGGAAACGTACAGAGGGTGCTCAATCCAGTTTATATGTAGACAGGGAGCTCCCTCCACTGGATAGGTAGAGAGGGAGCTCCCTCCACTTTATACATAGGGACGGATCTCCCTCCACTTTATACGTAGAGAGGGAGCTCCCGCCACTTTATACGTAGAGAGGGAGCTCCCTCCACTTTATACATAAAGAGGGATCTCCGTCCACTTCATGCATAGAGAGGGAGCTCCGTCCACTTCATACATAGAGAGGGAGCTCCGTCCACTTCATGCATAGAGAGGGAGCTCCGTCCACTTCATGCATAGAGAGGGAGCTCCGTCCACTTCATGCATAGAGAGGGAGCTCCGTCCACTTCATGCATTGAGACGGAGCTCCGTCCACTTCATGCATGGAGAGGGAGCTCCGTCCACATTATGCATAGAGAGGCAGCTCCGTCCACTTTATACATAGAGAGGGAGCTCCGTCCTCTTTATACATAGAGAGGGAGCTCCGTCCTCTTTATACATAGAGAGGGAGCTGCGTCCACTTTATACGTGGAGAGTGAGCTCCGTCCACTTTATACGTAGAGAGGGAGCTCCGTCCACTTTATACGTAGAGAGGGAGCCGATTCCACTGGAAACGTACAGATGGTCCTCAATCCAGTTTATATGTAGAGAGGGATCTCCCTCCACTGGATACGTAGAGAGGGAGCTCCGTCCACTTTATACATATGGGACGGATCTCCCTCCACTTTATACGTAGAGAGGGAGCTCCCTCCACTTTATACGTAGAGAGGGAGCTCCCTCACTTTATATATAAAGAGGGAGCTCCATCCACTTCATGCATCGAGTGGGAGCTCCGTCCACTTCATGCATAGAGAGGGAGTTCCGTCCACTTCATGCATAGAGAGGGAGCTCCGTCCACTTCATGCATAGAGAGTGAGCTCCGTCCACTTTATACGTAGAGAGGGAACTCCGTCCACTTTATACGTAGAGAAGGAGGCGACTCCACTGGAAACGTACAGAGAGTGCTCAATCCAGTTTATATGTAGAGAGGGAGCTCTCTCCACTGGATACGTAGAGAGGGAGCTCCCTCCACTTTATACATAGGGACGGATCTCCCTCCACTTTATACGTAGAGAGGGAGCTCCCTCCACTTTATACATAAAGAGGGAGCTCCGTCCACTTCATGCATAGAGAGGGAGCTCCGTCCACTTCATGCATAGAGAGGGAGCTCCGTCCACTTCATGCATAGAGAGGGAGCTCCGTTCACTTCATGCATAGAGAGGGAGCTCCGTCCACTTCATGCATAGAGAGGGAGCTCCGTCCACTTCATGCATAGAGAGGGAGCTCCGTCCACTTCATGCATAGAGAGGGAGCTCCGTCCACTTCATGCATAGAGAGGGAGCTCCGTCCACTTCATGCATAGAGAGGGAGCTCCGTCCACTTCATGCATACTGAGGGAGCTCCGTCCACTTCATGCATAGAGAGGGTGCTCCGTCCACTTCATGCATGGAGAGGGAGCTCCGTCCACTTTGTAGATAGAGAGGGAGCTCCCTCCACTTTGTACATAGAGAGGGAGTTCCGTTCTCTTTGTACATAGAGAGGGAGCTCCGTGCACTTTATGCATAGAGAGGGAGCTACCTCCACTTGATATGTAGCGAGGGAGCCGACTCCACTGGAAACGTAGAGAGGGAGCCGACTCCACTGGGAACGTACAGAGGGTGCTCAATCCAGTTTATATGTAGAGAGGGCGCTCCCTCCACTGGATACGTATTGAGGGAGATCCCTCCACTTTATCGATAGAGAGGGAGCTCCGTCCGCTTGATACGTAGAGAGGGAGCTCCCTCCACTTTATACATAGAGAGGGAGCTCCCTCCACTTTATACATAGAGAGGGCGCTCCCTCCACTTCATGCATAGAGAGGGAGCTCCGTCCACTTCATGCATAGAGAGGGAGCTCCGTCCACTTCATGCATAGAGAGGGAGCTCCCTCCACTGGATACGTATTGAGGGAGTTCCCTCCACTTTATCGATAGAGAGGGAGCTCCGTCCGCTTGATACGTAGAGAGGGAGCTCCCTCCACTTCATGCATAGAGAGGGAGCTCCGTCCACTTCATGCACAGAGAGGGAGCTCCGTCCACTTCATGCATAGAGAGGGAGCTCCGTCCACTTCATGCATACTGAGGGAGCTCCGTCCACTTCATGCATAGAGAGGGTGCTCCGTCGACTTCATGCATAGAGAGGGAGCTCCGTCCACTTTACAGATAGAGAGGGAGCTCCCTCCACTTTGTACATGGAGAGCGAGTTCCGTTCTCTTTATACATAGAGAGGGAGCTCCGTCCACTTTATGCATAGAGAGGGAGCTCCGTACACTTTATACATAGAGAGGGAGCTCCCTCCACTTGATATGTAGAGAGGGAGCCGACTCCACTGGAAACGTAGAGAGGGAGCCGACGCCACTGGAAACGTACAGAGGGTGCTCAAACCAGTTTATATGTAGAGAGGGAGCTCCCTCCACTGGATACGTAGAGAGGGAGATCCCTCCACTTTATCGATGGAGAGGGAACTCCGTCCGCTTGATACGTAGAGAGGGAGCTCCCTCCACTTTATACATTGAAAGGGAGCTCCCTCCACTTTATACATAGAGAGGGCGCTCCCTCCACTTTATACATAGAGAGGGAGCTCCCTCCACTTTATCGATAGAGATGGAGCTCCGGCCACTTTATATACAGAGAGGGAGCTCCGTCCACTTCATGCATAGAGAGGGAGCTCCGTCCACTTCATCCATCGAGAGGGAGCTCCGTCCACTTCATCCATAGAGAGGGAGCTCCGTCCACTTCATGCATAGAGAGGGAGTTCCGTCCACTTCATGAATAGAGAGGGAGTTCCGTCCAAATCATGCATAGAGAGGGAGCTT